>NW_027362772.1:41445329-42062567 GCF_046119375.1 Phyllobates terribilis | reverse complement strand
GACAAAGCAACCCCGCAGCAGGAGTATGTGAGGACTTAGATCTAGCACATATAGTACATTGGCGCACCCACTTAATGACTTCCTTCTGCCATCCAGGCCACCAAAAACTGCGACCCACCAGTCTCTTGGTCTCAGAGATTCCGGGATGACCTGCCAACCGAGATTCGTGACACTCAACAAACAAATCTCTCCTAAAGGTCCCAGGCACAAACAACCTCCCATGAGGAGTGTTAGATGGGGCATTCTCCTGAGCTTTAAGAATCTCATCTTCCAAAACGGAGTCTAAAGCAGCTATCACAACACCTTCTTGCAAAATGTTTTCCTCTTTCTCAGCACCGACTATGGGAGAAAAACTGCGAGACAAGGCATCCGCCTTAACATTCTTAGTACCAGGGATGTAAGTAACGGAGAAATTAAACCGCGAGAAAAACAGTGCCCACCTAGCCTGACGGGCATTCAGGCGCTTGGCAGCATCAAGATATATCAGATTTTTATGATCCGTAAGAACCTGAACGGGAAATTCCGCACCTTCCAAGAAGTGGCGCCAGTGTTCAAATGCGAGTTTAATAGCCAATAATTCCCGATTACCAATATCGTAATTCAGTTCAGTCTCCGAAAATTTTTTTGAAAAAAAGGCACAGGGATGTAATCCATCCCCGTTATCCTGAGACAATACTGCGCCAACCCCCACAGAGGAAGCATCAACCTCAACCAAAAACGGCCTAGTAACATCAGGCTGCATAAGGATGGGAGCAGAGGTGAACCTCTCCTTGAGATACACAAAAGCTTCGATGGCCTCAGAAGACCACTGAACCGCATCAGCACCTTTCCTGGTGAGATCAGTCAGAGGTTTGACAATACTAGAAAAATTTTTTATGAATTTTCTGTAGTAATTGGCGAAACCCAAAAACCTCTGTATCGATTTCAAACCAATAGGCCTAGGCCATTCCTGCACAGCCTGAACCTTAACCGGATCCATCTCAAAACCTTTGCTGGAGATAATGTAGCCCAAAAAACTAATTCTCTGTACAGCGAACTCACATTTCTCCAGCTTAGCAAAAAGCGAATTGTCCATTAATAACTGTAATACCTCACGCACGCTCCGCCAATGAGACTCCAGATCTGGCGAATAAATCAAAATGTCATCCAAATACACAACCACATTTTTACCGATCAAAGGTCTAAGGATGTCATTAATCAGATTCTGAAAAAATGCAGGAGCATTAGTAAGACCAAAAGGCATAACCAGATTCTCAAAATGACCCACAGGAGTGTTAAAAGCAGTCTTCCATTCATCACCCTCCTTCATGCGCAACAGATTGTATGCCCCCTTAAGGTCAATTTTAGAGAACCACTTGGCCCCCAATAACTGGTTAAACAGATCAGGAATCAATGGCAGTGGGTAAGGATTGCGTACCGTAATTTTGTTAATCTCACGAAAATCCAGACAAGGACGTAAACCGCCGTCCTTTTTTTTTACAAAAAAAAATCCAACCGCCACAGGAGACTTAGAGGGCCTAATGTGACCGGCGGCCAAACTTGTCTGTATGTATTCCTCCAAAGCCTTCCTCTCAGGAATAGTAAGGTTAAATAAACGACTTTTAGGAAGAGTCGCTCCAGGGACAAATTCAATAGAACAATCATAGTCTCTATGGGGAGGCAAAACCTGCGATTCCTTCTCAGAAAAAACTCTCCAAAAATCCTGAATAGGAACAGGCAATTCTCCCCTATCCAAAGCTGCAATACGCCCATTACAACACTTGTCATAACATTTGTGGCTCCAGGATTTAATTTCACTGGTAGACCAATCCAGTACAGGATTGTGAAATTTTAACCAGGGCAAACCCAATATTACTGGAGAAGGCAAGTTATTCAACACTACCAAATCCAATTTCTCATGGTGAACACCATTAAGAGTGAGAGGAAATTCACTGACCTTGAGAGTAATATTCTTCAAAGGGGAGCCATCCACAGAAACCACAGCAATGGGGGATGATAAAGGTTCAGGTTTTAAATTGAGTTTTTCCACGAATCCCCCATCAATTACATTCAGTGTAGACCCGCAATCAACAAACACCCGAAATTCCATTAATTTTTCCTGAGCAATCGTGGAAGCAGCTAAAAATATACCCTTGGAATTTAAACAGGCAATACAGGCGTGACTGACCATTTTTTTTTCTTTCTTCATCCGAAGCTCACAGCCTTTAATCAAATGACCAGATTTTCCGCAATAGAAGCACAAGCCTTGCGAAAAACGACGGTCTTTTTCTTGAGAGCGAGGTGCCACCGATCCAATCTCCATCGGTTCACCACTGTTAGTACACACATTATCATAACCAGAAACTGACATAGCAGAGGATTTGCTCTCATTAACCCTAGCACGCAGTCTTCTATCCACCCGTATAGCTAATTGCATAGCCTGTTGCAAATCCTCAGGTGTAGGATAAGCAATTAGCAGGTCTTTAACCCTTTCACTGAGCCCAGCAAGAAATAGACTTTTCAGAGCAGAATCGTTCCACCCTGTTTGAGTGGACCAACGACGAAAATGTGTACAATATTTTTCCACATTACCCGATCCTTGTTTTAGACGTCTCAACTCAGTCTCAGCTGATGCGACACGGTCAGGATCATCATATAATAGTCCCAAAGCAGAAAAAAAACTATCCACTGATCTGAAGCATGAATCACTAGGTTGCAAAGAAAAGGCCCACTCCTGAGGCTCTTTGCGCAAAAGTGACATTATGAACCCTACGCGCTGGGATTCATCCCCAGAGGACTTAGGTCTCAAACGAAAATACAATAAGCAAGCATTTTTAAATGAAAAAAATTCTCGGTGTTCACCAAAAAATAAATCCGGCAAACATACCTTAGGCTCCAAGAAATGTGCTCCAGGACAGTTACTCACGTGCTGACGGAGCTCGGCCACCTCCAGAGAGAGTCCCTGCAGGCGATGAGCCAAATCCTGAACCGACACCATGATGGAACAGAAAAATCTTTCCTTAGAGAATTTGCAGGCTGGACTTACTGTTATGTTCTGCTACCAAAGCTAAGGAAAGAGAGGAGATCTGTCCCTACTATAAGACTCAGCTGAATCCCTACGATGTAACAGGGAACCTGATCCTGCGATCAGACCTGCTAAAGTCCTAATCTAGTCTGTACGAAGACCTATAGATGTGGGGAGGGAATCCCTACAAGTAGTAAGGACTGGGAGGAATATGGGACACCTCCTAACAGAAATAGTAGCAGACAGACGAACAAACAAAATAGATAGAACATAGAGGTCCGTAGACCAAGCAAACTAACAGAGTTAGATACAGCGCACAGGCTAGCTAGAAAGTAGATATACAATGAAGTCCAGCAAAGCCAGAAGGGCGGAGCAGGATTAAATAGGCCAACAAAGTCATGTGACCAGCAAAGGAAAAAAAACCTAACAGCAAGGTTCTAACATCGGCAAGGTACTTCCTCACCATCTTTTGAACTTTCCACTCCTTGTGAGAGTACCCCACGCCTCAGGGACTGTAAGCTGGGCGGGTCTCAGAGAGCTTTACCAGAATGTTGACAGTGTTCCCCTGCATCTGCTGGATTGGAGATGCGTCTCTCTTGCCTGTATGCCTTGGTTGGGCAACGAACTGTGACCTCTGATGCTAGAGTGTTCAGATGGGAATTTTTTTAACAGTTCTGCAGCAAGGGCCTTCTGGTGCTGCCCCATCTTTGTAGACCTCTCCACCTCAGGAATAAGAGAATGAAAGTTCTCCTTGTATTGGGGGTCTAAAAGTGTCACCAAAAAGTAATGACTGTCACCCAACATTTTGACAATGCGAGGGTCACGGCAGCGTAACATCAAGTCAGCCAAGTCACCAAGATGATGACTGACCATGCTCTCCTCCTCCTCCTCCCCCCTGTCCTCAGGCCACCCACGCTGAACCGACGGTATGACAGTTGTACAGGTACTACCATCTACAGCGCATAATAGCAGCTCCTGTTCTTCCTCCTCCTCCTCTCCCTCATTGTCCCCCAATGCACGTTGGGATGAGATGAGGCTGGGCTGTGTGTAATCGCCCGCTACGGCTTCTTGATCCATCTCATCATACTCTGGCTGCAATGCATCCTCTTTAATTCTCTGCAGAGAGCATTGCAAAAGACAGACAAGTGGGATGCTGATGCTAATTATGACATCATCGCCACTCACCATCTTGGTGGACTCCTCAAATTTTGTCAGAATGGTACATATGTCAGACATCCAGGTCCACTCCTGAAGTCTTATGTGTGGAGTCTGACATGAATATCGACGGCCTTGTTGAAGCTGATACTCCACAACTGCTCTCTTCTGCTGACAAATCCTTTGCAACATGTGGAGGGTAGAGTTCCAACGTGTGGGGACATCACACACCAGTCGGTGTGCCGGAAGCTGCAAACACTGCTGCAACATAGCAAAGGCGGCGGAAGCTGTAGCCGACATGCGAACATGAGCTGACAGGCGGCGTACTTTGACGAGCAGATCTGGCAACTCAGGGTACGATTCAAGAAACAGCTGAACCACGAGGTTAAGCACATGAGCCAGGCATAGTACATGTGTGATCTCGCCTCGCCTCAGTGCCGCCACCAGGTTACGGCCATTGTCACACACGACCATGCCTGAAAGTAGGTTCAGTGGTCTCAGCCACAGATCTGCCTGCTCTATCACATCTGTCCACAACTCACAAGCAGTGTGAGGTTTATCACCTAAGCTTATGAGTTTCAGCACAGCCTGATGCCACTTGGCTGAGGCAGTACTGCAGTGCTTCCAGCTTGTAACTGATGTGTTGATATCTTAGATGGAGGCTGAACATGAGGATGAGGAGGACGATGATGCGTAGGAGATGTACACTGTGGGGGCAACTCTGACTTACATAGGGCCCGCAATCCTTGGTGTGGAGAGGATGTGTTCCATCCCAATGTCCGACTGGGTCCTGGCTTCCACTATGTTTTCCCAGTTTGCCGTCAGGGAGATGTACAGTCCCTGGCCACAAGCACTTGTCCACATGTCCGTTTTCAGGTGGACTCTCCCAGTAACTGCATTGTTGAGGGCACGGCAGATGTTTTGGGACACATGCTTGTGCAGTGCGGGGATGGCACACCGGGCAAAATAGTGTCGGCTGGGGACCGAGTACCGAGGGACGGCCACCGCCATAAGGTTGTGAAAGGATTCCGTCTCCACCAGCCTAAAAGGCAGCAGTTCCAATGCAAGCAGTCATGAATAGTGTTGACCCACCCCCTTAGTGTTCGAGTTTGGTTCGGTTCGTCGAACACCCGTATGTTCGCCGAACTGTTCGTCGAACACCGTTAAAAGCAATGTCAGGCAAACAAAAACACATAGAAACACATAGAAAACACCTTCAAAAGGTGTCCAAAAGCTGAAAAACTGCTCAGAAGACACAACTAACACATGGAAAAGTGACAAGTACATATAGTCATGCGAAAAGAATAGAGGTGGAGGAGTAAAAGGAGGGGGAGACACAAACATAGGCATGTCATGCCCTTCTAAAACCAAAAAAGTGCTAAGCCGACACGGCCAGTCCGTTCCGGCCCATGCGACCTCTGTGTCACCGGGTTTTGCCAGAGCTGCAGTGGATCCTGATGGCCAGCCCCCCCTCTCAATACTGGTGCCTGTCCGCTGGTGGGTCGAGCCCCCCAGCTGTGGGGGGGGGGAGTAACATCTGCAGAAGAAAGGCCATTTTTCAGCCAAACTTAGATGTCTACTTCTTTTCGTGGACAATGTGATACGATCCCTTTCTTACGGACACGCCCATCGCTACAAATTCCAGATGAGGCACAAAAACAGCAGGTGCTTCAACGTATATCAAGTGCTCCTTCAAGTGGGCTTTCCTCCACCTCAACTTCAACATCACAAATACTCAAGTCCTCAGAGGTGTCACCCCAATCGCATTTGCTTCCTCACAGCTCCCAAGTAGTGTTGAGCGATACCTTCCGATATCGGGAAATATCGGATCGGATTGGATCGGACCGATACCGAAAAAGTATCGGATATCGCCGATTCCAATACCGGAAACCAATGCAAGTCAATGGGACAGAAATATCGGAATGAAAATAAACCCTTTCTTTCCTTGTAGGTTAATTCTACATGAAGGAAAACAACTAATAATAATGTAGAATGTATTTGGGGAGGTTGGGGAGACAATAAAGGCATAGAGGTTTAGCCCAATCAAATGGAATAGCAGGAATTAATATTTTTTTTAAGACGTTCTGAGTTACGGAAATATTGACTATGTTAAGTATTTTTATATTTTGTCAGATATTTATGTTTCACTACTTCCATGCTCTTCACCTTCTTTTTTACTTCTCCCACACTTTCTCCTTCATCATCCTCAGCATCTTTTTCATCCACTTCTTCTTCACCTTCTTCATCTTCTTCGTATTATTCTTTTTTTTTACATTCTTCATATTCTACTTCTTCATCTTCTTCATCTTCTTCTTCTTCATCATATTCTTATTTGTGGCAGGCATTCCTGTAGTTGTTATCTATAAAAGGTTGGACATTACACCTTTCGTTCTGCCCGTCACAAAAGATTTACAACAGGATTTGTCCACGGTCAGTTTGGCCTGCAGCAGCAGGTCTTTTCCAGGGGCACCACGAGGAGGAACGGACTCACCCCCATACACTGCTTAGTCATCTTCTGCTTATAATTTAGATATTATCTTTTGCTCTGATTTTTAGTCTTATGCTTAATGCTCTTCCGCTTTTTGTTCTGCAGCTTCTTGTATTTCTGCGTCTTGGTTTTCTGTCTCTTGTTCGTCTGTATCTTGGTGCTTGTCTTCTCTTCTTTGTCCTCTTGGTCAACTTCTTCAGGGTCATCTTCTTGGTCTTCTTCGGGGTGGTCTTCAGGGTTGTCGTCTTCAGGGGTCCTCGTCTTTGGGGTCCTCGTCTTCTTCGGGTTGGTCTTCTGGGTCCTCGTCTTCGGGGTCCTCGTCTTCTTTGGAGTGGTCTTCAGGGTCCTCGTCTTCTTCGGGGTGGTCTTCAGGGTCCTCGTCTTCTTTGGGGTGGTCTTCAGGGTCCTCGTCTTCAGGGTCGTCGTCTTCGGGGTCCTCGTCTTCTTAGGGTTGGTCTTCAGGGTCCTCGTCTTCAGGGTCCTCGTCAGGGAGATCTAGAGTGATTACCAAGAACCATTTCAAAAAGCTTGAACTTGGAAATGTAGCAGAAGGTACAAGAAAGCTGAGGAACTACCGAGGACCAGCTGACGGTACTGGAACCCGGATGGGTAGCAGAAGGTACAAGAGCCAATGGAACTGCCGAAGACCAGCTGACGGTACAGGAACTCGGTTACTAAGCAGGAGGTACCTGTGCCAGAAAGCACTACCAAGGACCAGCAGACGTTGGTGGAACTTGGATACCAAGAAGGAGGCACCTAATCCAAAGGCACTGCCGAGAACCAGCTGACGGTACTGGAACCCGGATGGGTAGCAGAAGGTACCCATGTAAAAAAAAGTTCAAGGCCGCGAGCCGGCCGCAGTTACCAAAACCCACAGTCCTACATAGGAGTCACCTAAACTGCAGGCACCATAGAGTCGGCTAACCCGACCGCAACACGACAGGACAACGCATTGGAGGCAAAGTGACGTTAACACTACCCGGAAACAGCTGGCGTGCTGGAACCAGGCTGGGCAGGAGGGAGTACCCATGCCAAAGTCACTGCCGAGAACCAGCTGATGGTACTGGAACCCGGATGGGTAGTAGAAGGTACAAGAGCAAATGGAACTACCGAGGACCAGCTGACGGTATTTGAACCCGGATGGGTAGCAGAAGGTACAAGAGCCAATGGAACTGCCGAAGACCAGCTGACGGTACTGGAACTCGGTTACTAAGCAGGAGGTACCTGTGCCAGAAAGCACTACCAAGGACCAGCAGACGTTGGTGGAACTTGGATACCGAGAAGGAGGCACCTAATCCAAAGGCACTGCCGAGAACCAGCTGACGGTACTGGAACCCGGATGGGTAGCAGAAGGTACCCATGTAAAAAAAAGTTCAAGGCCGCGAGCCGGCCGCAGTTACCAAAACCCACAGTCCTACAGGGGCTGCTTGTCCTATTGGCACTATGGAACCAGCCTTCATTGCCAGATCCCGCAGCCCACATAGGAGTCACCTAAACTGCAGGCACCATAGAGTCGGCTAACCCGACCGCAACACGACAGGACAACGCATTGGAGGCAAAGTGACGTTGACACTACCCGGAAACAGCTGGCGTGCTGGAACCAGGCTGGGCAGGAGGGAGTACTCATGCCAAAGTCACTGCCGAGAACCAGCTGACGGTACTGGAACCCGGATGGGTAGTAGAAGGTACAAGAGCAAATGGAACTACCGAGGACCAGCTGACGGTACTGGAATCCGGATGGGTAGCAGAAGGTACAAGAGCCAATGGAACTGGCGAAGACAAGCTGACGGTACTGGAACTCGGTTATTAAGCAGGAGGTACCTGTGCCAGAAAGCACTACCAAGGACCAGCAGACGTTGGTGGAACTTGGATACCGAGAAGGAGGCACCTAATCCAAAGGCACTGCCGAGAACCAGCTGGCAGTGCTGGAACCCAGGGTAAATACTAAAAACAGAGTGGAGCTAGAGGTGTAATTGGAGCAAGTTTTAAATCAGTAGTAGTGAGAATGTGGACAGAGCAGGAGAAATTGCCGTCCGCACAGCAGGGGAACAACTGACGTTGCTGAACCCCAATGACACGGCAGCAAGTGTTGACTGTGCAGACGGCACTTCCGAGCGCCAACTGGCGGTGTTGGAGCTCAGGGATAATACTGAAAACAGAGGAGCCAGAGGTGTAATTGGAGCAACTTTAAAATCTGTAGTAGTGAGAATGTGGACAGAGCAGGAGAAATTGCCGTCCGCACAGCAGGGGAACAGTTGACGTTACTGAACCCCAATAACACGGCAGCAAGTGTTGACTGTGCAGACGGCACTTCCGAGCGCCAACTGGCGGTGTTGGAGCTCAGGGATAATACTGAAAACAGAGGAGCCAGAGGTGTAATTGGAGCAACTTTAAAATCTGTAGTAGTGAGAATGTGGACAGAGCAGGAGAAATTGCCGTCCGCACAGCAGGGGAACAGTTGACGTTACTGAACCCCAATAACACGGCAGCAAGTGTTGACTGTGCAGACGGCACTTCTGAGCGCCAACTGGCGGTGTTGGAGCTCAGGAATAATACTGAAAACAGAGCAGCCAGAGGTGTAATTGGAGCAACTTTAAAATCTGTAGTAGTGAGAATGTGGACAGAGCAGGAGAAATTGCCGTCCGCACAGCAGGGGAACAGCTGACGTTACTGAACCCCAATAACACGGCAGCAAGTGTTGACTGTGCAGACGGCACTTCCGAGCGCCAACTGGCGGTGTTGGAGCTCAGGGATAATACTGAAAACAGAGGAGCCAGAGGTGTAATTGGAGCAACTTTAAAATCTGTAGTAGTGAGAATGTGGACAAAGTAGGAGAAATTGCCGTCCGCACAGCAGGGGAACAGCTGACGTTACTGAACCCCAATAACACGGCAGCAAGAGTTGAATGTGCAGACGGCACTTCCGAGCGCCAACTGGCGGTGTTGGAGCTCAGGGATAATACTGAAAACAGAGGAGCCAGAGGTGTAATTGAAGCAACTTTAAAATCTGTAGTAGTGAGAATGTGGACAGAGCAGGAGAAATTGCCGTCCGCACAGCAGGGGAACAGCTGATGTTACTGAACCCCAATAACACGGCAGCAAGTGTTGACTGTGGAGACGGCTCTTCCGAGCGCCAACTGGCGGTGTTGGAGCTCAGAGATAATACTGAAAACAGAGGAGCCAGAGGGGTAATTATAGTAACTTTAAAATCTGTAGTAGTGAGAATGTGGACAGAGCAGGAGAAATTGCCGTCCGCACAGCAGGGGAACAGCTGACGTTACTGAACCCCAATAACACGGCAGCAAGTGTTGACTGTACAGACGGCACTTCCGAGCGCCAACTGGCGGTGTTGGAGCTCAGGGATAATACTGAAAACAGAGGAGCCAGAGGTGTATTTGGAGGAGGTTTTAAATCAGTAGTACAGTGGATGTGGACAGAGCAGGAGAAATTGCCATCCGCACAGCAGGGGAACAGCTGACGTTACTGAACCCCAATAACACGGCAGCAAGTGTTGACTGTGCAGACGGCACTTCCGAGCGCCAACTGGCGGTGTTGGAGCTCAGGGATAATACTGAAAACAGAGGAGCCAGAGGTGTAATTGGAGCAACTTTAAAATCTGTAGTAGTGAGAATGTGGACAGAGCAGGAGAAATTGCCGTCTGCACAGCTGGGGAACAGCTGACGTTACTGAACCCCAATAACACGGCAGCAAGTGTTGACTGTGCAGATGGCACTTCCGAGCGCTAACTGGTGGTGTTGGAGCTCAGGGATAATACTGAAAACAGAGGAGCCAGAGGTGTAATTGGAGCAACTTTAAAATCTGTAGTAGTGAGAATGTGTACAGAGCAGGAGAAATTGCCGTCTGCACAGCAGGGGAACAGCTGACGTTACTGAACCCCAATAACACGGCAGCAAGTGTTGACTGTGCAGACGGCACTTCCGAGCGCCAACTGGCGGTGTTGGAGCTCAGGGATAATTCTGAAAACAGAGGAGCCAGAGGTGTAATTGGAGCAACTTTAAAATCTGTAGTAGTGTGAATGTGGACAGAGCAGGAGAAATTGACGTCCGCACAGCAGGGGAACAGCTGACGTTACTGAACCCCAATAACACGGCAGCAAGTGTTGACTAGTGTTGAGCCACCCCCGTAGTGTTCGAGTTCGGTTCGGTTCGTCGAACACCCGTGTGTTCGCCGAACTGTTCGTCGAACTGTTCGTCGAACACCTTCGAACACCGTTAAAACCAATGGCAGGCAAACAAAAACACATAGAAACACATAGAAAACACCTTCAAAGGTGTCCAAAAGCTGACAAACTGCTCAGAAGACACAACTAACACATGGAAAAGTGACAAGTACATATAGTCATGCGAAAAGAAAAGAGGTGGAGGAGTAAAAGGAGGGGGAGACACAGATATAGGCATGTCATGCCCTTCTAAAATCCAAAAAGTGAGAAGCCGAGACGGCCAGTCCGCTCCTGCCCGTGCCACCTCCGTGTCGCCGGGTTTGTGCCAGAGCCGCGGTGAACCCTGACGGCCAGCCGCCCTCTCCCAATACTGGTGCCTGTCCGCTGGTGGGTCGAGAGAGCCCCCCTGTGGTGGAGGCAGCTCTAAGCTTTTTAATTTAAATTGTCCCTCTAATTTGAATGAATACACTTTAAATCCATTTACAAGGATCTATTGGAGGGCAAGTCTCATGCCAGCAGCCGCGTAATTCCAGCTCCAGTAGCGTCCACTAAAGCTGCTGCAGTTAAAAAGCTTTTATAAGGATCGAGCTCGGCTGTCCACCGCAAGGCATCCTAGTGCCAGTCCCAGCCCCTATGCCTTGGGGTGCCTCCTGATGCTCTTCACTAAGTATCCCGTGGTCCCGAAGCATTTCCTTTGAAAAAATTAAGTGTCCAAACTACAGGTGGTGTAGCTTGCTTAACAGCCGGGATAATCCGCTGACTAGCAGACACTGCTACTAGGCACAAAGTATTTCCTGGGCTAGATGCAGTTAAAAATTTGTAAGTAGATACTCTCGTTGGATGCTGAGAAAGCATTCCATAGAGTCTCCTGGCACGCCATATATGATTCTCTTAAAAAGCTTGGGGTAGGGGTCTAGGGGACCCTTTTATAGCCAAAATCACGGCCCTGTATCACAAAACGTCACCTAGGCTGAAGATAAATGGAACTGTAGCACCGAGGGCTCGGTTGCTACAGACGTATTGCACCTCACCCAGAGGTGTGATATCTCACTCTCAGATAAGGATGGAGTGTGGATCAGGACCCGACACCTGCATGCATTACACCACATTGCCGTGGGGCAGGGCGACCAATATGCCCCTGAGATGGGCACGACAGTCCCTGTCCCTGGCTGGAGTGGGGGGAGGGAACACTGAGGAAGGGGAACCCTGCAGTGCAGGAGCAGGGAGGAAGCAGTTCCTGGGTGCATTGAGAAGGGAGTATAAAAGGTGGGCACCATCTTAGTTCAGTGCAGAGAAGTCTGAGCAGAAGTGGCAGGGAGCAGGGGCTCTGCATGAGCTCTGCTCCGGAGGCGGGCCTAGTAACAGAGGCCCAGGCCTGCAAGAGGGAGAAGGAAGGAAGAGGAGCGGAGAAGGCTCCAGGAACGAGGAATGAAGGGATCCCAGGGGTGCGGACGGGCGAGTCGCCACCGCACGCCCGAATCCACCTGCGTGGAGGGGTCAGGCCAAAGGGGGAGACCGGTCCCCGAACTAGTGGAGGCAGGAAACGACCCTCAGCTAGAAACCGGAGGCTCTGACATTTTATGTGGCGCAGCCCCTTGCTCCACCCGCTAGGAAGGCACCACATAGGGGCAGGGAAACTGGCGCCAAGTTTACCAAGAGGAGGCCCGAGGCAGCCGGACAGAAGTGTTGGTAAGAAAAGCCAGACAAAGGACACACAAAGGGGGTCCTGTGAAGCGCTTCAAAGTTATCTGGGAGTTATCTGAGCCCCTCACCTGGTGAGCACAGTATGACGTGGGCAGCCGTTACCTGCAGACGTGGTCTGGATAATAAGAACTGTGAATAAAGGCCCTGAACTGCATCACTGACTCCGTGTCGTTACTGCTGCTGCCCTGCACCATCACCCCCATCCTCCGCATACACTGCCCTGAGGCTATACTCCTCCCGTGGGGAGTTATGCTACGCTCTGCTGCACCCACAACACCAGCCTTAGCGGTCTGCCCTGTAGCGGCGGTTCACTCTGACCGCAATCCACGGGTGGTGTAGTCGGACATTTAAACATCAAAACCACATAAATAGTTCCGCCACTGGTTTGACCGCCCTGAGCCACGGAACCGGATCGCCGCCACGAAGACTACAACCACCAGCATCCACCAAAAAGGGTCCGGCTCCGGGTGTCCCAAGGCCCAGGGGGTGCGTCAGAACATTTTCATCACCTTTCACAATCACCAATGGGACAAGGCAGGGATGTCCTCTGTCCCCTCTCTTATACATCCTAGTGACGGAGCACCTGCTCTCATCAATTCGCCATAACCCCAATATTAGGTGGATTGAGGTGGGAGGCACCGAGTACAAGTGCTCTCTATTTGCTGATGATGTCCTAGTATATATCACTCAATCACATATATCCATCCCTGCTGTTATGGCTGAAATAGATCACTTTGTTACATGGTAAAATTTTAAAATCAATGCAGCGAAGTCTGAGGCCCTCGATGTCTCCCTCCCTAAATCCATATAGGATTCCATCCAGTCCAACTTTCCGTTTGCCTGGCCCTCACAGGGTATCAAATACTTAGGAATTCCTATTCATAGAGACCTCTCCCATCTATGTTATCTTAACTTTGGGCCCTTTATTGAACAATTCCATACAGACCACGGTTGGCAAGTTAGAACTGTAAGATTCACTGCGTGAACCACTGGTGTTTTGTGGAAAAGCACATGTACACCGCGTTCCAAATTATTATGCAAAAAGTGTTTAGGAGTGATAAGGGAAGAATTTGTTTGTTTGTCAGTTAAACTCATTGATGGTGATGTGTGTCAGGGCTCTTTATATCACTGTAAGCAATTGCAGACACCTGTGCTAATTAGTTTGGCAGGTGTGTCCAATGAAAGGCAAGACTACTTAAGAAGGCTCTCTCACATTATTAAGCAGCCTACATTTTCTGCCAAAATGGGAAAGAAAAAGGATGTGTCGGCTGCTGAGAAGCAACAAATTGTGGAGTGTTTAGGTCAAGGCATGACTACAATCAACATTGTGCGATGATCAGGATGAAGTGTCTTGGCAATCAAGAAGTATGTAGCTGATTCACAGTACACACGTGTGCGTGCTGATAAGGGCAAATTGAGGACTCTTTCCTACAGGCAATTACGTGCGGTTGAAACAGCAGCGGCAAAAAAGCCTTGTCATAGCAGCAGACAAGTTTTTGAAGCTGCTTGTGCCTCCAACGTCCCCTGAACAACAAGATGCAGGGTCCTTCAGAGGTTTGCAGCTGTGCATATGCCATCCTGTCGACCTCCTCTATCCACTTCACACAAGCAGAAACGGCTCCAGTGGGCCAAACATTACATGAAGACTGATTACAAAACTGTTTTGTTCACGGATGAGTGCCGTGCAGCGCTCGATGGTCCAGATGAATGGAGTGGAGGATGGCTGGTTGATGGACACCCCACGCAAACACGGCTACAGCGCCAACAAGGAGGAGGTGGAGTAATGTTTTGGGCTGGAATCATGGGGAGAGAGATTGTCGGCCCCTTTAGGATCCCTGAAGGCGCTAAAGATGAACTCCATAATGTATGTGGATTTTCTCAAACAGCACTTCCTGCCATGGTTCAAGAAGAAGAACCGTGTATTTCACAGCAAGATCATTTTTCTGCATGATAATGCACCATCTCATGCTGCACATAAAACATCTGCATCTCTGGCTGATATGGGCATAAAAGGGGACAAACTTATGGTGTGACCCCCATGCTCCCCTGACCTCTACCCCATTCAGAACCTTTGGAGCATCATTAAAAGGAGTGTCTATGATGGCGGGAGGCAGTTCACATCTAAGCAACAGCTCTGGGAGGGTATTCTGTCCTCATGCAAAACAATTGAAGCAGAAACCATCCAAAACCTGACAAATTCAATGGACGAGAGAGTTCAGAAGCTCCTTTCGAACAAGGGGTCCTATGTGAAAATGTAACATCACCTAGAATAAAGTTTTGAGTTGAAAACTGTTTGATTTCAGTTTCTAACAACCTGCTAATGCTTATAATTTCAAAAATGACCATTTTTTTGGTCTTTATTAAAATGAAAAGGTTGATCGAAAAGTTTGGTGGATCTAAGAGTGTGGCAACCCAGTAGTCATGATTACTTCGAATTCTGACAATATGAGGGTCATGCTGCAGGTAGTGCAGCAAGAAGGCACTTATGTGTCTTGCGCATCTCGGAGCCCCAAAATTATTTTCCGGGCTAGATGCAGCTAAAAATTATTTTTAATTTTAAATCTGGTGAAGCTTATTATAGATGGCCTAATAGGATCAGTGCTGCACACTGCTACAAAGCCCAAATTATTTTCCAGTCAAGATACAGATAAACATGATTAGTAATTTGAAAGCTTAAAACGGTTGGTAGGGTGATTTTAACCAATCATCAAGCTTTTACTCTCCCCAGGATGACACAGGGGTAGAAAAGTCGTTTCGGATCCATGATTTGTTCATCTTTATGAACGTGAGTCTGTCTACATTATCAGTGGAGAGCCGCGTGCGCTTATCTGTCAGCACACCACCAGCAGCGCTGAACACACGTTCAGACAGAACGCTGGCTGCGGGGCATGACAAGATCTCCAAGGCGTAAGTGGCTAGCTCCGGCCATTTATCCAGATTGGAAGCCCAAAAAGAGCAAGGGTCCAGTGACACAGTCGTGGCTTCAATGTTTACTTGGAGATACTCCTGTACCATCGTCTCTAGGCGTTGACTATGTGTCAGACTTCTTGTCTCCTGTGGCCTTGCAAAGGATGGGCTAAAAAAGTGGTGAAATGATTCCGCAAAATTGATGTTACCAGCAGATACTGTGGTTCTGTTACGGTTTGAGTGCTGAACACTTGACGGTCCCACGGTTGGCAAGTTGGAACTGTGAGATTCACTACGTGCACCAGTGGTATTTTGTGGAAAAGCACATGTAAGATTCTGCAACAGTCTCTGCTGATACTCCTGCATGCGTGCATCCCTTTCTATGGCAGGAATAATTTCTGCAAATTTACTTTTGTACCGGGGATCTAACAGTGTGGCAACCCAGTAGTCAGGATTATTTCTAATTCTCACAATTCGAGGGTCATGTTGCAGGTAGTGCAGCAAGAAGGCACTCATGTGTGTTGCGCATCCAGGAGCACCAAGTCCCTGTTGTGTTGGTGGCGAGGTAGCAATCATGCTTCCTTCCTCTGTCCTCTCCCCCCAACCTCGCACAACAGAAATGTGATCAAGGTCTCCCTCATCTGATGAGTCTTCCATCAGTTCGTCCTCCACTTCTTCCTGGGCTCCTGCACCTTCCTCACTAGTTTGGCTGCTACCATGCGCCCTGGTAAAATCATCTCCCCCACCCTCACATGCCTGCCGCCTTGGTGCTGCCGACCGTCTGGACCTTGCAGATGTTAGCCCTTCCGCATACAACTCCTCCTCCTCTACTTCCTCCACCTCCTCTTGTGCCACCACCTGACTCCGAATTCTGTTTAACATGTGCTCCAGCATGTAAATCACCGGAATAGTCATGCTGATAATGGGATCGTCAGCACTAAACATCTTCGTCGCCATTTCAAAACTGTGCAGAAGGGTGCATAGGTCCCTGATCTGAGACCGCTCCTCCAGCGTGATTTGCCCCACCTCTGAATCTCGTTGGCCCAGGCTATACGTCAGAACGTATTGCACCAGGGATTGTCGGTGCTGCCACAGTTGCTGCAACATGTGCAGAGTTGAATTCCACCGGGTAGGCACATCGCATTTTAGCCGGTGAAGTGGCAGGCCCAACGACTTCTGTAGAGATGTAAGTCGCTGAGCTGCGGGATGCGAACGGCGGAAGTGAGCACACAGCGACCGTGCCCTCTGCAGAAGGCCATCTAGTCTGGGATAGTGGGCTAAAAATTGCTGGACAACCAAGTTCAACACGTGAGCCATACAAGGCACGTGTGTGACATTGCCCCGGCGAAGGGCCGCACCCAGGTTTGCAGCATTGTCGCACACGGCCTTCCCTGGTTTCAGGTCCAGTGGAGACAACCATTCATGAAATTGGTTCTCCAGAGCCGACCACAACTCCTCAGCTGTGTGACTCACATTTCCCAGACATTTCAATGTAAAAACCGCCTGATGACGTTGAGCCCTACTGCCAGCATAGTAAGGAGGTGTGCAGGATCCCTTCTGCGCAGTTAGAAAGCTTGTGGCATGACCAGACAGCCTTTGGGTGCAGGTGGAAGACCGAGAGGAGGTTGAGGAGGCAGAAGCAGTGGAGGAAAAATGACATAAAGAGGATTGACGCACAACTCGTGGGGACGGCAAGACTTGGACAGCAGCCCCTTGTCCTGCTGTCACCATAGTTACCCAGTGCCCAGTCAGCGACATGTAACGCCCCTGTCCATGCCTACTCGTCCAAGTGTCTGTGGTGAAATGCACCCTGTCACACACAGAGTTTCTCAAAGAAGCGGTGATGTTGTGTGCGACATGCTGGTGGAGCGCAGGCACACCTTTCTTTGAGAAGTAGTGCCGACTGGGCATCTGGTACTGGGGCACTGCGACGGACATAAGGTCTCGAAAATCCTCTGTGTCCACCAGGCGGAAAGGCAGCATTTCTGTAGCCAAGAGCTTGCAGATGGTGAAATTCAACCTCTTAGCTTTCTCATGGCTAGGAGGAAATGGTCTTTTACTTGTCCACATCTGAGGGACCGAGGGCTGGCTATTGTGCTTAGACGGGGTTGATAAGGGTGTCCCCGGCAAACTGCCGGTCTGTGAGGAAGATGCAGGCGGACATGTTAGGTTGCCTTGATCCAAAGGTGGTGCTATCGATGTCGGACAGCGCTCAAGACCAGCTGGTGTTACCACCTCCAAAGAAAATGATGACCTGCCAATCACGCTGGCTGTTGCGGGTAAAGAGGTGGCAGGTCTGCGCCCCAAAACAGGTGTGACTGCTGTCCCCCCAGTCACAGAGGATGAAGAGGCCGCGGATGCACAAGATATGGCAGACGGTGGTTGGCCCGGCCGGCTAGACCGCATTGTAGCACACTGAGCTTCCCACTGCAACTTATGCTTCATGTCCATGTGCCGGTTCATGCATGAAGTACTCAAACTATGTATTTTTTGGCCTCTACTTAGCTTTTGCTGACAAATGTTACAGATAACACGAGTTGGGTCATCTTTATCGATCTGAAAAAATGCCCAGGCTATGCAAGGCTTAGCACCCATGCGACCTGAAGAGCCACCACGACTTGTGGTGAGAGGCAGAGTTGTGTTTGAGGATGCAGTTGTTGACGTGCTTCCAGTACTACGTCTCTGTCCAGGAAGGCGCAACCTGACCTCGTCGTCACTAGCATCTTCCTCCACCTCCTCTGCTGACCTCATCTCTTGGCTGACTGTGGGTTGACAGTAAGTGGGATCTCCGACCTCATCATCATCACCCTGTGCGTTATCACACCCGTCGTCCTCAGAGCCAACCTGTTCCTGCCCTGACAAAAAACTAAAGTTGTCGCTCCAATCAGGTATTTGAGTCTTATCATCGTCTTCCTCATTGTCTCCACCAACAGGAGTTACAGTTTGGGAATGAGGGTCTACATTATGGTCAGAACCTTCTGCGTCTGGTCCTGGATCCGACTCATAAAGATTCTGGGCATCAGTGCAGATCATTTCCTCGTCTGGATTCACAGAAGCGCTGGAGTCGACCTCTGATTCCCAGGCTATAGTATGAGTAAACAGCTCTGCAGACTCAACCATCTGTTCTACCTCATACTCAGACGGGCAGCTGGAGATTTGGGAGCTGTGAGGAAGCAAGTGCGATTTGGGTGACACCTTTGAGGACTGGAGTATTTGTGATGTTGAAGTTGATGTGGAGGAGAGCCCACTTAAAGGAGCACTTGATATCCGTTGAAGCACCTGCTGTTTTTGTGCCTCATCTGGAATTTGTAGCGATTGGCGTGGCCGTAAGAAAGGGATCTTATCACATTGTCCGCTAAAAGAAGTAGACATTTTAGTTTGGCTGGAAGATGGTCTTTCTTCTGCACCTACCCCACGGACACAACCTTTTTTCCCCTTCCCAACACGCCTATTCCCCTTTCCACCAGCAGCAGGCCTTTTTCCACTCATTTTGGTGGTTAACTAATTCACAACTCTGGAGTTGTTTGCACAAAAAAACAATGGATGGTAACCGAGCAGAGCTGAGTGGCCAAACTGTGGTATTAGGCCAAAACTATTGGCTGGGTTAGATGCAGAAAAAAATTATTTTTAATTTGCAACCTGATGGAGGTCAGTATAGATGGACTAATAGACCAAGTCCCACACACCGCTAGAAGCCCAAATATTTTTTCAGAGCTAGATGCAGAAAAAAATTATATTCAATTTGCAACCTGCTGGAGGTCAGTATAGAAGGACTAATAGAACAAGTCCCACACACTGCTAGAAGCCCAAATATTTTTTCAGAGCTAAATGAAGAAAAAAATTATTTTTAATTTGCAACCTGATGGAGGTCAGTATAGATGGACTAATAGACCAAGTCCCACACACTGCTAGAAGCCCAAATATTTTTTCAGAGCTAGATGCAGAAAAAAATTATTTTTAATTTGCAACCTGATGGAGGTCAGTATAGATGGACTAATAGACCAAGTCCCACACACTGCTAGAAGCCCAAATATTTTTTCAGAGCTAGATGCAGAAAAAAATTATTTTTAATTTGCAACCTGATGGAGGTCAGTATAGATGGACTAATAGACCAAGTCCAACACACCGCTAGAACCCAAATATTTTTTCAGAGCTAGATGCAGAAAAAAATTATATTCAGTTTGCAACCTGATGGAGGTCAGTATAGATGGACTAATAGAATGATGCTATGCCCAAAAGATTTTACTTCACTAGGTGCAGTAAAAAAATTGGTATTCTATACACAGGTGGTATATCTTGCAACACAGATAGGCTACTCCACTGACTAACACACTCTGCAATAGGCCAAAAAGGATTAGCTTTGCTAGATTCAGCCAAATGCTGTGAAAAAAACTTGCACAGCACTGGCACAGACCTGCCTGGCAAAAACTGATGTAACCTAGTCCTGAAAAGGACTCCAATTACAATTAGTCTTTACTCCCACAATCTATCTATTTAAGAGCACAGACCTGCCTGATAAATGTCGTAGGAAATGCTGTAACCTAGTCCTTAAAAGGACTGCAATCACAACTATTCCCTACTCCCAAGCTATCTGTATATTTGTGCGAAAATTGGCTTGAAATTAACAAGGTATAGCGCACACAGCAACAGCGGTGCCGTCTAACACGCAGCTGCAGCAGTGAGAAAATGGTGGCGACGGGGAAAATGGCTTGGTCTTATAGGGCAAGGACATGTGACATACACTGCCAATCACACATGCCCTTGCTTGTGTGAAAAAAAGCACTTCGCTCCGTGTGTGCGCTGCTGATAGGCTGGCAGATTGCACCTCCCCACTGCAAATGCGGGAAAGAGAAAAAAAAATGGAGATCTTCATTGTTCCTGCAGAGATCCATCCCCTGCCCCTCCCCCCGCCCCGCTGTACACTCAAACTGCGTATTAACATTAATTTTCATCATTACTGAGAAAAAATCCAGTTATGATTTTGGTGCACGAACAGTTATCGAACATAACCTCGAACAGCCGAATTTTTCTCAAATTGTTCGTGTTCGCCGACCGGCTCGAACACCGCCCAAAACAGCTCGAATTTGAGATTGGCGAACAGTTCGAGTAGAACAACGCTCATCTCTAGTGTTGACTGTGCAGACGGCACTTCCGAGCGCCAACTGGCGGTGTTGGAGCTCAGGGATAATACTGAAAACAGAGGAGCCAGAGGTGTAATTGGAGCAACTTTAAAATCTGTAGTAGTGAGTGTTATGATCTGCTACAGAGACTAAGGAAAGGCAGGAGATCTGTCCCTACAATAGAACTAAACTAGATCCCTACGATGTAACGGGGAACCTGATCCTGCGATCAGACCCGCTAAAGTCCTCGGCTAGTCTGAACGCAGACCTATAGATGTGGGGGAGGGATCCCTACAAGTTCTAGGGACTGGAATAAGTTGGACCCCTCCTAGCAGAAATAGTAGCAGTCAAAAACAAACACACAACAAAAAGCAAAGAGGTCATAAGGCCTAGCAAAACTAACAGAGTACGGCAATAGAGCAACAAGCTAGCTCAACAGTAGTAAATACAAATGAAGTCCAGCAAAGCCAGGAGGGCGGAGCCGGATTAAATAGGCAAAATGGTCATGTGACCAGCAAACTAAAAAAAAACCTAACAGAAGAGTTGTAACAGTACCCTCTCTTCTAAGAGGATCCTCCGGATCCCCTAGGCCCAGGCTTACCAGTAAACCTCCTGTGAAACGCTCGGACAAGTCTGGGGCAGAAACATCATCCGCCCTCACCCATGAGTTATCCTCAGGTCCGAAACCCTTCCAAGCGACGAGATACTGCAAACTCCCTCTATACCGTCTAGAATTTAGGATGCGGGAAATTTCATATTCCCCGTCCTCCACCACCGGAGGAACAGTAGCAGAGGCGTCACCATCCGACACAAAAGCTTTTTTCAACAGAGAAACATGAAACACCGGATTAATCCTCCAGGACGTAGGAACCTCCAGCCTAACAGCAGATTGGTTAACTATCTGAAGTACCTTAAAGGGCCCTACGAACTTGGGACCCAATTTTTTAGAAGGAATCCTCAATCGCAGATTCTTAGAGGACAACCAAACCATGTCACCAACAGCAAACAAAACCTTTTGCCGTTTTCTATCAAAGTACCTCTTAGATTTTTTGTTAGCCTCCTGAAGATTACCACGCACATCCGTCCAAACTCTCTCCAAATCACCGGAAAAACTCTCCTCCTCAGGCACAGCCGAAACCAATTTGGAAAATGACCCAAAAGACGGATGTCTCCCAGAACAACAAAAAAAAGGCGAACACCCAGCAGAAGAGGATGTATGGTTGTTAAGAGCAAATTCAGCAAGTGGCAGAAACTCAGACCACCCCTCTTGATTGTCTGCCACAAAACAACGCAAGAACTGCTCAACATCCTGGTTCTTCCTTTCTGTCTGGCCATTAGACTCAGGATGATATCTGGATGAAAACGACAAATGAACTCCCAACCTGTCACAAAAGGCACGCCAAAAACAAACCACGAACTGAGGTCCCCTATCAGAAACAATGTCAGTAGGAACACCATGTAGTCTGACAATCTCCTTGACAAAGGCCTTAGCGAGTGTCTTAGCGCAAGGCAGTTTGATGAAGGGAACCAAGTGACACATCTTGCTAAAACGGTCCACGACCACCCAGATGACCGTGAAACCTTCAGAGGGAGGAAGGTCAGTAATAAAGTCCATAGCCAGATGTGTCCAAGGTGCACTAGGAACCTCCAGAGGGCAAAGCAACCCCACAGCAGGAGCATGCGAAGACTTGGATCTTGCACACACGGTACATTGGCGCACCCAATTAATGACTTCCTTCTGCCATCCAGGCCACCAAAAACTGCGACCCACAAGTCTCTTGGTCTCAGAAATTCCTGGATGACCTGCCAACCGAGACTCATGACACTCAACAAACAAATCTCTCCTAAAGGTCCTAGGCACAAACAACCTCCCATGGGGAGTGTTAGATGGTGCATTCTCCTGTGCTTTAACAATCTCATCCTCCAAAATGGAGTCCAAAGCAGCAATCACAACACCTTCTTGTAAAATGGTCTCCTCCTCCTCCTCAACACCGACCATGGGAGAAAAGCTGCGAGACAAAGCATCCCCTTTAACATTCTTGGTACCCGGGATGTAAGTAACGGAAAAATTAAACCGCGAGAAAAAAAGTGCCCACCTAGCCTGACGGGCATTCAAGCGCTTGGCAGCATCAAGATAGATCAGATTTTTATGATCAGTGAAAACCTGAACGGGAAATTCAGCACCTTCCAAGAGGTGACGCCAGTGTTCAAATGCGAGTTTAATCGCCAGCAATTCCCGATTACCAATATCGTAATTAAGTTCAGTCTCGGAATTTTTTTTTGAAAAAAAGGCACAGGGATGTACTCCATCCTTGTTTTCCTGAGACAACACCGCACCAACCCCCACCGAAGAAGCATCAACCTCAACCAAAAATGGCTTAGTCACATCAGGCTGCATAAGGATGGGAGCAGAGGTGAACCTCTCCTTTAAAAACACAAAAGCTTCAATGGCCTCAGAAGTCCACTGAACCGCATTAGCACCTTTCCTGGTGAGATCGGTCAGCGGTTTGACAATAATAGAAATTTTTTTTATGAATTTTCTGTAATAATTGGCGAAACCCAAAAACCTCTGTATCGATTTCAAACCAATAGGCCTAGGCCATTCCTGCACAGCTTGAACTTTAACCGGGTCCATCTCAAAACCTTCACTGGAGATAATGTAGCCCAAAAAAACTAATTCTCTGTACAGCGAACTCACATTTCTCCAGCTTAGCAAAAAGTGAATTGTCCATTAATAACTGTAATACCTCACGTACGCTCCGCCAATGAGACTCCAGATCCGGCGAATAAATCAAAATGTCATCCAAATACACAACCACATTTTTGCCGATTAAAGGTCTAAGGATATCATTAATAAGATTCTGAAAAAATGCTGGAGCATTGGTGAGACCAAAAGGCATAACCAGATTCTCAAAATGACCCACAGGAGTGTTAAAAGCAGTCCATTCATCACCCTCCTTCATGCGCAACAAATTGTATGCCCCCCGGAGATCAATTTTAGAGAACCACTTGGCCCCCACTAACTGGTTAAATAAATCGGGAATCAATGGCAGTGGGTAAGGATTGCGTACAGTAATTTTATTAATCTCACGAAAGTCCAGACAAGGACGTAAACCGCCATCTTTTTTTTTTTTACAAAAAAAAAACCAACAGCCACAGGAGACTTGGAAGGCCTAATGTGACCGGCGGCCAAGCTTGTCTGTATGTATTCCTCCAAAGCCTTTCTCTCAGGAATAGTAAGATTAAATAAACGACTCTTAGGAAGAGTCGCTCCAGGGACAAATTCAATGGTACAATCATAGTCTCTATGGGGAGGCAAAACCTGCGACTCCTCCTCAGAAAAAACTCTCCAAAAATCCTGAATAGGTACAGGCAATTCCCCTCTATCCACAGCAGCAATGCGCCCGTTACAACACTTGTCATAACACTTAGGGCTCCAGGACTTAATTTCATTGGTAGACCAATCCAGTACAGGATTGTGCAATTTCAACCAGGGTAACCCCAATATTACTGGAGAAGGCAAATTATTCAATACCACCAAATCCAAATTCTCTTGATGAATACCATTAATAGTGAGGGGAAATTCACAGACCTTGTGAGTAACACTCTTCAAGGGAGAGCCATCGACAGAAACCACAGCAATAGGGGATGACAAAGTTTTAGGTTCTAATTTAAGTTTTTCCAAGAATCCCCCATCAATCACATTCAGAGTAGATCCACAATCCACAAATACCCGAAATTCAATTAATTCATCATGAGCAGCAGTAGTGGCAGATAGGAATACTCCCTTCGAATTTAGACAGGCAATACGGGCATGACTGACCATTTTTTTTTCTTTCTCCATACGAAGCACACAGCTTTTAATAAATTGACCAGAATTTCCGCAATAGAAACACAAGCCTTCAGAAAGTCGGCGGTCTTTTTCCTGAGAGCGGGGTGCAATCACCCCAATTTCCATCGGCTCTTCATTGTCAGCACAGAACCTCTCAGAACTCGAAGCTGACATAGCAGAGGATTTGCTCACATTAACCCTTTCACGCAGTCTCCTGTCCACCCGTATAGCTAATTGCATTGCCTCCTGCAAGTTTCCAGGTGTGGGATAAGCAATCAGTAAATCCTTTACCCTTTCACATAGCCCTGCAAGAAACAAGCTTTTCAAAGCAGAATCGTTCCACCCCACCTGGGCAGACCACCGACGGAAGTGAGAACAATATTTTTCCACATTACCTGATCCCTGCCTCAAACATCTTAATTCAGACTCAGCAGATGAGACACGATCAGGATCATCGTACAACAAACCCAAAGCAGAAAAAAAACTATCCACTGATCTAAAGCACGGATCACTAGGTTGGAGAGAGAAGGCCCATCCCTGAGGATCTTTGCGCAAAAGTGACATTATGAACCCTATGCGCTGTGATTCATCACCAGAGGATCCGGGTCTCAAACGAAAATATAATAGACAAGCATTTTTAAAAGAAAAAAAATCTTGTTGTTCACCAAAAAATAGATCAGGCAGACGTACCTTAGGTTCAACAAAATGCGCTCCAGAACAGCTACTCACGTGTTGTTGGAGCTTGGTCACCTCCAGAGAGAGTCCCTGCAAGCGTTGAGCCAAATCTTGCACCGAGACCATGATGGAAAACTGGAGGTCTTTCCTTAGAGAAAATTTTTTTTTTTTACTGGCTGGACTTACTGTTATGATCTGCTACAGAGACTAAGGAAAGGCAGGAGATCTGTCCCTACAATAGAACTAAACTAGATCCCTACGATGTAACGGGGAACCTGATCCTGCGATCAGACCCGCTAAAGTCCTCGGCTAGTCTGAACGCAGACCTATAGATGTGGGGGAGGGATCCCTACAAGATCTAGGGACTGGAATAAGTTGGACACCTCCTAGCAGAAATAGTAGCAGTCAAAGACAAACACACAACAAAAAGCAAAGAGGTCATAAGACCTAGCAAAACTAACAGAGTACGGCAATAGAGCAACAAGCTAGCTCAACAGTAGTAAATACAAATGAAGTCCAGCAAAGCCAGGAGGGCGGAGCCGGATTAAATAGGCAAAATGGTCATATGACCAGCAAACAAAAAAAAAAACCTAACAGGAGAGTTGTAACAGTGAGAATGTGGACAGAGCAGGAGAAATTGCCGTCCGCACAGCAGGGGAACAGCTGACGTTACTGAACCCCAATAACATGGCAGCAAGTGTTGACTGTGCAGACGGCACTTCCGAGTGCCAACTGGCAGTGTTGGAGCCTAGGGATAATACTGAAAACAGAGGAGCCAGAGGTGTAATTGGAGCAACTTTAAAATCTGTAGTTGTGAGAATGTGGACAGAGCAGGAGAAATTGCCGTCTGCACAGCTGGGGAACAGCTGATGTTACTGAACCCCAATAACACGGCAGCAAGTGTTGACTGTGCAGACGGCACTTCCGAGCGCCAACTGGCGGTGTTGGAGCTCAGGGATAATACTGAAAACAGAGGAGCCAGAGGTGTAATTGGAGCAACTTTAAAATCTGTAGTACGGAGAATGTGGACAGAGCAGGAGAAATTGCCGTCCGCACAGCAGGGGAACAGCTGACGTTACTGAACCCCAATAACACGGCAGCAAGTGTTGACTGTGGAGACGGCTCTTCCGAGCGCCAACTGGCGGTGTTGGAGCTCAGGGATAATACTGAAAACAGAGGAGCTAGAGGGGTAATTGGAGCAACTTTAAAATCTGTAGTAGTGAGAATGTGGACAGAGCAGGAGAAATTGCCGTCCGCACAGCAGGGGAGCAGCTGACGTTACTGACCCCCAATAACACGGCAGCAAGTATTGACTGTGCAGATGGCACTTCCGAGCGCCAACTGGCGGTGTTACAGCTCAGGGATAATACTGAAAACAGAGGAGCCAGAGGTGTATTTGGAGGAGGTTTTAAATCAGTAGTACAGTGGATGTGGACAGAGCAGGAGAAATTGACGTCCGCACAGCAGGGGAACAGCTGACGTTACTGAACCCCAATGTCACGGCAGCAAGTGTTGACTGTGCAGACGGCAATTCCGAGCGCCAACTGGCGGTGTTGGAGCTCAGGGATAATACTGAAAACAGAGGATCCAGAGGTGTAATTGGAGCAACTTTAAAATCTGTAGTAGTGAGAATGTGGACAGAGCAGGAGAAATTGCCGTCCGCACAGCAGGGGAACAGCTGACGTTACTGAACCCCAATAACACGGCAGCAAGTGTTGACTGTGCAGACGGCACTTCCAAACGCCAACTGGCGGTGTTGGAGCTCAGGGATAATACTGAAAACAGAGGAGCAAGAGGTGTAATTGGAGCAACTTTAAAATCTGTAGTAGTGAGAATGTGGACAGAGCAGGAGAAATTGCCGTCTGCACAGCTGGGGAACAGCTGACGTTACTGAACCCCAATAACACGGCAGCAAGTGTTGACTGTGCAGATGGCACTTCCGAGCGCCAACTGGCGGTGTTGGAGCTCAGGGATAATACTGAAAACAGAGGAGCCAGAGGTGTAATTGGAGCAACTTTAAAATCAGTAGTAGTGAGAATGTGGACAGAGCAGGAGAAATTGCCGTCCGCACAGCAGGGGAACAGCTGACGTTACTGAACCCCAATAACACGGCAGCAAGTGTTGACTGTGCAGACGGCACTTCCGAACGCCAACTGGCGGTGTTGGAGCTCAGGGATAATACTGAAAACAGAGGAGCAAGAGGTGTAATTGGAGCAACTTTAAAATCTGTAGTAGTCAGAATGTGGACAGAGCAGGAGAAATTGCCGTCCGCACAGCAGGGGAACAGCTGACGTTACTGAACCCCAATAACACGGCAGCAAGTGTTGACTGTGCAGACGGCACTTCCGAACGCCAACTGGCGGTGTTGGAGCTCAGGGATAATACTGAAAACAGAGGAGCAAGAGGTGTATTTGGAGGAGGTTTTAAATCAGTAGTACAGTGAATGTGGACAGAGCAGGAGAAATTGCCGTCCGCACAGCAGGGGAACAGCTGACGTTACTAAACCCCAATAACACGGCAGCAAGTGTTGACTGTGCAGATGGCACTTCCAAGCGCCAACTGGCGGTGTTGGAGCTCAGGGACTACAGTTCAGGTGGTAGAAACATGAACAGAACAGGAGACCTGGATACTGTTGCCAACCAATTATTTATTCTGGAAGAGGACTGGCAAATTCATGAGAGATCCAGGCCTTGTTCATTTTGAGAAAAGTAAGCTTTCAACGTTATCGGAGGATAGTCGCATGCGACGGTCTGTTAGTACACCACCTGCGGCACTAAAGACGCGTTCCGATAATACACTAGCAGCAGGGCAAGCTAGCACCTCCAATGCATACTGACTAAGCTCTGGCCATGTATCCAGCTTACAGACCCAAAACTTGAAGGGAGAAGAGCCGTCTGGGAGTACACTAAGAGGGCAAGACATGTAGTCTGTCACCATCTGACGGAAACGTTGCCTCCTGCTGACTGGAGCCGTCTGTGATGGTGTAGACATTTGTGGCGGCGGATACACAAAACTTTGCCACATTTCGGCCATACTGGTCTTGCCTTGTGCTGAGGCGCTGCTTCTGCTCCCTCTTTGTGCAGAGCTTCCTCCACTGCCTCGAGGCACTGAGCTGCTTTGTAAAGCACTAGCAGCACTGCTCTCGGTTGGAATGGAGAACATGATGGAATGCACCAGTGTGTCTTGGTACTCCCGCATTTTACGCTCCCGGTTCAACGGTGTTATGAGCCTTTGTAAGTTGTCCCGGTAGCGAGGATCTAGGAGGGTGGACACCCAATAATCAGCCGTGTTGAGAATGTGGGCTATGCGGCGGTCGTTTCTCAGGCACTGCAGCATGAAATCAACCATGTGCTGCAGACTGCCAACTGGCCAAGAAACGCTGTCCCCTGCTTGAGGCGTGATCTCTGCCTGCTCTGCATCACCCCACCCTCGCTCTAGATACTGACTACTAGAGCATTGTGTACCTCCCTCCTCTGGATAGATGTCTTCCTCATCCATTGACTCCTCCTCATCCTCCTCACAAAGTGTCCCCTGCCTAGGCCTTTGTGAGGAACCACGTTGCGCAGACTGTAGAGAAGCAGATGGCATTTGTGACTCCTCATCCTCCACCTCTTCCAAAACCTCGTCCCTTAGTGCTTGCAGTGTTTTTTCAAGCAGGCAGATAAGGGGGATAGTCATGCTGACTAGTGCATCATCTGCACTCGCCATCCGCGTGGAATAATCGAAGGCACGCAAAACGTGGCAAATGTCCTTCATAGAGGCCCACTCAGTGGTGGTGAAGTGTGAACGGCGCGCACTGTGACTTGTTTGCGCCTGCTGCAGCTGGTACTCCATTACTGCTGCCTGCTGCTCACACAACCTCTCCAACATATGTAACGTTGAATTCCACATGGTGGGTAGGTCACATATGATGCGATGTTCCGGAAGACGTAATCGGCGCTGCAGAGCTGCAATGCGTGATCTTGCATTGCTGGAACGCCGCAAGTGAGCGCACTCTATGCGGACCTTGTGAAGCAGTGCATCAAGATCCGGATAGTCCCTCAAAAAACTCTGCACGACCAAGTTGAGCACATGTGCCAGACATGGGATGTGAGTGAGGTTGCCTAGGCCCAGAGCTGCCACCAGATTTCGGCCATTGTCACACACTACCATGCCTGGCTGGAGATTCGCTGGCACAAACCACACGTCGCTCTGCTGCTTGATGGCATTCCAGAGCTCCTGCGCTGTGTGGCTTCGATTCCCCAAAGAAATTAATTTTAATATGGCCTGTTGACGTTTGGCCACGGCTGCGCTCATATTGGTCACCATAACAGGTAACCGTTCACGGGTCGATGTGGAGGTAGAGTGTGACGGCTCCTGCAGCGCTGATTCAGAGGAACTGGAGTATGAGGAGGAGTCAATGTGTACAGACTGGATTCCTGCAATCCTTGGAGTTGGCAGAACACGTACAGCGCCACTCAAGATCTGTACCCGGCTCCACAACATTTACCCAATGGGCAGTGAGGGAAAGGTAATGTCCCTGTCCATGCTTACTGGTCCACGCATCGGTGGTCAGGTGGACCTTGCTACTGACGGCGTTTTGTAGCGCATGTTTAATTTTTCCCTCCACATGATGTTGCAGGGCAGGGATGGCTTGCCTGCTGAAATAAAATCGGCTGGGCACGTTGTATTGTGGGACTGCCAATGCCATAAAGTTACGGAATGTGTCAGTCTCCACCAGCCTGAATGATAGCATTTCAAGGGCCAGTAGTTTAGCAATGCCAGAATTCAGAGCCTGTGCTCAGGGGTGGTTTGCCGAGTATGGGCGCCTTTTCTCCCATGCCTGTGCTAACGATGGCTGTAGACTGGCCTGGGAGTGTGAGGATGACTGGGAAAGTGTTGCTGTGGGTGGAATTACACTGTGTCTCTGTACAACAGTGCAAGAGATTCTTCCATGGCGATCCTGTGAGGAAGCCGAACCAGCTGTGTGTGAGCTGCAGGAAGAGGCTACAACACGAGCTGAAGAGGTGGTAGGTGGCGCTGTAGGTTGGCCTAGGTCTTCAGTGTGTTTTTGTAACTCCACCACGTGCTTGGTCCGCACATGTTTCCACATATTTGTGGTATTGAGGTTGCTGACACTTTTCCCTCTTTTCACCTTCTGATTACACAGCTTGCATTTGACAAAGCAAATGTCATCTGCAACTGTGTCAAAAAAGGACCAGGCACTGCAAGTCTTGGGAGCGCCTGCTTTGGATTTTGGAAGAGCCATGCTCCTAATGGGTGCTGAAGTGGAGGCTACAGGCAACCAAGTCTGCCCCCTCCCTCTCCCTCCTTTTTGGGCTGTTCGGGGAATCTCTTCCTCAGAGCTGCTCCCACCACCTTCCTGTCCCTCACGCCATGATGGGTCAAGGACCTCATCATCTACACCACCCTCTTCAAACAACTGCTTCTCCTGGGTAGTCTCGACAGCACAGTACGCACCAGAAAGTGGCACCTGAGTCTCATCATCAGATGCATACTGAGGTGTGCTGCTGACCATAGGCACTGGCCCACGCGCCTCTTCAGATTCAGAGAAACAAAACGGTTGCGCATCACTGCATACTACCTCTTCTTCAAATTCTCGAATTCTGCTTGGCTGGTCCCCTCTTTCCAAGCCAAGAGATTCAGAGAACAGAAGTAGAGATGGCTCCTGTGCAGGGCTCTCTGACTGCCTGGGCAATTTGGCAGGTGGTGAAGAGACAGATGGGTGCTCTTCAGTGCTCAGGACCTGAGAGGATTTGGAACTAATTGAAGTCGATGCGTTAGCTGCCATCCATCCGACAACGGCTTCAATTTGGTCCTCGCGCATCAGTGGGGTACGGCTAGCTCCTACAAAGCTGCGCATAAAGGACTGTTCCCTGGTAAAACTGGGGGATGCTGAGTCACTGGTGCCCGCAGCAGGCACAGAATCCCCACGTCCTCTCCCTGCAGGCACAGAATCCTCACGTCCTCTCCCTGCAGAAACTCCACGCCCATGCCCACGCCCACGACCACATGCCTTACTCCCTGCCTTCTTCATCTTGGTAGACTGATAAAGATAGGCAGAAAAGTACTAAGGGCTTAGTGTGCTTATTCCTGAACAGCTGCTAACAGGTATAAGAAACACTAATTTTATAAAGTGTGGACTAGACTTTAATATGAGCTAATGTGGCCTACACAACTGTAAAGTGGAGTGTTTGGTGAACTTTATTTAGGTTTTTTTTGTCACAAAAAGACACTGGATGTGCCTAAAGATGTAATAACGATAGTATCACAAACTTTTTGAAGCTAATACAATGTAGGAAGGTAACCTACAATGCAATAGATGAGGCTGCAAAAAGTAGGCTAATACTAATCTGGCTGGGGCTGCAGGGCCCAATGCTGCAGAAAGGCTCCTCTAACTACTCCTATATAGTGTGTTTGGAACCAATTTAGCTGAATACGGATGGAACCACCACACTAATAGGAGAAATCAGGAAAAATTGTGAATTGGCAAAAAAGGACAATGTATGAGGCAGTGACACACACTGAATGCACTACAACCAGACGTGGTTGAAGCACACACTACAGGGTGAGCTGCACTCACACACCAGACCTTGCAGACAGCGGTGAACAGTACAGATTAGTGTTGAGCCACCCCCGTAGTGTTCGAGTTCGGTTCGGTTCGTCGAACACCCGTGTGTTCGCCGAACTGTTCGTCGAACTGTTCGTCGAACACCTTCGAACACCGTTAAAACCAATGGCAGGCAAACAAAAACACATAGAAACACATAGAAAACACCTTCAAAGGTGTCCAAAAGCTGACAAACTGCTCAGAAGACACAACTAACACATGGAAAAGTGACAAGTACATATAGTCTTGCGAAAAGAAAAGAGGTGGAGGAGTAAAAGGAGAGGGAGACACAGGTATAGGCATGTCATGCCCTTCTAAAATCCAAAAAGTGAGAAGCCGACACGTTCAGTCCGCTCCTGCCCGTGCCACCTCCGTGTCGCCGGGTTTGTGCCAGAGCCGCGGTGAACCCGGACGGCCAGCCCCCCTCTCCCAATACTGGTGCCTGTCCGCTGGTGGGTCGAGCGAGCCCCCCTGTGGTGGAGGCAGCTCTAAGCTTTTTAATTTAAATTGTCTCTCTAATTTGAATGAATACACTTTAAATCCATTTACAAGGATCTATTGGAGGGCAAGTCTCATGCCAGCAGCCGCGTAATTCCAGCTCCAGTAGCGTCCACTAAAGCTGCTGCAGAAAAAAAGCTTTTATAAGGATCGAGCTCGGCTGTCCACCGCAAGGCATCCTACTGCCAGTCCCAGCCCCTATGCCTTGGGGTGCCTCCTGATGCTCTTCACTGAGTATCCCGTGGTCCCGAAGCATTTCCTTTGAAAAAATTAAGTGTCCAAATTACAGGTGGTGTAGCTTGCTTAACAGCCGGGATAATCCGCTGACTAGCAGACACTGCTACTAGGCACAAAGTATTTCCTGGGCTAGATGCAGTTAAAAATTTGTAATTAGATACTCTCGCTGGATGCTGAGAAAGCATTCCATAGAGTATCCTTGCACGCCATATATGATTCTCTTAAAAAGCTTGGGGTAGGGGTCTAGGGGACCCTTTTATAGCCAAAATCACAGCCCTGTATCACAATACGTCACCTAGGCTGAAGATTAATGGAACTGTAGCACCCTGTGGGCTCGGTTGCTACAGAGGTATTGCACCTCACCCAGAGGTGTGATATCTCACTCTCAGGTAAGGATGGAGTGTGGATCAGGACCCGACACCTGCATGCATTACACCACATTGCCGTGGGGCAGGGCAACCAATATGCCTCTGAGATGGGCACGACAGTCCCTGTCCCTGGCTGGAGTGGGGGGAGGGAACACTGAGGAAGGGGAAACCTGTAGTGCAGGAGCAGGGAGGAAGCAGTTCCTGGGTGCATTGAGAAGGGAGTATAAAAGGTGGGCACCATCTTAGTTCAGTGCAGAGAAGTCTGAGCAGAAGTGGCAGGGAGCAGGGGCTCTGCATGAGCTCTGCTCCGGAGGCGGGCCTAGTAACAGAGGCCCAGGCCTGGAAGAGGGAGAAGGAAGGAAGAGAAGCGGAGAAGGCTCCAGGAATGAGGAATGAAGGGATCGAAGGGGTGCGGACGGGTGAGTCGCCACCGCACGCCCGAATCCACCTGCGTGGAGGGGCCAGGCCAAAGGGGGAGACCGGTCCCCGAAACTAGTGGAGGCAGGAAACGACCCTCAGCTAGAAACCGGAGGCTGTGACATTTTATGTGGCGCAGCCCCTCGCTACACCTGCTAGGAAGGCACCACATAGGGTCAGGGAAACTGGTGCCAAGTTTACCAAGAGGAGGCCCGAGGCAGCCGGACAGAAGGGTTGGTATGAAAGGCCAGACAAAGGACACACAAAGGGGGTCCTGTGAAGCGCTCCAAAGTTATCTGGGAGTTGTCTGAGCCCCTCACCTGGTGAGCACAGTACGACGTGGGCAGCCGTTACCTGCAGACGTGGTCTGGATAATAAGAACTGTGAGTAAAGGCCCTGGACTGCATCATTGACTCCGTGTCGTTACTGCTGCTGCCCTGCACCATCACCCCCATCATCCGCATACACTGCCCTGAGGCTATACTCCTCCCTTGGGGAGTTATGCTACGCTCTGCTGCACCCACAACACCAGCCTCAGCGGTCTGCCCTGCAGCGGCGGTTCACTCTGACCGCAATCCACGGGTGGCGTAGTCGGACATTTAAACATCAAAACCACATAAATAGTTCCGCCACTGGTTTGACCACCCTGAGCCACGGAACCGGGTCGCCGCCACGAAGACTACAACCACCAGCATCCACCAAAAAGGGTCCGGCTCCGGGTGTCCCAAGGCCCAGGGGGTGCATCAGAACATTTTCATCACCTTTCACAATCACCAATGGGACAAGGCAGGGATGTCCTCTGTCCCCTCTCTTATACATCCTAATGACGGAGCACCTGCTCTCATCAATTCGCCATAACCCCAATATTAGGTGGATTGAGGTGTAAGGCACCGAGTACAAGTGCTCTCTATTTGCTGATGATGTCCTAGTATATATCACTCAATCACATATATCCATCCATGCTGTTATGGCTGAAATAGATCACTTTGTTACATGGCCAAATTTTAAAATCAATGCAGCGAAGTCTGAGGCCCTCGAAGTCTCCCTCCCCAAATCCATATAGGATTCCATCCAGTCCAACTTTCACTTTGCCTGGCCCTCACAGGGTATCAAATACTTAGGAATTCCTATTCATAGAGACCTCTCCCATCTATGTTATCTTAATTTTGGGCCCTTTATTGAACAACTCCATACAGACCACGGTTGGCAAGTTAGAACTGTAAGATTCACTACGTGAACCACTGGTGTTTTGTGGAAAAGCACATGTACACTGTGTTCCAAATTATTATGCATGAAGTGTTTAGGAGTGATAAGGGAAGAATTTGTTTGTTTGTCAGTTAAACTCATTGATGGTGATGTGTGTCAGGGCTCTTTATATCACTGTAAGCAATTGCAGACACCTGTGCTAATTAGTTTGGCAGGTGTGTCCAATGAAAGGCAAGACTACTTAAGAAGGCTGTCTCACATTATTAAGCAGCCTACATTTTCTGCCAAAATGGGAAAGAAAAAGGATGTGTCGACTGCTGAGAAGCAACAAATTGTGGAGTGTTTAGGTCAAGGCATGACTACAATCAACATTGTGCGATGATCAGGATGAGGTGTCTTGGCAATCAAGTATATAGCTGATTCACAGTACACACGTGTGCGTGCTGATAAGGGCAAATTGAGGACTCTTTCCTACAGGCAATTACGTCAGGTTAAAAGAGCAGCGGCAAAAAAAGCCTTGTCATAGCAGCAGACAAGTTTTTGAAGCTGCTGGTGCCTCCAACGTCCCCCGAACAACAAGATGCAGGGTCCTTCAGATGTTTGCAGCTGTGCATACGCCATCCTGTCGACCTCCTCTATCCACTTCACACAAGCAGAAATGGCTCCAGTGGGCCAAACATTACATGAAGACTGATTTCAAAACTGTTTTGTTCACGGATGAGTGCCGTGCAGCGCTCGATGGTCCAGATGGATGGAGTGGAGGATGGCTGGTTGATGGACACCCCACGCAAACACGGCTACAGCGCCAACAAGGAGGAGGTGGAGTAATGTTTTGGGCTGGAATCATGGGGAGAGAGATTGTCGGCCCCTTTAGGATCCCTGAAGGCGCTAAAGATGAACTCCATAATGTATGTGGATTTCTCAAACAGCACTTCCTGCCATGGTTCAAGAAGAAGAACCGTGTATTTCACAGCAAGATCATTTTTTTGCATGATAATGCACCATCTCATGCTGCACATAAAACATCTGCATCTCTGGCTGATATGGGCATAAAAGGGGACAAACTTATGGTGTGACCCCCATGCTCCCCTGACCTCTACCCCATTCAGAACCTCTGGAGCATCATCAAAAGGAGGGTCTATGATGGCGGGAGGCAGTTCACATCTAAGCAACAGCTCTGGGAGGGTATTCTGTCCTCATGCAAAACAATTGAAGCAGAAACCATCCAAAACCTGACAAATTCAATGGACGAGAGAGTTCAGAAGCTCCTTTCGAACAAGGGGTCCTATGTGAAAATGTAACATCACCTAAAATAAAGTTTTGAGTTGAAAACTGTTTGATTTCAGTTTCTAATAACCTGCTGATGCTTATAATTTCAAAAATGACCATTTTTTTGGTCTTTATTAAAATGAAAAGGTTGATCGAAAAGTTTGGGGGATCTAAGAGTGTGGCAACCCAGTAGTCATGATTACTTCGAATTCTGACAATATGAGGGTCATGTTGCAGGTAGTGCAGCAAGAAGGCACTTATGTGTCTTGCGCATCTCGGAGCCCCAAAAATATTTTCCGGGCTAGATGCAGCTAAAAATTATTATTAATTTTAAATCTGGTGGAGCTTATTATAGATGGCCTAATAGAATCAGTGCTGCACACTGCTACAAAAGCCCAAATTATTTTCCAGCCAAGATACAGATAAACATGATAAGTAATTTGAAAGCTTAAAACGGTTGGTAGGGTGATTTTAACCAATCATAAAGCTTTTACTCTCCCCAGGATGACACAGGGGTAGAAAAGTCGTTTCGGATCCATGATTTGTTCATCTTTATGAACGTGAGTCTGTCTACATTATCAGTGGAGAGCCGCGTGCGCTTATCTGTCAGAAAACCACCAGCAGCGCTGAACACACGTTCAGACAGAACGCTGGCTGCGGGGCATGACAAGATCTCCAAGGCGTAAGTGGCTAGCTCCGGCCATTTATCCAGATTGGAAGCCCAAAAAGAGCAAGGGTCCAGTGACACAGTCATGGCTTCAATGTTTACTTGGAGATACTCCTGTACCATCGTCTCTAGGGGTTGACTATGTATCAGACTTCTTATCTCCTGTGGCCTTGCAAAGGATGGGCTAAAAAAGTGGTGAAATGATTCTGCAAAATTGATGTTACCAGCAGATACTGTGGTTCTGTTACGGTTTGAGTGCTGAACACTTGACGGTCCCACGGTTGGCAAGTTGGAACTGTGAGATTCACTACGTGCACCACTGGTGTTTTGTGGAAAAGCACATGTAAGATTCTCCAACAGTCTCTGCTGATACTCCTGCATGCGTGCATCTCTTTCTATGGCAGGAATAATTTCTGCAAATTTACTTTTGTACCGGGGATCTAACAGTGTGGCAACCCAGTAGTCAGGATTATTTCTAATTCTCACAATTCGTGGGTCATGTTGCAGGTAGTGCAGCAAGAAGGCACTCATGTGTGTTGCGCATCCAGGAGCACCAAGTCCCTGTTGTGTTGGTGGCGAGGTAACAATCATGCTTCCTACCTCTGTCCTCTCCCCCAAACCTCGCACAACAGAAATGTGATCAAGGTCTCCCTCATCTGATGAGTCTTCCATCAGTTCGTCCTCCACTTCTTCCTGGGCTCCTGCACCTTCCTCACTAGTTTAGCTGCTACCATGCGCCCTGGTAAAACCATCTCCCCCACCCTCACATTCCTGCCACCTTAGTGCTGCCGACCTTCTGGACCTTGCAGATGTTAGCCCTTAAGCATACAACTCCTCCTCCTCTACTTCCTCCACCTCCTCTTGTGCCACCACCGGACTCCGAATTCTGTTTAACATGTACTCCAACATGTAAATCACTGGAATAGTCATGCTGATAATGGCATCGTCAGCGCTAAACATCTTCGTCGCCATTTCAAATCTGTGCAGAAGGGTGCATAGGTCCCTGATCTGAGACCACTTCTCCAGCGTGATTTTCCCCACCTCTGGATCTCGTTGGCCCAGGCTATACGTCAGAACGTATTGCACCAGGGCTTGTCGGTGCTGCCACAGTCGCTGCAACATGTGCAGAGTTCAATTCCACCGGGTAGGCACATCGCATTTTAGCCGGTGAAGTGGCAGGCCCAACGACTTCTGTAGAGATGTAAGTCGCTGAGCTACGGGATGCGTACGGCGGAAGTGAGCACACAGCGACCGTGCCCTCTGCAGAAGGCCATCCAGTCTGGGATAGTGGGCTAAAAATTGCTGGACAGCCAGGTTCAACACGTGAGCCATACAAGGCACGTGTGTGACATTGCCCCGGCGAAGGGCCGCACCCAGGTTTGCAGCATTGTCGCACACGGCCTTCCCTGGTTTCAGGTCCAGTGGAGACAACCATTCATGAAATTGGTTCTCCAGAGCTGACCACAACTCCTCAGCTGTGGGACTCACATTTCCCAGACATTTCATAGTAAAAACCGCCTGATGACGTTGAGCCCTACTGCCCGCATAGTAAGGAGGTGTGCAGGATCAGTTCTGCGCAGTTAGAAAGCTTGTGGCATGACCAGACAGGCTTTGGGTGCAGGTGGAAGACCGAGAGGAGGTTGAGGAGGCAGAAGCAGTGGAGGAACTTTGACATAAAGAGGACTGACGCACAACTCGTGGGGACTGCAAGACTTGGACAGCAGCCCCTTGTCCTGCTGTCACCATAGTTACCCAGTGCCCAGTCAGCGACATGTAACGCCTCTGTCCATGCCTACTCGTCCAAGTGTCTGTGGTGAAATGCACCCTGTCACACACAGAGTTTCTCAAAGAAGCGGTGATGTTGTGTGCGACATACTGGTGGAGCGCAGGCACACCTTTCTTTGAGAAGTAGTGCCGACTGGGCATCTGGTACTGGGGCACTGCGACAGACATAAGGTCTCGAAAATCCTCTGTGTCCACCAGGCGGAAAGGCAGCATTTCTGTAGCCAAGAGCTTGCAGATGGTGAAATTCAACCTCTTAGCTTTCTCATGGCTAGGAGGAAATGGGCTTTTACTTGTCCACATCTGAGGGACCGAGGGCTGGCTATTGTGCTTAGACAGGGTTGATAAGGGTGTCCCCGGCAAACTGCCGGTCTGTGAGGAAGATGCAGGCGGACATGTTAGGTTGCCTTGATCCAAAGGTGGTGCTATCGATGTTGGACAGTGCTCAACACCAGCTGGTGTTACCACCTCCAAAGAAAATGATGACCTGCCAATCACGCTGGCTGTTGCGGGTAAAGAGGTGGCAGGTCTGCGCCCCAAAACAGGTGTGACTGCTGTCCCCCCAGTCACAGAGGATGAAGAGGCCGCGGATGCACAAGATATGGCAGACGGTGGTTGGCCTGGCCGGCTAGGCCGCATTGTAGCACACTGAGCTTCCCACTGCAACTTATGCTTCATGTCCATGTGCCGGTTCATGCATGAAGTACTCAAACTATGTATTTTTTGGCCTCTACTTAGCTTTTGCTGACAAAAGTTGCAGATAACACGAGTTGGGTCATCTTTATCGATCTGAAAAAATGCCCAGGCTATGCAAGGCTTAGCACCCATGCGACCTGAAGAGCCACCATGACTTGTGGTGAGAGGCAGAGTTGTGTTTGAGGATGCAGTTGTTGACGTGCTTCCAGTACTACGTCTCTGTCCAGGAAGGCGCAACCTGACCTCGTCGTCACTAGCATGTTCCACCACCTCCTCTGCTGACCTCATCTCTTGGCTGGCTGTGGGTTGACAGTAAGTGGGATCTCCAACCTCATCATCATCACCCTGTGCGTTATCACACCCGTCGTCCTCAGAGCCAACCTGTTCCTGCCCTGACAAAAAACTAAAGTTGTCGCTCCAATCAGGTATTTGAGTCTCATCATCGTCTTCCTCATTGTCTCCACAAACAGGAGTTACAGTTTGGGAATGAGGGTCTACATTATGGTCGGAACCTTCTGCGTCTGGTCCTGGATCCGACTCATAAAGATTTTGGGCATCAGTGCAGATCATTTCCTCGTCTGGATTCACAGAAGCGCTGGAGTCGACCTCTGATTCACAGGCTATAGTATGAGTAAACAGCTCTGCAGACTCAACCATCTGTTCTACCTCAAACTCAGACGGGCAGCTGGAGATTTGGGAGCTGTGAGGAAGCAAGTGCGATTGGGGTGACACCTTTGAGGACTGGAGTATTTGTGATGTTGAAGTTGATGTGGAGGAGAGCCCACTTAAAGGAGCACTTGATATCCGTTGAAGCACCTGCTGTTTTTGTGCCTCATCTGGAATTTGTAGCGATTGGCGTGGCCGTAAGAAAGGGATCTTATCACATTGTCCGCTAAAAGAAGTAGACATTTTAGTTTACCTGGAAGATGGTCTTTCTTCTGCAGATGTTACTGTTGCATTAACACCTAAACCACGGACACAACCTTTTTTCCCCTTCCCAACACGCCTATTCCCCTTTCCACCAGCAGCAGGCCTTTTTCCACTCATTTTGGTGGTTAACTAATTCACAACTCTGGAGTTGTTTGCACAAAAAAACAATGGATGGGAACCGAGCAGAGCTGAGTGGCCAAACTGTGGTATTAGGCCAAAACTATTGGCTGGGTTAGATGCAGGAAAAAATTATATTCAATTTGCAACCTGATGGAGGTCAGTATAGATGAACTAATAGAACAAGTCCCACACACAGCTAGAAGCCCAAATATTTTTTCAGAGGTAGATGCAGAAAAAAAATATATTCAGTTTGCAACCTGATGGAGGTCAGTATAGATGGACTAATAGAGAAAGTCCCACACACTGCTAGAAGGCCAAATAATTTTTCAGAGCTAGATGCAGACAAAAAATTATTTTGAATTTGCAACCTGATGGAGGTCAGTATAGGTGGACTAATAGAACAAGTCCCACACACTGCTAGAAGGCCAAATATTTTTTCTGAGCTAGATGCAGAAAAAAATAATATTCAGTTTGCAACCTGATGGAGGTCTGTATAGATGGATTAATAGAACAAGTCCCACACACAGCTAGAAGCCCAATATTTTTTCAGAGGTAGATGCAGAAAAAAAATATATTCAGTTTGCAACCTGATGGAGGTCAGTATAGATGGACTAATAGAGAAAGTCCCACACACTGCTAGAAGGCCAAATATTTTTTCAGAGCTCGATGCAGACAAAAAATTATTTTTAATTTGCAACCTGATGGAGGTCAGTATAAATGGACTAATAGAGAAAGTACCACACACTGCTAGGAGGCCAAATATTTTTTCAGAGCTAGATGCAGAAAAAAATTATTTTTAATTTGCAACCTGATGGAGGTCAGTATAGATGGACTAATAGAGAAAGTCCCACACACTGCTGGAAGGCCAAAAATTTTTTCAGAGCTAGATGCAGAAAAAAATTATATTCAGTTTGCAACCTGATGGAGGTCAGTATAGATGGACTAATAGAACAAATCCCACACACAGCTAGAAGCCCAAATATTTTTTCAGAGGTAGATGCAGATAAAAATTATTTTTAATTTGCAACCTGATGGAGGTCAGTATAGATGGACTAATAGAGAAAGTCCCACACACTGCTAGAAGGCCAAATATTTTTTCAGAGCTAGATGCAGGCAAAAAATTATTTTTAATTTGCAACCTGATGGAGGTCAGTATAGATGGACTAATAGAGAAAGTCCCACACACTGCTAGAAGGCCAAATATTTTTTCAGAGCTAGATGCAGAAAAAAATTATATTCAGTTTGCAACCGGATGGAGGTCAGTATAGATGGACTAATAGAACAAGTCCCACACACAGCTAGAAGCCCAAATATTTTTTCAGAGGTAGATGCGGATAAAAATTATTTTTAATTTGCAACCTGATGGAGGTCAGTATAGATGGACTAATAGAGAATGTCCCACACACTGCTAGAAGGCCAAATATTTTTTCAGAGCTAGATGCAGATAAAAATTATTTTAATTTGCAACCTGATGGAGGTCAGTATAGATGGACTAATAGAGAAAGTCTCACACACTGCTAGAAGGCCAAATATTTTTTCAGAGCTAGATGCAGACAAAAAATTATATTCAGTTTGCAACCTGATGGAGGTCAGTACAGATGGACTAATAGAACAAGTCCCACACACAGCTAGAAGCCCAAATATTTTTTCAGAGGTAGATGCAGATAAAAATTATTTTTAATTTGTAACCTGATGGAGGTCAGTATAGATGGACTAACAGAGAAAGTCCCACACACTGCTAGAAGGCCAAATATTTTTTCAGAGTTAGATGCAGACAAAAAATTATTTTGAATTTGCAGCGTGATGGAGGTCAGTAAAGATGGACTAATAGAACAAGTCCCACACACTGCTAGAAGGCCAAATATTTTTTCAGAGCTAGATGCAGAAAAAAATTATATTCAGTTTGCAACCTGATGGAGGTCAATATAGATGGACTAATAGAACAAGTCCCACACACTGCTAGATGCCCAAATATTTTTTCAGAGCTAGATGCAGAAAAAAATTATATTAAATTTGCAACCTGATGGAGGTCAGTATAGATGGACTAATAGAATGATGCTATGCCCAAAAGATTTTACTTCACTAGGTGCAGTAAAAAAATTGGTATTCTATACACAGGTGGTATATTTTGCAACACAGATAGGCTACTCCACTGACTAACACACTCTGCAATAGGCCAAAAAGGATTAGCTTTGCTAGATTCAGCCAAATGCTGTGGAAAAAACTTGCACAGCACTGGCACAGACCTGCCTGGCAAAAACTGATAGGAACTGATGTAACCTTGTCCTGAAAAGGACTGCAATTACAATTAGTCTTTACTCCCACAATCTATCTATTTAAAAGCACAGACCTGCCTGAAAATAGTCGTAGGAAATGCTGTAACCTAGTCCTTAAAAGGACTGCAATCACAACTATTCCCTACTCCCAAGCTATCTGTAGATTTGCGCGAAAATTGGCTTGAAATTAACAAGATATAGCGCACACAGCAACAGCGGTGCCATCTAACACGCAGCTGCAGCAGTGAGAAAATGGTGGCGACGGGGAAAATGGCTTGGTCTTATATGGCAAGGACATGTGACATACACTGCCAATGACACATGCCCTTGCTTGTGTGAAAAAAAGCACTTCGCTCCGTGTGTGCGCTGCTGATAGGCTGACAGAGTGCACCTCCCCACTGTAAATGTGGGAAAGAGAAAAAAAAATGGAGATTTTCATTATTCCTGCAGAGATCCATCCCCTGCCCCTCCCCCCACCCCGCTGTACACTCAAACTGCGTATTAACATTAATTTTCATCATTACTGAGAAAAAATCCAGTTATGATTTTGGTGCACGAACAGTTATCGAACATAACCTCGAACAGCCGAATTTTTCTCAAATCGTTCGTGTTCACCGAACGGCTCGAACACCGCCCAAAACAGCTCGAATTTGAGATTGGCGAACAGTTCGAGTAGAACAACGCTCATCTCTAGTACAAATGCAGAGCACTGTGCACTAGCGCTGCAAGACCAAAAAAATGTCTCTATCTACTCCTATATAGTGTGTTTGGAACCAATTTAGCTGAATACGGATGGAACCACCACACTAATAGGAGATATCAGGAAAAATTATGAATTGGCAAAAAAGGACAATGTATGAGGCAGTGACACACACTGAGTGCACTACAACCAGACATGGTTGAAGCACACACTACAGGGTGAGCTGCACTCACACACCAGACCTTGCAGAAAGCGGTGAACAGCACAGAGAACTGTGCACTAGCACTGCAAGGCACAGTGATTTATAAAGTAGCTTGTGTAAAGCAGAATAGACCAAATAAGTAGCTAAAACTGTCCCTCAGAACAACAGCGTCCTATCCCTAACTGAATTCACAGCAGAGTGAGCTCAAAATGGCGGCGGCGGCTTTTATAGTGCATCATGACATCATTTCAGCAGCTAATCACAGCCATGCCATTAGTTAAGATGCCTACTTGCCTAACAGGATGTGCCCACACTTCTTAGGATCCTCATTGGCTGAATAAAATGAAAATGGCTCATTGCATTATGGGAACTTCCGATTCCGGTATACGATATTGCAAAAGTATCGGAATTAAGTATCGGAATTCCAATACCGTGAATATCAGCCGATACTCGATATTTCAGTATCGGAATGCTCAACCCTACTCCCAAGTCTCCAGCTGCCAGTCTGAGTATGGTGTAACACAGATGGTTGAGTCTGCACAGCTGTTTACTCATACTATAACCTGGGAAATGGAGTTCTGCTCCAGAGCTTCTGTTAATCCAGATGAGGAAATGATCTGCACTGATGCCCAGTATCTTTATGAGTCGATCCAGGACCATATGAAGAAGGTTCTGAGCATAATGTAGACCCTCTTTCCCAAACTATAACTCCTGTTGGTGGAGACAATGATGAAGACGATGATGAGACTCAAATACCTGATTGTAGTGACAACTTGACTTTTTGGTCAGGGCAGGAAGAGGTTGGCTCTGAGGACGACGGGTGTGAGAACACACAGGGTGATGATGACGAGGTTGGAGATCCCACTTACTGTCAACCCACAGTCAGCCAGTCGATGAGGTCAGCAGAGGAGGTGGAGGAGGATGTGACTAGCCCAGGGGATGGGGATGACATGGTACGCAGGCCTTTGCCTGGCCTTTGGGCTGTCGCGGGGGTAGGCTCCTGGGCCCGTACCCTGGGATCAGTCTTTAAAAGGGTGGATAATTGTTAATTTTATAAGAGTTTGTGACGTCACCTCTGGTATCTGGTGAGAAGCACCACCGCTGCAGTAGTCCATTGAGGCTGGTGATAAGGCAGCTCGATGGTATAGCTCCCCACAGGTGGAGCTAGGCCTCAGAAAAGCGTATGCAGGGGGAATGCAGGACAGGCGTGACCCAGCTGGGTCAGAACAAGAACGGGAACGGACACGGTAGTCACTTCAGTACCTTTTACTGGTGGAAATTCAGGCACTTCCCGGAGCACTGTAGGGTGAAGGGTGCATATCAGGATCCTCCCCAATGAACGGGTGTAGGGCCTCCAGTTTCTTGCCTCTGCGTAGTAAGTTTCTGACCTGCCTGGAGCTAGGCCTAACATTATCTGTGTCCTGCGCTGCCTGACCTTGTGGTAGGGCTTTGTCTTGGAGTTCACGCTCCCAGTATGCGGGGCCTCAGCTTCTCCTGGCTCTGTTATGTATCAGCACCTTAGCGATTCTGGGACTTGTTGTTCTCCAGGGATTCCGGCTTTGCCTTACTGTGTCATAGAGATCCCGGTAAGCTCGGATCCGGTGTCCGGTAATTGCTTCAGGGTGAGCTGGTTAAGCTCCTCTGCGCCCTATGTACTAATTCTCCACTCGCCTTCGGCCTACTCGGGCCCTAACTAGGGTATACACACTAACGGCAACTTGCCGCGCTTCAACGATCTTATGGTGCCGGCACACCTTAAGCTCTAACTGGGCTCCCTGAATCTAGCTAACAGGAGCCTCGTGCTCCACTGCTGAACTATTAACTGAGTTCTCTAGACTAGACTGAGCTCCACTGCAGACTGACCTCTTTTAGGCTTCTCTACTGCAGGAACTCTTCAGAGGAAATGAACTGCCTAGCTCCACCTTCCCTATTTATATACCTAATGGGCTCCCTCTGCTGGTCTGAGGAGGAAGGTGGAGATGTATATATGAGATACTATAACCTGGGAAACGGAGGTCTGCTCCAGAGCTTCTGTTAATCCAGACAAGGAAATGATCTGCACTGATACCCAGAATCTTTATGAGTCAGATCCAGGACCAGATGAAGAAGGTTCTGAGCATAATGTAGACCCTCGTTCCCAAACTGTAACTCCTGTTGGTGGAGACAATGATGAAGACGATGATGAGACTCAAAAACCTGATTGGAGTGACAACTTGACTTTTCGGTCAGGGCAGGAAGAGGTTGGCTCTGAGGACGACGGGTGTGAGAACACACAGGGTGATGATGACGAGGTTGGAGATCCCACTTACTGTCAACCCACAGTCAGCCAGTCGATGAGGTCAGCAGAGGAGGTGGAGGAGGATGTGACTAGCCCAGGGGATGGGGATGACATGGTACCCAGGCCTTTGCCTGGCCTTTGGGCTGTCGCGGGGGTAGGCTCCCGGGCCCGTAAACTGGGATAAGTCTTTAAAAGGGTGGATAATTGTTAATTTTATAAGAGTTCGTGACGCCACCTGTGGTATCTGGTGAGAAGCACCTCTCTTGGAGGATTCCATCAATGCACTCTTCTAGGATCTGTGATACCAAGCGCAGCTGGGCATCACAGATGCTATTGACGACGAGATTAGGTTGCTCCTTCCAGGACAGAGATGGAGTACTGGAAGCACGTCAACAACTGCATCCTCAACCACAACTCTGCCTCTGACCTCAAGTCGTAGTGGCTCTTCAGGTCGCATGGGCTCTAAGCCTTGCATAGCCTGGGTATTTTTTCAGATCGATAAGGATGACCCAACTCATGTTATCTGTAATATTTGTCACCAAAAGCTAAGTAGAGGCCAAAAAATCCATAGTTTGAGTACTTCATGCATGAACCGTCACATGGATATGAAGAATAAGTTGCAGTGGGAAGCTCACCGTGCTACAATGCGGCCTAGCGGGCCATGCCAATCATGGTCTGCCCCATCTTGTGCATCCGCGGCTTCTTCATCCTCTGTGACTGGGGGGACAGCAGTCACACATGTTTTTGGACGCAGATCTGCCACCTCTTTACCCGCATCAGCCAATGTGATTGGCAGGTCATCATTTCATTTGGAAGTGGAAACACCAGCTGGTGTTGAGCGCTCTCTGACATCAAGAGCACCTCCTTTGGATCAAGGCAACCAACTTTTCCGCCTGCATCTTCCTCATAGACCGGCAAGTTTTCCGGGGACAACCTAATCAACCCCATCTAAGCACAACAGCCAGCCCTCGGTCCCTCAGTTGTGGACAAGTAAAATACCATTTCCTTCTAGCCATGAGAAAGCTAAGAGGTTGAATTTCACCATCTACAAGCTCTTGGCTACAGAAATGCTGCCTTTCCGCCTGGTGGACACAGAGGGTTTTCGAGACCTTATGTCCATCGCAGTGCCCCAGTATCAGATGCCCAGTCGGCACTATTTCTCAAAGAAAGGTGTGCCTGCGCTCCACCAGCATGTCGCACACAACATCACCTCTTCTCTGAGAAACTCTGTGTGTGACAGGGTGCATTTCACCACAGACACTTGGACGAGTAGGCATGGACAGGGGCGTTACATGTCGCTGACTGGGCACTGGGTAACTATGGTGACAGCAGGACAAGCGGCTGCTGTCCAAGTCTTGCCGTCCCCACGAGTTGTACGTCAAGCCTCTTTATCTAGAAGTTCCTCCACTGGTTCTGCCTCCTCAACCTCCTCTCGGTCCTCCACCTGCACCCAAAGCCTGTCTGGTAATGCCACCCGCATTCTAACTGCGTAGAAGGAATCCTGCACACCTCCTTACTATGCTGGCAGCAGGGCTCAACGGCATCAGGTGGTGTTTACTTTGAAATGTCTGGGAAATGTGAGTCACACAGCTGAGAAGTTGTGGTCAGCTCTGGAGACCCAGTTTCATGAATGGTTGTCTCCACTGGACCTGCAACCAGGGAAGGCCGCGTGCGACAATGCTGCAAACCTGGTTGCGGCCCTTCACCAGGGCAATGTCACACACGTGCCTTGTATGGCTCACGTGTTGAACCTTGTTGTCCAGCAATTTTTTGCCCACTATCCCAGACTAGATGGCCTTCTGCAGAGGGCACGGTCGCTGTGTGCTCACTTCCGCCATTCGCATCCCGCAGCTCAACGACTTACATCTCTACAGAAGTCGTTGGGCCTGCCAGTTCACCGGCTGAAATGCGATGTGCCAACACGTTGGAATTGAAATCTGCACATGTTGCAGTGACTGTGGCAGCACCAACAAGCCCTGGTGCAATATGTTCTGATGTATAGCCTGGGCCAACGAGATCCAGAGGTGGGGCAAATCACGCTGCAGGAGTGGTCTCATATCACGGACCTATGAAGTTGACATGCCCCCTGGCCCGTGAGGTACCGGTAGCCGGGCCGGTAGACGCTGGGGGTTGTAGTCACTGTGGCGGCGACCCGTTCCGTGACCCAGGGCGGTGAATCCATTGTTAATTTATATATATGGGTTTTATAATGTCTGACTATGCCACCTGTGGAGTGTGGCCAAAGGGGTCGCTGCTGCGGAACAGTCCTCTGAAGCTGGTGGTTTTGCAGCAATGGTATTATTACTCCTCACAGGAAGAGTGTAGCTTCAGGGCAGTGTGGGTGGATGATGGTGTTTGTAGTGCAGGGAGTCAGTAATTAACACAGAGTCCATGTGATGCAGTCCCAAGATCTTTACTCACAGTTGTTGCAGTCCAGATTACAGGTACCAGATCAATCTCCCCCGCCGTGCTGTGCGTACTCAGTGAGGGGCTCAGTCCACCCCCAGATAGCTCCGGAGTACTTAGCAGGACCCCCTTCTGTGTGTCCTTTCTCTGGCCTTCTCCCTGCACCTCACACCCAGTGACACTTCTATCCGGTATCCTCGGGCCTTGGCGGGCGACGTGTGTTCCGTCCCCTAGGTCCTATGTGGTTACCTTCTTAGTGAGACTGGTGTGGACTTTGGCCTGCAGTACATGAAATACTGCAGCCTCTGGTTTCTAGTTGAGCCTTGCTGTTTCTCCACTAGTTGAGGCACCGGTTCCCCTTATCTGGCCTGACCCCTCTACCTCCTGGTAGCAGCGGACGTACGGGTGGCCTTCTGCATGGCCCGTACCCCTAGGGTCCCTTTGGTTCCTGGAGCCTTCCTGCTCCCACTCCTCTCTTCTCTCCTTCAGTCCAGGGCCTCCCTGGCTATGCCCACCTCCGGAGCAGAGCTCATGCAGAGCCTCTGCTCCTGTCACTTCTCCTCTGACTGGCTTGCTCTTTCTAAGATGGCTTCCTATTTATACTCTCCCTGTCATGTGCTCCCCTAAGCTGCTTTCTCCACCCACACCCACTACATAGGACCATCCCACCAGCTAGGGAGCTAGTACTGTGCTCTCCCTTAGGAGCAATCTCGCCCTACCCCCACTGCGGGTATGTTTTGGATGCAGGTGTTAGGGTCCCGAGCCATACTCCTTCCTTACCTGATGGTGAGATACCACACCTCTGGGTGAGATGCAGTACCTCTGTAGCGACTGAACCCTCAGGGGCACCACACACCCTTCTGCGCAGTTTTGAAATGGCGACAAAGATGTTTAGTGCAGACGACGATGCAATTATCAGCATGACTATTCTGGTGATTTACATGCTGGAGCACACATTAAACAGAATTCAGAGTCAGGTGGTGGGACAAGAGGAGGTGGAGGAAGTAGAAGAGGAGTCGTATGCGGAAGGGATAACATCTCCAAGGTCCCAACGGTCGGCAACACCAAGGCGGCAGGCATGGGATGGTAGGGAGAGGGATTAACCAGGGCGCATGGTAGCTGCCAAACTGTTGAGGAAGGTGCTGGAGCCGAGGAAGAAGTGGAGGACGAACTGGCGATGAGCATGTAAGACTCATAAGATGAGGGAGACCTTAATCACATTTCTGTTGTGCGAGGTTGGGGGGAGAGGGCAGAGGAAGGAAGCATGATTCTTACCTCGCTACCAACACAACAAATACTTGGTCCTCCTGGATGCGCAGGACACATGAGTGCCTTCTTGCTGCACTACCTGCAACATGACCCTCAGATTGTCAGAATTCGAAGTAATCCCGACTACTGGGTTGCCACACTCTTAGATCCCCGGTACAAAAGTAAATTTGCTGAAATAATCCCTGCCATAGAAAGGGATTCACGCATGCAGGAGTATCAGCAGAGGCTGTTGCAGAATCTTACATGTGCTTTTCCACAAGACACCAGTGGTGCACGTAGTGAATCTCACAGTTCTAACTTGCAAACCGTGGGACTGTCGAGTCTTCATCACTCAAACCATAACAGTAACACAGTATCTGCTGGTAACAGCAATTTTGTGGAATCGTTTCACCACTTTTTTGGACCATTCTTTGCAAGGCCCCAGGAGACAAGAAGTCTGACACATAGTCAACGCCTAGAGAGGATGGTACAGGAGTATCTCCAAGTGAATATCGAAGGTATGGCTGTGTCACTGGACCCTTGCTCATTTTGGGCTTCCAATCTGGAAAAACGGATGGAGCTTGCCTCTCAAGCCTTGGAGATCTTGTCATGCCCTGCAACCAGTGTTCTCTCTGAACATGTGTTCAGTGCTGCTGGTGGTGTGCTGCCAGATAAGCGCACGCTGCTGTCGACTGAGTATGTAGACAGACTCACGTTCATAAAGATGAACAAATCATGGATCTGCAAGGACTTTTCTACCCCTGTGGCATACTGGGGAGACTAAATGCTTGAGGATTTGGTAAAATCACCTCACCGACCGTTTTAAGCAACTCTGGGGCAATTGATGCCACTTAAGTGGTGTCTGTGCAACAATTTTTGGAAAAAATGGAGAATTTTTTGGAATCCCCTTGCTGTGTTTTGCGTGAAATTGGCATTGTCAATTCCAGGTGTGTTGGGTGGCCCCCCCCTTTTAACTGTAATAAACTACATACACTATGGCTTGGGATAACACAGATGGTTGAGACTGAAGTGCTGTTTACTCAGAGTTCTGCTCCAAAGCTTCAGTGTCTGTTAGTAGTGTTGAGCCACCCCCGTAGTGTTCGAGTTCGGTTCGGTTCGTCGAACACCCGTGTGTTCGCCGAACTGTTCGTCGAACTGTTCGTCGAACACCTTCGAACACCGTTAAAACCAATGGCAGGCAAACAAAAACACATAGAAACACATAGAAAACACCTTCAAAGGTGTCCAAAAGCTGACAAACTGCTCAGAAGACACAACTAACACATGGAAAAGTGACAAGCACATATAGTAATGCGAAAAGAAAAGAGGTGGAGGAGTAAAAGGAGGGGGAGACACAGATATAGGCATGTCATGCCCTTCTAAAATTCAAAAAGTGAGAAGCCGAGACGGCCAGTCCGCTCCTGCCCGTGCCACCTCCGTGTCGCCGGGTTTGTGCCAGAGCCGCGGTGAACCCTGACGGCCAGCCCCCCTCTCCCAATACTGGTGCCTGTCCGCTGGTGGGTCGAGAGAGCCCCCCTGTGGTGGAGGCAGCTCTAAGCTTTTTAATTTAAATTGTCCCTCTAATTTGAATGAATACACTTTAAATCCATTTACAAGGATCTATTGGAGGGCAAGTCTCATGCCAGCAGCCACGTAATTCCAGCTCCAGTAGCGTCCACTAAAGCTGCTGCAGTTAAAAAGCTTTTATAAGGATCGAGCTCGGCTGTCCACCGCAAGGCATCCTAGTGCCAGTCCCAGCCCCTATGCCTTGGGGTGCCTCCTGATGCTCTTCACTAAGTATCCCGTGGTCCCGAAGCATTTCCTTTGAAAAAATTAAGTGTCCAAACTACAGGTGGTGTAGCTTGCTTAACAGCCGGGATAATCCGCTGACTAGCAGACACTGCTACTAGGCACAAAGTATTTCCTGGGCTAGATGCAGTTAAAAATTTGTAAGTAGATACTCTCGTTGGATGCTGAGAAAGAATTCCATAGAGTCTCCTGGCACGCCATATATGATTCTCTTAAAAAGCTTGGGGTAGGGGTCTAGGGGACCCTTTTATAGCCAAAATCACGGCCCTGTATCACAATACGTCACCTAGGCTGAAGATAAATGGAACTGTAGCACCGAGGGCTCGGTTGCTACAGACGTATTGCACCTCACCCAGAGGTGTGATATCTCACTCTCAGATAAGGATGGAGTGTGGATCAGGACCCGACACCTGCATGCATTACACCACATTGCCGTGGGGCAGGGCGACCAATATGCCCCTGAGATGGGCACGACAGTCCCTGTCCCTGGCTGGAGTGGGGGGAGGGAACACTGAGGAAGGGGAACCCTGCAGTGCAGGAGCAGGGAGGAAGCAGTTCCTGGGTGCATTGAGAAGGGAGTATAAAAGGTGGGCACCATCTTAGTTCAGTGCAGAGAAGTCTGAGCAGAAGTGGCAGGGAGCAGGGGCTCTGCATGAGCTCTGCTCCGGAGGCGGGCCTAGTAACAGAGGTCCAGGCCTGCAAGAGGGAGAAGGAAGGAAGAGGAGCGGAGAAGGCTCCAGGAACGAGGAATGAAGGGATCCCAGGGGTGCGGACGGGCGAGTCGCCACCGCACGCCCGAATCCACCTGCGTGGAGGGGTCAGGCCAAAGGGGGAGACCGGTCCCCGAACTAGTGGAGGCAGGAAACGACCCTCAGCTAGAAACCGGAGGCTCTGACATTTTATGTGGCGCAGCCCCTTGCTCCACCCGCTAGGAAGACACCACATAGGGTCAGGGAAACTGGCGCCAAGTTTACCAAGAGGAGGCCCGAGGCAGCCGGACAGAAGTGTTGGTAAGAAAGGCCAGACAAAGGACACACAAAGGGGATCCTGTGAAGCGCTCCAAAGTTATCTGGGAGTTGTCTGAGCCCCTCACCTGGTGAGCACAGTACGACGTGGGCAGCCGTTACCTGCAGACGTGGTCTGGATAATAAGAACTGTGAGTAAAGGCCCTGAACTGCATCACTGACTCCGTGTCGTTACTGCTGCTGCCCTGCACCATCACCCCCATCCTCCGCATACACTGCCCTGAGGCTATACTCCTCCCGTGGGGAGTTATGCTACGCTCTGCTGCACCCACAACACCAGCCTTAGCGGTCTGCCCTGTAGCGGCGGTTCACTCTGACCGCAATCCACGGGTGGCGTAGTCGGACATTTAAACATCAAAACCACATAAATAGTTCCGCCACTGGTTTGACCGCCCTGAGCCACGGAACCGGATCGCCGCCACGAATACTACAACCACCAGCATCCACCAAAAAGGGTCCGGCTCCGGGTGTCCCAAGGTCCAGGGGGTGCGTCAGAACATTTTCATCACCTTTCACAATCACCAATGGGACAAGGCAGGGATGTCCTCTGTCCCCTCTCTTATACATCCTAGTGACGGAGCACCTGCTCTCATCAATTCGCCATAACCCCAATATTAGGTGGATTGAGGTGGGAGGCACCGAGTACAAGTGCTCTCTATTTGCTGATGATGTCCTAGTATATATCACTCAATCACATATATCCATCCCTGCTGTTATGGCTGAAATAGATCACTTTGTTACATGGTAAAATTTTAAAATCAATGCAGCGAAGTCTGAGGCCCTCGATGTCTCCCTCCCTAAATCCATATAGGATTCCATCCAGTCCAACTTTCCCTTTGCCTGGCCCTCACAGGGTATCAAATACTTAGGAATTCCTATTCATAGAGACCTCTCCCATCTATGTTATCTTAATTTTGGGCCCTTTATTGAACAATTCCATACAGACCACGGTTGGCAAGTTGGAACTGTGAGATTCACTACGTGCACTACTGGTATTTTGTGGAAAAGCACATGTAAGATTCTGCAACAGTCTCTGCTGATACTCCTGCATGCGTGCATCCCTTTCTATGGCAGGAAAAATTTCTGCAAATTTACTTTTGTACCGGGGATCTAACAGTGTGGCAACCCAGTAGTCAGGATTATTTCTAATTCTCACAATTCGAGGGTCATGTTGCAGGTAGTGCAGCAAGAAGGCACTCATGTGTGTTGCGCATCCAGGAGCACCAAGTCCCTGTTGTGTTGGTGGCGAGGTAACAATCATGCTTCCTTCCTCTGTCCTCTCCCCCCAACCTCGCACAACAGAAATGTGATCAAGGTCTCCCTCATCTGATGAGTCTTCCATCAGTTCGTCCTCCACTTCTTCCTGGGCTCCTGCACCTTCCTCACTAGTTTGGCTGCTACCATGCGCCCTGGTAAAATCATCTCCCCCACCCTCACATGCCTGCCGCCCTGGTGCTGCCGACCGCCTTTACCTTGCAGATGTTAGCCCTTCCGCATACAACTCCTCCTCCTCTACTTCCTCCACCTCCTCTTGTGCCACCACCTGACTCCGAATTCTGTTTAACATGTGCTCCAGCATGTAAATCACCGGAATAGTCATGCTGATAATGGCATCGTCAGCACTAAGCATCTTCGTCGCCATTTCAAAACTGTGCAGAAGGGTGCATAGGTCCCTGATCTGAGACCACTCCTCCAGCGTGATTTGCCCCACCTCTGAATCTCGTTGGCCCAGGCTATACGTCAGAACGTATTGCACCAGGGCTTGTCGGTGCTGCCACAGTCGCTGCAACATGTGCAGAGTTGAATTCCACCGGGTAGGCACATCGCATTTTAGCCGGTGAAGTGGCAGGCCCAACGACTTCTGTAGAGATGTAAGTCGCTGAGCTGCGGGATGCGAACGGCGGAAGTGAGCACACAGCGACCGTGCCCTCTGCAGAAGGCCATCTAGTCTGGGATAGTGGGCTAAAAATTGCTGGACAACCAGGTTCAACACGTGAGCCATACAAGGCACGTGTGTGACATTGCCCCGGCGAAGGGCCGCACCCAGGTTTGCAGCATTGTCGCACACGGCCTTCCCTGGTTTCAGGTCCAGTGGAGACAACCATTCATGAAATTGGTTCTCCAGAGCTGACCACAACTCCTCAGCTGTGTGACTCACATTTCCCAGACATTTCAATGTAAAAACCGCCTGATGACGTTGAGCCCTACTGCCAGCATAGTAAGGAGGTGTGCAGGATCCCTTCTGCGCAGTTAGAAAGCTTGTGGCATGACCAGACAGGCTTTGGGTGCAGGTGGAAGACCGAGAGGAGGTTGAGGAGGCAGAAGCAGTGGAGGAAAAATGACATAAAGAGGATTGACGCACAACTCGTGGGGACGGCAAGACTTGGACAGCAGCCCCTTGTCCTGCTGTCACCATAGTTACCCAGTGCCCAGTCAGCGACATGTAACGCCCCTGTCCATGCCTACTCGTCCAAGTGTCTGTGGTGAAATGCACCCTGTCACACACAGAGTTTCTCAAAGAAGCGTTGATGTTGTTTGCGACATGCTGGTGGAGCGCAGGCACACCTTTCTTTGAGAAGTAGTGCCGACTGGGCATCTGGTACTGGGGCACTGCGACGGACATAAGGTCTCGAAAATCCTCTGTGTCCACCAGGCGGAAAGGCAGCATTTCTGTAGCCAAGAGCTTGCAGATGGTGAAATTCAACCTCTTAGCTTTCTCATGGCTAGGAGGAAATGGTCTTTTACTTGTCCACATCTGAGGGACCGAGGGCTGGCTATTGTGCTTAGACGGGGTTGATAAGGGTGTCCCCGGCAAACTGCCGGTCTGTGAGGAAGATGCAGGCGGACATGTTAGGTTGCCTTGATCCAAAGGTGGTGCTATCGATGTCGGACAGCGCTCAAGACCAGCTGGTGTTACCACCTCCAAAGAAAATGATGACCTGCCAATCACGCTGGCTGTTGCGGGTAAAGAGGTGGCAGGTCTGCGCCCCAAAACAGGTGTGACTGCTGTCCCCCCAGTCACAGAGGATGAAGAGGCCGCGGATGCACAAGATATGGCAGACGGTGGTTGGCCCGGCCGGCTAGACCGCATTGTAGCACACTGAGCTTCCCACTGCAACTTATGCTTCATGTCCATGTGCCGGTTCATGCATGAAGTACTCAAACTATGTATTTTTTGGCCTCTACTTAGCTTTTGCTGACAAATGTTACAGATAACACGAGTTGGGTCATCTTTATCGATCTGAAAAAATGCCCAGGCTATGCAAGGCTTAGCACCCATGCGACCTGAAGAGCCACCACGACTTGTGGTGAGAGGCAGAGTTGTGTTTGAGGATGCAGTTGTTGACGTGCTTCCAGTACTACGTCTCTGTCCAGGAAGGCGCAACCTGACCTCGTTGTCACTAGCATCTTCCTCCACCTCCTCTGCTGACCTCATCTCTTGGCTGACTGTGGGTTGACAGTAAGTGGGATCTCCGACCTCATCATCATCACCCTGTGCGTTATCACACCCATCGTCCTCAGAGCCAACCTGTTCCTGCCCTGACAAAAAACTAAAGTTGTCGCTCCAATCAGGTATTTGAGTCTCATCATCGTCTTCCTCATTGTCTCCACCAACAGGAGTTACAGTTTGGGAATGAGGGTCTTCATTATGGTCAGAACCTTCTGCGTCTGGTCCTGGATCCGACTCATAAAGATTCTGGGCATCAGTGCAGATCATTTCCTCATCTGGATTCACAGAAGCGCTGGAGTCGACCTCTGATTCCCAGGCTATAGTATGAGTAAACAGCTCTGCAGACTCAACCATCTGTTCTACCTCATATTCAGACGGGCAGCTGGAGATTTGGGAGCTGTGAGGAAGCAAGTGCGATTTGGGTGACACCTTTGAGGACTGGAGTATTTGTGATGTTGAAGTTGATGTGGAGGAGAGCCCACTTAAAGGAGCACTTGATGTCCGTTGAAGCACCTGCTGTTTTTGTGCCTCATCTGGAATTTGTAGCGATTGGCGTGGCCGTAAGAAAGGGATCTTATCACATTGTCCGCTAAAAGAAGTAGACATTTTAGTTTGGCTGGAAGATGGTCTTTCTTCTGCACCTACCCCACGGACACAACCTTTTTTCCCCTTCCCAACACGCCTATTCCCCTTTCCACCAGCAGCAGGCCTTTTTCCACTCATTTTGGTGGTTAACTAATTCACAACTCTGGAGTTGTTTGCACAAAAAAACAATGGATGGTAACCGAGAAGAGCTGAGTGGCCAAACTGTGGTATTAGGCCAAAACTATTGGCTGGGTTAGATGCAGAAAAAAATTATTTTTAATTTGCAACCTAATGGAGGTCAGTATAGATGGACTAATAGACCAAGTCCCACACACCGCTAGAAGCCCAAATATTTTTTCAGAGCTAGATGCAGAAATTTTTTTTATTCAATTTGCAACCTGATGGAGGTCAGTATAGATGGACTAATAGACCAAGTCCCACACACTGCTAGAAGCCCAAATATTTTTTCAGAGCTAGATGCAGAAAAAAATTATTTTTAATTTGCAACCTGATGGAGGTCAGTATAGATGGACTAATAGACCAAGTCCCACACACCGCTAGAAGCCCAAATATTTTTTCAGAGCTAGATGCAGAAAAAAATTATTTTTAATTTGCAACCTGATGGAGGTCAGTATAGATGGACTAATAGACCAAGTCCCACACACCGCTAGAAGCCCAAATATTTTTTCAGAGCTAGATGCAGAAAAAAATTATATTCAATTTGCAACCTGCTGGAGGTCAGTATAGAAGGACTAATAGAACAAGTCCCACACACTGCTAGAAGCCCAAATATTTTTTCAGAGCTAAATGAAGAAAAAAATTATTTTTAATTTGCAACCTGATGGAGGTCAGTATAGATGGACTAATAGACCAAGTCCCACACACTGCTAGAAGCCCAAATATTTTTTCAGAGCTAGATGCAGAAAAAAATTATTTTTAATTTGCAACCTGATGGAGGTCAGTATAGATGGACTAATAGACCAAGTCCCACACACTGCTAGAAGCCCAAATATTTTTTCAGAGCTAGATGCAGAAAGAAATTATTTTTAATTTGCAACCTGATGGAGGTCAGTATAGATGGACTAATAGACCAAGTCCCACACACCGCTAGAAGCCCAAATATTTTTTCAGAGCTAGATGCAGAAAAAAATTATATTCAATTTGCAACCTGCTGGACGTCAGTATAGAAGGACTAATAGAACAAGTCCCACACACTGCTAGAAGCCCAAATATTTTTTCAGAGCTAAATGAAGAAAAAAATTATTTTTAATTTGCAACCTGATGGAGGTCAGTATAGATGGACTAATAGACCAAGTCCCACACACTGCTAGAAGCCCAAATATTTTTTCAGAGCTAGATGCAGAAAAAAATTATTTTTAATTTGCAACCTGATGGAGGTCAGTATAGATGGACTAATAGACCAAGTCCCACACACCGCTAGAAGCCCAAATATTTTTTCAGAGCTAGATGCAGAAAATTTTTTTATTCAATTTGCAACCTGATGGAGGTCAGTATAGATGGACTAATAGACCAAGTCCCACACACTGCTAGAAGCCCAAATATTTTTTCAGAGCTAGATGCAGAAAAAAATTATTTTTAATTTGCAACCTGATGGAGGTCAGTATAGATGGACTAATAGAACAAGTCCCACACGCTGCTAGAAGCCCAAATATTTTTTCAGAGCTAGATGCAGAAAAAAATTATATTCAATTTGCAACCTGCTGGAGGTCAGTATAGAAGGACTAATAGAACAAGTCCCACACACTGCTAGAAGCCCAAATATTTTTTCAGAGCTAAATGAAGAAAAAAATTATTTTTAATTTGCAACCTGATGGAGGTCAGTATAGATGGACAAATAGACCAAGTCCCACACACTGCTAGAAGCCCAAATATTTTTACAGAGCTAGATGCAGAAAAAAATTATATTCAGTTTGCAACCTGATGGAGGTCAGTATAGATGGACTAATAGAATGATGCTATGCCCAAAAGATTTTACTTCACTAGGTGCAGTAAAAAAATTGGTATTCTATACACAGGTGGTATATCTTGCAACACAGATAGGCTACTCCACTGACTAACACACTCTGCAATAGGCCAAAAATGATTAGCTTTGCTATATTCAGCCAAATGCTGTGAAAAAAACTTGCACAGCACTGGCACAGACCTGCCTGGCAAAAACTGATAGGAACTGATGTAACCTAGTCCTGAAAAGGACTCCAATTACAATTAGTCTTTACTCCCACAATCTATCTATTTAAGAGCACAGACCTGCCTGATAAAAGTCATAGGAAATGCTGTAACCTAGTCCTTAAAAGGACTGCAATCACAACTATTCCCTACTCCCAAGCTATCTGTATATTTGTGCGAAAATTGGCTTGAAATTAACAAGGTATAGCGCACACAGCAACAGCGGTGCCGTCTAACACGCAGCTGCAGCAGTGAGAAAATGGTGGCGACGGGGAAAATGGCTTGGTCTTATAGGGCAAGGACATGTGACATACACTGCCAATCACACATGCCCTTGCTTGTGTGAAAAAAAGCACTTCGCTCCGTGTGTGCGCTGCTGATAGCCTGACAGATTGCACCTCCCCACTGCAAATGCGGGAAAGAGAAAAAAAAATGGAGATCTTCATTGTTCCTGCAGAGATCCATCCCCTGCCCCTCCCCCCGCCCCGCTGTACACTCAAACTGCGTATTAACATTAATTTTCATCATTACTGAGAAAAAATCCAGTTATGATTTTGGTGCACGAACAGTTATCGAACATAACCTCGAACAGCCGAATTTTTCTCAATTGTTCGTGTTCGCCGACCGGCTCGAACACCGCCCAAAACAGCTCGAATTTGAGATTGGCGAACAGTTCGAGTAGAACAACGCTCATCTCTATCTGTTAGTTAGCGTAGAATTTTTAACTGCATCTAGCCTAGTCAATACTTTGGGCGTAGTAGCCCAGCTGCAAAGCAAGCTGCACCGCCTGTGTATCTAATAAGAATTTTTAAATGCATCTAGCCTTGGCAGACTGTGGGGACCCCAAACCAAACCCAGATGCTCAGCCCCCCTACCGCCCCCCTTTCCTTGACAATATAATAATGTAACTCTTACAACTGGATGGGTGAGGATCGGTCACAGCTTTATTAACTTTTAATACTCATTCCATTAGAAAGGCATTTTATTTCTAAAATAATTCAGCTTGTTGCAGCATGCCCTGGGTCTCCACACTGGCAAGTTGGCCAACAAGTGTAACTCTCCAACATGTCCTTTCTATTTCCAGGCCACGGAGGATCCTGAATACTCGTATGCAGGACTCTGACCCCCATCCATCACTCTTAACACTTGTTCCACTCCGTCCTGGAATCCTGACAGGAATATATCCAGTCCAATATACATTAAGTGAACACCGTCAGGCAGTATGAGGCTTGCTTTATCTCCTTCCAGTTGTCGGTGTTGTATCACTATACCGCCTCTGTCTCTTCTAAATTCTGGCATTCCGAATACTTATTACCCGCCTTGTCCGTTTGATGGCCGTGATGTCTCGCGCACCTTGCCATACCGCTATAGGCACAATCTCTGACCATACTATCGTTAGTTTTGTGAAAAATTCTCTGAAGCGCTCAGTGTCTAGTTTCATTATTGCCATTAGTTATGCGCTCTTGTGATGACCTAGGTCGTTTCCCCGGGCCTGTATAACTAAGATGACCGGACCTCTTGCCTCTCTCCCTACCGTGATTACCTCCATTAGTACATGTGGCCATAGTAGGCCTCTAATACCTCTCCAGTTGAAATATGTGTTATGAAACTCTAATTTACTCCCGCCTGGGCGGACTTTCACCCTTTTTTCTGCCCGATATATATACGAGTGGCCTATCACCCACACTGTTGGCTTAGCGTCACCTGTAAAAGAAACAAACCACGTTAGGATAACAAGTCCGGTCTTATGTATCAAACACGTGGATCGCCATCTCCCTATCCTCTGAACTTCAGTTTCTGACAGTCCTGCTCTTGCTGCTTCCATGGCCGCGCCTATGCGGAATGAGTGTGTCCCGTAATCTTTGGGGTGGTTCCCTGCCGATGTTATGCATTTATTAAATATAGCTTGGAACTGGTATCTTGATAATGGCGTTCCATCAATGTATGATAGGAAGAAATTACTTTGTGATCTGATGGTTATATATGTTTTTACCATTGATACCCGACTCAGTGTACCGTTTGTGGGTTGTAGAAGTACCCAAGTGCCCCTGCCCGCTGGAACCATTTTCGATTGGCGTATGCGTAGACGTATTGCATTATTGGCTATGAGTACGTCCTGGTGTAATAAGCCTCCACTGGTGTTAATTTTGGATTGAGGGACTAATTCGCTTATGCATAGCGCCCCGAAGAAGGCGATCGCAAATGCAGTAGACAGTAGTGTTGCTTAAAATTGTGAGTGTCATGTTAATGGTGTTAAGGATATGATGTGAGAAACCAGTTTTAGTGACATGGGACGGGACTTCTACACTCCTGACTTGGCTGACCCCTTTTCCACCCTTTTATGGATTGTCTGATGATGAATCTCTTTGTCACATCTCCCCAATTCAGTAGTTGGAAGTGAAATGCTACTCCGGTCAGACACCGCTGCGCTGACATCCCTGATATGCCCCTCATCATTAGCTGGTGGAGAATTTCTATGGTGACTTGTAATCTGGCTTGTTCACATTGGTCAACCCGTCTACCTGCTACTAGTCGTGTCCACTCTTCCCATGACTTACCGTATGCTTGCCACGTCGACACGGCAACTGACGCTCTGATTAATGGCATCAACTATTCGCCACTAGATCCCATAGGGAGGGTGGGCAACTGTTGCCCGATGGGTGGGCGTTGGGGAGGAGCTCTGTGAAAATCTGCCAATTGAATTGTGATAAAGCGTTAGCAGCAAAATTATTATTTATTTCAAAGCTGGTGGAGCTTGGTATGGATGGCCTAATACAATGAGTACCACACACTGCTACTATGTCCAAAATTATTTTCCAGGCAAGATGCAGCTAAAAATTACTATTAATTTCAAAGCTGGTGGAGCTTAGTATAGATGGCCTAATAGAATGAGTACCACACACTGCTAATATGCCCAACATTAGTTTACAGGCAAGATGCAGCTAAAAATTATTATTAATTTCAAAGCTGGTGGAGCTTGGTATAGATGGCCTAATACAATGAGTACCACAAACAGCTACGAAGCCCAAAATTATTTTCCGGGCTAGATGCAGCGAAAAAGTATTTTGAATTTGCAACCTGGTGGAGGTTAGTATAGATGGACTAATAGTACAAGTCCCACACTCTGCTACAAGCCGAAGCACAAATATTTTTTCAGAGCTAGATGCAGATAAAAATTAGTTTGAATATGCAACCTGGTGGAGGTTAGTATAGATGGACTAATAGAACAAGTCCCACACACTGCTACAAGCCGAAATATTTTTTCAGAGCTAGATGCAGATAAAAATGATATTGAATTTGCAACCTGGTGGAGGTTAGTATAGATGGATTAATAGAATGATGCTATGCCCAAAAAGTTTTACTTCACTAGGTGCAGTAAAAAAATGTGTATTCTAGACACAGGTGGTGTAGCTTGCAGCACAGATAGGCTACTCCACTGACAAACACACACTGCAAGAGGCCAAAAAGGATTTGCTTTGCTAGATTTAGCCAAATGCTGTGAAAGAAAACTTGCACAGCACTGGCACAGACCTGCCTGGCAAAAAGTGATAGGAACTGATGTAACCTAACCCTCAAAAGGACTGCAATTACAATTGGTCTTTACTCCCAACCTATCTATTTAAGAGTACCGACCTGCGTGATAAAATCGATAGGAACCAATGTAACCTAGCCCTCAAAAGGACTGCAATTACAATTAGTCTTTACTCACAAACTATCTATTTAAGAGCACAGACCTGCCTGATAAAAGTCGTAGGAAATGATGTAACCTAGTCCTCAAAAGGACTGCAATCAAAACTATTCCCTACTCCCAAGCTGTAGATTTGTGCGAAAATTGGCTTGAAATTAACAAAGTATAGCGCACACAGCAACAGCGGTGCCATCTAACATGCAGCTGCAGCAGTGAGAAAATGGTGGCGACTGGTAAAATGGTTGTGTCTTATAGGGCAAGGACATGTGACATACACTGCCAATGACACATGCCTTTGCTTGTGTGAAAAAAAGCACTTCACTCCGTGTGTGCGATGCTGATAGGCTGACAGATTGCACCTCCCCACTGTAAATGTGGGAAAGAGAAAAAATAATGGAGATCTTCATTATTTATGCAGAGATCCATCCCATGCCCCTCCCCCCGCGCCGCTGTACACTCAAACTGCGTATTATCATTAATTTTCAGCATTACTGAGAAAATATCCAGTTATGATTTTGGTGCACGAACAGTTATCAAACATAACCTCGAACTGCCGAATTTTTTTCAAATCGTTCGTGTTCGCCGAACGGCTCGAACAACGCCCAAAACAGCTCGAATTTGAGATTGGCGAACAGTTCGAGTCGAACACTGCTCATCTCTAGTCATGAAATGTGCGAATTTAGGACTGTGGCCTGTGGGGTGTTGGCTGCAAATTTGCACTTTCGTTCAAAGCTCTGGGATATGGACAATTGAACGCTGCGGTGGGACGTGGACGTTTACGTTGATGCTGTTTCTTGAGAAACTGCCAGAACTAGTGAAGACTGAGAGGAAGGGGCATCATTGCATGCAGTGTGGACAGGGGATTGCATTGCACGCACAACAGGGGGATCTCTTACACGCAGAAGAGCGGAATAAGCAGTGGTGACACACGCTGACACTGGTAGTGTACCCTGGGTTACGCCCCACAAAGTCGGGTGCTTTACTGACATATGCCTGATCATGCTGGTGGTGGTCAGGCTCGTAGTTTTGTCACCCCTGCTGATGCTGGCATGGCAGGTGGTACAAATGGCCTTTTTGGGGTTATCAGCAGAGTCTTTAAAAAAATTCCAGACTCTGAAAGACTTACCGGTTGTACTGGCAACGTCCCTCGTGTTGGTGTTATGGGGAACTGTTGCCTGCCTTCTGTGTGCGGCCACCACACTGCTTCTTCCTGCCTGTTGGGGTACTCTGCCTCCCTCCCCTTGTGTGCTGCTGGCCTCACTCTGCGTATCCTCCTGCCACGTTGGGTCAGTTACTAGATCATCCACCACCTCCTCCTCTTCACTTGCGCACCACGATCCTCCTCCTCACTTTGTGGCAATTGTGTCTCATCATCGTCCACCTCTTGTGACAAATTGCCAGCGTCGTTTTCCTATGGCCCTAGCAGTTCAAATATTTGGGCATTGCTACTTGGGATCTCCTCTTCCACCACTTCAAATGGAGCAGGCAAGGGGCACAAATATGGAAATGGACCAGTGAACAGCTCTTCAGAGTGTCCAAGTGTGGGATCAGTTGCTGTCAGATGACACTCGGCATGGTGGGAGGAAGTACCATCAGGGTGAGGAGGAATATGCGATCGAGACCCACGACTACTAAAACTTGACTGTGTGGAAGACAGACCGGAGATGGTAGTGCCCAGGTAACTGGAAGTATTATCTGCTATCCAATTAAAAACATGTTCACACTGATCAGTTCGCAACACTGGTGTTGTAGTGTGCTTCCCTAGTAATTTGGTCAAGAAGTGGGAGTGAGAAGATGTTGGTTGTGGCACATTTTCACCTTGGCCATGGCCCCGCCCTCTACATGCATGATCACCAGATCGTCAATTTCCACGTCCCTTGCCACGTGCCTTTCCCATTGTAAATAAAGTAAAATAGCTTACTCTCGCACTATCAATGTCAAAAGGGTAAAAAAAAGGAGAATAGTACTGGGGAAGAGGAAAACCACAGTTCTATTTCTCTGGCCTACACCAGACTCTTTTAATTAGATATATTGGTGTTTGACCAGTCAGGGAGACACTATTACAGGTTTTTTTTTTACGGCAAAAAATGCCAAAAGCAGGAAAATAGAGAGATTTGACCAGTGGACCTGCAAAACCACAGTTGTATTTCTCTGGCCTACACCAGACTTTTTTAAACAGATATATTGGTGTCTGACCAGTCAGAGAGACACTATAACAGTTTTTTTTATGGCAAAAAATGCCAAAAGCAGGATAATACAGAGATTTGACCCGTGGAACTGTAAAAAAAACAGTTCTATTTCTCTGGCCTACACAAGACTCTTTTAAACGGATATATTGAAGTCTGACCAGTCAGGGAGACTCTATTACAGTTTTTTTTAAGACAAAAATGCCAAAAGCAGGATAATACAGAGATTTGACCCGTGGAACTGCAAAACCACAGTTCTATTTCTCTGGCATACACCAGACTCTTTTAAACAGATATATTCGTGTCTGACCAGTCAGAGAGACACTATAACAGGTTTTTTATATGGCAAAAAATCCAAAAGCAGGATAATACAGAGATTTGACCAGTGGAACCGCCAAACCACAAGTCTATTTCTCTGACCTACACCAGACTCTTTTAAACAGATATATTGGTGTCTGACCAGTCAGGGATACACAATTACAATTTTTTTAAGGCAAAAAAATGCCAAAAGCAGGATAATACAGAGATTTGACTCATGGAACTGCAAAAAAAACAGTTCTACTTCTCTGGCCTACACCAGACACTTTTAAACAGATATATTGGTGTCTGACCAGTCAGTGAGACATTGTTACAGCTTTTTTTTATGGCAAAAAATGCCAAAAGCAGGATAATACAGAGATTTGACCCGTGGAACTGCAAAAGCACAGTTCTATTTCTCTGGCCTACACCATGCTCTTTTAATTAGATATATCGGCGTCTGACCTGTCAGGGAGACACTATTACATTTTTTTTTTCGGCAAAAAATGCCAAGAGCAGGATAATACAGAGATTTGACCTGTGGAACTGCAAAACCATAGTTCTGTTTCTCTGGTCTACACCAGACTCTTTTAAACAGATATATTGGTGTCTGAACAATCAGTGAGACACTATAACAGTTTTTTTTTACGGCAAAAAATGCCAAAAGCAGGATAATACAGAGATTTGAACCATGGAACGACAAAACCACAGTTCTATTTCTCTGGCCTACACCAGACTCATTTAATTAGATATATCGGTGTCTGACCTGTCAGGGAAACACTATTACAGTTTTTTTTCGGCAAAAAATGCCAAGAGAAGGATAATACAGAGATTTGACCCGTGGAACTGCAAAACCACATAACTATTTCTCGGGTCTACACCAGACTCTTTTAAACAGATATATTTGTGTCTGACCAGTTAGTGAGACACTATCACAGCTTTTTTTATGGCAAAAAATGCCAAAAGCAGGATAATACAGAGATTTGACCTGGGGAACTGCAAAACCACAGTTCTATTTCTCTGGCCTACACCAGACTCTTTTAAACAGATATATTGGTGTCTGACCAGTCATGGAGACACTATTACAGTTTTTTTTACGTCAAAAAATGCCAAAAGCAGGATAATACAGAGATTTGACCCGTGGAGCTGCAAAACCACAGTTCTATTTCTCTGGCCTACACCATGCTCTTTTAATTAGATATATTGGTGTCTGACCAGTCCGGGAGACACTATTACAGTTTTTTTTTACGGCAAAAAATGCCAAAAGCAGGATAATGCAGAGATTTGACCCGTGGAACTGCAATACCACAGTTCTATCTCTCTGGCCTACACCAGACTCCTTTAATTATATATATTGGTGTCTGACCATTCAGGGAGATACTATTACAGTTTTTTTTTACGGCAAAAAATGCCAAAAGCAATATAATGCAGAGATTTGACCTTTGGAACTGAAAAACCACAGTTCTATTTCTCTGGCCTACACCAGATACTTTCAATTAGATATATTGGTGTCAGTCCAGTCAGGGAGACACTATTACAGGTTTTTTTTATGGCAAAAAAATGCCAAAAGCAAGATAATACAGAGATTTGTCCTGTGGAACTGAAAAACCACAGTAATATTTATCTTGCATACACTAGACTCTTTTAAACAGATATATTGGTGTCTGAACAGTCAAGGAGAGACAACTACTACAGTTTTTTAATGGCAAAAAATGACAAAAGCAGGATAATACCGAGATTTGACCCGTGGCACAGCAAAACCTCAGTTCTATTTCTCTGGCCTACACCAGACTCTTTCATTAAGATATATTGGTGTCTGACCAGTCAGGGAGACACTATTACACTTGTTTTTTAGGGCAAGCAATGACAAAAGCAGTATATTACAGAAATTTGACCCGTGGAATTGGAAAACCACATGTCTAATTCTCTGGCCTACACCAGACCCTTTTAAACAGATATTTCGAAGTCTGACCTGTCAGGGAGACACTATTACAGTTTTTTTACGACAAACAATGCCAAAAGCAGGATACTACAGAGATTTGACCCGTGGAACTGCAAAACCACAGATCTATTTCTCTGGCATACACCAGACTATTTTAAACAGATATATTGGTGTCTGACCAGTCAGGAGACGCTATTACAGTTTTTTTTACGGCAAAAAATGCCAAAATCAGTATAATACATAGATTTGACACTTGGAACTGCAAAACAACAGTTCTATTTATCTGGTATACACCAGACTCTGTTAAACAGATACATTGGTGTCAGACCAGTCAGTGAGACACTATTACAGTTTTTTTACGGCAAAAAATGCCAAAAGCAGGATAATACAGAAATTAGACCCGTGGAACTGCAAAACCACAGTTATATTTCTCTGTCCTACACCAGACTCTTTTAAACAGATATATTGGTGTCTGACCAGTCAGAGAGACACTATTACAGTTTTTTACGGCTTAAAATGCCAAAAGCAGGATAATACAGAGATTAAACCCATGGAACTGCAAAACAACACTTCTATTTCTCTGGCATACACCAGACTCTTTTAACCCCCTAAGCCCCGAGGGTGGTTTGCACGTTAATGACCTGGCCAATTTTTACAATTCTGACCACTGTCCCTTTATGAGGTAATTTCTCTGGAACGTTTCAACGGATCCCTCTGTTTCTGAGATTGTTTTTTCGTGACATATTGTTCTTCATGATTGTGGTAAAATTTCTTCGATATCACTTGCGTTTATTTGTGAAAAAAATGGAAATTTGGCGAAAATTTTGAAAATTTTGCAATTTTCAAAATTTGAATTTTTATGCCCTTAAATCAGAGAGATATGTCACACAAAAGAGTTAATAAATAACATTTCCCACATGTCTATTTTACATCAGCACAATTTTGGAACCAAAATTTTTTTTTTGTTAGGGAGCTATAAGGGTTAAAATTTGACCAGCGATTTCTTATTTTTCGAACAAAATTTACAAAACCATTTTTTTTAGGGACCACATCACATTTGAAGTCACTTTGAGAGGTCTTTATGACCGAAAATTCCCAAAAGTGACTCCATTCTAAAAACAGAACCCCTCAAGGTGCTCAAAACCACATTCAAGAACTTTGTAAAACCTTCAGGTGCTTCACAGGAATTTTTTGAATGTGGAAGAAAAAAATGAACATTTAACTTTTTTCATAAAAATGTTATTTTAGACCCAATTTTTTTTTTATTTTCACAGGGGAAACAAGAAAAAATGGACCCCAAAATTTGTTGTGCAATTTCCCCTGGGCACGCAGATACCCAAAATGTGGGGAAAAAACACTGTTTGGGTGCACGGCAGGGCTCGGAAGGGAAGGAGCACCATTTGACTTTTTGATTGTAAAATTTGCTTGAAAAATTAGCGGATGCCATGTTGTGTTTGGAGAGCCCCTGTGTGCCCAAACATTAGAGCTCCCCCAAAAGTGACCCCATTTTGGAAACTAGACCCCCCAAGGCACCTAGCTAGATGCATAGTGAGCACTTGGAACCCCCTAGGTGCTTCACAAATTGATTCGTAAAAATGAAAAAGTGTTTTTTTTTTCATTTTTTCATTTTTACGAATCAATTTGTAAAGCACCGAGGGGTTCCAAGTGCTCACTATGCATCTAGATAGGTGCCTTGGGGGGTCTAGTTTCCAAAATGGGGTCACTTGTGGGGGAGCTCCAATGTTTGGGAACACAGGGACTCTCCAAATGCAACATGGTATCCGCTAACAAATGGTCAGCTCAAATTGTTAGCGGACACCATGTTGCGTTTGGAGAGCCCCTGTGTGTCCAAACATTGGAGCTCCCCCACAAGTGACCCCATTTTGGAAACTAGCCTCCCAAATGCACCTATCTAGATGCATAGTGAGCACTTGTAACCCCCAATTGCTTCACAAATTGATTCATAAAAATGAAAAAGTGAAAAAAAAACACTTTTTCATTTTTATTAATCAATTTGTGAAGCACCTGGGGGTTCCAAGTGCTCACTATGCATCTAAATAGGTGCCTTGGGGGGTCTAGTTTCCAAAATGGGGTCACTTGTGGGGGAGCTCTAATGTTTGGGCGCGCATGGGCTCTCCAAACGCAACATGGCGTCCGCTAACAATTTGAGCCAATTTTCCATTCAGTTTGTTAGCGGACACCATGTCGCGTTTGGAGAGCCCTTGATGTGCCTAAACAGTGGAGCTCCCCCACAAGTGACTCCATTTTGTAAACTATACCCCTCAAGGATTTTATTAAGGTGTATAGTGAACATTTTGAACCCAGAGGTACGACACAGAATTTGTTTACATTAGGTCATCATATTGAATAAGTTGTCATTATTCTTGAGCGCTAGTGCTCACTGCTTGAGTTTGCATCGGGTACTCAGGTATACACCATGTACAGCGTGTGCTCGAGTGACATGCTCGAGTCCCTGCTCCGCATGTTTCACGGTTATTAGACACCCAAAAAAAAACATGCGGGGATCGCTCGTGCATGGCAGTCAATCCCCGTAAAGTTTTTTTGGCCACGAAGCATATGGGGCAGAGACTCGAGCATGTCACTCAAATACCAACGATACTCAATGCATACCAGAGCACCCGATGCAGACTCAAGTAGCGAGCACTTGCGCTCAACACTAGTCGCCATATCGTCATCTTTTTTTCTTACTTTTGAAAAAAATCCCAAGCCCATCACAACCCTAACCCCAACCCTAACCCCAACCCCAGCCCTAACCGTAGCACAACCCTAACAGTAGCACAACCCTAACCCTAGCACAACCATAACCCTAGCACAACCATAACCCTAGCACAACCCCAACCCCAAACCCAGCCCTAACCCTAGCCCAATCCTAACCCAAGAGTTTATTTTTGACGCCGTTCCTCATGCGTTATAAGTGATTAGACAACTTTATTCTTCGGGTCGGTGAGATTACAGCAATACCAGAATCATATGTGGATTTTATGACTGACAGCTGTCACACACAAAAAGACGCATTTGTTGTAAATCTAGTTTTTGCATCGCCATATTTTGAGAGCTATAATTTTTCCAGATTTTGGCAGACAGTCATGTGACGGCTCGTTTTTTGCGGGATGAGTTGACGTTGTTATTGGTGCCATTTTCAGGCACGTGACATTTTTTGATCGCTTTCTATTCTGATTTTTGGGAGGCAGAATAAACAAAAACCAACAATTCAGGATCTGTTTTTTTTGTTGTTTTTTATTCTGTTCCGCGTGTGGTAAAATTGATAAGGCAGCTTTATTCTTCGGGTCAGTATGTTTACAGCGGTACCACATTTATATAGTTTTTCTATGTTTTGCACTTTTACATAATAAAAGCAATTTTATAGAAAAAAATATTTTTTTAGCATAGCCTTATTCTGAGAGCTATAACTTTTTTATTTTTCTGCTTATGGAGCTGTATGTCAGCTTGTTTTTTGCGGGACGAGATTACGTTTTCAGCGGTACCATTTTTATTTATATCTGTCTTTTTGATCGCGTGTTAGTCCATTTTTTGTTTGGCGGTATGGTGATAAAGCATTGTTTTTTGCTTCGTTTTTTTTTTTTTTTTTTTTACCGTGTTCACTGAAGGGGTTAACTAGTGGGACAGTTTTATAGGTCTGGTTGTTCCGGACGTGGCGATACCAAATATGTGTACTTTTATTGTTTTGTTTTGTTTTTTTTATAATAATATTTATTGATGGGTACATTATATTTTTATTTTTGGTGGATTATTTTATTTCTTTTTTTTATATATTTTTGCATTTTTTTTTTTCCACTTTCTGAAAGTTTATATACTTTTTTACTTTGTCCCACTGTGGGACTTTCACTTTTTTTATTCTGATCGCCTGCATGGCACAGGAATGCAGCACCATCCCTGTGCCATGCAGGCTGTCTGCGCTGGAAAGGGAGAAGATTGTTTGGAGATGCACTGCGCATGTCCAAACAATCTTCCTGCTGTCTGGTGACCCAGATGTTGTCATGACGACATCGGGTCGTCATGGCAACACCCGGGAAGCCTTTGCAGACAGCGCTGGAAGCAGGAAGAGGAGGTGAGTATCTGCGATCACCTCCCCTTGCCCCCGCAATGCTGTGATCGACTTCGATCGCAGCATCACGGGGGTTAATGTGCTGGGAGCGGTGCAGGAAAGCTCCCTGCACATTGTCACAGCTGACACCCGATACTATCAGCTGACACCCGGCGGCGATCGCGCCAGCACAGCCTGTATGCGCGCGCGATCGCCATGACGTACTAATACGGGTCTGGCTCTTAAGTCCCAGGGCACAGACGCGTATTAGTACGTCAGATGTTGATAAGGGGTTAAACAGATATATTGGTGTCTGATCAGTCAGGGAGAGACTATTACAATTTTTTTTATGGCAAAAATTGCAAAAAGCAGAATAATACAGAGATTTGACCCGTGGAACTGCAAAACCACAGTTCTATTTCTTTGGCCTACAACAGATTCTTTTAATTAGATATATTGGTTTCTGACCAGTCAGGTACAGACTATTACAGTTTTTTTAAGGCAAAAAATGCCAAAAGCAGGATAATACAGAGATTTGACACGTGGAACTGCAAAACTACAGTTCTACTTATCTGGCATACACCAGAATCTTTTAAACAGATATTTTAGTTTCTGACCAGTCAGGGAGACACTATTCCAGGTTTTTTTAAGGCTAAAAATGCCAAAAGCAGGATAATACAGAGATTAGACCCGTGGAACTGCAAAACCATAGTTCTAGTTCTCTGGCCTACACCAGACTCTTTTAAACAGATATATTGGTGTCTGATCAGTCAGGGAGAAACTATTTTATATTTTTTTTACTGCAAAAAATGCCAAAAGCAGGATAATACAGAGATTTGACCCGTGGAACTGTGAAACCACAGTTTTATTTCTCTGGCCTACACCAGACTCTTTTAAACAGATATATTGGTGTCTGACTAGTCAGGAAGACACTATTATATTTTTTTTTTATGAAAAAAAATGCCAAAAGCAGTATAATACAGAGATTTAACACGTGGAACTGCAAAACCACAGTTATGTTTATCTGATATACACCAGACTCTTTAAACTGATAAATTGGTGACAGACCAGTCAGGGAGACACTATTGCAGTTTTTTTATGGCAAAAAATGCCAAAAGCAAGATAATACAGAGATTTAACACGTGGTACTGCAAAACCACAGTTCTATTTATCTGGCATACACCAGAATCTTTTAAACAGATATATTGGTGCCTCACCCGTCTGGGAGATACTATTACAGATTTTTTTTATTGCAAAAAATGCCAAAAGCAGAATAATACAGAGATTTGGACCATGGAACTGTAAAACCACAGTTCTATTACTCTGGCCTACACCAGACTCTTTTAAACAGATATATTGGTGTCTGACCATTTAGTGAGACACTATTAAAGGTTTTTTTTGCGAAAAAAAATGCCAAAAGCAGGATAATACAGAGATTTACCCGTGGAACCGCAAAACCACAGTTCTATTTCTCTGGCCTACACCAGACTCATTTAATTAGATATATTGGTGTCTGACCAGTCAGGGAGAGACTATTACAATTTTTTTTTTTACGGCAAAAAATGGCAAAAGCAGGATAATACAGAGATTTGACCCGTGGAACTGCAAAACCACAGTTCTATTTCTCTGGCCTACTCAAGATTCTTTTAATTAGATATATTGATGTCTGACCAGTCAGGTACACACTTTTACAGTTTTTTTATGGCAAAAAATGGCAAAAGCAGGATAATACAGAGATTTCACCCGTGGAACTGCAAAACCACAGTTCAATTTATCTTTCATATACCAGACTCTTTTAAACAGATATATTGGCGTCTGACCAGTCAGGTACACACTATTACAGTTTTATTATGGCAAAAAATGCCAAAAGCAGGATAATACAGAGATTTGACCTGTGGAACCACAAAACCACAGTTATATTTCTCTGGCCTACACCAGACTCTTTTAATTAGATATAACGGTGTCTGACTTGTCAGGGAGACACTATTATAGTTTTTTTTTATGGCAAAAATGCCAAAAGCAAGAGAATACAGAGATTTGACCCATGGAACTGCAAAACCACATTTCTATTACTCTGGCCTACACCAAACTCTTTTAAACAGATATATTGTTGTCTGACCAGTTTGGGAGACACTATTCCAGGTTTTTTTTACGGCAAAAAATGCCAAAAGCAGGATAATACAGAGATTTGACCCGTGGAACTGCAGAAAAACATTTCTATATCTCTGGCCTACACCAGACCCTTTTTAACAGATATTTTGAAGTCTGACCAGTCAGGGAGACACTATTACAGTTTTTGTTTACTACAAAAAATGAAAAAAGCAGGATAATACAGAGATTTGACCCGTGGAACTGCAAAACCACAAATCTATTTCTCTGGACTACACCAGTGTCTTTTAAACATATATATCGGTGTCTGACCAGTCAGTGAGCCACTATTACAGTTTTTTTTACGTCAAAAAATGCCCAAACCAGGATAATAAAGAGATTTGACACGTGGAAATGCAAAACCACAGTTCTACTTATCTTGCATGCACCAGAATCTTTTAAACAGATATATTGGTGTCTGACCAGTTAGTGAGACACTATTACAGTTTTTTTTAACGGGAAAAAATTCCAAAAGCAGGATACTACAGAGATTTGACCCATGGAACTGCAAAATCACAGTTCTATTTCTCTGGCCAACATCAGACTCTTTTAAAACAGATATATTAGTGTCTGACCAGTCAGGGAGACACTATTCCAGGTTTGTTTTACGGCAAAAAATGCCAAAAGCAGGATAATACAAAGATTTGACCCGTGGAACTGCAGAAAAAATTTCTATATCTCTTGCCTACACCAGACGCTTTTAAACAGATATATTGAAGTCTGACCAGTCAGGAAGACACTATTACAGTTTTTTTTTATGACAAAAAATGCCAAAAGCAGGATAATACAGAGATTTGACCCGTGGAACTGCAGAACCACAGTTCTATTTCTCTGGCCTACACCAGACTCTTTTAAACAGATATATTGGTGTCTGACCATTTAGGGAGGCACTATTACAGTTTTTTATAACAGCAAAAATTGCCAAAAGCAGGATACTACAGAGATTTGACCCATGGAACTGCAAAACCACAGTTCTATTTCTCTGGCCTTCATCAGACTCTTTTAAACAGACATATAAGTGTCTGACCAGTCAGGGAGACACTATTCCAGGTTTTTTTTACGGCAAAAAATGCCAAAAGCAGGATAATACAGAGATTTGACCCGTGGAACTGCAAAAATCATTTCTATATCTCTGGCCTACACCAGACGCTTTTAAACAGATATATTGAAGTCTGATCAGTCAGGGAGACACTATTACAGTTTTTTTTACAGCTAAAAATGCCAAAAGAAGGATAATACAGAGATTAGACCCGTGGAACTGCAAAACCACAGTTCTAATTCTCTGGCCTACACCAGACTATTTTAAACAGATATATTGGTGTCTGATCAGTCAGGAAGACACTATTTTAGTTTTTTTTTATGGCAAAAAATGCCAAAAGCAGGATAATACAGAGATTTACCCGTGGAAGCGCAAACTCACAGTTCTATTTCTCTGGCCTACACCAGACTCATTTAATTAGATATATTGGTGTCTGACCAGTCAGGGAGAGACTATTACAATTTTTTTTTTTTTACGGCAAAAGATGCCAAAAGCAGGATAATACAGAGATTTGACCCATGGAACTGCAAAGCCACAGTTCTATTTCTCTGGCATACACCAGATTCTTTTAATTAAATATATTGGTGTCTGACTAGTCAGGGAGACACTATTTCAGGTTTTTTTTTACGGCAAAAGATGCCAAAAGCAGGATAATACAGATATTTGACCGGTGGAACTGCAGAAAAACATTTCTATATCTCAGTCCAACACCAGACTCTTTAAAACAGATATATTTGTGTCTGACCAGTCAGGGAGACAGTAATAAAAATATTTTTACATCATAAAATGTCAAAAGCAGGATAATGCAGAGATTTGAACCGTGGACCTACAAAACCACAATTCTAATTCTCTGGCCTACACCAGACTCAATTAATTAGCTATATTGGTGTCTGACCTGTCAGGTACACACTATTTCAGGTTTTTTACGGCAAAAAATGCCAAAAGCAGGATAATAGAGAGATTTGACCGGTGGAACTGCAAAACCACAGATCTATTTCTCTGGACTACACCAGACTCATTTAATCAGATATATTGGTGTCTGGCCATTCAGGGAGAGACTATTACAATTTTTTTTTTTACGGCAAAAAATGCCAAAAGCAGGATAATAGAGAGATTTGACCGGTGGAACTGCAAAACCACAGATCTATTTCTCTGGACTACACCAGACTCATTTAATCAGATATATTGGTGTCTGACCAGTCAGGGAGACACTATTCCAGGTTTTTTTTACGGCAAAAAATTCTAAAAGCAGGATAATACAGACATTTGACCCATGGAACTGCAAAAATTATTTCTATATCTCTGGCCTACACCAGACACTTTTAAACAGGTATATTAAAGTCTGACCAGTCAGGGAGACACCATTACAGTTTTTTTTTACTACAAAAAATGCCAAAAGCAGGATAATACAGAGATTTGACCCGTGGAACTGCAAAACAACAGTTCTATTTCTCTGGACTACGTAAGACTCTTTTAAACAGATATATTAGTGTCTGACCAGTCAGGGAGATACTATTACAGGTTTTTTTTACGGCAAAAGATGCCAAAAGCAGGATACTACAGAGATTTGACAGGTGGAGCTGCAGAAAAACATTCCTATATCTCTGGCCTACACCAGATCCTTTTAAACAGACATATAAGTGTCTGACCAGTCAGGTAGACACTATTCCAGGTTTTTTTTAAGGCAAAAAATGCCCAAAGCAGGATAATACAGAGATTTTACCCGTGGAACTGCAAAACAACAGTTCTATTTCTCTGGACTACACCAGATCCTTTAAAACAGACATATAAGAGTCTGACCAGTCAGGGATACACTATTACGGTTTTTTTTTATGGCAAAAAATGCCAAAAGCAGGATAATACATAGACTTGACACGTGGATCTGCAAAACCACAGTTCTAATTATCTGGTATACACCAGACTCTTTTAAACAGATACATTGGTGACACACCATTCAGGGAGACACTATTACAATTTTTTTGCGTCAAAAAATGCCAAAAGCAGGATAATACAGAGATCAGACCCATGGAACTGCAAAACCACAGTTCTATTTCTCTGGCCTACACCAGACTCTTTTAAACAGATACATTGGTGACAGACCATTCAGGGAGACACTATTACAGTTTCTTTAAGGCAAAAAGTGCCAAAAGCAGGATAATGCAGAGATTTGACGCGTGGAACCACAAAACCACAGTTCTATTACTCTGGCCTACACCAGACTCTTTTAAACAGATACATTGGTGACACACCATTCAGGGAGACACTATTACAATTTTTTTACGTCAAAAAATGCCAAAAGCAGGATAATACAGAGATTAGACCCGTGGAACTGCAAAACCACAGTTCTATTTCTCTGGCCTACACCAGACCCTGTTAATTAGATATAACGGTGTGTGACCTGTCATGGAAACAATAATACAGATTTTTTTAAGGCTAAAAATGCCAAAAGCAAGATAATACAGAGATTTAACCCATGGAACTGCAAAACCACAGTTCTATTTCTCTGGCCTTCATCAGACCCTTTTAAACAGACATATAAGTATCTGACCAGTCAGGGAGACACTATTCCAGGTTTTTTTTACGGCAAAAAATGCCAAAAGCAGGATAATACAGAGATTTGACCCATGGAACTGCAAAAATCATTTCTATATCTCTGGCCTACACCAGACGCTTTTAAACAGATATTTTGAAGTCTGATCAGTCAGGGAGACACTATTTCAGTTTTTTTACGACAAAAAATTCCAAAGGCAGGATAATTCAGAGATTTGACCGTTGGAGCTGCAAAACAACAGTTCTATTTCTCTGGACTACATCAGACTCTTTTAAACAGATATATTAGTGTCTGACCAGTCAGGGAGACACTATTCCAGGTATTTTTTACAGCAAAAGATGCCAAAAGCAGGATACTACAGAGATTTGACCCGTGGAACTGCAAAAATCATTCCTTTATCTCTTGCCTACACCAGACCTTTTTAAACAGATATATTGAAGTCTGACCAGTCAGGGAGACACTATTACAGTTTTTTTTACGACAAAAAAAAGCCAAAAGCAGGATAATGCAGAGATTTGAACCGTGGAACTACAAAACCACAGTTCTAATTCTCTGGCCTACACCAGACTCTTTTAATTAGACATATTGGTGTTTGACCAGTCAGGAGACGCTATTACAGGGGTTTTTTACGGCAAAAAATGCCAAAAGCAGGATAATACATAGACTTGGATCTGCAAAACCACAGCTCTATTTATCTGGTATACACCAGACTCTTTTAAACAGATACATTGGTGACAGACCATTCAGGGAGACACTATTACAGTTTTTTTAGGGAAAAAATGTCAAAAGCAGGATAATACAGAGATTTGACCGATGGAACTGCAAAACCACAATTCTATTTCTATGGCCTACACCAGACTCTTTTAAACAGATATATTGGTGTCATATCAGTCAGGGAGAAACTATTTTAGTTATTTTTTTACGGCAAAAAGTGCAAAAAGCAGGATAATACAGAGATTTGACCAATGGAACAGCAAAATCACAATTCTATTTATATAGCATACACCAGACTCTTTTAAACAGATATATTGGTGTTTGACCAGTCAGGGAGACACTATTACAGATTTTTTTATGGCAAAAAATGCCAAAAGCAGGATACTACAGAGATTTGACCCATAGAACTGAAAAACCACAGTTCTATTTCTCTGGCTCACACCAGATTCTTTTAATTAGATATATTGGTGTCTGACCAGTCAGGTACACACTATTACAGTTTTTATGGTAAAAAATGCCAAAAGCAGGATAATACAGAGATTTGACACGTGGAACTGCAAAACCACAGTTCTATTTATCTCACATACACCAGACTCTTTTAAACGGAAATATTGTTGTCTGACCAGTCAGGGAGACACTATTACAGTTTTTTTTGGGGCAAAAAATGCCAAAAGCAGGATAATATAGAGATTTGACTGATGGAACTGCAAAACCACAATTCTATTTCTATGTCCTACACCAGACACTTTTAAACAGATATATTGGTGTCTGATCAGTCAGGGAGACACTATTTAGTTATTTTTTTACGGCAAAAAATGCCAAAAGCAGGATAATACAGAGATTTAACCCGTGGATCTGTAAAGCCACAGTTCTATTTCTCTCGCCTACACCAGACTCTTTTAAACAGATATATTTGTGTCTGACCAGTCAGGGAGACACTATGTAACGGGTCTGGGAGGCGGAACCTCTGAGCAACTATACAAGGGGGCGGTCCTTGTAAAGAAGCGGGTGGCTCCCAGGGAAGACGGGCTGGTAGTCACAGCAAGCGACAGGGACAGTTTCTGGGTAAACGGGCAGGTGGTCACGGCAAGTGACCGGGACAGTCTCTGGGTAAACGGTCAGGTGGTCACGGCAAGTGACCGGGACAGTCTCTGGGTAAACGGTCAGGTGGTCACGGCAAGTGACTGGGACAGTCTCTGGGTAAACGAGCAGGAAGTCACAGCAAGTGACCGGGACAGTCTCTTGACAGGAGGGTGATCACGGCAAGTGACAGCAGAGCCTCCAGGTAGGCTAGCAGGCTGGTAGAGGGTGGACGCTCCCAGGTGAGCGAGCAAGAGTCTCTGGACAGGCAGGTGGTCACAGCACGTGACGGCAGAGCCTCCAGGTAGGCTAAAAGGCAGGTAGCAGATGAGCGCTCCCAGGTGAGCGGGCAAGAGTCTCTGGACAGGCAGGTGGTCACAGCACGTGACGGCGGAGCCTCCAGGTAGGCTAGCAGACAGAGAGCAGGTGAGTGCTCCCAGGTGAGCGGGCAAGAGTCTCTGGACAGGCAGGTGGTCACAGCACGTGACGGCGGAGCCTCTAGGTAGGCTAGCAGACAGGTAGCAGGTGAGTGCTCCCAGGAGAGCGGGCAAGAGTCTCTGGACAGGCAGGTGGTCACAGCACGTTACGTCGGAGCCTCCAGGTAGGCTAGCAGGCAGGTAGCAGATGTGCGCTTCCTGGTGAGCGGACAGACGGATCCATAGACAGACTGGCAGGGCTGGTAGGCAGACTGTCAGACCGCAGGAATAGTAGTAGGTAGACACGAGACAGGCAGGTATCAGACAGGAAACTAGCAGGTAACTGGCAGGTAACTGGAAACGGGACCTGAGGGCTGAAGCAGAGTGATGAACTGTGCTACAACATTGCTCGGGCACCTCCATTTTGGAGGAGGTGCCTTATATATGGTGAAGTCCTCCGGCCATTGGCCGGGGACTCCCTAGGACGGCGCGCGCGGCCCCTTCAAGAGAGGGGGAGCGTGCGCGCGCCCTAAGCACCGTGGCAGGGAAGGAGCGCGCACTGCCAGCAGAGTGGGAGGAAGACGCCGGGCACGGCGCGGAGAGGTGAGGGGAACATCGTCCCTGCCTAGCAGGAGGCAGGGACGCCGACGCTACAGTACCCCCCCTTTAGGTCCCCCCCTTTTTTAGGCCAGACAGAAATTTAGCAAGCATGAGAGGGGCATGGATGTTCTCCCGGGGCTCCCAAGTTCTCTCCTCAGGACCAAACCCCTTCCAATCTACTAGATAAAAGGTCTTTCCTCTTACCCTTTTGCTGGCCAGAATGTTCTCTACCTCAAACTCGTTTTCAGCGGAAACCGGAGCAGGAGGCGTACCTGTAGACTTGGAAAAAGAGTTAAATACCACGGGTTTGAGGAGAGATACATGGAAGGAGTTAGGGATCCGCAAGTTGGCCGGGAGTTTCAATTTATAGGCCACCGGGTTGATCTGATTGATAACCTCCAGTGGGCCGATGAACCGAGGCCCTAACTTGTAGGAAGGAACCTTGAGCCGGACATACTTGGACGAGAGCCAGACTTTATCTCCAGGACGGAATTGTGGAGGATCCAGGCATTTTTTGTCAGCGTGTTTTTTCATTCGCTCGGACGACTGAAGGAGTGCTGATCGGGTACTCTCCCAAATGGAGGAAAATTCGCTAACGAGAGATTCCGCAGCCAGATTATCCACCGAGGTGGAGAAGGGAAATGGGATCCGAGGATGCTGACCGAAGACTACAAAAAACGGGGATTTGGAGGAAGATTCGCTCTCGTGATTGTTGTAAGAGAATTCGGCCCATGTCAGAAGATCCACCCAGTCTGAATGGTGGGCATTAACGAAGTGCCAGAGGTAACTGGTCAGGATCTGATTGATCCGCTCCACTTGACCATTGGACTGTGGATGGTAAGCGGAGGAGAAGTCCAGGGTGACGTCTAGCAGTTTACATGTGGCTCTCCAGAAGCGTAAGGTGAACTGAACCCCACGATCCGACACGATGTGGAGGGGCAGGCCATGAAGACGGAAGATGTGGCGGATAAAGTCTTTAGCCAGCTCTGGTGCAGACGGGAGGCCTGGCAGGGGAATGAAATGAGCCATTTTGGAAAAGCGGTCAGTGACCACCCAAATGACTGTACAACCGGCAGAGACAGGGAGATCTGTTATGAAGTCCATAGCTATATGCTGCCAGGGGGCAGCAGGTACAGGAAGCAGAAGGAGGCGACCGGCTGGCAGGTGTCTCGGAACCTTGTTGCGGGCGCAGGACACACAGGCAGAAACAAAGTCTATTACGTCCTTGTGCAGGGTAGGCCACCAGTAGTGCCGGGTAATAAGCTGGAGGGTCTTTTTCTGACCGGCGTGGCCAGCTAGTTTAGACGAGTGACCCCAGTGTAGGATCTTCTCCCGATCTGGTACCGTTACGAACGTCTTACCGGGAGGGAGACGATTTAGACTCACGGGGGCCACCTGTATAACTCTGGCGGGATCGATGATGTGTTTGGGTTCCTCCTCGAGATCAGACACCAGAAAGGATCGGGACAAGGCATCCGCTTTGATGTTTTTGTCAGCCGGGCGAAAATGAAGAACAAAATCAAAGCGAGCAAAAAACAAGGACCACCGGGCTTGGCACGGGTTAAGTCTCTGGGCACTCTGGAGGTAAGCCAAGTTCTTGTGGTCAGTGTAAATTATTTCCGGGTGAAGAGCCCCCTAGAGCAGGTAACGCCACTCCTCCAATGCCAGCTTAATGACCAATAACTCTCGGTCTCCTATAGAATTGTTGCGTTCAGGAGAGGAGAAGAGTTTGGAGAAGAAGCCGCAGGTTACCATTCTCCCGGAAGACGATTTTTGGGTATGTACCGCTCCGGCTCCAGAGGAGGAGGCGTCAACTTCCAGGAAGAACTGCTTGTTGCCGTCCGGGCGATGCAGCACCGGGGCGGAAGAGAAAGCCTGTTTTAAGGAGAGAAAGGCTTCCTCTGCTTCGGGCGGCCATTCTCTGGGATTAGTGCCTTTACGGGTGAGCGCAGAGATTGGGACAGTCCAGGAAGAGAAGTGCGGTATGAAGAGGCGGTAGTAGTTGGCGAAGTCCAGGAACCGCTGAATAGTAGTGTTGAGCCACCCCCGTAGTGTTCGAGTTCGGTTCGGTTCGTCGAACACCTTCGAACACCGTTAAAACCAATGGCAGGCAAACAAAAACACATAGAAACACATAGAAACCACCTTCAAAGGTGTCCAAAAGCTGACAAACTGCTCAGAAGACACAACTAACACATGGAAAAGTGACAAGTACATATAGTCATGCGAAAAGAAAAGAGGTGGAGGAGTAAAAGGAGGGGGAGACACAGATATAGGCATGTCATGCCCTTCTAAAATCCAAAAAGTGAGAAGCCGACACGGCCAGTCCGTTCCTGCCCGTGCCACCTTTGTGTCGCCGGGTTTGTGCCAGAGCCGCGGTGGACCCTGACGGCCAGCCCCCCTATCCCAATTCTGGTGCCTGTCCGCCGGTGGGTCGAGGCCCCCCACGGTGGGGAGGGAGTAACATCTGCAGAAGAAAGACCATCTTCCAGCCAAACTAAGATGTCGACTTCTTTTCGTGGACAATGTGATACGATCCCATTCTTGCGAACACGCCCATCGCTACAAATTCTAAATGAGGCACAAAAACAGCAGGTGCTTCAACGGATATCAAGTGCTCCTTCAAGTGGGCTCTCCATCACCTCAATTTCAACATCACAAATACTCCAGTTCTCAGAGGTGTCACCCCAATCGCACTTGCTTCCTCACAGCTCCCAAGTCTCCAGCTGCCCGTCTGAGTATGGGGTAGCACAGATGGTTGAGTCTGCACAGCTGTTTACTCATACTATAGCCTGGGAAACGGAGGTCTGCTCCAGAGCTTCTGTTAATCCAGATGAGGAAATGATCTGATCTGATGCCCAGAATCTTTATAAGTCGGATCCAGGACCAGATGAAGAAGGTTCTGAGCATAATGTAGACCCTTGTTCCCAAACTGTAACTCCTGTTGGTGGAGACAATGATGAAGACGATGATGAGACTCAAATACCTGATTGGAGCGACAACTTTACTTTTCGGTCAGGGCAGGAAGAGGTTGGCTCTGAGGACGACGGGTGTGATAACACACAGGGTGATGATGACGAGGTTGGAGATCCCACTTACTGTCAACCCACAGTCAGCCAGTCGATGAGGTCAGCAGAGGAGGTGGAGGAGGATGTGACTAGTCCTGGGGATGGAGATGACTCGGTACCCGGGCATTTGCCTGGCCTTGGGGATGTCGCGGTGGTCGGCTCCCTGGCCCGTACCCTGGGGTCTCTCTTTAAAAGGGTGGATAATTGTTAATTTTATAAGAGTTCATGACGCCACCTGTGGTATCTGGTGACAAGCACAAGCGCTGCAGCAGTCCACTGAGGCCGGTGATAAGGCAGCTTGATGGTATAGCTCCCCACAGGTGGACCTAGGTCTCAGAAAAGCGTATGCAGGGGGAATGCAGGACAGGCAAGACCCAGCTGGGTCAGAGAAAGAACGGGAATGGACACGGTAGTCACTTCAGTACCTTTTACTGGTGGAAATTCAGGCACATCCCGGAGCACTGTAGGGTTAAGGGTGCATATCAGGATCCTCCCCAATGAGCGGGTGTAGGGCTTTCTGTTTCTTGCCTCTGCGTAGTAAGTTTCTGACCTGCCTGGAGCTAGGCCTAACTTTGTCTCTGTCCTGCGCTGGCTGACCTTGTGGTAGGGCCTTCTCTTGGAGTTCACGCTCCCAGTATGCGGGGCCTAAGCATCTCCTGGCTCTGTTACATATCAGCACCTTAGCGATCCTGGGACTTGTAGTTCTCCAGGGATTCCGGTTATGCCTTACTGGGTCATAGAGATACCGGTAAGCTCGGATCCTGTGTCCGGTAAATGCTTCGGGGTGAGCTGGTTAAGCTCCTCTGCCCTTATGTACTAACTCACCTTCGGCCTACTCGGGCCCTCACTAGGCTATACACACTAACGGCAGCTTGCCGCGCTTCACTGATCTTACGGCACCGGCACACCTTAAGCTCTATCTGGGCTCCCTGAATCTAGCAAGCAGGAGCCTCGTGCTCCACTGCTGAACTATTAACTGCGTTCTCTAGACTAGACTGAGCTCCACTGCAGACTGACCTCTCTTAGGCTTCTCAACTGCAGGAACTCTTCAGAGGAACTGAACTGCCTAGCTCCACCTTCCCTATTTATATCCCTAACGGGCTCCCTCTGCTGGTCTGAGGTGGAAGGTGGAGATGTGTGAATGTTTATGGGGGCCTCTTGTGGAGGATTCCATCAATGCACTCTTCTAGGATCTGTGATACCAAGCGCAGCGGGGCATCACAAATGCTATTGACGACGAGGTTAGGTTGCACCTTCCTGAACAGAGACGGAGTACTGGAAGCATGTCAACAACTGCATTCTAAACCACAACTCTGCCTCTGACCACAAGTCGTAGTGGCTCTTCAGGTCACATGGGCTCTAAGCCTTGCATAGCCTGGGCATTTATTCAGATCGATAAGGATGACCCAACTCGTGTTATCTGTAATATTTGTCAGCAAAAGCTAAGTAGAGGCCAAAAAATCCATAGTTTGAGTACTTCATGCATGTACCGTCACATGGATATGAAGCATAAGTTGCAGTGGGAAGCTCACTGTGCTACAATGCGGCCTAGCCGGCTGGGCCAACCACCGTCTGCCCCATCTTGTGCATCCGCAGCCTATTCATCCTCTGTGACTGGGGGGACAGCAGTCACACATGTTTTTGGACGCAGACCTGCCACCTCTTTACCCGCAACAGCCAGTGTGATTGGCAGGTCGTCAGTTCATTGGGAAGTGGAAACACCTGCTAGTGTTGAGCGCTCTCCGACATCGAGAGCACCACCTTTGGATCAAGGCAACCTAACATGTCCGCCTGCATCTTCCTCACAGACCGGCAGTTTGCCGGGGACACCCTACTCAACACCGTCTAAGCACAACAGCCAGCCCTCGGTCCCTCAGATGTGGACAAGTAAAAGACCATTTCCTCCTAGCCATGAGAAAGCTAAGAGGTTGAATTTCACCATCTGCAAGCTGTTGGCTACAGAAATGCTGCCTTTCCATCTGGAGGACACAGAGGATTTTCAAGACCTTATGTCCGTCACAGTGCCCCAGTACCAGATGCCCAGTCGGCACTACTTCTCAAAGAAAGGTGTGCCTGCGCTCCACTAGCATGTCGCACACAACATCACCGCTTCTTTGAGAAACTGTGTGTGTGACAGGGTGCACTTCACCACAGACACTTGGACGAGAAGGCATGGACAGGGGCGTTACATGTCGCTGACTGGGCACTGGGTAACTATGGTGACAGCAGGACAAGGGGCTGCTGTCCAAGTCTTACCGTCCCCACGAGTTGTGTGTCAATCCTCTTTATCTCGAAGTTCCTCTACTGCTTCTGCCTCCTCAACCTCCTCTCGGTCCTCCTCCTGCACCCAAAGCCTGTCTGGTAATGAGACCTGCTTTCTAACTGCGCAGAAGGAATCCTGCACACCTCCTTACTATGCTGGCAGCAGGGCTCAACGGCATCAGTGTTTACTTTGAAATGTCTGGGAAATGTGAGTCACACAGCTGAGGAGTTGTGTTCAGCTCTGGAGACCCAGTTTCATGAAAGGTTGTCTCCACTGGACCTGCAACCAGGGAAGGCCATGTGCGACAATGCTGCAAACCTGGGTGCGTAACTTCACCGGGGCAATGTCACACACGTGCCTTGTATGGCTCACGCGTTGAACCTGGTTGTCCAGCAATTTTTAGCCCACTATCCTGGACTAGATGGCCTTCTGCAGAGGGCACGGTCGCTGTGTGCTCACGTCCGCCGTTCGCATCCTGCAGTTCAACGACTTACATCTCTACAGAAGTCGTTGGGCCTGCCAGTTCACCGGCTGAAATGCGATGTGCCGACACGGTGGAATTCAACTCTACACATGTTGCAGCGACTGTGGCAGCACCGACAAGCCCTGGTGCAATACGTTCTGACGTATAGCCTGGGCCAACAAGATCCAGAGGTGGGGCAAATCACGCTGCAGGAGTGGTATCAGATCAGGGACCTATGAAGTTGACGCGCCCCCTGGGCCATGGGGTACCCCGAGCCGGGCCGGTAGACGCTGGGGGTTGTAGTCACTGTGGTGGTGACCCAGTCTGTGACCCAGGGCGGTCAATCCAATGGAAATTTGTATATATGGATTTTATAATGTCTGACTACGCCACCTGTGGAGTGCGGCCAAAGGGGCTGTCGCTGCGGAACAGTCCTCTGAAGCTGGTGGTTTTGCAGCAACGGTATTATTACTCACCACAGGAAGAGTGTAGCTTCAGAGCAGTGTGGGTAGATGATGGTGGTTGTAGTGCAGGGAGTCAGTAATGAACACAGAGTCCGTGTGATGCCGTCTCAAGATATTACTCACAGTTGTTGTAGTCCAGATTACAGGTACCAGAGCAATCTCCCCCGTCGTGCTGTGCATACTCAGTGAGGGGCTCAGTCCACCCCCAGATATCTCCGGAGTACTTAGCAGGACCCCCTTCTGTGTGTCCTTTCTCTGGCCTTCTCCCTGCACCTCACACCCAGTGACACTTCTACCGGTATTCTCGGGCCTTGGCGGGTGACGTGTGTTCCGTCCCCTGGGTCCTATGTGGCTACCTTCTTAGTGAGACTGGTGTGGACTTTGGCCTGCAGTACATGAAATGCAGCAGCCTCCGGTTTCTAGTTGAGCCTTGCTGTTTCTCCGCTAGTTGAGGGACCGGTTCCCCTTATCTGGCCTGACCCCTCTACCTCCTGGTAGCAGCGGGAGTACGGGTGGCCTTCTGCACGGCCCGTAGCCGTAGGGTCCCTTCGGTTCCTGGAGCCTTCCAGCTCCCACTCCTCTCTTCTCTCCTTCAGTCCTGGGCCTCCCAGGCTAGGCCCGCCTCCGGAGCAGAGCTCATGCCTAGTCTCTGCTCCTGTCACTTTTCCTCCTCTGTCTGGCTTGCTCTTTCTAAGATGGCTTCCTATTTATACTCTCCTTGTCATGTGCTCCCCTAAGCTGCTCCCCTAAGCACCCACTGCATAGGACCCTCAAACCAGCTAGGGACCTGGGACTGTGCTCTCCCTTAGGAGCAATCTCGCCCTACCCCCACTGCGGGTATGTGTTGGATGCAGGAGTCAGGGTCCCGAGCCATACGCCTTCCTTACCTGAGGGTGAGATACCACACCTCTGGGTGAGATGCAGTAACTCTGTGGCGACTGAACCCTCAGGGGCGCCACACACCCTTCTGCACAATTTTGAAATGGCGACGAAGATGTTTAGTGCTGACGACGATGCCATTATCAGCATGACTATTCCGGTGATTTACATGCTGGAGCACACTTTAAACAGAATTCAGAGTCAGGTGGTGGTACAAGAGGAGGTGGAGGAAGTAGAGGAGGAGTCGTATGCGGAAGGGATAACATCTCCAAGGTCCAGACGGTTGGCAGCACCAAGGCGGCAGGCATGGGAGGGTGGAGGAGAGGGATTAACCAGGGCGCATGGTAGCAGCCAAACTGTTGAGGAAGGTGCAGGAGCCGAGGAAGAAGTGGAGGACGAACTGGCGATGGGCTTGGAAGACTCATCACATGAGGGAGACCTTGATCACATTTCTGTTGTGCGAGGTTGGAGGGAGAGGGCAGAGGAAGGAAGCATGATTCTTACTTCGCTACCAACACAACAAGGACTTGGTACTTCTGGATGCGCAAGACACATGAGTGCCTTCTTGCTGCACTACCTGCAACATGACCCCCGGATTGTCAGAATTCGAAGTAATCCCGACTACTGGGTTGCCACACTCTTAGATCCCCGGTACAAAAGTATATTTGCCGAAATAATTCCTGCCATAAAAAGGTATTGACGAATGCAGGAGTATCTGCAGACGCTGTTGCAGAATCTTACATGTGCTTTTCCACAAAACACCAGTGGTGCACGTAGTGAATCTCACAGTTCTAACTTGCCAACGGTGGGACTGTCGAGTCTTCATCACTCAAACAGTAACAGTAACACAGTATCTGCTGGTAACAGCAATTTTGTGGAATCGTTTCACCACTTTAGACCATCCTTTGCAAGGCCACAGGAGACAAGAAGTCTGACACATAGTCAATGCCTAGAGAGGATGGTACAGGAAAATCTCCAAGTGAACATCGAAGCCATGACTGTCACTGGACCCTTGCTCATTTTGGTATTCCAATCTGAAATAATCGCCGGAGTTCGCCACTCACACCTTGGAGATCTTGTCATGCCAAGCAGCCAGCGTTCTCTCTGAACATGTGTTCAGCGCTGCTGGTGGTGTGCTGACAGATAAGCGCACGCGGCTGTCCACTGAGAATGTAGACAGACTCACGTTCATAAAGATGATCAAATCATGGATTCGCAAGGACATTTGTACCCCTGTGTCATCCTTGGTAGACTAAAAGCTTGGGGATTTGGTAAAATCACATCACCAACCATTTTAAGCAACAGTGGGGCAATTGATGCCACTTAACACTAGAACGCATGACCATAAAAATCTACACTTTCACATACCTGGGGCCCTTTAGGCCCGTGTGCAAATAACATGGAATAACTCAAACTCAAATGACAAACAACTATATACATGAAGAATACCTAGAGTTTCAAAATTCTAACTAAAGTAATCTTGCAGAAAATAGAAAACAATTAACTGGGCGGGACTGCAAGGCCACAGGTATGCGTTCTAGTGTTAAGTGGTGTCTGTGCCACAATTTTGGGAGTCCCCTTGCTGTGTCGTACGTGACGTTGGCATCATCAATTCCAGGTGGGTTGGGTCGCACCCCCCTCTTTTAACTGTAAGAAACTACATACACTATGGCTTGGGGTAACACAGATGGTTGAGTCTGAAGAGCTGTTTACTCAGAGGTCTGCTCCAAATCTACAGTGTCTGCTAGTCAGCGTAGAATTTTTAACTGCATCTAGCCTAGGCAATACTTTGGGCGTAGTAGCCCAGCTGCGCAGCAAGCTGCACCGCCTGTGTATCTAATAAGAATTTTTAAATGAATCTAGCCTAGGCAGACTGTGGGGACCCCCAACCAAACCCAGACGCTCAGCCCCCCTACCGCCCCCCTTTCATGGACAATACAATAATGTAACTCTTACAACTGGATGGGTGAGGATCGGTCACAGCTTTATTAACTCTTTATACTCATTCCATTAGAAAGGCATTTTATTTCTAAAATAATTCAGCTTGTTGCAGCATGCCATGGGTCCCCACTCCGGCAAGTTGGCCAACAAGTGTAACTCTCCAACATGTCCTCTCTATTTCCAGGCCACGGAGGATCCAGCGTACTCGTATGCAGGACTCTGACCCCCACCCATCACTCTTAACGCTTGTTCCACTCCGTCCTGGAGTCCTGACAGGAATATGTCCAGTCCAATATCTATTAAGTGAACACCGTCGGGCCGTATGAGGCCTGCTTTATCTCCTTCCAGTTGTCGGTGTCGTATCACTACACCGCCTCTGTCTCTTCTAAATTTTGCATTCCGAATATTTATTACGCGCCTTGTCCATTCGATGGCCGTGATGTCTCGCGCACCTTGCCATACCGCTATCGGCACAATCTCTGACCATACTATAGCTAATTTTGTGAAAAGTTCTCTGAAGCACTCAGTGTCTAGTTTCATTATTGCCATTAGTTATGCGCTCTTGTGATGACCTAGGTCGTTTCCCCCAGCCTGTATAACTAAGATGACCGGACCTCTTGCCTCTCTCCCTACCTTGATTACCTCCATTAGTACCTGTGGCCATAGAAGGCCTCTAATACCTCTCCAGTTGAAATATGTGTTATGAAACTCTAATTTCCTCCCGCCTGGGCGGACTTTCGCCCTTTTTTGTGCCCAATATATATACGAGTGGCCTATCACTCACACTGTTGGCTTAGCGTCACCTGTAAAAGAAACAAACCACGTTAGGATAACAAGTCCGGTCTTATGTATCTTGCCAAACACGTGGATCGCCATCTCCCTATCCTCTGAACTTCCGTTTCTGACAGTCCTGCTCTTGCTGCTTCCGTGGCCGCACCTATGCGGAATGAGTGTGTCCCGTAATCTTTGGGGTGGTTCCCTGCTGATGTTATGCATTTATTAAATTTAGCTTGGAACAGGTATCTTAATAATGGCGTTCCATCAATGTGTGATAGGAAGAAATTACTTTGTGATCTGATGGTTAGATATGTTTTTACTATTGTTACCCGACTCAGTGTACCGTTTGTGGGTTGTAGAAGTACCCAAGTACCCCTGCCCGCTGGAACCGTTTTCGATTGGTGTATGCGTAGATGTATTGCATTATTGGCTATGACTACGTCCTGGTGTAATAAGCCTCCACTGGTGGTAATTTTGGATTGAGGGACTAATTTGCTTATACATAGCGCCCCGAAGAAGGCGATCACAAATGCAGTAGACATTAGTGTTGCTTCAAATTGTGAGTGTCATGTTAATGGTGTTAGGGATATGATGTGAGAAATCAGTTTTAGTGACACGGGACGGGACGTCTACATTCCTGACTTGGCTGACCCCTTTTCCACCCTTTTATGGATTGTCTGATGATGAATCTTTGTCACATCTCCCCAATTCAGTAGTTGGAAGTGAAATGCTACTCCGGTCAGACACCGCTGCGCTGACGCTCCTGATATGCCCCTCATCATTAGCTGGTGGAGAAATTGTATGGTGACGTGTGATCTGGCTTGTTCACATTGGTCAACCCGTCTGCCTGCTACTAGTCGTGTCCACTCTTCCCATGCCTTACCGTATGCTTGCCACGTTGACGGGGCAACTGACGCTCTGATTAATGGCATCAACTATTCGCCACTAGATCCCATAGGGAGGGTGGGCAACTGTTGCCCGATGGGTGGGCGTTGTGGAAGAGCTCTGTGAAAATCTGCCAATTGAATTGTTATAAAGCGTTAGCAGCAGCTTTATACCCCTCAGCATAGTGGCTAGCGCGGACCCATACATTGTGTTTTAGGCACAGGAATGCTAGCCTGCGTAGTAGGCCTAGCACTGGGAGAGACGATGATGCCATCTTATTAATGCAGTGCGCTAGGCTGGTGTTTTGTGTTATGAAGCGTATATTTTTGTTAGCCAGGCGCGCGCCCCATATTTCTATTGCTACCACTATTGGGAAAAATTATTTTCAGGGCTAGATGCAGCTAAAAATTATTATTAATTTCAAAGCTGGTGGAGCTTGGCATTATCAGCTGGCCCTAAGCCCGAAATTCATGGGGTCACGCCAATATTAGACATGACCACCATGAATTTCTAGTAAAGTATTTAAAAAAAACACAACACCCAGAAAAAGTCCTTTAATTGAAATAAACACACAATTCTTTATTGTTCTAAATTAAACCATACTTACCATCACGCCCATTCCAGCTGAAGCCAACGATCTCCTGCAATAAAAGAAAAATAATAAAGCAACCTCATCCTTACCTTTCCATGGCTCCCACGACAGCTTCAGCTCTGCTACATCGAGATGACAGGCTGGACCGCAGCAGAACGCTGCCATCCAGCCTGTCATCCCGCAGACACTGAGAAGCGCAGGCTTGCTTGCGCTACTCAGTGTCTGGCTGTGACGGCATCCAGATGAGCCGAGGTCATGTCCAATGAACTCGGCGCACCTCATGCACGTCACTGACAGCGTGGGAAAATTCTCACGCTGAAGCGCTGAGTGCAGGAGAATTTTCCCACGCTGTCAGTGACGTACATGAGGTGAGCCGAGTTCATTGTCGGCTCATCTGGATGCCGTCACAGTCAGACACTGAGGAGCGCAAGCATGCCTGCGCTTCTCAGTATCCGTGGGATGACAGGCTGGATGGCAGCGTTCTGCTGTGGTCCAGCCTGTCATCTCGATGTAGCAGAGCTGGAGCTGTCCTGGGAACCATGGAAAGGTAAGGATGAGGTTGCTTTATTATTTTTCTTTTATTGCAGGAGATCGTTGGCTTCAGCTGGAATGGGCGTGATGGTAAGTATGGTTTAATTTAGAACAATAAAGAATTGTGTCTTTATTTCAATTAAAGGACTTTATTCTGGGTGTTTGTGTTTTTTTTTTAACTTTGACTATGGGGTTAGTAATGGGGGTGTCTTATAGACGCCTCTCCATTACTAACCTGGGCTTGATGTCAGCTGGCATTATAAGCTGACATCAACCCCAACCCTATTACCCCCTGCCACCGCACCAGGGCAGCGTGGAAGAGCGAGGCTAAGTGCCAGAATTGGCGCATCCTATGGATGCGCCATTTCTGGGGCAGCTGATGGCTGGTATTTCTAGCCTGGGAGGGGGCCAATATTCATGGCTCCCTTCCTGGGCTATTAATATCAGCCCCCAGCTGTCTGCCTAGCCTTTGCTAGCTATTAAATTAGGGGGGACCGCACGTCATTTTTTTGGGGGGGGGTCCTCCATTTTAATAGCTAGTAAAGGCTAGGTATTCAGCTGGGGGCTGATATTAGTAGCCTGGGAAGCTCCGTGGGTATTACCCCCTTCCCAGGCTTCAAACATCTGCCCCAGCCGTCTGCTTAACCTCCGCTAGAGACTAAAATTACGGGGAATCCCACGCCAATTTTTTTTAATAATAAATCCTTTATTTTAATACTAAATGACAAGTACAGTAACCAACACTATCACTGTACTTATTATATATGTGACTGACATGTTTCTATCTATCTAATCTATGTGTGAAGCTCTATTCTGTCTGTTATAAATTGTCGGGTACAGATGCTGAATTGCCGGCCGGCTTTCTTAAAGAGACGGTGCATGAAAACACTATTATTTTTTTTGATAAATCCTTTACACTAAATGACAATTACAGTAAGCAACACTGTCACTGTACTTCATATATATGTGACTGACATGTTTCTATCTATCTAATCTATGTGTGATTCTCTATTCCTTCTATTCTAAATTGTCGGGTACAGATGCTGAATTGCCGGCCGGCTTTCTTAAAGAGACGGTGCATGAAAACACTATTATTTTTTTTAATAAATCCTTTGCAGTAAATGACAAGTATAGTAAGCAACACTGTCACTGTACTTCATATATATGTGACTGACATGTTTCTATCTATCTAATCTATGTGTGAAGCTCTATTCTTTCTGTTATAAATTGTCGGGTACCGCTGCTGAATTGCCGGCCGGCTTTTTTAAAGAGACGGTGCACGAAAACACTATTATATTTTTTAATAAATCCTTTACACTAAATGACAAGTACAGTAAGCAACACTGTCACTGTACTTCATATATATGTGACTGACATGTTTCTATCTATCTAATCTATGTGTGATGCTCTATTCCTTCATGTCTAAATTGTCGGGTACCGGTGTATGCCGCTGCTGAATTGCCGGCCGGCTTTTTTAAAGAAAGCGTCTTCTGAGCAGTTTGTCAGCTTTTGGACACCTTTGAAGGTGTTTTCTATGTGTTCCTATGTGTTTTTGTTTGCCTGCCATTGGTTTTAACGGTGTTCGACGGTGTTCTAAGGTGTTCGACGAACAGTTCGACAAACAGTTCCTCGAACATCCCGGTGTTCGACGAACCGAACCGAACCCGAACACTACGGGGGGTGGCTCAACACTATTCATGACATAGGTCCGAGAGCGAGGGAGCTTGGGTGCCACCGGGTTCCATGGCCATGCAAACTGTAATGGGTCTGGGAGGCGGAACCTGTGAGCAACTATACAAGGGGGCGGTCCTTGTAAGGAAGCAGGTGGCGCCCAGGGAAGACGGGCAGGTGGTCACGACAAGTGACCGGGACAGTCTCTGGGTAAATGGGCAGGAAGTCACAGCAAGTGACCGGGACAGTCTCTTGACAGGCGGGTGATCACGGCAAGCGACAGCAGAGCCTCCAGGTAGGCTAGCAGGCTGTTAGCGGGTGGACGCTCCCAGGTGAGCGAGCAAGAGTCTCTAGACAGGCAGGTGGTCACAGCACGTGACGGCAGAGTCTCCAGGTAGGCTAACAGGCAGGTAGCAGATTAGCTCTCCCAGGTGAGCGGGCAAGAGTCTCTGGACAGGCAGGTGGTCACAGCACGTGACGGCGGAGCCTCCAGGTAGGCTAGCAGACAGATAGCAGGTGAGCGCTCCCAGGTGAGCGGGCAAGAGTCTCTGGACAGGCAGGTGGTCACAGCACGTGACGGCAGAGCCTCTAGGTAGGCTAGCAGACAGGTAGCAGATGAGTGCTCCCAGGTGAGCGGGCAAGAGTCTCTGGACAGGCAGGTGGTCACAGCACGTGACGGCGGAGCCTCCAGGTAGGCTAGTAGGCAGGTAGCAGATGTGCGCTTCCTGGTGAGCGGACAGACGGATCCATAGACAGACTGGCAGGGCTGGTAGGCAGACTGTCGGACCGCAGGAATAGTAGTAGGTAGACATGAGACAGGCAGGTATCAGACAGGAAACTGGCAGGTAACTGGCAAGTAACTGGAAACGGGACCTGAGGGCTGAAGCAGAGTGATGAACTGTGCTACAACATTGCTCGGGTACCTCCATTTTGGAGGAGGTGCCTTATATATGGTGAAGTCCTCCGGCCATTGGCCGGGGACTCCTTAGGACGGCGCGCGTGGCCCCTTTAAGAGAGGTGGAGCGCGCACGCGCGCGCCCTAAGCACCGTCGCCGGGAAGGAGCGCGCACTGCCAGCAGAGCGGGTGGAAGATGCCGGGCACGGAGGGGAGAGGTGAGGGGAACAGCGTCCCTGCCTAGCAGGAGGCAGGGACGCAGACGCTACACACTATTACAGTTTTTTTTATGGCAAAAAATTCCAAAACCAGGATAATACAGAGATTTGACCCATGGAAATGCAAAACCACAGTTCTATTTCTCTGTCCTACACCAGACTCTTTTAATTAGACATATTGGTGTTTGACCAGTCAGCAGATGCTATTACAGTTTTTTTTTAAGGCAAAAAATGCCAAAAGCAGGATAATACATAGACTTGACACGTGGATCTGCAAAACCACAGTTCTATTTTTCTGGTATACACCAGACCATATTAAAAAGATACATTGGTGACAGACCATTCAGGAAGACACTATTACAATTTTTTTACGTAAAAAAATGCCAAAAGCAGGATAATACATAGACTTGAAACGTGGATCTGCAAAACCACAGTTTTATTTATCTGGTATACACCAGATTTTTTTAAACAGATACATTGGTGACAGACCCTTCAGGGAGGCACTATTACAATTTTTTTACGTCAAAAAATGCCAAAAGCAGGATAATTCAGAGATTTGACCGATGGAACTGCAAAACCACAATTCTATTTCTATGGCCTACACCAGACTCTTTTAAACAGATATATTGGTGTCTGATCAGTCAGGGAGACACTATTACAGTTTTTTTTTACGGCAAAAAATGCCAAAAGCAGGATAATGCAGAGATTTGAACCGTGGGACTACAAAACCACAGTTCTAATTTTCTGGCTTACACCAGACTATTTTAAACAGATATATTGGTGTCTGATCAGTCAGGTACACACTATTACAGTTTTTTTTACAGCAAAAAATGACAAAAGCAGGATAATACAGAGATTTGACACATGGAACAGCAAAATCACAATTCGATTTATCTAGCATACACCAGACTCTTTTAAATAGATATATTGGTGTTTGCCAAAAGCAGGATAATAGAGAGATTTGACCCGTGGAACTGCAAAAACACAGTTCTATTTCTCTGGCCTACACCAGACTCTTTTAAACAGATATATTGGTGTCTGACCAGTCAGGGAGACACTATTACAGTTTTTTTTACGGCAAAAAATGCCAAAAGCAGGATAATACAGAGATTTGACCCGTGGAACTGCAAAACCACAATTCTATTTCTGTGGCCTACACTAGACTCTTTAAAACAGATATATTGGTGTCTCACCAGTCAGGGACTAGTGTTGAGCCACCCCCGTAGTGTTCGGGTTCGGTTCGGTTCGTCGAACACCGGGATGCTCGAGGAACTGTTCGTTGAACTGTTCGTCGAACACCTTAGAACACCGTAGAACACCGTTAAAACCAATGGCAGGCAAACAAAAACACATAGAAACAAAGAGAAAACACCTTCAAAGGTGTCCAAAAGCTGACAAACTGCTCAGAAGACGCTCTCTTTAAAAAAGCCGGCCCGCAATTCAGCAGCGGCATACACCGGTACCCGACAATTTAGACAAGAAGGAATAGAGCATCACACATAGATTAGATAGATAGAAACATGTCAGTCACATATATATGAAGTACAGTGACAGTGTTGGTTACTGTACTTGTCATATAGTATTAAAATAAAGGATTTATTAAAAAAAAAAATTGGCGTGGAGTTCCCCGTAATTTTAGTCTCTAGCGGAGGTTAAGCAGACGGCTGGGGCAGATGTTTGAAGTCTGGGAAGGGGGGTAATACCCATGGAGCGTCCCAGGCTACTAATATCAGCCCCCAGCTGAATACCTAGCCTTTACTAGCTATTAAAATGGGGGGACCCCCCCAAGAAAATGACGTGGGGTCCCCCCTATTTTAATAGCTAGCAAAGGCTAGACAGACAGCTGAGGGCTGATATTAATAGCCCAGGAAGCGTACCATGAATATTGGCCCCCTCCCAAGATAGAAACACCAGCCATCAGCTGTCCCAGAAATGGCGCATCCATAGGATGCGCCAATTCTGGCACTTAGACTCGCTCTTCCCACTGCCCTGTAGCGGTGGCAGTGGGGTAATAGGGCTGGGGTTGATGTCAGCTTATAATGCCAGCTAACATCAAGCCCAGGTTAGTAATGGAGAGGCGTCTATAAGACACCCCCATTACTAACCACATAGTCAAAGTTAAAAGAAAACACAAACACCCAGAATAAAGTCCTTTAATTGAAATAAAGACACAATTCTTTATGGTTCTAATTTAAACCATACTTACCATCACGCCCATTCCAGCTGAAGCCAACGATCTCCTGTAATAAAAGAAAAATAATAAAGCAACATCATCCTTACCTTTCCATGGTTCCCACGACAGTTTCAGCTCTGCTACATCGAGATGACTGGCTGGACCGCAGCAGAACGCTGCCATCCAGCCTGTCATCCCGCAGACACTGAGAAGCGCAGGCTTGCTTGCGCTCCTCAGCGTCAGGCTGTGACGGCATCCAGATGAGCCGAGTTCATGTCCAATGAACTCGGCGCACCTCATGCACGTCACTGACAGCGTGGGAAAATTCTCCTGCACTCAGCGCTTCAGCGTGAGAATTTTCCCACACTGTCAGTGACGTGCATGAGGTGAGCTCATGTCCAATGAACTCAGCTCACCTCATGTACGTCACTGACAGCGTGGGAGAATTCTCAAGCTGAAGCGCTGAGTGCAGGAGAATTTTCCCACGCTTCAGTGACGTGCATGAGGCTGATATTTAAATTTGCCGCACAAATCGGTGATTGGTCGTGGGCAGCGTCCGCGACCAATCAGCACAGTAGTGTTTAACTTTGGCGGCAAGATCAGTGATTGGTCGCGCGCCAAGACCGCGACCAATCACCGATTTGGGCGCCACATTTAAATATCGGCCTCGACCAATCAGCACAGCGTTCTTTAAATGTGGATCCAAGATCGGTGATTGGTCGCGGCCGATATTTAAATTTGGCGCACAAATCTGTGATTGGTCGCGGACGCTGCCAGCGGCCAATCAGCACAGTAGTGTTTAACTTTGGCGGCAAGATCAGTGATTGGTCGCGGTCAATACGGCGACCAATCACCGATTTGTGCGGCACATTTAAATAGCGGCCGCGACCGATTGGATGTCAGCTCCGCTCCCCGGTCCTCCCTTCACACCCTAGCCGCTGATGTCCCCACATTATCCGCATGGTGTTACAAAGGTCTGGACTTTTGTGTAAAAAATCGCTGATTGGTCGCTGGCGCTGCCCGCGACCAATCACCGATTTGGGTGACAAATTTAAAAATCGGCCGCGATAAATCACCCATCTTGGCTCCACATTTAAACACCGCTGTACTGATTGGTCGCGGACGCTATTTAAATGTGGCGCCAAAATCGGTGATTGGTTGCAGCCGATATTTAAATTTGGCACCCAAATCGGTGATCAGTCGCGGGCAGCATCAGCGACCAATCAGCGAATTTTAACACAAATGTCCGGATCTTTTAACACCATGCGGATACTGTGGGGACATCAGAGGCTAGGGTGTCAAGGGAGGACCGGGGAGCGGCACTGCGGGTCGGGATACTTCTGCTGCGAGCAGTCGCTCATCTCCCGGCTTCTCGCAGCGGAAGTATCCGACCAGGCAGCGGCGCTCCCCGGTCCTCACCAATACGATTCGCTGATTGGTCGCGCTCTCCGCACGCGACCAATCAGCGATCTTGGCGCCAAATTTAAACAATGCTCTGCTGAATGGTCATGACCGCGACCAATCACCATTATTGGCACCAAATTTAAACACCGCTTTGCTGATTGGTCGCGGTCGCGACCAATCAGCATTATTGGCGCAAAATTGAAACCCCGCTCTGCTGATTAGTCGCAACCGCCGGCCGTGACCAATCAGCGGTATAGTCGCCAAATTTCAACACCGCTTTGCTGATTGGTCGTGGTTGCTGGCCGCGACCATTCAGCAATTTTGGCGCCAAATTTAAACACCGCTCTGCTGATAGCGCCGGGTCTGCCGCATACATATTCTAGAATACCCGATGCGCTAGAATCGGGCCACCATCTAGTTTCATGAAATAATTTAAAAAAAAATAATGACGTAGGGCTTCACACTATATTTGTGTCCAGCCAGGTACAGCAGCAGGAACGGCTGCCCCCAACCACCAGCTGCCTATTTGTACCTGGCCGGACACAACAATATAGGAAAGCCCTTTTTTTCTTAATTATTTCATGAATTTCATGAAATATTTAAAAAAAAAAAATACGTTGGGCTTCGCCCTATTTTTGTGTCCAGCCAGGTACAACTAGGCAGCTGGGGGCTGGAATGTGCAGCGCAGGGAGGCCCAAGCTTTCTGGGTCCCCCCCGCTGCAAATTGCAGTCCGCAGCCACCCCGGAAAATGGCGCGGTCATAGAAGCGCCATCTTCTGACGCTGTACCCAACTTATCCAGGGCCCTGTTGCGGTGGCTCACTGGGTAATAAAGGGGTTAGGGCCAGATTGGCATTATCAGCTGGCCCTAAGCCCGAAATTCATGGGGTCACGCCAATATTAGACATGACTGCCATGAATTTCTAGTAAAGTATTTAAAAAAAACACAACACCCAGAAAAATGTCCTTTAATTGAAATAAACACACAATTCTTTATTGTTCTAAATTAAACCATACTTGCCGTCACGCCCATTCCAGCTGAAGCCAATGTCTTCTGCAATAAAAGTAAAAAAATAAAGCAACCTCATCCTCACCTTTCCATGGTTCCCACGACAGCTTCAGCTCTGCTACATTCACATGACAGGCTGGACGGCAGCAGAAAGCTGCCATCCAGCCTGTCATCCCGCAGTCACTGAGAAGCGCAGGCATGCTTGCGCTCCTCAGTGTCTCGCTGTGATGGCATAAAGATGAGACGAGTTCAAGTCCAATGAACTCGGCGCACTTCATACACGTCACTGACAGTGTGGGAAAATTCTCCTGCACTCAGCTCTCCAGCGTGAGAATTCTCCCACGCTGTCAGTGACGTGCATGAGGTGAGCTCATTCATGTCCAATGAACTCAGCTGACCTCATGTACGTCACTGACAGCGTGGGAAAATTCTCACGCTGAAGCGCTGAGTGCAGGAGAATTCTCCCACGCTGTCAGTGACGTGCATGAGGTGAGCTTAGTTCATTGTCGGCTCATCTGGATGCCGTCACAGCGAGACACTGAGGAGCGCAAGCAAGCCTGCGCTTCTCAGTGTCCGCGGAATGGCAAGCTGGATGGCAGCGTTCTGCTGCGGTCCAACCTGTCATCTCGATGTAGCAGAGCTGAAGCTGTCGTGGGAACCATGGAAAGGTAAGGATGATGTTGCTTTATTATTTTACTTTTATTGCAGGAGATCGTTGGCTTCAGCTGGAATGGGCGTGGTGGTAAGTATGGTTTAATTTAGAACAATAAAGGAATGTGTCTTTATTTCAATTAAAGGACTTTATTCTGGGTGTTTGTGTTTTCTTTTAACTTTGACTATGGGGTTAGTAATGGGGGTGTCTTATAGACGCCTCTCCATTACTAACCTGGGCTTGATGTCAGCTGGCATTATAAGCTGACATCAACCCCAACCCTATTACCCCACTGCCACCGCTACAGGGCAGTGGGAAGTGCGAGGCTAAGTGCCGGAATTAGCGCATCCTATGGATGCGCCATTTCTGGGGCGGCTGACGGCTGGTGTTTCTAGCCTGGGAGGGGGCCAATATTCATGGCACCCTTCCTGGGCTATTAATATCAGCCCCCAGCTGTCTGCCTAGCCTTTGCTAGCTATTAAAAGAGGGGGGACCCCACGTCATTTTTTTGGGGGGGTCCACCATTTTAATAGCTAGTAAAGGATACGTATTCCCCTAGGGGCTGATATTAGTAGCCTGGGAAGCTCCATGGGTTTTACCCCCTTCCCAGGCTTCAAACATCTGCCCCAGCTGTCTGCTTAACCTCCGCTAGAGCCTAAAATCCTTTATTTTAACACTAAATTAAAAGTACAGTAATCAACACTGTCACTGTACTTCATATATATGTGACTGACATGTTTCTATCTATCTAATCTATGTGTGATTCTCTATTCCTTCTATTCTAAATTGTCGGGTACAGATGCTGAATTGCCGGCTGGCTTTTTTAAAGAGACAGTGCATGAAAACACTATTATTTTTTTTAATAAATCCTTTACACTAAATGACAAGTACAGAAAGCAACACTGTCACTGTACTTCATATATGTGACTGACATGTTTCTATCTATCTAATCTGTGTGTGATTCTCTATTCTTTCTGTTCTAAATTGTCGGGTACCGCTGCTGAATTGCCGGACGGCTTTTTTAAAGAGACAGTGCTTGAAAACACTATTATTTTTTTTGATAAATCCTTTACACTAAATGACAAGTACAGTGGTTGACATGTTTCTATCTATCTAATCTAGGTGTGAAGCTCTATTCTTTCGGTTCTAAATTGTCGAGTACCGGTGTATGCCGCTGCTGAATTGCCGGCTTTTCATGTTTCACTGTTGGCACTGTTCTCATCGATTTGGGCAATCACTGTAATGCCACAACCACCATGGCTGTGGCATTACAGTGAGTGGCAGACAATCCCTGCATGATTGGTGCTTAAAATAGCGCCAGACATGCAGGACACGCTTTTGGTGCACGAACAGTTATCGAACATAACCTCGAACAGCCGAATTTTTTGCAAATCGTTCGGGTGCGTCGAACAACTCGAACACCGCCCAAAACAGCTCGAATTTGAGATTGGCGAACAGTTATAGTCGAACACCGCTCATCTCTATCAGGGACACACTATACCAGATTTTTTTATGGCAAAAAATGCCAAAAGCAGGATAATACAGAGATTTGACCCATGGAACCGCAAAACCACAGTTCTATTACACTGGCCTACAACACACTCATTTAATTAGATATATTGGTATCTGACCAGTCAGGGAGAGACTATTACAATTTTTTTCGGGCAAAAAATGCCAAAAGCAGGATAATACAGAGATTTGACACGTGGAACTGCAAAACCACAGTTCTATTTATCTCACATACACCAGACTCTTTTAAACAGATATATTGTTGTCTGACAAGTCAGGGAGACACTATTACAGTTTTTTTACGGCAAAAAACGCCAAAATCAGGATATTACAGAGATTTGACACGAGGAACTGCAAAACCACAGTTCTATTTCTCTGGCCTACACTAGACTCTTTAAAACAGATACATTGGTGACTCACCAGTCAGGGAGACACTATTACAGATTTTTTTATGGAAAAAATGCCAAAAGCAGGATAATACAGAGATTTGACGGATGGAACTGCAAAACCACAATTCTATTTCTGTGGCCTACACCAGACTTTTTTAAACAGATATATTGGTGTTTGACCAGTCAGGGAGACACTATTACAGTTTTTTTACGGCAAAAAACGCCAAAAGCAGGATAATACAGAGATTTGACCCGAGATACTGCAAAACCACAGTTCTATTTCTCTGGCCTACACCAGACACTTTTAATTAGATATAACAGTGTCTGACCTGTCATGGAGACACTATTACAGATTTTTTTACAGCTAAAAATGCCAAAAGCCAGATAATACAGAGATTTGACCCATGGAATTGCAAAACCACAGTTCTATTACTCTGGCCTACACCAGACTCTTTTAAACAGATATATTGGTGTCTGATCAATTAGGGAGGTACTATTACAGTTTTTTTTAACGGCAAAAAATGCCAAAAGCAGGATACTACAGAGATTTGACCCGAGGAACTGCAAAACCACAGTTCTACTTCTCTGGCCTACACCAGACTCTTTAAAACAGATATATTGGTGTTTCACCTGTCAGGGAGACACTATTACATATTTTTTTTATGGCAAAAAATGTCAAAAGCAGGATAATTGAGAGATTTGACACGTGGAACTGAAAAACCACAGTTCTATTTCTCTCACCTACACCAGACACTTTTAAACAGATATATTTGTGTCTGACCAGTCAGGGAGACACTATTATAGGTTTTTTTACGGCAAAAAATGCTAAAAGCAGGATAATGCAGAGATTTGAACCGTGGGACTACAAAACCACAGTTCTAATTCTCTGGCTTACACCAGACTCTTTTAAAAAGATATATTGGTGTTTGACCAGTCAGGGAGACACTATTACAGTTTTTTTACGGCAAAAAATGCCAAAAGCAGGATAATAGAGAGATTTGACCCGTGGAACTGCAAAACCACAGTTCTATTTCTCTGGCCTACACTAGACTCTTTAAAACAGATATATTGGTGTCTCACCAGTCAGGGACTAGTGTTGAGCCACCCCCGTAGTGTTCGGGTTCGGTTCGGTTCGTCGAACACCGGGATGTTCGAGGAACTGTTCGTCGAACACCTTAGAACACCGTCGAACACCGTTAAAACCAATGGCAGGCAAACAAAAACACATAGAAACACATAGAAAACACCTTAAAAGGTGTCCAAAAGCTGACAAACTGCTCAGAAGACGCGCTCTTTAAAAAAGCCGGCCGACAATTCAGCAGCGGCATACACCGGTACCCGACAATTTAGACAAGAAGGAATAGAGCATTACACATAGATTAGATAGATAGAAACATGTCAGTCACACATATAATAAGCACAGTGACAGTGTTTCTTACTGTACTTGTCATTTAGTGTAAAGGATTTATTAAAAAAAATAATAGTGTTTTCGTGCACCGTCTCTTTAAAAAAGCCGGAAGGCAATTCAGCAGCGGTACCCGACAATTTATAACAGAAAGAATAGAGCTTCACACATAGATAGATAGATATAAAAATGCCAATCACATATATAATAAGTACAGTGACAGTGTTGGTTACTGTACTTGTCATTTAATGTGAAGGATTTATTTAAAAAAATAATAGTGTTTTCATGCACCGTCTCTTTAAAAAAGCCGGCCGTCAATTCAGCCTCGGTACCCGACGATTTAGAACAGAAAGATAGAGCATCACACATAGGTTAGATAGATAGGTAGAAACATGTCAGTCACATATATATGAAGTACAGTGACAGTGTTGGTTACTGTGCTTGTCATTTAGTATTAAAACAAAGGATTTATTAAAAAAAAAATTGGCGTGGGGTTCCCCGTAATTTTTGTCTCTAGCCGAGGTTAAGCAGACGGCTGGGGCAGATGTTTGTAGACTGGGAAGGGGGTAATACCCATGGAGCGTCCCAGGCTACTAATATCAGCCCCCAGCTGAATACCTAGCCTTTACTAGCTATTAAAATGGGGGAACACCCAAAAAAAATAACGTGGGGTCCCCCACATTTTAATAGCTAGCAAAGGCTAGGCAGACAGCTGGGGGCTGATATTAATAGCCCAGGAAGGGTGCCATGAATATTGGCCCCCTCCCAGGCTAGAAACACCAGCCGTCAGCCGTCCAAGAAATGGCGCATCCATAGGATGCGCCAATTCTGGCACTTAGCCTCGATCTTCCCACTGCCCTGTAGCGGTGGCAGTGGGGTAATAGGGCTGGAGTTGATGTCAGCTTATAATGCCAGCTGACATCAAGCCCAGGTTAGTAATGGAGAGGCGTCTATAAGACACCCCCATTACTAACCACATAGTCAAAGTTAAAAGAAAACACAAACACCCAGAATAAAGTCCTTTAATTGAAATAAAGACACAATTCTTTATTGTTCTAAATTAAACCATACTTACCATCACGCCCATTCCAGCTGAAGCCAACGATCTCCTGTAATAAAAGAAAAATAATAAAGCAACATCATCCTTACCTTTCCATGGTTCCCACGACAGCTTCAGCTCTGCTACATTCACAGGACAGGCTGGACTGCAGCAGAAAGCTGCCATCCAGCCTGTCATCCCGCAGACACTGAGAAGCGCAGGCATGCTTGCGCTCCTCAGTGTCTCGCTGTGACGGCATAAAGATGGGACGAGTTCATGTCCAATGAACTCGGCGCACCTCATGCACGTCACTGACAGCGTGGGAAAATTCTCCTGCATTCAGCGCTTCAGCGTGAGAATTCTCCCACGCAGTCAGTGACGTACATGAGGTGAGCTGAGTTCATTGTCGGCTCATCTGGATGCCGTCACAGCGAGACACTGAGGAGCGCAAGCAAGCCTGCGCTTCTCAGTGTCCGCAGAATGGCAAGCTGGATGGCAGCGTTCTGCTGCGGTCCAGCCTGTCATCTCGATGTAGCAGAGCTGAAGCTGTCGTAGGAACCATGGAAAGGTAAGGATGATGTTGCTTTATTATTTTACTTTTATTGCAGTAGATCGTTGGCTTCAACTGGAATGGGCGTGGTGGTAAGTATGGTTTAATTTAGAACAATAAAGGAATGTGTCTTTATTTCAATTAAAGGACTTTATTCTGGGTGTTTGTGTTTTCTTTTAACTTTGACTATGGGGTTAGTAATGGGGGTGTCTTATAGACGCCTCTCCATTACTAACCTGGGCTTGATGTCAGCTGGCATTATAAGCTGACATCAACCCCAACCCTATTACCCCACTGCCACCGCTACAGGGCAGTGGGAAGAGCGAGGCTAAGTTCCAGAATAAGCGCATCCTATGGATGCGCCATTTCTGGGGCGGCAGACGTCTGGTGTTTCTAGCCTGGGAGGGGGCCAATATTCATGGCACCCTTCCTGGGCTATTAATATCAGCCCCCAGCTGTCTGCCTAGCCTTTGCTAGCTATTAAAATAGGGGGGACCCCACGTCATTTTTTTTGCGGGGGACCCCATTTTAATAGCTAGTAAAGGCTAGGTATTCCGCTGGGGGCTGATATTAGTAGCCTGGGAAGCTCAGTGGGTATTACCCCCTTCCCAGGCTTCAAACATCTGCCCCAGCCGTCTGCTTAACCTCCGCTAGAGCCTAAAATTATGGGGACCCCCACGCCAATTTTTTTTTAAATAAATCCTTTATTTTAACACTAAATGACAAGTACAGTAATCAACACTGTCACTGTACTTCATATATATGTGACTGACATGTTTCTATCTATCTAATCTATGTGTGAAGCTCTATTCCTTCGGTTCTAAATTGTCGGGTACCGGTGTATGCCGCTGCTGAATTGCCGGCTTTTCATGTTTCACTGTTGGCACTGTTCCCATCGAATTGGGAAATCACTAATGCCACAACCACCATGGCTGTGGCATTACAGTGAGTGGCAGACAATCCCTGCATGATTGGTGCTCAAAATAGCGCCAGACATGCAGGACACGCTTTTGGTGCACGAACAGTTATCGAACATAACCTCGAACAGCCGAATTTTTTGCAAATCGTTCGGGTTTGTCGAACAACTCGAACACCACCCAAAACAACTTGAATTTGAGATTGGCGAACAGTTATAGTCGAACACCGCTCATCTCTAATGATTAGTAATTTTAAATCTGGTAGAGCTTATTATAGATGGCCTAATAGAATCAGTGCTGCACACTGCTACAAAGACCAAATTATTTTCTAGCCAAGATACAGATAAACATGATTAGTAATTTGAAAGCTTAAAACTGTTGGTGAGGTGATTTTAACCAATCATCAAGCTTTTACTCTCCCCAGGATGACACAGGGGTAGAAAAGTCGTTTCTTATCCACGATTTGTTCATCTTTATGAACGTGAGACTGTCTACATTATCAGTGGAGAGCCGCGTGCGCTTATCTGTCAGCACACCACCAGCAGCGCTGAACACACGTTCAGACAGAACGCTGGCTGCAGGGCATGACCAGATCTCCAAGGCGTAAGTGGCTAGCTCCGGCCATTTATCCAGATTGGAAGCCCAAAAAGAGCAAGGGTCCAATGACACAGTGATGGCTTCAATGTTTACTTGGAGATACTCCTGTACCATCGTCTCTAGGCGTTGACTATGTGTCAGACTTCTTGTCTCCTGTGGCCTTGCAAAGGATGGGCTAAAAAAGTGGTGAAATGATTCCACAAAATTGATGTTACCAGCAGATACTGTGGTTCTGTTACGGTTTGAGTGCTGAACACTTGACGGTCCCACGGTTGGCAAGTTGGAACTGTGAGATTCACTACGTGCACCACTGGTGTTTTGTGGAAAAGAACATGTAAGATTCTGCAACAGTCTCTGCTGATACTCCTGCCTGCATGCATCCCTTTCTATGGCAGGAATAATTTCTGCAAATTTACTTTTTGTATCGGGGATCTAACAGTGTGGCAACCCAGTAGTCAGGATTATTTCTAATTCTCACAATTCGAGGGTCATGTTGCAGGTAGTGCAGCAAGAAGGCACTCATGTGTGTTGCACATCCAGGAGCACCAAGTCCCTGTTGTGTTGGTGGCGAGGTAACAATCATGCTTCCTTCCTCTGTCCTCTCCCCCCAACCTCTCACAACAGAAATTTGATCAAGGTCTCCCTCATCTGATGAGTCTTCCATCAATTCGTCCTCCACTTCTTCCTGGGCTCCTGCACCTTCCTCACTAGTTTGGCTGCTACCATGCGCCCTGGTAAAACGATCTCCCCCACCCTCACATGCCTGCCGCCTTGGTGCTGCCGACCGTCTGGACCTTGCAGATGTTAGCCCTTCCGCATACAACTCCTCCTCCTCTACTTCCTCCACCTCCTCTTGTGCCATCACCTGACTCCGAATTCTGTTTAACATGTGCTACAGCATGTAAATCACCGGAATAGTCATGCTGATAATGGCATCGTCAGCACTAAACATCTTCATCGCCATTTCAAAACTGTGCAGAAAAGTGCATAGGTCCCTGATCTGAGACCACTCCTCCAACGTGATTTGCCCCACCTCTGGATCTCGTTGGCCGAGGCTATACGTCAGAACGTATTGCACCAGGGCTTGTCGGTGCTGCCACAGTCGCTGCAACATGTGCAGAGTTGAATTCCACCAGGTAGGCACATCGCATTTTAGCCAGTGAAGTGGCAGGCCCAACGACTTCTGTAGAGATGTAAGTCGCTGAGCTGCGGGATGCGAATGGCGGAAGTGAGCACACAGCGACCGTGCCCTCTGCAGAAGGCCATCTAGTCCGGGATAGTGGGCTAAAAATTTGCTGGACAACCAGGTTCAACACGTGAGCCATACAAGGCAAGTGTGTGACATTGCCCCGGTGAAGGGCCGCACCCAGGTTTGCAGCATTGTCACACACGGCCTTCCCTGGTTTCAGGTCCAGTGGAGACAACCATTCATGCAATTGATTCTCCAGAGTTGACCACAACTCCTCAGCTGTGTGACTCACATTTCCCAGACATTTCAAAGTAAAAACCGCCTGATGACGTTGAGCCCTACTGCCAGCATAGTAATGAGGTGTACAGGATCCCTTCTGCGCAGTTAGAAAGCTTGTGGCATGACCAGACAGGCTTTGGGTGCAGGTGGAGGACCGAGAGGAGGTTGAGGAGGCAGAAGTAGTGGAGGAACTTTGAGATAAAGAGGATTGACGCACAACTTGTGGGGATGGCAAGACTTGGACAGCAGCCCCTTGTCCTGCTGTCACCATAGTTACCCAGTGCCCAGTCAGCTACATGTAACTCCCCTGTCCATGCCTACTCGTCCAAGTGTCTGTGGTGAAATGCACCCTGTCACACACAGAGTTTCTCAAAGAAGCGGTGATGTTGTGTGCGACATGCTGGTGGAGCGCAGGCACACCTATCTTTGAGAAGCAGTGCCGACTGGGGCTGGGGCACTGCGACGGACATAAGGTCTCGAAAATCCTCTGTGTCCACCAGGCGGAAAGGCAGCATTTCTGTAGCCAAGAGCTTGCAGATGGTGAAATTCAACCTCTTTGCTTTCTCATGGCTAGGAGGAAATGGTCTTTTACTTGTCCACATCTGAAGGACCGAGGGCTGGCTATTGTGCTTAGACGGGGTTGATAAGGGTGTCCCCAGCAAACTGCCGGTCTGTGAGGAAGATGCAGACGGACATGTTAGGTTGCCATGATCCAAAGGTGGTGCTATCGATGTCGGACAGTGCTCAACACCAGCTGGTGTAAGCACCTCCAAAGAAAATGATGACCTGCCAATCACGCTGGCTGTTGCAGGTAAAGAGGTGGCAGGTCTGCGCCCCAAAACAGGTATGACTGCTGTCCCCCCAGTCACAGAGGATGAAGAGGCCGCGGGTGCACAAAATATGGCAGACGGTGACTGGCCCGGCCGGCTAGGCTGCATTGTAGCACAGTGAGCTTCCCACTGCAACTTATGCTTCATGTCCATGTGCCGGTTTATGCATGAAGTACTCAAACTATGTATTTTTTGGCCTCTACTTAGCTTTTGCTGACAAATGTTACAGATAACACGAGTTGGGTCATCTTTATCGATCTGAAAAAATGCCCAAGCTATGCAAGGCTTAGCACCCATGCGACCTGAAGAGCCACCACGACTTGTGGTGAGAGGCAGAGTTGTGTTTGAGGATGCAGTTGTTGACGTGCTTCCAGTACTACGTCTGTCCAGGAAGGCGCAACCTGACCTCGTCGTCACTTGCATCCTCCTCCACCTCCTCTGCTGACCTCATCTCTTGGCTGACTGTGGGTTGACAGTAAGTGGGATCTCCAACCTCATCATCATCACGCTGTGCGTTATCACACCCGTCGTCCTCAGAGCCAATCTGTTCCTGCCCTGACAAAAAACTAAAGTTGTCGCTCCAATCAGGTATTTGAGTCTCATCATCGTCTTTCTCATTGTCTCCAGCAACAGGAGTTACAGTTTGGGAATGAGGGTCTACATTATGGTCAGAACCTTCTGCGTCTGGTCCTGGATCTGACTCAAAGATTCTGGGCATCAGTGCAGATCATTTCCTCGTCTGGATTCACAGAAGCGCTGGAGTCGACCTCTGATTCACAGGCTATAGTATGAGTAAACAGCTCTGCAGACTCAACAATCTGTTCTACCTCATACTCAGATGGGCAGCTGGAGATTTGGGAGCTGTGAGGAAGCAAGTGCGATTGGGGTGACACCTTTGAGGACTGGAGTATTTGTGATGTTGAAGTTGATGTGGAGGAGAGCCCACTTAAAGGAGCACTTGATATCCATTGAAGCACCTGCTGTTTATGTGCCTCATCTGGAATTTGTAGCGATTGGCGTGGCCGTAAGAAAGGGATCTTATCACATTGTCCGCTAAAAGAAGTAGACATTTTAGTTTGGCTGGAAGATAGTCTTTCTTCTGCAGATGTTACTGTTGCTTTAACACCTACCCCACGGACACAACCTTTTTTCCCCTTCCCAACACGCCTATTCCCCTTTCCACCAGCAGCAGGCCTTTTTCCTCTCATTTTGGTTGTTAAATAATTCACAACTCTGGAGTTGTTTGCACAACAAAACAATGGATATGAACCGAGCAGAGCTGAGTGGCCAAACTGTGGTATTAGGCCAAAACTATTGGCTGGGTTAGATGCAGAAAAAAAATATATTCAGTTTGCAACCTGATGGAGGTCAGTATAGATGGACTAATAGAACAAGTCCCACACACTGCTAGAAGGCCAAATATTTTTTCAGAGCTAGATGCAGAAAAAAATTATTTTTAATTTGCAACCTGATGGAGGTCAGCATAGATGGACTAATAGAACAAGTCCCACACACTGCTAGAAGGCCAAATATTTTTTCAGAGCTAGATGCAGATAAAAATTATTTTTAATTTGCAACCTGATGGAGGTCAGTATAGATGGACTAATAGAGAAAGTCCCACACACTGCTAGAAGGCCAAATATTTTTTCAGAGCTAGATGCAGACAAAATATTATTTTGAATTTTCAACGTGATGGAGGTCAGTATAGATGGACTAATAGAACAAGTCAGACACACTGCTAGAAGGCCAAATAATTTTTCAGAGCTAGATGCAGAAAAAAATTATATTCAGTTTGCAACCTGATGAAGGTCAGTATAGTTGGACTAATAGAACAAGTCCCACACACTGCTAGAAGCCCAAATATTTTTTCAGAGCTAGATACAGAAAAAAAATATATTCAATTTGCAACCTGATGGAGGTCAGTATAGATGGACTTACTAGAATGATGCTATGCCCAAAAGATTTTACTTCACTAGGTGCAGTAAAAAAATTGGTATTCTATACACAGGTGGTATATCTTGCAACACAGATAGGCTACTCCACTGACTAACACACTCTGCAATAGGCCAAAAAGGATTAGCTTTGATAGATTCAGCCAAATGCTGTGAAAAAAACTTGTACAGCACTGGCACAGACCTGCCTGGCAAAAACTGATAGGAACTGATGTAACCTAGTCCTGAAAAGGACTGCAATTACAATTAGTCTTTACTCCCACAACCTATCTATTTAAGAGCACAGACCTGCCTGATAAAAGTCGTAGGAAATGCTGTGACCTAGTCCTTAAAAGGACTGCAATCACAACTATTCCCTACTCCCAAGCTATCTGTAGATTTGTGCGAAAATTGGCTTGAAATTAACAAGGTATAGCGCACACAGCAACAGCTGTGCCGTCTAACACGCAGCTGCAGCAGTGAGAAAATGGTGGCGACGGGGAAAATGGCTTGGTCTTATAGGGCAAGGACATGTGACATACACTGCCAATGACACATGCCCTTGCTTGTGTGAAAAAAAGCAGTTCACTCCGTGTGTGCTCTGCTGATAGGCTGACAGATTGCACCTCCCCACTGTAAATGCGGGAAAGAGAAAAAAAAATGGAGATCTTTATTCCTGCAGAGATCCATCCCCTGACCCTCCCCCCGCCCCGCTGTACACTCAAACTGCGTATTACATTAATTTTCATCATTACTGAGAAAAAATCCAGTTATGATTTTGGTGCACGAACAGTTATCGAACATAACCTCGAACAGCCGAATTTTTCTCAAATCGTTCGTGCTCGCCGAACGGCTCGAACACAGCCCAAAACAGCTCGAATTTGAGATTGGCAAACAGTTTTAGTCGAACAATGCTCTTCTCTAGTCAATACGCAGGACATAAACGTCCCTGACGCGTGTTTCGCCGGGGGTACCGGCTTTTTCTAAGGGCGGGATCGGCCGCCTTCTCAAGTTATTTATACATCCTGCCATGACTGACAGGTATAGTAGTCAATTGAATCACAAATACGGATTTGTTAAGATCAATTGATACAAGGTGCAACAAACAAAATTGTGAACCAAATGAACATTTCATTATAGATTCTAAGCATCAAGGACCTAGAAAATTTCTTAATCAATTTAGTAGATATATAAAAATAGTTCATTTGATTGTTTGTATAGGGAAAGAATAAATAATCTCAGGGTAGATTATATATGAGGAAGAGATGTAAAAAGGGATATGTAATAGCTGTTAAATATATATCGAAGGAAAGGACAAGTTGCAGCAAAATCATGAGGTAGGCTATAAATTCTACAAGGATTCAAATGGAATTATCAGCAAATAGATTCCTAATTCAAGGGGAATATTCTCCAAAGTACATGCAATACATATCATACATATATGGTTTGATTATACTCTCAAAGTAAAACTGCCAAAATAATCACATATCAAAGAGATGGCGAATAATCTAAAGATATGTCATAAAAGAATATATCATAAAGAGATATGTGATGTATATTAATATATATTTATATAGTGGACAGATAAAATCAAAACCAGTCATATCCACAAAATACCCTGATCTCATGAACGAGATCAGAGAAAGCAACCAAAATTAAAGTTCTCATTAAGTCCGTGGGGTCGGACCGTATTCAATCTGAAAATCCATTCACTTTCCTTCTTTAGAAGGATTGAATCCAAATTGCCCACTCTGATATCCATTTTCTGTTGGAAAATAGCCCACCCTTTCAGTTCTTTCCACCTTAGGGCATGTACATCCTTGAAATGTCTGACAATCGGGGTGGGTGCAAAAACTTTCCGTTGTTCTTGATTTGTGTGTTCATCCTTATCATAATTGACGATGCTTCTAATATGTTCTCTCACCCAGGTTTTCAAGTCTCTCGTGGTTTTCCCCACATATTGTAGTCCACATGTACATTCTAAACAATAAACCACTCCAGCAGAGGAAGAGTTAAGATGTTGACGAAAGGTAAAGGTTTTTCCAAAGGCATCTTTAAGAGACCTCTTGGGAACTAGAATTTGGCAAGCCTTGCATGTCTTAGAAGGAAAAAAGCCCGGATATCGAACAGTCACGGGTTTATTATTCCGTTTGAAATGACTGCTCACCAACAGACTCGAGATAGAGGTGGTTTTGCGATAACCTGCAGATGCCTGTGGTGTAAGGCAACAATTGAGATCTCGATCCGATTTCAGGATACCCCAATGTCTATTGAGAATATTGAAAAAAGAGGAAAGTAGATTCAGCTCACCTGATTGCTGTAGGCTTTGGAAGGAAGCACGGGTACGTGTGGCCTCACGTGTTTGCATGAAAAAAAAAAGGTGAAGAAACCAGCTTCCAAAAGTGCAAATATTTATTGAAGCAAATCCACGCAGTTTAAAAATTTCCAAATTCCATCGGGGAATCTCACATGGAAAAAACTCAACGCGTTTTGAACACAGAGCTGTGTTCTTTGTCAAAGCTAACATGCATATGACACTCTATAGTATTATATCCAATAACAACCAATCAGATCGATATGCTTGGTCACATGAGAGTGTGAATAGGGTGCATAATTAGTGTGAGCCAATCACATAAAATGGAAAAAACATTAAAACCATTATGGAGAGAAAGAACAAAAAAAGAGATAAAATTCATTTTAACATAGAATGTTACATGAAATAAATAAAATAAACTGACAGAAACATAAAGTAGAATCAATAATGAAACATGATTTCACGGCGTGCATTGAGTCCGTCTGGACAGGACTAATGAAGATAATAAATATTGTGGAATCATTTGCTTAAGGCTATATACTTAGATTTTTTGGTGCATAAAAATCAGATGGCACACTCTCAATCTGAATGCCTACGTAAGGCGGAGAGTGTTTTTTCTGTGGACTCTATTAACCCCTCAGATGTGAATGACATGAGCGCTTTATTTAAGCAATTGGAAAAACTCATGCTAAATGAAACCAAAGTCTGGTGGGATCAGACTACTCTGTCGAATTACATGCACAAAAATATGATCCCTAGAGGTTTAAGAATCAAAAAAATACCCACAACTATTTACTCTGAGGAATTTGTTGTGAACTGGAATCAGCTCCTTTCAGACTGCTCCTTGAATCTGATGAGGCTCATTATCAAACATGAGGAGTCAAAACTCTCTGAATTGCAAAAAGAGATTGAGGCCACACACAATAAATTGGAGCAATACAAAATTAACCCTGATTATCAGACTTATAATGATCGCATACAACAAGCAGTTTCCAGATTAGAAACCACTATTATGACACGGAAAAAGTCTAAATTCCAAAGGGATCAAATGGATTATTCACAACAACAGGTGTATGATTGGGGTAGGTGGGCTCGCACCTCCCAATCACCTAAGTCCATTCTAAAAAAGAAAAATAATCAGTCTAATACGCCATCTGATTTCCACGTCAGTTTTAGTTCCTCTGACCAAGAGTCAATAGACAGTAATGTCACAGACACAGAAACTCGGGAGAATCTCACTTATTATCGCAAGCCCAAATATTACAAGAGCCACAAACAGACAAAAAACGGAAAAGGAGGGGAGGACGCAAACACAGCAAACCCCCCAGGCATGACAACTCGCCGAAAGAAATATTTCTAACATCACATAAATCCAATGTTCTGAATTTGTCAAAACAAGTTTTAACTCAGAAACAAGATGAAGTTCTTTCACTTGGCTTGAATTTTGTACCAGACCGTAATTTCAACCTTTTCTCCACTCTATTGGATCTGAATAGATTCATACGGAATCTTACTATAAAAAAACACTTTACAACAGAGGATAATGAGTAGAGATGAGCGTTGTTCTACTCGAACTGTTCGCCAATCTCAAATTCGAGCTGTTTTGGGCGGTGTTCGAGCCGGTCGGCGAACACGAACAATTTGAGAAAAATTCGGCTGTTCGAGGTTATGTTCGATAACTGTTCGTGCACCAAAATCATAACTGGATTTTTTCTCAGTAATGATGAAAATTAATGTTAATACGCAGTTTGAGTGTACAGCGGGGCGGGGGGAGGGGCAGGGGATGGATCTCTGCAGGAACAATGAAGATCTCCATTTTTTTTTCTCTTTCCCGTATTTGCAGTGGGGAGGTGCAATCTGTCAGCCTATCAGCAGCGCACACACGGAGCGAAGTGCTTTTTTTCACACAAGCAAGGGCATGTGTGATTGGCAGTGTATGTCACATGTCCTTGCCCTATAAGACCAAGCCATTTTCCCCGTCGCCACCATTTTCTCACTGCTGCAGCTGCGTGTTAGACGGCACCGCTGTTGCTGTGTGCGCTATACCTTGTTAATTTCAAGCCAATTTTCGCACAAATATACAGATAGCTTGGGAGTAGGGAATAGTTGTGATTGCAGTCCTTTTAAGGACTAGGTTACAGCATTTCCTACGACTTTTATCAGGCAGGTCTGTGCTCTTAAATAGATAGATTGTGGGAGTAAAGACTAATTGTAATTGGAGTCCTTTTCAGGACTAGGTTACATCAGTTCCTATCAGTTTTTGCCAGGCAGGTCTGTGCCAGTGCTGTGCAAGTTTTTTTCACAGCATTTGGCTGAATCTAGCAAAGCTAATCCTTTTTGGCCTATTGCAGAGTGTGTTAGTCAGTGGAGTAGCCTATCTGTGTTGCAAGATATACCACCTGTGTATAGAATACCAATTTTTTTACTGCACCTAGTGAAGTAAAATCTTTTGGGCATAGCATCATTCTATTAGTCCATCTATACTGACCTCCATCAGGTTGCAAACTGAATATAATTTTTTTCTGCATCTAGCTCTGAAAAAATATTTGGGCTTCTAGCGGTGTGTGGGACTTGGTCTATTAGTCCATCTATACTGACCTCCATCAGGTTGCAAATTAAAAATAATTTTTTTCTGCATCTAGCTCTGAAAAAATATTTGGGCTTCTAGCGGTGTGTGGGTCTTGGTCTATTAGTCCATCTATACTGACCTCCATCAGGTTGCAAATTAAAAATAATTTTTTTCTGCATCTAGCTCTGAAAAAATATTTGGGCTTCTAGCAGTGTGTGGGACTTGGTCTATTAGTCCATCTATACTGACCTCCATCAGGTTGCAAATTAAAAATAATTTTTTTCTGCATCTAGCTCTGAAAAAATATTTGGGCTTCTAGCAGTGTGTGGGACTTGGTCTATTAGTCCATCTATACTGACCTCCATCAGGTAGCAAATTAAAAATATTTTTTTTCTTCATTTATCTCTGAAAAAATATTTGGGCTTCTAGCAGCGTGTGGGACTTGTTCTATTAGTCCATCTATACTGACCTCCATCAGGTTGCAAATTAAAAATAATTTTTTTCTGCATGTAGCTCTGAAAAAATATTTGGGCTTCTAGCAGTGTGTGGGACTTGGTCTATTAGTCCATCTATACTGACCTCCATCAGGTTGCAAATTAAAAATAATTTTTTTCTGCATCTAGCTCTGAAAAAATATTTGGGCTTCTAGCAGTGTGTGGGACTTGGTCTATTAGTCCATCTATACTGACCTCCATCAGGTTGCAAATTGAATAAAAAAATTTTCTGCATCTAGCTCTGAAAAAATATTTGGGCTTCTAGCAGTGTGTGGGACTTGGTCTATTAGTCCATCTATACTGACCTCCATCAGGTTGCAAATTGAATAAAAAATTTTTCTGCATCTAGCTCTGAAAAAATATTTGGGCTTCTAGCGGTGTGTGGGACTTGGTCTATTAGTCCATCTATACTGACCTCCATCAGGTTGCAAATTAAAAATTATTTTTTTCTGCATCTAGCTCTGAAAAAATATTTGGGCTTCTAGCAGTGTGTGGGACTTGGTCTATTAGTCCATCTATACTGACCTCCATCAGGTTGCAAATTAAAAATAATTTTTTTCTGCATCTAGCTCTGAAAAAATATTTGGGCTTCTAGCAGTGTTTGGGACTTGGTCTATTAGTCCATCTATACTGACCTCCATCAGGTTGCAAATTAAAAATAATTTTTTTCTTCATTTATCTCTGAAAAAATATTTGGGCTTCTAGCAGCGTGTGGGACTTGTTCTATTAGTCCATCTATACTGACCTCCATCAGGTTGCAAATTAAAAATAATTTTTTTCTGCATCTAGCTCTGAAAAAATATTTGGGCTTCTAGCAGTGTGTGGGACTTGGTCTATTAGTCCATCTATACTGACCTCCATCAGGTTGCAAATTAAAAATAATTTTTTTCTGCATCTAGCTCTGAAAAAATATTTGGGCTTCTAGCGGTGTGTGGGACTTGGTCTATTAGTCCATCTATACTGACCTCCATCAGGTTGCAAATTAAAAATAATTTTTTTCTGCATCTAGCTCTGAAAAAATATTTGGGCTTCTAGCAGTGTGTGGGACTTGGTCTATTAGTCCATCTATACTGACCTCCATCAGGTTGCAAATTAAAAATAATTTTTTTCTGCATCTAGCTCTGAAAAAATATTTGGGCTTCTAGCAGTGTGTGGGACTTGGTCTATTAGTCCATCTATACTGACCTCCATCAGGTTGCAAATTAAAAATAATTTTTTTCTTCATTTATCTCTGAAAAAATATTTGGGCTTCTAGCAGCGTGTGGGACTTGTTCTATTAGTCCATCTATACTGACCTCCATCAGGTTGCAAATTAAAAATAATTTTTTTCTGCATCTAGCCCAGCCAATAGTTTTGGCCTAATACCACAGTTTGGCCACTCAGCTCTGCTCGGTTACCATCCATTGTTTTTTTGTGCAAACAACTCCAGAGTTGTGAATTAGTTAACCACCAAAATGAGTGGAAAAAGGCCTGCTGCTGGTGGAAAGGGGAATAGGCGTGTTGGGAAGGGGAAAAAAGGTTGTGTCCGTGGGGTAGGTGCAGAAGAAAGACCATCTTCCAGCCAAACTAAAATGTCTACTTCTTTTAGCGGACAATGTGATAAGATCCCTTTCTTACGGCCACGCCAATCGCTCCAAATTCCAGATGAGGCACAAAAACAGCAGGTGCTTCAACGGATATCAAGTGCTCCTTTAAGTGGGCTCTCCTCCACATCAACTTCAACATCACAAATACTCCAGTCCTCAAAGGTGTCACCCAAATCGCACTTGCTTCCTCACAGCTCCCAAATCTCCAGCTGCCCGTCTGAGTATGAGGTAGAACAGATGGTTGAGTCTGCAGAGCTGTTTACTCATACTATAGCCTGGGAATCAGAGGTCGACTCCAGCGCTTCTGTGAATCCAGACGAGGAAATGATCTGCACTGATGCCCAGAATCTTTATGAGTCGGATCCAGGACCAGACGCAGAAGGTTCTGACCATAATGTAGACCCTCATTCCCAAACTGTAACTCCTGTTGGTGGAGACAATGAGGAAGACGATGATAAGACTCAAATACCTGATTGGAGCGACAACTTTAGTTTTTTGTCAGGGCAGGAACAGGTTGGCTCTGAGGACGACGGGTGTGATAACGCACAGGGTGATGATGATGAGGTCGGAGATCCCACTTACTGTCAACCCACAGTCAGCCAAGAGATGAGGTCAGCAGAGGAGGTGGAGGAAGATGCTAGTGACGACGAGGTCAGGTTGCGCCTTCCTGGACAGAGACGTAGTACTGGAAGCACGTCAACAACTGCATCCTCAAACACAACTCTGCCTCTCACCACAAGTCGTGGTGGCTCTTCAGGTCGCATGGGTGCTAAGCCTTGCATAGCCTGGGCATTTTTTCAGATCGATAAAGATGACCCAACTCGTGTTATCTGTAACATTTGTCAGTAAAAGCTAAGTAGAGGCCAAAAAATACATAGTTTGAGTACTTCATGCATGAACCGGCACATGGACATGAAGCATAAGTTGCAGTGGGAAGCTCAGTGTGCTGCAATGCGGCCTAGCCGGCCGGGCCAATCACCGTCTGCCATATCTTGTGCATCCGCGGCCTCTTCATCCTCTGTGACTGGGGGGACAGCAGTCACACCTGTTTTGGGGCGCAGACCTGCCACCTCTTTACCCGCAAAAGCCAGCGTGATTGGCAGGTCATCATTTTCTTTGGAGGTGGTAACACCAGCTGGTGTTGAGCGCTGTCCGACATCGATAGCACCACCTTTGGATCAAGGCAACCTAACATGTCCGCCTGCATCTTCCTCACAGACCGGCAGTTTGCCGGGGACACCCTTATCAACCCCGTCTAAGCACAATAGCCAGCCCTCGGTCCCTCAGATGTGGACAAGTAAAAGACCATTTCCTCCTAGCCATGAGAAAGCTAAGAGGTTGAATTTCACCATCTGCAAGCTCTTGGCTACAGAAATGCTGCCTTTCCGCCTGGTGGACACAGAGGATTTTCGAGACCTTATGTCCGTCGCAGTGCCCCAGTACCAGATGCCCAGTCGGCACTACTTCTCAAAGAAAGGTGTGCCTGCGCTCCACCAGCATGTCGCACACAACATCACCGCTTCTTTGAGAAACTCTGTGTGTGACAGGGTGCATTTCACCACAGACACTTGGACGAGTAGGCATGGACAGGGGCGTTACATGTCGCTGACTGGGCACTGGGTAACTATGGTGACAGCAGGACAAGGGGCTGCTGTCCAAGTCTTGCCGTCCCCACGAGTTGTGCGTCAATCCTCTTTATGTCAAAGTTCCTCCACTGCTTCTGCCTCCTCAACCTCCTCTCGGTCTTCCACCTGCACCCAAAGGCTGTCTGGTCATGCCACAAGCTTTCTAACTGCGCAGAAGGGATCCTGCACACCTCCTTACTATGCTGGCAGTAGGGCTCAACGTCATCAGGCGGTTTTTACATTGAAATGTCTGGGAAATGTGAGTCACACAGCTGAGGAGTTGTGGTCAGCTCTGGAGAACCAATTTCATGAATGGTTGTCTCCACTGGACCTGAAACCAGGGAAGGCCGTGTGCGACAATGCTGCAAACCTGGGTGCGGCCCTTCGCCGGGGCAATGTCACACACGTGCCTTGTATGGCTCACGTGTTGAACCTGGTTGTCCAGCAATTTTTAGCCCACTATCCCAGACTAGATGGCCTTCTGCAGAGGGCACGGTCGCTGTGTGCTCACTTCCGCCGTTCGCATCCCGCAGCTCAGCGACTTACATCTCTACAGAAGTCGTTGGGCCTGCCACTTCACCGGCTAAAATGCGATGTGCCTACCCGGTGGAATTCAACTCTGCACATGTTGCAGCGACTGTGGCAGCACCGACAAGCCCTGGTGCAATACGTTCTGACGTATAGCCTGGGCCAACGAGATTCAGAGGTGGGGCAAATCACGCTGGAGGAGTGGTCTCAGATCAGGAACCTATGCACCCTTCTGCACAGTTTTGAAATGGCGACGAAGATGTTTAGTGCTGACGATGCCATTATCAGCATGACTATTCCGGTGATTTACATGCTGGAGCACATGTTAAACAGAATTCGGAGTCAGGTGGTGGCACAAGAGGAGGTGGAGGAAGTAGAGGAGGAGGAGTTGTATGCGGAAGGGCTAACATCTGCAAGGTCCAGACGGTCGGCAGCACCAAGGCGGCAGGCATGTGAGGGTGGGGGAGATGGTTTTACCATGGCGCATGGTAGCAGCCAAACTAGTGAGGAAGGTGCAGGAGCCCAGGAAGAAGTGGAGGACGAACTGATGGAAGACTCATCAGATGAGGGAGACCTTGATCACATTTCTGTTGTGCGAGGTTGGGGGGAGAGGACAGAGGAAGGAAGCATGATTGTTACCTCGCCACCAACACAACAGGGACTTGGTGCTCCTGGATGCGCAACACACATGAGTGCCTTCTTGCTGCACTACCTGCAACATGACCCTCGAATTGTGAGAATTAGAAATAATCCTGACTACTGGGTTGCCACACTGTTAGATCCCCGGTACAAAAGTAAATTTGCAGAAATTATTCCTGCCATAGAAAGGGATGCACGCATGCAGGAGTATCAGCAGAGACTGTTGCAGAATCTTACATGTGCTTTTCCACAAAATACCAGTGGTGCACGTAGTGAATCTCACAGTTCCAACTTGCAAACCGTGGGACCGTCAAGTGTTCAGCACTCAAACCGTAACAGAACCACAGTATCTGCTGGTAACATCAATTTTGCGGAATCATTTCACCACTTTTTTAGCCCATCCTTTGCAAGGCCACAGGAGACAAGAAGTCTGACACATAGTCAACGCCTAGAGACGATGGTACAGGAGTATCTCCAAGTAAACATTGAAGCCACGACTGTGTCACTGGACCCTTGCTCTTTTTGGGCTTCCAATCTGGATAAATGGCCGGAGCTAGCCACTTACGCCTTGGAGATCTTGTCATGCCCCGCAGCCAGCGTTCTGTCTGAACGTGTGTTCAGCGCTGCTGGTGGTGTGCTGACAGATAAGCGCACGCGGCTCTCCACTGATAATGTAGACAGACTCACGTTCATAAAGATGAACAAATCATGGATCCGAAACGACTTTTCTACCCCTGTGTCATCCTGGGGAGAGTAAAAGCTTGATGATTGGTTAAAATCACCCTACCAACCGTTTTAAGCTTTCAAATTACTAATCATGTTTATCTGTATCTTGACTGGAAAATAATTTGGGCTTTGTAGCAGTGTGCAGCACTGATCCTATTAGGCCATCTATAATAAGCTTCACCAGATTTAAAATTAAAAATAATTTTTAGCTGCATCTAGCCCGGAAAATAATTTTGGGGCTCCGAGATGTGCAAGACACATAAGTGCCTTCTTGCTGCACTACCTGCAGCATGACCCTCATATTGTCAGAATTCGAAGTAATCATGACTACTGGGTTGCCACACTCTTAGATCCCCCAAACTTTTCGATCAACCTTTTCATTTTAATAAAGACCAAAAAAATGGTCATTTTTGAAATTATAAGCATTAGCAGGTTGTTAGAAACTGAAATCAAACAGTTTTCAACTCAAAACTTTATTCTAGGTGATGTTACATTTTCACATAGGACCCCTTGTTCGAAAGGAGCTTCTGAACTCTCTCGTCCATTGAATTTGTCAGGTTTTGGATGGTTTCTGCTTCAATTGTTTTGCATGAGGACAGAATACCCTCCCAGAGCTGTTGCTTAGATGTGAACTGCCTCCCGCCATCATAGACACTCCTTTTAATGATGCTCCAAAGGTTCTGAATGGGGTAGAGGTCAGGGGACCATGGGGGTCACACCATAAGTTTGTCCCCTTTTATGCCCATATCAGCCAGAGATGCAGATGTTTTATATGCAGCATGATATGGTGCATTATCATGCAGAAAAATGATCTTGCTGTGAAATACACGGTTCTTCTTCTTGAACCATGGCAGGAAGTGCTGTTTGAGAAAATCCACATACATTATGGAGTTCATCTTTAGCGCCTTCAGGGATCCTAAAGGGGCCGACAATCTCTCTCCCCATGATTCCAGCCCAAAACATTACTCCACCTCCTCCTTGTTGGCGCTGTAGCCGTGTTTGCGTGGGGTGTCCATCAACCAGCCATCCTCCACTCCATTCATCTGGACCATCGAGCGCTGCACGGCACTCATCCGTGAACAAAACAGTTTTGAAATCAGTCTTCATGTAATGTTTGGCCCACTGGAGCCGTTTCTGCTTGTGTGAAGTGGATAGAGGAGGTCGACAGGATGGCATATGCACAGCTGCAAACCTCTGAAGGACCCTGCATCTTGTTGTTCGGGGGACGTTGGAGGCACAAGCAGCTTCAAAAACTTGTCTGCTGCTATGACAAGGCTTTTTTGCCGCTGCTGTTTCAACCTGACGTAATTGCCTGTAGGAAAGAGTCCTCAATTTGCCCTTATCAGCACGCACACGTGTGTACTGTGAATCAGCTACATACTTCTTGATTGCCAAGACACTTCATCCTGATCATCGCACAATGTTGATTGTAGTCATGCCTTGACGTAAACACTCCACAATTTGTTGCTTCTCAGCAGCCGACACATCCTTTTTCTTTCCCATTTTGGCAGAAAATGTAGGCTGCTTAATAATGTGAGAGAGCCTTCTTAAGTAGTCTTGCCTTTCATTGGACACACCTGCCAAACTAATTAGCACAGGTGTCTGCAATTGCTTACAGTGATATAAAGAGCCATGACACACATCACCATCAATGAGTTTAACTGACAAACAAACAAATTCTTCCCTTATCACTCCTAAACACTTTTTGCATAATAATTTGGAACGCGGTGTACATGTGCTTTTCCACAAAACAGCAGTGGTTCACGTTGTGAATCTTACAGTTCTAACTTGCCAACCGTGGTCTGTATGGAATTGTTCAATAAAGGGCCCAAAATTAAGATAACAGAGATGGGAGAGGTCTCTATGAATAGGAATTCCTAAGTATTTGATACCCTGTGAGGGCCAGGCAAAGGGAAATTTGGACTGGATGGAATCCTATATAGATTTAGGGAGGGAGACATCGAGGGCCTCAGACTTCGCTGCATTGATTTTAAAATTTTACCATGTAACAAAGTGATCTATTTCAGCCATAACAGCAGGGATGGATATATGTGATTGAGTGAGATATACTAGGACATCATCAGCAAATAGAGAGCACTTGTACTCGGTGCCTCCCACCTCAATCCACCTAATATTGGGGTTATGGCGAATTGATGAGAGCAGGTGCTCCGTCACTAGGATGTATAAGAGAGGGGACAGAGGACATCCCTGCCTTGTCCCATTGGTGATTGTGAAAGGTGATGAAAATGTTCTGACGCACCCCCTGGGCCTTGGGACACCCGGAGCCGGACACTTTTTGGTGGATGCTGGTGGTTGTAGTCTTCGTGGCGGCGATCCGGTTCCGTGGCTCAGGGCGGTCAAACCAGTGGCGGAACTATTTATGTGGTTTTGATGTTTAAATGTCCGACTAGGCCACCCGTGGATTGCGGTCAGAGTGAACCGCCGCTACAGGGCAGACCGCTAAGGCTGGTGTTGTGGGTGCAGCAGAGCGTAGCATAACTCCCCACGGGAGGAGTATAACCTCAGGGCAGTGTATGCGGAGGATGGGGGTGATGGTGCAGGGCAGCAGCAGTAACGACACGGAGTCAGTGATGCAGTTCAGGGCCTTTACTCACAGTTCTTATTATCCAGACCACGTCTGCAGGTAACGGCTGCCCACGTCGTACTGTGCTCACCAGGTGAGGGGCTCAGACAACTCCCAGATAACTTTGGAGCGCTTCACAGGACCCCCTTTGTGTGTCCTTTGTCTGGCCTTTCTTACCAACACTTCTGTCCGGCTGCCTCGGGCCTCCTCTTGGTAAACTTGGCGCCAGTTTCCCTGACCCTATGTGGTGCCTTCCTAGCGGGTGGAGCAAGGGGCTGCGCCACATAAAATGTCAGAGCCTCCGGTTTCTAGCTGAGGGTCGTTTCCTGCCTCCACTAGTTCGGGGACCGGTCTCCCCCTTTGGCCTGACCCCTCCACGCAGGTGGATTCGGGCGTGCGGTGGCGACTCGCCCGTCCGCACCCCTGGGATCCCTTCATTCCTCGTTCCTGGAGCCTTCTCCGCTCCTCTTCCTTCCTTCTCCCTCTTGCAGGCCTGTGCCTCTGTTACTAGGCCCGCCTCCGGAGCAGAGCTCATGCAGAGCCCCTGCTCCCTGCCACTTCTGCTCAGACTTCTCTGCACTGAACTAAGATGGTGCCCACCTTTTATACTCCCTTCTCAATGCACCCAGGAACTGCTTCCTCCCTGCTCCTGCACTGCAGGGTTCCCCTTCCTCAGTGTTCCCTCCCCCCACTCCAGCCAGGGACAGGGACTGTCGTGCCCATCTCAGGGGCATATTGGTCGCCCTGCCCCACGGCAATGTGGTGTAATGCATGCAGGTGTCGGGTCCTGATCCACACTCCATCCTTATCTGAGAGTGAGATATCACACCTCTGGGTGAGGTGCAATACGTCTGTAGCAACCGAGCCCTCGGTGCTACAGTTCCATTTATCTTCAGCCTAGGTGACGTATTGTGATACAGGGCTGTGATTTTGGCTATAAAAGGGTCCCCTAGACCCCTACCCCAAGCTTTTAAAGAGAATCATATATGGCGTGCCAGGAGACTCTATGGAATGCTTTCTCAGCATCCAACGAGAGTATCTACTTACAAATTTTTAACTGCATCTAGCCCAGGAAATACTTTGTGCCTAGTAGCAGTGTCTGCTAGTCAGCGGATTATCCCGGCTGTTAAGCAAGCTACACCACCTGTAGTTTGGACACTTAATTTTTTCAAAGGAAATGCTTCGGGACCACGGGATACTTAGTGAAGAGCATCAGGAGGCACCCCAAGGCATAGGGGCTGGGACTGGCACTAGGATGCCTTGCGGTGGACAGCCGAGCTCGATCCTTATAAAAGCTTTTTAACTGCAGCAGCTTTAGTGGACGCTACTGGAGCTGGAATTACGCGGCTGCTGGCATGAGACTTGCCCTCCAATAGATCCTTTTAAATGGATTTAAAGTGTATTCATTCAAATTAGAGGGACAATTTAAATTAAAAAGCTTAGAGCTGCCTCCACCACAGGGGGGCTCTCTCGACCCACCAGTGGACAGGCACCAGTATTGGGAGAGGGGGGCTGGCCGTCAGGTTTCACCGCGGCTCTGGCACAAACCCGGCGACACGGAGGTGGCACGGGCAGGAGCGGACTGGCCGTCTCGGCTTCTCACTTTTTGGATTTTAGAAGGGCATGACATGCCTATATCTGTGTCTCCCCCTCCTTTTACTCCTCCACCTCTTTTCTTTTTGCATGACTATATGTACTTGTCACTTTTCCATGTGTTAGTTGTGTCTTCTGAGCAGTTTGTCAGCTTTTGGACACCTTTGAAGGTGTTTTCTATGTGTTTCTATGTGTTTTTGTTTGCCTGCCATTGGTTTTAACGGTGTTCGAAGGTGTTCGGCGAACAGTTCGACGAACAGTTCGGCGAACACACGGGTGTTCGACGAACCGAACCGAACTCGAACACTACGGGGGTGGCTCAACACTACTCAACACTATTGATTACTACCATTATGATAATCATGATGACAGGGATGATTCTGATTATGGGTAATAATTTTATACCTATTATGTAACAGACATCACAAAAATCATCTTGGATAAGTCTTCATACTTGGAAATATATTTTACAGTACTGGGGCACATTTCTCGGTGGTCTCACTAGTGATGCCGTTACCAGACAGTCACGGATTTGGGTTTGCGCCCTTTACTCTCAGGCGTCTGAATTTCTCTCACTAACACCGCTCCTCTGACATCTCCTCCTCCTACCAGGGTAGAAATAAATAGTAAATGGGCGTGGATTGGGGGGACGGCCAGGGGCATGGCAAAAATTTACTGTGGCACGTAGCTTGCTGCAAAAATTGTCCCTCTTTTTGCTCTTCAAAAGTTGGGAGGTATGGTACAGACTCCTTATGCAGTACATGCCCCTGTATACAGCCTCCTTATGCAATACGTTGCTCCACAGCTCCTATATACAGCAGCCTTCATATGCCCCAGCCCCTGTATCCAGCCTCCTTATTTAGTACATCGCTTCTTAACCTCTGTATACAGCCACTATATGCAGTACATCATATCTGAGACTGTGTATGCAGCCTGAATATGCAGTAGAGGCTCCTCAGCTTATGTATGTCCTTTATATGCAGTACATGCCTCATCCCCTGTATACCACCTCCATATGCAGTACATTGCTCTACAGGTTCTGTGGACATGCTCCACATTCAGTAGATCTCTCCTTAGCCTCTATATACAGCCTCCCATATGCAGCTTATCTCTTCTCAGTCCCTACTGTATATACAGACCCTCATATGCAGTACCCACTCCTCAGCCTCTGTATCCAGCCTCAATATGTAGAACATTGCTCCTTAGCTACTATTTAAAGCTTCTATATGTAGTTTAGGCTCCTCAGCCTTTAAGGGTAACAATGTTTTGAACTTTTGGCTTTCAGGCTCCATATTTCACCATCCTCTACTGCTTTGAATGTGAGACTACCATCATTTTATAGACAATCATCTTGGCTATCTCATACATAAATTTGACTTGTGACTATTTAGCATATTATTAATTATGCAGAATCCAATTATGTCACTGCATTGTCACTTTTTTACTCCTGGTGGTGGATACATCTTTTTCTTCTTTTATACTAAAAATTACTACTTGTTCTCACATTCCATAATAGCTCAGTGTGTTATTAGGTTGATTCCCAAGTGAAAGGTCACTGATATGAATCAAGGAGCAGCCATGAAGAAGATTTCCCATGAAAAGAGAAACAGCATCATCCAACTTATCGAAAGTGGTCTCTCTGCCAAGAAATTTGTCAAGCTAAATCATGTTTGTGCCATGACATTTGGAAGAATATGAAAAGAAGTCCATCCATCCATTCAGAAGCCAAGAGGTAGATCTCCAGGCAAAATATTGGAGTTAACAAGTTGGCTCATCACAAGGTCTATCAGTTCTCGCAGGACAAACTACACTGGAGGCTACTCGCATGTTTCGTAATAGTGAGATCACAAACATCCATTCAAGCACTGTGTGACGCACGTAACACAAGTCTGGAATGGTGGCCCGAAAAAGGGTGAAGAGCTTCAACTTCAATATCATCATAAGAAGCTTCCGTTAAAGTTCTCAAAACAGTACGAGAAGTGGACAGTAGAAGATTGGAAATGGGTGATTTGGAGCGATGAGAGGAAAATCAATAGACTAGGCTCTGACGAGTGCAAATGGGTGTGGAAGAAACAAGGGAAAAGGGGGCTAGCAGATCGAGAAATTGAAGGAACTGTCAAGTTTGGAGGAGGAAGCCTGATGATATGGGGTTGTTTTACAGCCAAAGGTGTTGGATATTTTCCTAGGATCAATGGTGGCCTCCATGCTGAACTACTGTATATGTGAGTATCCTATAAGACGTGTTACTTTGTACAATCGTGTATTATGGGTATGAAAAGAATGACATACTGTTCCAACTTGACAATGACCTGAAGTTTATATTGAGATTGGTGAAGAAATGGTTCAATAACAATAAAATAGAATTGCTGGATTGGCCTCCACAGTCCCCAGACCTCAACACAATCTAACACTTGTGGGTAGAGTTTAAGAAAAAGTTGTATACATACCCAAGTGAGTTATCCAGTATTCACCAACTTTGGGAACATGTAGAAGAGACCTGGGATCAGATTTCAATCGAGGCATGTTTGAATCTGACTGAGCGCATGCCCAGAATGATTCAGCAGTGTTGAAAGCCAAAGGTGGATTTACAAAATACTAACAAGATAATAAAAATTTTAATTTAGATTTTTAGGAGCAAAACAGGAGCAATGCAGTGATAAGACAAGAATCTGCATAACTAATCATAAGCTAAATAGTTGCAAGTCAAGTTTATGTATGAGATAGCCAAGATGATTGTCTATAAAGTGATGGTAGTCTCACGTTCGAATCAGAAGTGGATGGTGAAATATAGACCCTGAAAGTCAAAAGTTCAAAACATTGTTACCTTTTTACTCATCACTGTACATCCTCCATTTGTATTTAATCACGCCTCATCCACTGGATACTGCCTCCACATGCAGTACATTGCTCCTCAGTTTCTATATACAGCACTCCATATGCACTAAACCTGTTCTCAGCCCCTATATACAGATCCCTAATGTAATACATCTCTCTCCAACTCTTGTATACAGTTTCCTTATGTAGTATAGTCTCTCGAGCCCGTGCAAACAACCTCCATCTACAGTACATGCTCCTCAGCCTTCAGATGCAGCTCGTTGCATCTCTTGATCCTGTCCTCGTCTCTCTGTTACACGCACGCCGCTAGGTTCAGATAGGGGCGAGACAGGTTGCATGAATTCTTTGGAATGCTGGGTTAACCATTACTCATGGCAACCATAAACCATGTGCTGCATCTTCTTTCAGGTACACAGTGGTGTTGACCCTCAGACACAGACACGTAGGTTGTTTCACTTGCTGACCAGACACACTTGACAAGAGTCCTCATAAATGGTAGAACAATAGCATTTAATAAGATGCTGCACAGCCAGTGCAAGTTAAGTTTTATGAGCAACAGGCTCCAGTGACAAACAATACAGTTTCCTTAGCAGCACAGCAGTTCACAGTCTTCCCAGTAGTACAGGACAGCACAGTTCTAATGCAAAGGCACATAAATAAACACATCATTCTTTACAGCACAGTGAGATGGAGGAGGGGGGGAGGGTTTGCGGAGGGAGATTATCCCTGTGACACCATTTCTTACAGTCCATATCTTTATGCCTGACAATACTCTGCACTGCTAGTACAGGAACTCTACCTGACCTGTGCTTAGCTTCACTCCTGACTTGAATACTTTTCATTTGCAGGGGCTCTTCTGTGAGATACAGAATACACACACCATCTTTCTCTTCTGCTCCAGCCAGACAGTAGACAACTTCGCTACAATCCCCCTGGTGCTCTGCTAAAACACTCCCCTTCTCTTGTGACTGTGTTAACCCCTCTAGTTGCTGGATGCTTCTGGAGCACAACACTTCCTGTCTCCTGTGCTTGTGTTACTTCTAATAGTTGCTGAATGCGTTTAAAGCAACAGCACTACTTCTGCATGCCACAATCTGCAACAGCACTAATTCTGCTTGTCACATCTCTCAGGTGGGAAGATGCGTATCCTCAAAGTTCCTGTGCGTGAGGATGTCCTGCTATTCCTAATGGGGCTGGAAATGTAAAGTTACAGCATCGTGGGACATTCTAAGGGCCGTCAGACGCTTCAGCATCACTGTACCTTGCAACACATCAACCATGGTCATATCACAGTCCCACATCACAGCGTGTGATGCAATCGAAAGTGGTTTTCTTCAAGGTTCAGTGTGGCTGAGGCACTTGGGAGTCATGTAGACCTTAACAGTTACTAGGCCACTGTTCTGGCAGCACTTCCCCCCTGCCCTCCACCCCAGCCCGCCCCTGCAAGGAAGATATTTATGAAAATATAATTTCTTCATTTTCCTAACATCTACCCTATCCTGTCTTCTCAGGTCACCAGACAAACACAACAACTTTTATTATTATGAGGTATATGCAAACATTATACAGAAGATGTCACTTACCATATTCAGTATTGTTTTTGCTCTCGGGATTATCGGTAATGGATTAGTCATCTGGATTGCCGGATTCAGGGTGAAGAACACAATCAATGCTGTGTGGTTCCTGAACCTGGCCATAGCGGACTTCCTCTGCTGTGCTTCTCTCCCTCTGAGAATTGCTGATTGGGCTACAATTTTCTCACTTTTGTCAAGCCTCCCAGATTTTGCATTTTGCATAGTGAACTTGTTTCTGTTTACGCTAAACATGAGTTCCAGTGTTCTTCTCATGATTATTGACCACTGTGTATCGCTCGTGTGCCCATTTTGGGCCAAAGTTCTTAGAACTTATAAACTGGTGTCAATCACTGCAGCGATCATTTGGGGGCTGAGCTTAATTGCAACTAGTTTAGTGTATTACATATATAGATGCCATTTACATAATCTAAAGGAATGGTGTATATTTGGTGATTACACATATCTTTATAAACAAGAGTTATATCAGACCATTCAGGTGATCAAATTAATTATAATGTTTGTGATACCTTTTCTTATCATCGTCACCAGTTATGTCACAATCTTCTACAAACTTAGAAATAGTAAGAAATCCCAGAGATCCTTTGGGATCATCACCGCTGTTATATTGTGTTTTTTTATTTTCTCGTTTCCATATTACATCTGGCCACTAACACCCTGGCATTATAGAAAGGATAGTCTTTTCTATATATTACACACTATTTTCACAAGCCTGGCTTTTCTTTATAGTTGCTTGAATCCAATCATTTATATATTCATGGGACTGGATTTCCAACAAGGTTTCTTCAGATCCATTCCCAACAGACTGGAAATAGCCTTGAGTGAACATCCTAATGACCTGAGTGGAGAACAAGAAGATATAGGAAATATTCGCACTTCTACTAAGTAATATATAATCCTGTTATCTACTCTATATGAGACCTCTCAATCTATCGGAGACTTGACTATGTTTAATATTTTTTTCACCTTGTTTCCTTCCTCCTCTCATTCTAAAAGCCCTAAGATTTTATTTTCCAATCAACACAACTTAACGAGGGATTGATTTTTTGCACGATGAGATTTCGTTTTGAAAGACGCCCTTCATTTCAACATATAATGTGCAGAAAAAAAATCCCAAAGTCATGTGAAATGGTGAAAAAAAAATAAAAAATTGGAACCCTGACATATTTTTCATTCATTGAGGAAAAGAAGTGCCCGGGCAAAATGATTCTCCAGGTGATCAGAATTATGGTGATTAGGGATAAGAGGATCGATCTGCGAAGGATCAAGTTCAAGTCAAATTTCATGAAATTTAATTAAAAAAAAACTTGCCTGGCCCCATTTCCCACACTGCAGAAGCATTAGAGAGCAGGGTAATATCAGTTTCTTTTGCTTCGCAACCTACCCACAATGCCCTGCAGCTATGTAATCTAGCGGATTATCATACCTTGTACAGTGATAGATGGATGACGCACCCTACGTCATCTACAGATCCTTGTGAATCTTGCACCTGTATAGTTGAAGCTCAGGCCTTCACATCTGCACGTTACGCTTTCCCACTATGTCCTTTCATAGGCTGACGACTATTAACAGGAAGTGAAGTTGGCGCCAACGTATGCGCATTACAGAGCTTTTCTTTGCCCGTAGTAGGCCTACAGTTCATCTACACATAAGGAGGTTTCGCAAGGGCTAATGACATAGCATACATCATCCATATCAGTCAAGGTGGGAGGTTGGCGATTATGCCCAGAAAGAAGGCACAGACCTCCAACCACCGACACCCATCGAACAAGACAGTGCAGATTAGCAATCGGTGATGAAGACTTGTAAAAGATATATTCTGTGGCATTTGGGTGGAGTTGGGTCTTATAAACAGTAGAGATGAGCGTTGTTCGACTCGAGCTGTTCGCCAATCTCAAATTCGAGCTATTTTGGGCGGTGTTCGAGCCGTTCGGCGAACACGAACGATTTGAGAAAAATTCGGCTGTTCGAGGTTATGTTCGATAACTGTTCGTGCACCAAAATCATAACTGGATTTTTTCTCAGTAATGATGAAAATTAATGTTAATACGCAGTTTGAGTGTACAGCGGGGTGGGGGGAGGGGCAGGGGATGGATCTCTGCAGGAATAATGAAGATCTCCATTTTTTTTTCTCTTTCCCGCATTTACAGTGGGGAGGTGCAATCTGTCAGCCTATCAGCAGCGCACACACGGAGCGAAGTGCTTTTTTTCACACAAGCAAGGGTATGTGTCATTGGCAGTGTATGTCACATGTCCTTGCCCTATAAGACCAAGCCATTTTCCCCGTCGCCACCATTTTCTCACTGCTGCAGCTGCGTGTTAGACGGCACCGCTGTTGCTGTGTGCGCTATACCTTGTTAATTTCAAGCCAATTTTCGCACAAATCTACAGATAGCTTGGGAGTAGGGAATAGTTGTGATTGCAGTCCTTTTAAGGACTAGGTTACAGCATTTCCTATGACTTTTATCAGGCAGGTATGTGCTCCTAAATAGATAGATTGTGGGAGTAAAGACTAATTGTAATTGCAGTCCTTTTCAGGACTAGGTTATATCAGTTCCTATCAGTTTTTGCCAGGCAGGTCTGTGCCAGTGCTGTGCAAGTTTTTTTCACAGGATTTGGCTGAATCTAGCAAAGCTAATCCTTTTTGGCCTATTGCAGAATGTGTTAGTCAGTGGAGTAGCCTATCTGTGTTGCAAGATATACCACCTGTGTATAGAATACCAATTTTTTTACTGCACCTAGTGAAGTAAAATCTTTTGGGCATAGCATCATTCTATTAGTCCATCTATACTGACCTCCATCAGGTTGCAAATTGAATATAATTTTTTTCTGCATCTAGCTCTGAAAAAATATTTGGGCTTCTAGCAGTGTGTGGGACTTGTTCTATTAGTCCATCTATACTGACCTCCATCAGGTTGCAAACTGAATATAATTTTTTTCTGCATCTAGCTCTGAAAAAATATTTGGCCTTCTAGCAGTGTGTGAGACTTTCTCTATTAGTCCATCTATACTGACCTCCATCAGGTTGCAAACTGAATATAATTTTTTTCTGCATCTAGCTCTGAAAAAATATTTGGGCTTCTAGCAGTGTGTGGGACTTGTTCTATTAGTCCATCTATACTGACCTCCATCAGGTTGCAAACTGAATATAATTTTTTTCTGCAACTAGCTCTGAAAAAATATTTGACCTTCTAGCAGTGTGTGGGACTTTCTTTATTAGTCCATCTATACTGACCTCCATCAGGTTGCAAATTAAAAATAATTTATATCTGCATCTAGCTCTGAAAAAATATTTGGCCTTCTAGCAGTGTGTGGGACATTCTCTATTAGTCCATCTATACTGACCTCCATCAGGTTGCAAATTAAAAATAATTTTTTGTCTGCATCTAGCTCTGAAAAAATATTTGGCCTTTTAGCAGTGTGTGGGACTTTCTCTATTAGTCCATCTATACTGACCTCCATCAGGTTGCAAACTGAATATATTTTTTTCTGCATCTACCTCTGAAAAAATATTTGGGCTTCTAGCTGTGTGTGGGACTTGTTCTATTAATCCATCTATACAGACCTCCATCAGGTTGCAAACTGAATATAATTTTTTTCTACACCTACCTCTGAAAAAATATTTGGGCTTCTAGCTGTGTGTGGGACTTGTTCTATTATTCCATCTATACTGACCTCCATCAGGTTGCAAACTGAATATAATTTTTTTCTGCATCTAGCTCTGAAAAAATATTTGGCCTTCTAGCAGTGTGTGGGACTTTCTCTATTTGTCCATCTATACTGACCTCCATCAGGTTGCAAATTAAAAATAATTTTTATCTGCATCTAGCTCTGAAAAAATATTTGGCCTTCTAGCAGTGTGTGGGACTTTCTCTATTAGTCCATCTATACTGACCTCCATCAGGTTGCAAATTAAAAATAATTTTTTGTCTGCATCTAGCTCTGAAAAAATATTTGGCCTTCTAGCAGTGTGTGGGACTTTCTCTATTCGTCCATCTATACTGACCTCCATCAGGTTGCAAATTCAAAATAATTTTTTGTCTGCATCTAGCTCTGAAAAAATATTTGGCCTTCTAGCAGTGTGTGGGACTTTCTCTATTCGTCCATCTATACTGACCTCCATCAGGTTGCAAATTCAAAATAATTTTTTGTCTGCATCTAGCTCTGAAAAAAATATTTGGCCTTCTAGCAGTGTGTGGGACTTTCTCTATTAGTCCATCTATACTGACCTCCATCAGGTTGCAAACTGAATATAATTTTTTTCTGCATCTAGCTCTGAAAAAATATTTGGCCTTCTAGCAATGTGTGGGACATTCTCTATTAGTCCATCTATACTGACCTCCATCAGTTTGCAAATTAAAAATAATTTTTTGTCTGCATCTAGCTCTGAAAAAATATTTGGCCTTCTAGCAGTGTGTGGGTCTTTCTCTATTAGTCCATCTATACTGACCTCCATCAGGTTGCAAATTGAATATATTTTTTTTCTGCATCTACCTCTGAAAAAATATTTGGGCTTCTAGCTGTGTGTAGGACTTGTTCTATTAGTCCATCTATACTGACCTCCATCAGGTTGCAAACTGAATACAATTTTTTTCTGCATCTAACTCTGAAAAAATATTTGGGCTTCTAGCTGTGTGTGGGACTTGTTCTATTAGTCCATCTATACGGACCTCCATCAAGTTGCAAAATGAATATAATTTTTTTCTGCATCTAACCCAGCCAATAGTTTTGGCCTAATACCACAGTTTAGCCACTCAGCTCTGCTCGGTTCCCATCCATTGTTTTTTTGTGCAAACAACTCCAGAGTTGTGAATTAGTTAACCACCAAAATGAGTGGAAAAAGGCCTGCTGCTGGTGGAAATGGGAATAGGCGTGTTGGGAAGGGGATAAAAGGTTGTGTCCATGGGGTAGGTGTTAAAGCAACAGTAACATCTGCAGAAGAAAGACCATCTTCCAGCCAAACTAAAATGTCTACTTCTTTTAGCGGACAATGTGATAAGATCCCTTTCTTACGGCCACTCCAATCGCTACAAATTCCAGATGAGGCACAAAAACAGCAGGTGCTTCAATGGATATCAAGTGCTCCTTTAAGTGGGCTCTCCTCCACATCAACTTCAACATCACAAATACTCCAGTCCTCAAAGGTGTCACCCCAATCGCACTTGCTTCCTCACAGCTCCCAAATCTCCAGCTGCCCGTCTGAGTATGAGGTAGAACAGATGGTTGAGTCTGCAGAGCTGTTTACTCATACTATAGCCTGGGAATCAGAGGTCGACTCCAGCGCTTCTGTGAATCCAGACGAGGAAATGATCTGCACTGATGCCCAGAATCTTTATGAGTCGGATCCAGGACCAGACGCAGAAGGTTCTGACCATAATGTAGACCCTCATTCCCAAACTGTAATTCCTGTTGGTGGAGACAATGAGGAAGACGATGATGAGACTCAAATACCTGATTGGAGCGACAACTTTAGTTTTTTGTCAGGGCAGGAACAGGTTGGCTCTGAGGAAGACGGGTGTGATAACGCACAGGGTGATGATGATGAGGTTGGAGATCCCACTTACTGTCAACCCACAGTCAGCCAAGAGATGAGGTCAGCAGAGGAGGTGGAGGAAGATGCTAGTGACGACGAGGTCAGGTTGCGCGTTCCTGGACAGAGACGTAGTACTGGAAGCACGTCAACAACTGCATCCTCAAACACAACTCTGCCTCTCACCACAAGTCGTGGTGGCTCTTCAGGTCGCATGGATGCTAAGCCTTGCATAGCTTGGGCATTTTTTCAGATCGATAAATATGACCCAACTCGTGTTATCTGTAACATTTGTCAGCAAAAGCTAAGTAGAGGCCAAAAAATACATAGTTTGAGTACTTCATGCATGAACCGGCACATGGACATGAAGCATAAGTTGCAGTGGGAAGCTCAGTGTGCTACAATGCATCCTAGCCGGCCGGGCCAACCACCGTCTGCCATATCTTGTGCATCCGCGGCCTCTTCATCCTCTGTGACTGGGGGGACAGCAGTCACACCTGTTTTGGGGCGCAGACCTGCCACCTCTTTACCCGCAACAGCCAGCGTGATTGGCAGGTCATCATTTTCTTTGGAGGTGGTAACACCAGCTGATGTTGAGTGCTGTCCGACATCGACAGCACCACCTTTGGATCAAGGCAACCTAACATGTCCGCCTGCATCTTCCTCACAGACCGGCAGTTTGCCGGGGACACCCTTATCAACCCCGTCTAAGCACAATAGCCAGCCCTTGGTCCCTCAGATGTGGACAAGTAAAAGACCATTTCCTCCTAGCCATGAGAAAGCTAAGAGGTTGAATTTCACCATCTGCAAGCTCTTGGCTACAGAAATGCTGCCTTTCCGCCTGGTGGACACAGAGGATTTTCGAGACCTTATGTCCGTCGCAGTGCCCCAGTACCAGATGCCCAGTCGGCACTACTTCTCAAAGAAAGGTGTGCCTGCGCTCCACCAGCATGTCGCACACAACATCACCGCTTCTTTGAGAAACTCTGTGTGTGACAGGGTGCATTTCACGACAGACACTTGGACGAGTAGGCATGGACAGGGGCGTTACATGTCGCTGACTGGGCACTGGGTAACTATGGTGACAGCAGGACAAGGGGCTGCTGTCCAAGTCTTGCCGTCCCCACGAGTTGTGCGTCAATCCTCTTTATGTCAAAGTTCCTCCACTGCTTCTGCCTCCTCAACCTCCTCTCGGTCTTCCACCTGCACCCAAAGCCTGTCTGGTCATGTCACAAGCTTTCTAACTGCGCAGAAGGGATCCTGCACACCTCCTTACTATGCTGGCAGTAGGGCTCAACGTCATCAGGCGGTTTTTACATTATAATGTCTGGGAAATGTGAGTCACACAGCTGAGGAGTTGTGGTCAGCTCTGGAGAACCAATTTCATGAATGGTTGTCTCCACTGGACCTGAAACCAGGGAAGGCCGTGTGCGACAATGCTGCAAACCTGGGTGCGGCCCTTCGCCGAGGCAATGTCACACACGTGCCTTGTATGGCTCACGTGTTGAACCTGGTTGTCCAGCAATTTTTAGCCCACTATCCCAGACTAGATGGCCTTCTGCAGAGGGCATGGTCGATGTGTGCTCACTTCCGCTGTTCGCATCCCGCAACTCAGCGACTTACATCTCTACAGAAGTCGTTGGGCCTGCCACTTCACCGGCTAAAATGCGATGTGCCTACCCGGTGGAATTCAACTCTGCACATGTTCCAGCGACTGTGGCAGCACCGACAAGCCCTGGTGCAATACGTTCTGACGTATAGCCTGGGCCAACGAGATCCAGAGGTGGGGCAAATCACGCTGGAGGAGTGGTCTCAGATCAGGGACCTATGCACCCTTCTGCACAGTTTTGAAATGGCGACGAAGATGTTTAGTGCTGACGATGCCATTATCAGCATGACTATTCCGGTGATTTACATGCTGGAGCACATGTTAAACAGAATTCGGAGTCAGGTGGTGACACAAGAGGAGGTGGAGGAAGTAAAGGACGAGGAGTTGTATGCGGAAGGGCTAACATCTGCAAGGTCCAGACGGTCGGCAGCACCAAGGCGGCAGGCATGTGAGGGTGGGGGAGATGGTTTTACCAGGGCGCATGGTAGCAGCCAAACTAGTGAGGAAGGTGCAGGAGCCCAGGAAGAAGTGGAGGACGAACTGATGGAAGACTCATCAGATGAGGGAGACCTTGATCACATTTCTGTTGTACGAGGTTGGGGGGAGAGGACAAAGGAAGGAAGCATGATTGTTACCTCGCCACCAACACAACAGGGACTTGGTGCTCCTGGATGCGTAACACACATGAGTGCATTCTTGCTGCACTACCTACAACATGACCCTCGAATTGTAAGAATTAGAAATAATCCTGACTACTGGGTTGCCACACTGTTAGATCCCCGGTACAAAAGTAAATTTGCAGAAATTATTCCTGCCATAGAAAGGGATGCACGCATGCAGGAGTATCAGCAGAGACTGTTGCAGAATCTTACATGTGCTTTTCCACAAAACACCAGTGGTGCACGTAGTGAATCTCACAGTTCCAACTTGCCAACCGTGGGACCGTCAACTGTTCAGCACTCAAACCGTAACAGAACCACAGTATCTGCTGGTAACATCAATTTTGCGGAATCATTTCACCACTTTTTTAGCCCATCCTTTGCAAGGCCACAGGAGACAAGAAGTCTGACACATAGTCAACGCCTAGAGACGATGGTACAGGAGTATCTCCAAGTAAACATTGAAGCCATGACTGTGTCACTGGACCCTTGCTCTTTTTGGGCTTCCAATCTGGATAAATGGCCGGAGCTAGCCACTTACGCCTTGGAGATCTTGTCATGCCCCGCAGCCAGCGTTCTGTCTGAACGTGTGTTCAGCGCTGCTGGTGGTGTGCTGACAGATAAGCGCACGCGGCTCTCCACTGATAATGTAGACAGACTCACGTTCATAAAGATGAACAAATCATGGATCCGAAACGACTTTTCTACCCCTGTGTCATCCTGGGGAGAGTAAAAGCTTGATGATTGGTTAAAATCACCCTACCAACCGTTTTAAGCTTTCAAATTACTAATCATGTTTATCTGTATCTTGGCTGGAAAATAATTTGGGCTTTGCAGCAGTGTGCAGCACTGATTCTATTAGGCCATCTATAATAAGCTCCACCAGATTTAAAATTACTAATCATGTTTATCTGTATCTTGACTGGAAAATAATTTGGGCTTTGTAGCAGTGTGCAGCACTGATCCTATTAGGCCATCTATACTAAGCTCCACCAGATTTAAAATTAATAATAATTTTTAGCTGCATCTAGCCCGGAAAATAATTTTGGGGCTCCGAGATGCGCAAGACACATAAGTGCCTTCTTGCTGCACTACCTGCAACATGACCCTCATATTGTCAGAATTTGAAGTAATCATGACTACTGGGTTGCCACACTCTTAGATCCCCCAAACTTTTCCATCAACCTTTTCATTTTAATAAAGACCAAAAAAATGGTCATTTTTGAAATTATAAGCATTAGCAGGTTATTAGAAACTGAAATCAAACAGTTTTCAACTCAAAACTTTATTCTAGGTGATGTTACATTTTCACATAGGACCCCTTGTTCGAAAGGAGCTTCTGAACTCTCTCGTCCATTGAATTTGTCAGGTTTTGGATGGTCTCTGCTTCAATTGTTTTGCATGAGGACAGAATACCCTCCCAGAGCTGTTGCTTAGATGTGAACTGCCTCCCGCTATCATAGACAATCCTTTTGATGATGCTCCAGAGGTTCTGAATGGGGTAGAGGTCAGGGGAGCATGGGGGTCACACCATAAGTTTGTCCCCTTTTATGCCCATATCAGCCAGAGATACAGATGTTTTATGTGCAGCATGAGATGGTGCATTATCATGCAAAAAAATTATCTTGCTGTGAAATACACGGTTCTTCTTCATGAACCATGGCAGGAAGTGCTGTTTAAGAAAATCCACATACATTATGGAGTTCATCTTTAGCGCCTTCAGGGATCCTAAAGGGGCCGACAATCTCTCTCCCCATGATTCCAGCCCAAAACATTACTCCACCTCCTCCTTGTTGGCGCTGTAGCCGTGTTTGTGTGTGGTGTCCATCAACCAGCCATCCTCCACTCCATCCATCTGGACCATCGAGCGCTGCACGGCACTCATCCGTGAACAAAACAGTTTTGAAATCAGTCTTCATGTAATGTTTGGCCCACTGGAGCCGTTTCTGCTTGTGTGAAGTGGATAGAGGAGGTCGACAGGATGGCGTATGCACAGCTGCAAACCTCTGAAGGACCCTGCATCTTGTTGTTCGGGGGACGTTGGAGGCACCAGCAGCTTCAAAAACTTGTCTGCTGCTAGGACAAGGCTTTTTTGCCGCTGCTCTTTTAACCTGACGTAATTGCCTGTAGGAAAGAGTCCTCAATTTGCCCTTATCAGCACGCACACGTGTGTACTGTGAATCAGCTACATACTTCTTGATTGCCAAGACACTTCATCCTGATCATCGCACAATGTTGATTGTAGTCATGCCTTGACCTAAACACTCCACAATTTGTTGCTTCTCAGCAGCCGACACATCCTTTTTCTTTCCCATTTTGGCAGAAAATGTAGGCTGCTTAATAATGTGAGACAGCCTTCTTAAGTAGTCTTGCCTTTCATTGGACACACCTGCCAAACTAATTAGCACAGGTGTCTGCAATTGCTTACAGTGATATAAAGAGCCCTGACAGATATCACCATCAATGAGTTTAACTGACAAACAAACAAATTCTTCCCTTATCACTCCTAAACACTTTTTGCATAATAATTTGGAACACAGTGTACATGAGCTTTTCCACAAAACACCAGTGGTTCACGTAGTGAATCTTAGAGTTCTAAATTGCCAACCGTGGTCTGTATGGAGTTGTTCAATAAAGGGCCCAAAATTAAGATAACATAGATGGGAGAGGTCTCTATGAATAGGAATTCCTAAGTATTTGATACCCTGTGAGGGCCAGGCAAAGGGAAAGTTGGACTGGATGGAATCCTATATGGATTTGGGGAGGGAGACATCGAGGGCCTCAGACTTTGCTGCATTGATTTGAAAATTTGACCATGTAACAAAGTGATCTATTTCAGCCATAACAGCAGGGATGGATATATGTGATTGAGTGATATATACTAGGACATCATCAGCAAATAGAGAGCACTTGTACTCGGTGCCTCCCACCTTAATCCACCTAATATTGGGGTTATGGCGAATTGATGAGAGCAGGTGCTCCGTCACTAGGATGTATAAGAGAGGGGACAGAGGACATCCCTGCCTTGTCCCATTGGTGATTGTGAAAGGTGATGAAAATATTCTGATTCACCCCCTGGGCCTTCGGACACCCAGAGCCGGACCCTTTTTGGTCGATGCTGGTGGTTGTAGTCTTCGTGGCGGCGACCCGGTTCCGTGGATCAGGGTGGTCAAACCAGTGGCGGAACTATTTATGTGGTTTTGATGTTTAAATGTCCGACTACGCCACCCGTGGATTGCGGTCAGAGTGAACCGCCGCTGCAGGGCAGACCGCTGAGGCTGGTGTTGTGGGTGCAGCAGAGCGTAGCATAACTCCCCACGGGAGGAGTATAGCCTCAGGGCAGTGTATGCGGAGGATGGGGGTGATGGTGCAGGGCAGCAGCAGTAACGAAACGGAGTCAGTGATGCAGTCCAGGGCCTTTACTCACAGTTCTTATTATCCAGACCACGTCTGCAGGTAACGGCTGCCCACGTCGTAATGTGCTCAGCAGGTGAGGGGCTCAGACAACTCCCAGATAACTTTGTAGCGCTTCACAGGACCCCCTTTGTGTGTCCTTTGTCTGGCCTTTCTTACCAACCCTTCTGTCCGGCTGCCTCGGGCCTCCTCTTGGTAAACTTGGCGCCAGTTTCCCTGACCCTATGTGGTGCCTTCCTAGCGGGTGTAGCGAGGGGCTGCGCCACATAAAATGTCACAGCCTCCGGTTTCTAGCTGAGGGTCGTTTCCTGCCTCCACTAGTTTCGGGGACCGGTCTCCCCCTTTGGCCTGACCCCTCCACGCAGGTGGATTCGGGCGTGCGGTGGTGACTCACCCGTCCGCACCCCTGGGATCCCTTCATTCCTCATTCCTGTAGCCTTCTCCGCTCCTCTTTCTTCCTTCTCCCTCTTCCAGGCCTGGGCCTCTGTTACTAGGCCCGCCTCCGGAGCAGAGCTCATGCAGAGCTCCTGCTCCCTGCCACTTCTGCTCAGACTTCTCTGCACTGAACTAAGATGGTGCCCACCTTTTATACTCCCTTCTCAATGCACCCAGGAACTGCTTCCTCCCTGCTCCTGCACTACAGGGTTCCCCTTCCTCAGTGTTCCCTCCCCCCACTCCAGCCAGGGACAGGGACTGTCGTGCCCATCTCAGAGGCATATTGGTCACCCTGCCCCACGGCAATGTGGTGTAATGCATGCAGGTGTCGGGTCCTGATCCACACTCCATCCTTACCTGAGAGTGAGATATCACACCTCTGGGTGAGGTGCAATACCTCTGTAGCAACCGAGCCCTCAGGGTGCTACAGTTCCATTTATCTTCAGCCTAGGTGACGTATTGTGATACAGGGCCGTAATTTTGGCTATAAAAGGGTCCCCTAGACCCCTACCCCAAGCTTTTTAAGAGAATCATATATGGCGTGCCAGGAGACTCTATGGAATGCTTTCTCAGCATCCAACGAGAGTATCTAATTACAAATTTTTAACTGCATCTAGCCCAGGAAATACTTTGTGCCTAGTAGCAGTGTCTGCTAGTCAGCGGATTATCCCGGCTGTTAAGCAAGCTACACCACCTGTAGTTTGGACACTTAATTTTTTCAAAGGAAATGCTTCGGGACCACGGGATACTCAGTGAAGAGCATCAGGAGGCACCCCAAGGCATAGGGGCTGGGACTGGCAGTAGGATGCCTTGCGGTGGACAGCCGAGCTCGATCCTTATAAAAGCTTTTTAACTGCAGCAGCTTTAGTGGACGCTACTGGAGCTGGAATTACGCGGCTGCTGGCATGAGACTTGCCCTCCAATAGATCCTTGTAAATGGATTTAAAGTGTATTCATTCAAATTAGAGGGACATGTTAAATTAAAAAGCTTAGAGCTGCCTCCACCACAGGGGGGCTCGCTCGACCCACCAGCGGACAGGCACCAGTATTGGGAGAGGGGGGTTGGCCGTCAGGATTCACCGCGGCTCTGGCACAAACCCGGCGACGCGGAGGTGGCACGGGCAGGAGCGGACTGAACGTGTTGGCTTCTCACTTTTTGGATTTTAGAAGGGCATGACATGCCTATATCTGTGTCTCCCCCTCCTTTTACTCCTCCACCTCTTTTCGTTTCGCATGACTATATGTACTTGTCACTTTTCCATGTGTTAGTTGTGTCTTCTGAGCAGTTTGTCAGCTTTTGGACACCTTTGAAGGTGTTTTCTATGTGTTTCTATGTGTTTTTGTTTGCCTGCCATTGGTTTTAACGGTGTTCGAAGGTGTTCGACGAACAGTTCGACTAACAGTTCGGCGAACACACGGGTGTTCGACGAACCGAACCGAACTCGAACACTACGGGGGTGGCTCAACGCTAATAAACAGGTCAATGGACTGCGATAATAGACCAGTTAAAGATGATGGCTTTAATTTATATGACGAAAACCTGGTGTTGGGTTCCCTTTACATTTCATACTTTTGTTCATTCCAATTTTAACCTCAGGCGCCTCATCATGCTAATGTTTGGATTAGTAATGGTAAGGTTCTTTAACCCCTTCATGACCTTGCGATTTTCCGTTTTTCTGTTTTCGTTTCTTGCTCTTCTTCTTCCCAAAGCCATAACTTTTTTATTTTTCCATCAAAATGGACAGGCGAGAGTGTAACATTCCTGGCATCGTGCTTGCATGCTGCACCACCTCCCACCATGCAAGACCGAAATCTTACCTGTCCGTCCATGCTGCAGTCTTTGCTCCAGTCCCTGCTGTGTCCATGTCTCATATGATTGCTTAGAGCGTCGGCGCAGCTTTCTGCTTGTTTCTTATAGCTACTGTGTGCACAGTCCTAATGCGTACCCAGCCTATTGCTGTCAGTCACTGGATACTTAAACCCCCTTCACCCAGTAGGAGTTGCCTGAGCAACACTTTCACTCAGTTTGTCTTTGCAACTGAGTTGCCAGGTCCTGTCCTGTATCTAGTCTGTTCTGCCACCCTTGGGGCTGAGTACCCAGGGCCGCTACCTATACCTCTGACTTTTAGTCTGTTTCCGCCACCCTGGGGGCTGAGTAACCAGGGCCGCTACCTGTATCTCTGACTTCTAGTCTGTTTCCGCCACCCTGGGGCCTGAGTTCCCAGGCTCGTTCCTGTATCTTGTTCCCGGTTCAGTTCCTGTCTGAACAGTGTCCTAGCGCATTACTTTTTTCTCTCTATGTCCATACCTTCCCCTTTTCTGCAGTGTCTGAACCTGCACCTAACTCCAACTAGTTGTCTCTGTACTTCTGTTTGTGAGTTTTGTGTCCACTCGCTACTTCATTGTAAGTACCTTGTGTGTATCTGGTTCTGCTTGTCCCCTTTCCCTGCCTCTGTATCTACCTCCATCTTCCTGTATTTTCCAGTCTGTTCCATGTGACTAGAGCCCTGTCCTGTCTGCCTTCACCTTCTGCTCTGTTCTGCTCTGCTTGTTCACCGCTCCGGCGGTTCCGCTCTTCCCGCTTGTTCACCGCTCCTGCGGTTCTGTTCAGCTCTGCTTGTTCACCACTCTGGCAGTTTCACTCTGCTCCGCTTGTTTACCGCACCTGCGGTTCTGTACTGCTCTGCTTGTTCACCGCTCCAGCAGTTCTGCTCTCTTCCGCTTGTTTACCGCACCTGCGATTTTGCTCCGCTCTGCTTGTTCACCACACCTGCGGTTTTGCTCCGCTCTGCTTGTTCACCGCGCCTGCGGTTTTCCTCCTCTCTGCTTGTTCACTGCACCTGCGGTTTTGCTCCGCGCTGCTTGTTCACCGCACCTGCGGTTTTGTTCCGCTCTGTTTGTTCACTGCACCTGCGGTTTTGCTCCGCTCTGCTTGTCCACCGCACCTGCGGTTTTGCTCTGCTTTGCTTGTTCACTGCACTTGCGGTTTTGCTCCGCTCTGCTTGTTCACTGCACCTGCGGTTTTGCTCCGCTCTGCTTGTTCACCACACCTGTGGCTCTGTTCCTGTATCCCAGTCTGTATTGGTCCTTATCCAGCCTGCGTTGATACCTGCCAGTATCTGCATATTTGCATTCCAGACGTGCCTGTCAGCACCCGCCTGTCTGCATACCAGCCGTGCCTGCCAGTACCCACCTGCCTTCATACCAGCTGTGCATGCTAAGTACCCACCTGCCGTCATACCAGCCTTACCTGCCAGTACCCAACTGTCTGCATACTAGCTAACCTGCCTGTTCCTGCATTCCCCGGTGTGGGTCAACAGCTGTGATCGGGGTCTGACCTGGAGTAGCACCTGGTCCCTTTGCTCGGTTCCTCCCTGGTTCACGGAGTCGACTGAGCCGCCGTGAGACCTTGGTCGGACCCGGTTGATACTTAGTTATGCCCCTCCAGGCACTCCTCGGTTAATGGTCCAGTGGAATCACTAATCACGCTCATGACAGTCAGTCCGGGCGCGAGCGTTACACTTTGCTTAATCCATGGTTCCCATTGAGCCCCACGGCCCTTCGCTCTCCCAGACATTTGAATCCTTGTCTGACGAATACATGCACCAAGAAAAAAATTCTTCTCAAGCTGAGGTCCAGATGATATACACACCAGCCCAAATGGAGCTATCAGCACTTGTTCCTGCGGATCCACCACGGTACTATGGGGATCCAAAACAAAGCCGTGCATTTGTGGAGCAATATATGCTGCATTTCAAATTCTATGCTCACTATTTTCCCACTGATCGGGTGAAAGTAGCATTCATGATGTCCTATTTAGCGGGTGATGCCTTGAATTGGATCACCCCCCTATGGGAAGCATGGGATCCTATTGTCTTTGACCTGCAGGCCTTCCTGGCGGCCTTTCTAATGGTCTTCAATGACCCTAATCCTGAGGCTTCTGCTAAAGCTTCCCTTCCCAGTATCCTGAAGCAGCCCCGATGGGTAATGTGTGTAGGTAGCCTACCAGTTCTCCAGCCTGAAGAGACTGCTGCCCACACAGAATCCACACAGGATGACAATGCTCAAAAGAATACTTTCCTTCCCAACCGCAAGAGGCAGTTCAGTTGTGCAAGGCATAGAGGTAAACCGTCACGCCAGGTTCTGTCCTCCCAATGACCTCCTGTTCCCCAGCCTGTAGAGGCAGCTCTCCGCACAGAATCCATGAAGGATGACTATGTTCATCAGGCAAAGCAGAGGCCAGAACTCAGTCACAAAATTGGATTGCTGTCACGCTGCGGTTGTTTGGGACCCCCTGACGGTCTTTTTCCAGTGAAGGTTGTAGAATCCAAAGACATTAGGCCTGTAGGAGAGGCTGCCCTTGGCGTTAGTGTTTCCTCTTCACAGATGACCATGACTGTCTCCGTGGCAAGTGAAGGCCTTGGTTTAACCGGAAGTTTCGGGCTTAAAGTCTTGAAGAGTCGGTGTTTGATTCCCGTCCAACAACTCTAGAAGCCGGTTTGGGCATTGTCAGCGGAAGGACGAGCCCTACTCAGAAACAATCAAAATATGTCTGTACAAATTAAGCTCCAGAATGGAGCATTACACATTCCAGGTGCTGTCTGGTTTACCCACAGGTCGTCCAGAGTCGAGAGATCTAGTGCCCGCTCAGGTCTGGAGATCCTGCATGGTGTTTCCTGCGGGACTGCTGAGGTGCAAGGGGTGTCCAGTCCCCATATCTGCAGGACAGTCAGCAGTTTCTTCTTTTTCACCAGATCTGCTAGTCGCTGATTCGCTGTACGCTGAAGTCTCCGAAGGAAGGGAAGCAGAGGCATTGTCCCCACACAGTCTCGACAATTGTACCAATGATCTGGCTTTAGGCACCGCCCCGCCTCGCAGACGTGTCATCTCAGAAACCAGACTGAATTTGGTCCCTAAGCAAGGATCCTCCATCTCTAACAAATCTGGCAAGAAGTCCATTAAGGCAGTGGCTACCTCCAAGTCTCTGCACCCCTCCAACCAGGCGGAGGACCTCGAGTTGTCCCGTGAATCCTTTGGGGTACTCCCCGATGATAACAAATGGAAAGAGACTTTTCTGCACCCTGTACCTGGTACTTCGCCCACTTCATCCAGTAAGCTTGGCAAATTGCACGTCAAGGCTGTAGTTTCCCCCGAGTCTCTGCACCCCTCCAACCCGGTGGAGGATCTCCAGTTGTCCCGTGAATCCTTTGGGGTGCTACCTGATATTAATAAGTGGAGAGAGACTTTCCTGTGTCCTGTTCCTGGTACCTTGCCCACTTCATCTGTTGCTGAGGATGGCAAGATGGAAGAAAGCATCCTAGTTACCAAGACGATGAGACCAGCTTTGTTCCCTCTAGTGGACAGAAGAGGAAATCTTCTTGAGGAGAAGGATCCACCTCCAAATTCCCTGCAGATAATCCTTTCTGGCTGGAGGAAGAGGGGGTGTAAAGGGGGGGACTATAACATCCCTGGTGGCGTGCTTGCATGGTGCACCACCTCCCACCATGCAAGACCGCAATCTTACCTGTCAGTCCATGCTGCACTCTTTGCTCCAGTACCTGCTGTGTCCAAGTCTCTTGTCTGATTGCTTAGGGCGTCGGCACAGCTTTCTGCTTGTTTCTTATAGCTACTGTGTGCACAGTCCTAATGCGTACCCAGCCTATTGCTGTCAGTCACTGGATACATAAACCCCCTCCACCCTGTAGGAGGTGCCTGAGCAACACTTTCACTCAGTTTGTCTTTGCAACTGAGTTGCCAGGTCCTGTCCTGTATCTAGTCTGTTCTGCCACCCTGGGGGCTGAGTACCCAGGGCCGCTACGTGTACCTCTGACTTTTAGTCTGTTCCCACCACCCTGGGGGCTGAATACCCTGGGCCGCTACCTGTATCTCTGACTTCTAGTCTGTTTCCGCCACACTGGGGGCTGAGTTCCCAGTCTCGTTCCTGTATCTTGTTCCTGTCTAAACAGTGTCCTAGCCTGTTACTTGTTGCTCTCTATGTCCGTACCTTCCCTTTTTCTGCAGTGTCTGAACGTGCACCTAACTCCAACTCATTGTCTCTGTACTTCTGTTTGTGAGTTTTGTGTCCACTCGCTACTTCATTGTAAGTACCTTGTGTGTATCTGGTTCTGCTTGTCCCCTTTCCCTGCCTCCTTATCTACCTCCTGTTTTCTAACCATCTTCCTGTATTTTCCAGTCTGCTCCATGTGACCAGAGCTCTGTCCTATCTGCCTTCACTTGCTGCTTTTTTCTGCTCTGCTTGTTCACCGCTCCGGAGGTTCCGCTCTTCCCGCTTGTTTAGCGCACCTGCGGTTCTGTTCTGCTCTGCTTGTTCACCGCTCTGGCGGTTCTGCTCTGCTCCGCTTGATTACCGCACCTGCAGTTTTGCTCCTCTCTGCTTGTTAACCGCACCTGTGGTTTTGCTCCTCTCTTCTTGTTCACCGCACCTGCGGTTTTGCTCCGCTCTGCTTGTTCACCGCACCTGCGGTTTTGCTCCGCTCTACTTGCTCACTGCACCTGCGGTTTTTCTCTGCTAGTCCACCGCACCTGCGCCTCTGTTCCTGTATCCCAGTCTGTACTGGTCCCTATCCAAGCTTGCATTCATACCTGCCAGTATCTGCCTGTCTGCATTCCAGGCGTGCATGTCAGCACCCGCCTGTCTGCATACCAGCCGTGCTTGCCAGTACCCACCTGCCTTCATACCAGCCGTGCCTGCTAAGTACCCACCCGTCTGCATACCAGCTAACCTGCCTGTTCTTGCATTCCCCAGTGTAGGTCAACAGCTGTGACCTGGGTCTGACCTGGAGTAGCACCAGGTCCCTCTGCTCGGTTCCTTCCTGGTTCATGGAGTCGACTGAGCCGCCGTGCGACCTTGGTCAAACCGGGTTGATGCTTAGTTACGCCCCTCCAGGCACTCCTCGGTTGATGGTCCAGTGGGATCACTAATCACGCTCACGCCAGTCAGTCAGGGCGCAAGCGTAACAGAGAGCTCATTTTTTTGCGGAAAAAGGTTTTTTTTTGAACGACACTTTTTATTTTACCGCATAGTGTACTAGAAAATTGGAAATAAATTCCAAGTGTGTTGAAATTGCAAAAAAGTTAAATTCCACAATTGTTTTTTGGGTGTTTTATTTATCATGTTCACTTAATGCTAAAGCTGGCCCAGCAATGTCATTTCCCAGGTCAGTACGAGTACACAGATGCCAAATATATATAGGTTATCTTTTATTTAAATGATGAAAAAACATCCAAAGTTTGCAAGAAAAAAAATGGTGCCATTTTTCGAGACCCATAGCATCTCCATTTTTTGGGACCTGGATGCTTCATCCTTCTTATATATAGCAGAAATCATCATGTCCTATAAACATTAACCCCCGGCTATCATGGCAACCCACCAGCACCTCGTGATCAGCCGAGAGAGGCACCCATCGGCGTGTCTTGTGTTGCACTTCCGTCGGACCTGAGTTAAAAGCAGCTGTCGGAGATTGACAGCGGCATTTAACATGTTAACAGCCGCGGGTGGATTGCGATTCAACCCTTGGCTCTTAGAAGCATATGACAGCTGATCAAATCAGCTGTCATGTGCCAGCCAGAAAAGACGAGGGCTCAGTGACAGAGCCTGCATCAATTAAAGAACACGACCTATCACGTACCTATACGTCATAGGTTGTGAGGTGGTTGAAGGGTTGATACTGACTTTTAGGATTGCTACCCCCATTAGGTGGCGCTAGAGTTCAATTTTTTTCCACCTTGAAGAGGCTATTTTTACATTAACATTTCCTGTTGAGCATTGAATGGCCTATATATCTCTTGACGCCTGCTTAGTACCCACCATAAGGAGAAAAGTTTCCCCCTTACACCTGGAGAAGTAGTGGGACAGCAGGAGTTCTCCAATGTTGCTCCAAGACAGTTTTATTTCTAATGATGAATCGATGTGTGTTTTGTAAATTACGTTTTATCACTGATTATCATGTTTAACCCCTTAGTGACAAACCAAATTTTGACTTTAATGATCAAACCAAATTTTTAAATTCTGACCACTGTCACTTTATGAGGTAATAACTCAGGCACACTTTAACAGATCTCTCTGATTCACAGACTGTTTCTTCGTAACATATTGTACTTCACGATAGTCGTAAAATTTCTTCGATATCACTTGCGTTTATTTGTGAAAAAAAAGGAAATTTGGCGAAAATGTAGAAAATTTTGCAGTTTTCAAACTTTTCATTTCTATGGCCTTTAATTAGAGAGTTATGTCACACAAAATAGTTAATAAGTAACATTTCCCCCATGTCTACTTTACATTAGCACAGGTGCTTCACTGCAACTGAAGCAACGTGGAAGAAAATAATGAACTTTTTTTTTTTCACAAAAAGTTTAATTTAGACCCAATTTTCTTTATTTTCACAAGAGTAACGGGAGAAAATAGACCCCAAAATTTGTTGAGAAATTTCTCCTGAGCATGCACATATCCCATTTGGTGAGGAAAACTACTGTTTGGGCGCATGGCAGGGTTCGTAAGAGACGGAGCATCGGTTGACTGTTTGAACGCCAAATTGGCTGGAATCAAGAGCCAATGTCGCGTTTGGAGAGGTCCTAATGTGCCTAAACAGTAAAAAAAACCTCACAAGTGACCCTATTTTGAAACTACACCCCTCAAGGATTTTGTCCTGGGGTATAGTGAGCATTTTGAACCCACAGGTACAGCACAGAATTTGATAGGTCGTCTTATTGAAAAAAGTTAATTTTTTTCACAAAAAGCTTGCTTTAGCCCCAAGTTTCTCACTTTTGCAAGGGGTAACACCAAAAAATGGACCCCATAGTTTGATACCCACTTTGTTACAAGCTTGTCAATTTCCCATATGTAGTCAAAAAGTTCTGTTCGGACAAATGGAAGGTGCAATATTTGAATTTTGAAGCACAAGTTTGGCTGTGGGCACCATGTCCCATTTGTAGGTGCCCTAAGGTGCCTAAACAGCTGAAACCCCCAACAAATAACCACATTTTGGACTGTACCTGCAGACAGGAGCAAGCAATAAGAGCCAGCAATAGTGCTATGTTGTATCCCTGTAACACTGATGTTACAACATCTTATTAATCACTAACAATCTTATATCTCTGTAACCTGAGAAGTATTTGGTATAAAAGTTGCATGAATAAATGTACAACATATTTCACTTTGTTCCAATAATAAAAATGTTGTAAACACAAAAACAAGAAAAATTGTATTAATGTCGGCATTGTAATGTCTCTCTGGATATTGAACTTATTCTTCACAGTTGTGTCTCTTATAGAGGTAATTTCATCTCAGACATTTATAAGTTTTTCACAGGATGGTGGACCCCAAATTCCAATATAGATGTTGGTCCCGAGGTGGGACGTATCCTGCACCATGAGAATATGACGTTATGCATATATGGTGTGTTCTTTTTTGCTCTCATGGTAAATTGTTCTGACATATATAATCTTACATGTTTATAACCTCAAATGTATTTAAAAAAATGTAAAAAAAAAAGTATTAAATTAAGGTAATCAATAAGTTGCAATTAAAAAAATGTTATAATAAAAAAATTGAAAATTAAAAAATGAATCATCAAATGATGTTAAAGTCGACATTGTAACCATACAGTATGAAAATGATTTTTTTTAATACAGTATCCATTCCACATTGTTATTATATTGTATGATAATTAATAGAAATGAGCGGATCAGTCAAAATTTGAAATCACACAATCATATAGATTTGGTTGGTGGCTGATTGAGGTCATGGACAGAATGACTGTCGATAGAGCGGTGACATTCCTCGTTCTTGTTTCTTCTTGTTTCTCTGTGTCCACTCCCTTAAAATGTTGCAGTTATTCAAGCACATTTAAGGCTTCAACCGTTTCAGTATCTGATCATCTAATCACACAATAAGTCACTCTGACTCAGATAATTATGTACGGCCATATGATACACTCCCATCAGAGACTGATAATGGAGCAAACCATATTATAATGCAAGTATTCTCAATAACACTGTGACAACTTCAGCCATGGAGGAGACGGAGAACATTCTACAACACCATCTCTTCAGAAGTAGCCGGTAAGATATCAGGTTTCTTTTAATTTGGACCTCTAAAGGGATTGTCCATAAACATGGCTGTTTCCTTCCATATACAGGACATTTGCCCATAGGTTGTGTCTGGTAGTGTACTTCATATTTCGTAACACTTTGTTTCTCAGGAGAACCCTCTTTGCATTCACCTCCATGTTAAAGCTTTTTCACTCTTACAAATTCAAAAAGAGTAAAAGATTTTTTTAGTTGTTTTTTTCTTTCCTGATTGAAGAAGTATATTGATATTTCATGTTTCATGTTATATTGACCTTTTCTTTTGTGTTCATTATTTTTCTATGTGATCCACATGTTGCATATATTTAATCTGATGTCATAGAAGGGAGTGTCTAAGGGTTTTTAATGATCGGGCAGCACATCAGAATCTTACGATTAAGACCACTAAGTCAAAACGTGTGAATATGTATCGTTGTCTTGCTATGATGTTTTAAAATGGATTACGAATAAAACTATACATTTTTACCTGAGATACGTCTCATGACTCTGTCCTTACAGTTCATCTTGGTATTAGCAATACTGTCCGACAAATAACCAGGAATTTTTGGTGGCCAACCATCTTTCGTGATTGTAGTGAACACGTTGTTATTATTATTATTATTTATTATTATAGTGCCATTTATTCCCTGGCTCTGTACATGACAAAAAGGGGTATACTTAGCAAAAGCAATTACAATAATCTTGAACAAAACGTGATGGCGACTGGTACAGGAGAAGCGAGGACCCTGCCCGTGAGGGCTCACAATCTACAAGGGATGGGTGAGTATACAGTAGATGAGGGTAGGGCTGGTCGTGTCTGGTAACTGGTAAATCCATATACATGTTAGTGCCTACAAAATTTGTGCTGGAATGAAAATACCCCAAACTCACCCCACTGGACTTTTTCAGCCCTTACCCACTCCAAAAAATCCTTGGACCCACCTCTCCATGGCCTTCATTACTAATCTCCCACTCTCAGAAGGGAAGTCTGTTATTTGGCTAGTGGTGGAAAGATTCAGCAAAGACTGTCATTTTGTTCCTCTTTCTGGTTCCCAAATCTTAAGTAAGTTGTTTATCAAACACATTGTGTGTCTACTTAGGATTCTGGAAAATATTGTTTCCAACAGCGAAACTCAGTGTGTTTCCAAATTCTGGAGAGTGTTGAGGGTGTTCTGCTATAGTAAGGTTAATACTGAATTGTCTTTCTCATCTGGTTATCGCCCAGAGACCAATGGTCAGACTGCAAGTTCCAATCAAACACTCAAGCAGTATCTTCGGTCTTTATTTCGCTGACATTCAGTCTGAAAGGGTTGAACATTTACCATTAGCTGAGCTTACCCTTAGTAACCAATATCAAGAATCCATTAAGACATCTCAATTCTTCTGTAATCTTGGCCATAACCCATGTTTTGGTTCCTTTGCAATCTCTGAGGTTGATACTCCAGAGACTGGTAAATCCATAGACAAGATGAAGCTTGTTTGGTCTGAAGTGATAGAAAACCTAGGAAGGACACATGGTAGAAAGGCCTCTTCTGCTAATCAGAGGCACATGGGGGGGGCAAGCTATGCCATTGTGGACAAGGTGTGGTTATCTATGAGAAAAATCAAGCTCATTGTCCCCTCCTCTAAGCAGTACCCCATATTCAATGGTCCTTATGAGATATAGGAGCTTGTCAATCCAGTAGCCATCTGGCTAAAACTCCCCCCTTCCTTCAGGATTTCTGATGTGTCCCACAAATCATTGTGAAAGGCATACTGTTTTCCTGTGTACCCTGTTAAGCACCCTACCCCCATGTTGGTTAAAGTTAACCTTGAGCTTGAGAAGTTGGAAGATTCTTGATTCCTGGATAGTAAGGAACTCTGTGGTCCAGAGAAAAGCTCTATGGTGTCAACTAACATCAATGATGACAATCTCCTTAGAAAGTTTTATCATTTTTTTCCTGACAAGCCCTGACCTAAGGGTCCAGAGGATCCTTGTAAGAGGAGAGGTGCTGTGACATCCACGCCAACTCCTGCTTTGCTCCCAGCCAACTAAGTGTGACTATTCAGTAGCCCTGTTTCATTTCTGGGACTTGCAGTTTTTTCTAATCCAGTAGATATGAGGTTAATTCTGTGGGTTTGGTTATTTCCTGCTGTCATCACTGGATATGAGTGCGCTTTATTGAAATCCATAAGAATAAGTTCTCACTGTCAGTCAATGTTTGTTTCTCCACCCTGGCTTACCTGTTTACTGCGTATCTGTTCTTCATTTTGATTTATCCTGTTTCCTGACCTATTCTAGTTTATTGATGTTTTTCTTGCCTGATGATGTTGTACCTCTCGTACCTCCTGGACCTGATCCGGCTGCCTGACTATCTTTCTTGCCAGCTTGCACCACCGGACAGCAGCTGACTTTGTTGCTCTTGCCCCGGAACCCCTGTGTATGTCCAGATCCCTGTACAGGGGTTAAAGGTTGAAGGCCAGGGCAACCCCTGAACTCTGGCAAATGGAGTAGCTTGCCCCATGGTTCATGGTAGCCATTTTGGAGCTGACTTGTGACCACGAACAGTGATCGCATGACATGTATTTATTCACTTTGATAGAATATTCTGACTCTTTACACTAGCCTAAGAAAGACTATCTACCCACCTCTGAATCATAGAAACATTGTAGCAGAAAGTTGGCTAGAAATGCCTCTAATTTATTACGAGACGTGGAGGAGATTACTCCAGAGGCTTTTTATAAATGTAGATTCCCCCTAGTGCAGAGTGGCTACTGTACATTATGCTACTCTTACCATAATCCTGGAAAAAAGACCTGTGTGATGTTCCCTTTGCGAAGGTCTCTTCAGGGCATTGCCCATGTGGTCTCCAGATAGAGAACATAGGCTGAAATGGAGCTCTGAAATATGGAATGGAGATCTATGCTCTTCAGCAATGAGTCAGGTTTTCATCTTTGATGCAAATGTACCAATATATTGGTCTGGAGCGTATTTTGAATTCTTTCCCATTAAGCACATCTGGGATGCCATTGTTTGGCAATTGCAAAGGGAGCTGCAAGCAAAGGTTGATAATCTGCCTGCTTATGATTAGTCAGTATCTTACAAGGAGAAGAACACGCCCCCAGTAAACTGATAACTACCCCTTGGACTTTAAAAATGTTAACTCATTAGGTGCAAAATATTTTAATTGTAATGTATCGGCAAAGGTCAGGAGGAATAAAAAAAATATATATATATACTATTGTGTGTCAAATTCAACATCAATTTTTTTGAAAAAACCCTCTTTCCATACAACATTACAACAGAGTGTACAATGCTTTTCTTGCAATGGGCTCAAAGTGAAGATACTTGTATAAAATAAAAAAATTATATGTTTATCATTGGGTTATGTTTTTTGTTGTTGTGATTTTTAGAGTAGCAATATGTGTTAACCTTAATGTGCTCCTTATTGGATTGTTTTTCTTATATGGAATCTGTCTGCCCAATCCTAACCTCAAACATTGTACATGGTCATGTTGTGTCTCTTCATTATTTTTAGAAAGGAAGTTGACCATATAAAAACAGTTTGGGGAGCGGATCGTGCGGACAGATTCACTTCCAGGCATCTCGAAGAAAATATTTCACAGATTTGTTTTGGTGTTATGCCTCGTGTAATGAGTGATAATGATATAACTGTAGTAAGTCATTCCACATCAGAAAATTGTCTTAATCAAAGGCAGAACCCTACTTTTTTAACAACTAGTTGGTTTTCTTTTAGACATATTTGCAGGACACGATATAGGTAGGTTTGTTGATAATTGCCCCTGCACTTTATATAAAATAATCAAATATTAATAATCTACATACATTCTAAACTTTGCCCAGTGCCAATGCCTTTGGATGCTATACAATGTGCAGTTCATCTAACTCCAGCAAACTTTATATTAATACACATTCCTTCAAAATGTAAGATGGAGACAAATGTGTGCGTAGAGAGTGTATTACAATAATTATCAGTCACAATCTTCTGCCATTTCAAGCACAGCTCCAGTCTACTGCAGCTTCATATGGCCACAGTTCTGACCTGCCAGTTTACTCAACATCTTCTGTATGGACTGGAGGTCACTTTTTCAGTGTTAGTCTATGAGACTTAGAATGAGGCAAGGAAAGCTGGAAATGGCAGAAGATGGTTACTGGTAAGTATTGTAATAACCCTCTACACAAACATTACTGATTGCAAACAAAGGGAACAATAACAAAAAAAATAAAAATGCTTGAGTGGTCATTTAAAAAAAAAAATGACAACTTCTACTGCGCAGACACAATAATTGCAGAATTGTCTGTTGTATTATTATTATTTTTATTAATATTTATTTCATTTATTTTTCTTGTAGGTAATCACTCAGAATGGACACTGCAGATGAAAATCTGACCAGATCTAATATAACTCCAGACTACAGTAGCCGGTAAGTTTATTTTCCTAATTCTTTATTTCTCATGAGATATCAGTGCAGACTCCATTCACATCTTTATTCAAGCTTCCACCCCGATTACATCAATATTCATAGGGATAAATCAGCTCCATCTGCAACGCGAGTATTCCTACCAATATGATGGAAACTCTAGTTAACCCATCAATCCCCTCTACAGGTCAATGTCGCCCATCAGATGTCAGTTGTGCAGAGGATTTGGCTCTGTATTGTGGCTCCTGTATAATAACACAGATGTGTCCAGAGCAGGATATAGACTTTCCCACTACATTCATTTATTGGGAAATTACAAGGGCACATCATTATTTAAATTTATTTATTTTTTTTTAGCAAAAGATCCCATAGAGATCAGAAGAATTCCCAGATCTGCAGCATCCACAATCAAATAAATATGTCACATCTAAATATGTCCTTATTAAGATGCTTTAAATGTTCTATTTTTTGGGGGGGGTGGGGTTGTCTGTTCAAAAAAAAAATGGAGACGACCTGTCAATCACCTGTGGCAAAAGTCAGCCAGGGCAGCGCCGGACTAGTCTTGTCTATGACTATGATCTTGTAACTATAGTTTTATTAAAATTCATTAGAGTTCTAGAAATAAATATACCAGGCTGTAATCATGCAGCCGGCTCTAATTCATGCTGCTCATGGTTTGTGCAGCATGCATTGACTAAAAGGTTCACTTTAAGAAGTTAAAGTACTTATAATTTGGGGAAAGTTAAGGATGAAAATATCTGTGAGTATGAGCTATTGTGAATCACTTTGATCTCTGGATTAAAGTCGAAACATGACCTGCAGTTTCATCCCATAAACAGTAGAGTATTCGTGCTAATGCTGCCCCAGGCACCAATAAAAAGCCTTTTGAAACAAATTCCCAATAAAATAAAAAAAATATTGTGAACTAAACTCCATGGAATCGACTAAAGATTTCTAAAGGTAAAAAAATATTAGAAAATAGTACTGTATATAAAACTATTAACCTGGTCATTTTCTTGCTGACATAAATTTCTTGCTCGCATTGGGCTGTTATGAACTTGTCCTGCAGTGATGATGTGCTGACATGCGCAAATAACTGATACAGCCAATCAGTGGCCTCAGTAGACTTGTCCTTGAATGTAGACATCACTTCTGAGGTCACTGATTGGCTGTATTAGTCATGTAGCACATCATCTCCGCAGGAGAAGCTCATAAGACCTTAACAGGAGAAGCAATGTAATTGCAGCAGTAGGAATTACCAGGTAAGTGAAAAAGAGTAAAATATAGAAAAGAATAAAAGACTAAATAATAAAAATATGTCATTGACGCTAATATACTTTACAAAGATTTTAAAATAATTTACAAATCATTTTATTTTCATCCTATTGAACACACGTCATTGTGTTTGCATACTACACATGTATTTCTTATATGGCATATTAAAAAAACAAAACAATAATATTTACTATTCGTAACACACTATTTTTTAATTTACATATTTTTTTATTACGGACTTATGTATGTTTGAAAATGTATGATTTATTAAATGTTTTTAAATTTGATTTTAGTCTGATTCCTACAGTTAATGTTCAGCTTTTCAATGCACTGAAATCACCCATGAGATTATAATAATAAAAATGGATCTCACAGAGGAGAGAATTGGCTCCCATCTGTGATGTACATTGTAAATGCTAATAACGAATGTGCTATAAATATAAATTATACTGCACATACATATTTATACTTACACACTGTACGCAAACCGCACCCATACAATCATATACTGTACACACACTGCTCCAATATAGTCACATACTGTACACAAACCGCACCCATACAATCATATACTGTACACACACTGCCCCAATAAAGTCACATACTGTACACAAACCGCACCTATACAATCACATGCTTTACACACTGCTCCAATATAGTCACATACTGTACACAAACCGCACCCATACAATCATACTGTACACACTGCTCCAATATAGTCACATACTGTACCCAAACCGCACCCATACAATAATACTGTACATACACTGCTCCAATATAGTCACATACTGTACACAAACCGCACCCATACAATCACATGCTTTACACACTGCTCCAATATAGTCACATACTGTACACAAACCGCACCCATACAATCATACTGTACACACTGCTCCAATATAGTCACATACTGTACACAAACCGCACCCATACAATCATACTGTACACACTGCTCCAATATAGTAACATACTGTACCCAAACCGCACCCATACAATCACATGCTGTACATAATGCTCCTATACAATATATAATATACACACACTGCACACATACAACCATATACTGTATATACATTCTCCCCATTACAATCATATACTGTATACACTGCTCCAATATAGTCACAAGCTGTACACAAACCGCACCCATACAATCACACACTGTACACAGACTGCACCCATACAATCACATGCTGTACACACTGCACCTATACAATCACATGCTGTACACACACTGCTCCAATAGTCACATACTGTACAAACAGTGCACCCATACAAGCACATTCTATATACACACTGCACCTATACAATCACATACTACAGCTTAGGGAAAAAGTAACTGTATTAAAAACATCTGTTATAGCAAATGTGTGATTTGTCCTAAGTGTCATTTGGCTTAAGTGTTTGACTTGTGATTTAGTGACTTTGGAGTCAAGAAAATTAGAATGGAGGAGCTTTTTTTAGTTCACTGTTCATATTTACTTTTTTACTTGTTTCTTTATTTCTGTGTTGAGAAGTCCCCATTAGGAAAATGTGCTCTATGCAATCCAGTGTACATCTTGTCTCATGTATGCAATGAAAAAACATAGGGAGGGGAGAAAAGGAAAAATTCAGTTCACCAAGTGCAGATGGTTTGAAGCCTTCATATGAACAATGTGGTGGATGGACTCCAGACCGGCAGCTGGGCAATAGCAGAGAGAGAAAGAAACAAAAACAAGAGGGTCTGTCTAGACATTTCTCGGAAACTCACCAAGGGGATATCTCCTCCTTTATGTTTTCAGGCATAGAAAAAATCAACCATCCCATGCGAAAGAGTGATTGGAAAAAGGCGCTCTTAAAATGTTAAACTTGACACAAGGTTTCCCAAGGGACTTAATTTCAAAATGTATCTACGATACTTACATTATGAAGTTTTTCTTAACAACCAATGGCATTAGTCCCCTCTTTTGCCTATCCTCATATTATCAGCTTTACTTTTATTGTTTCATGACACAATCCAATAGGGAAATCATTAATTCTCCACACAATATTGCTCCAAGGTACAACATGTCGTTTATTATTATTATTTATTATTATAGTGTCATTTATTCCATGGCACTTTACATGTGAAAAAGGGGAATACATAGCAGAAACACAATAATCTTCAACAAAATGAGTCAACGACTGGTTCAGAGGGAGAGAGGACCCTGCCAGCGAGGGCTCACAACTCACAATCTACAAGGGAAGGGCGAGGATACAGTAGGTGAGGGTAGAGCTGGTAATGCAGCGGTATGGTCGAGTAGAGGTTACTGTAGGCTGTAGGCTTGTTGGAAGAGGTGGGTCTTCAGGTTCCTTTTGAAGGTTTCCACGGCAGGTGGGAGTCTGATATGTTGGGGTGGAGAGTTCCAGAGTAGGGGGGATGCACAGGAGAAATCTTGTATGCGATTGTAGGAAGAGGAGATAAGAGGGGTGTAGAGAAGGAGATCTTGTGAAGATCAGAGGTTGCGGGTAGCTAAGTACCAGGAGACTAGGTCACAGGTGTATGGGGGAGACATTTGTGGATGGCTTTGTATGCCAAGATTAAGGTTTACAATATGCTTTGTCTAATACTCTATAATCATTTGAATTTCCCTGGTCCATATTGAAATGCCACAAGGTGAGATACTGTTGGTTTATTTTCCTATATTAGATTGTTTTCAATTGACGGAGGCCAAATTTTATAGAAATCTTATGTCTAAGCATTCCCAAACAAAATGCCTAAAGCTCACCATAATGTCGGAACCGATGAAGTTTGTAATCCTTCATATGGTGTTGGTTTTTGATGTTGTTTAATCCCAATGCAACCTATCTTCTTGAGTGTTATTCATACTTGTAGGGTTCTCTGCAATGCAGCATTTATATCCACATGAAATATTTGACAAATACCTTCCTAGTATTAACAAAAGTCTTCACCCAATATATTACAACTAGTGATGTACGAGCATGCTCGCCACTATTAAGTACTCGCCAGAGCATCAGAGCACTAAAGAGCCTCGGTGATTGACGAGTATGTTTAGAATGCTCGGGCGGGAGCTCAGGTCCACGCCCATCATTTTTGGTGTTTTTTAGAGAGCCAATTAACATTCAGGGATTGCCTACCAGTCACTGTAAGGCCGCAGCGATGTTGGTTGAGGCATTACAGTGATTGGCTGGCTGCATAGCATCATCGGGTCTGTTACGATCTGCAACAAGTACTAAGGAATGATAGGGGAAAGCTGTCCCTACAGTAAGACTATGCTGAATCCCTAAGATGTAGCGGGCTGCCTGTTCCTAGCAAATAGACCTAGTCTGAACGAAGACCTATAGCATAAGGGGAGGGGTCCCTAAAAGAACTAAGTACTGGGACAAAAAATGGACACCTCCTAAACAGAGAAGTTGCTGCAGAACACAAAAAGACAAACTGACAAAAAGGTACTAGAGGTCCAGAAGGACCAAGCGAACTGACAGAGAAAGGCACCGAAGCACCTGGCTAGAGGAACAGTCAAACACTGAAGTCCAGCACAGCCAAAAGGGCAGAGCTGGAATATGAATGCAGATGGTCACATGACCGCAAAACACAAGATGGAAAAAAAACAAACAGGAGGGTTCTAACAGCGTCTATATAAGACCTGTTGACCTTCACAGTCACAGGCTATCCCAGAAACAGGCAGAGTAGGGAGAGGTTCTGCTGAGTGAGAGAGAATTGGAGGTTGTTTTAGTGACGTATTCCACAGCATTACAAATCAACACTAACAGTATTTCTAAGGACTAATTCTACTGAATATTAATCGTGGTGATAGCAGTAGTTAGGCAGGCAGAGTTTGTAGAGAGCGTATTCAACAGAATAGGGTCCATTGCATGTTCTTTTTGCTGCTGTTACTCATATCCATTGCCCTAGAAATCAGGGCTAATAGTCTTTTTGCTCTTAATCCTGATTATTTTGGTGAAAATCAATATAGTACACCATTTTTACTACTCCATTTGCTTGTTATCAGCATACAACCAGATTTGGCTGATTTTAATAGCATTGCTGTATTGTGCAAGCAGAGAATCTTGTCCATCAGACATGATCCTATATTACTGCGGTAATAATACATACAGTTTTAACAACGTGACAAATATTATACTCCATTTAAAGTCTGCCAGTTGTGTGTTCAAACCTATTCACACTTGGTCACTGCCCAGTACCATATCTATTAGGCCACTGGCTAAACCCGTGGTCATCAGACGTGATTCTATATTACTGCGGTAATAATGCAGACATTTTTGGCAATGTGACAAATCCTATACTTCATTTAAAGTCTGCCAGTTGTGTGTTCAAACTTATTCACACTTTGTCGCTGACCAATATTATATTTGTGAACAATGTTGTCAGAGCATTATGCCACTTCTAAGGACTGACAAAAGAATATACAAAAATGAAGCTAAAATGGATTTTCCTAGAAGAAATGTTAAGAAACATTCTTCCAGGGTCATGACTTCTATATAAGGCCAAATAAATAACAAAAATAAAAATAATGCTCCTCCACACTTTAGGCTATGTTCACACATAGTGTTTTTAATGCATTTTGGCACTTTCACATTGCTTTCGACAGTGAAAAATGCATTCACCAGTAAATGTAATCTTAGCATTTTATTACCTTATCTAGCCATGTGGTGTGTGAGACATGATCAGACACATCCTGATTTATTTGTGAAGCAGGGACTCTGAGAGTCACAAAGCCTTTTTTTACAGGGCCATTAGGTGGCCCTTACTCTTGTTAAAGGGCCAGAAGTCGGCCCTCGCTATTGCTAGAGGGCCATCAACCAGCTATGCCTTTTTTACAGGGCCATTAGGTGGCCCTTACTCTTGTTAAAGGGCCAGAAGTCGACCCTCACTATTGCTAGAAGGTCATCAACCAGCTATGTCTTTTTTACAGGGCCATTAGGTGTCCCTTACTCTTGTTAAAGCGCCAGAAGTCAGCCCTCACTATTGCTAGAGGGACATCAGCCAGCTATGCTTTTCATAGCTGCACATTGCTACTGTAAAATAATGTGTCCATCTGAGGTGTTCACATTTTCTTTTTCATATATATTCTGTCAAGTTTGAAACTTTGATATCAATCAGGCGGCCCTCACAATTTATGGATGTCCAGCAAGCGGCCCTCACAATTTATAGAGTGACAACAGGCAGCTGCCACTATTTTTAAAGGGCCAGCAAGCATCTTGGGGACAGATGAGACCAAGATAAGGCTTTTTGGTAAAGCAGCACAACATTCAACTGTTTACTGTAATTTGAATGAGGCCTACAAATAAAAGAACAAAGTACTTACAGTCAAATATGGTGGAGGTTCAAATAAATTTAGGGGTTGTTTTGCTGCCTCTGGCACAGGGTGTCTTGACTATGTGCAAGGCTTCATGAAAGGTGAAGATTCCTAAAGGATTTTTGGTCACAATATAGTGCCCAGTGTCATAAAGCTGGGTTTGCATCCTAGGTCATGGAACTTCCAGCAGGACAATGACCTAAAACATAGTTCAAGAAGCACTCTTAAATGGAAGAAATAAAGCACTGGAGAGATCTGTCGTGGTAATTCCATCTCCATTAGCTTCAAGTCTCCCACCACTAAATCTTAAGTTCAGAAGCTATGAGAGAAACTGCGAATGGACACATTAAATCAGTAAATTTTTTAAACTTTGATTAATTTTTGTTAAATATGAAAATGTCTGCCAACTTTAATTAGTTTCTGTCAACTATGATAAATTTCTGTCAACCTTGATTCATTTCTGAGTACAGATCACCGTAAAAAATTATGAATCGGTCATTGAGTGCATGGAAAAAAACAATCAAGTTATGGACTGTGGAAGAGATGTTTGTGACCAAAATGAACACTCATCTCCAGCTGATGATACCACCTAGTTCCTGTCTCTACTGTAAATGCAGCTAACAGTGGTATCAATAGGGAATAGAATAGAGTTTTATTTTTTTTCTGCAGCACCAGCAGCATGCAGTATAAGGCAATAATACCTGGCTGGATCAATGTAATACACTGTCCATACAGTGATAGCTCACACGTAAACTAATTTCAGATAAGAGAGGTAATATTGTAGAATATATAATCTGTTTGAATTGGTATTTCCATTATTAAGGAGTGGGTCTCCTATAATGTTCTTGTGTATGCAACAAGTTCAAGGGCTGCCAAAAATTAGGACGCACTCAAGTACCAATTTGAAAAGATCTAGTGGAGGGCCTCAGTTAAATTTTTTTTTTCTAGTATTAAGGAGTGGGTCTCCTATACTATTATTGCATATGCAGCAAGTTCAAGGACTGCCAAAAAGTAGGACGCACTCCAATACCAATTTGAAGAGATGTAGTGGAAGCGTCAGTTGAAATTTCTATTATTAAAGAGTGGGTGTCCTATACTGGTAATGCCCATGTACTAGGTGCATGGGCTGACAAAATATTGCCCCTGTGGGGGGGTAGACATATATATTATATATAAAGTTAGAGGTAGGCTTCTAAAAAAAAATTTCTACGACCATCATGGGTGTTGCATGATGGTCACCTTGGTGATATGCTGGTGGAGGATAGGTAGAAGGAGGAGGGTGACATAAAATAGAAGAAATCCTGAAGTGTATGCCTATCTCTGGGTTTGAAGGGATGCATGGGAATAGACCCTCAAAAAAATAAACACTGGATTTGAGTTTATGTTCCGCTGCTATCATCTAGTGGTATTGAGAAGTCTGGCCCAATCCAGCCCTTGTTCATTTTGATAAGAGTCAGCCTGTTAGCATTTTCAGTTGACAGGCGAATGCACCTACCTGTTGTAATGCCCCCGACAGCACTAAAACCCATCTCTGAATAAACTCTAGCGGCCACGACCTCCAAGGTTTAGAGAGACATTTTATGCCACGTGTCCAGCTTAGATACCCAATAGTTGTAAGTTACAGAGGAATCACAAGGACGCTGGTACAATTGCCAAAGTAGTCCTTCAGCATTTTCCAAAACTTTTCCCTCCTTGACCAAGTACACCGCGTATCAGGGCCTGGGCGCTGGGATGGTCGGAGAAAACTGTCCCAGACCTTTGACAGTTTTCCTCTGCCTCATCTGGTTTGTGTCTCCCTCACCTGTACTCCTTGGTTGTCCAACGAACTGTGACCTCTGATGCCAGTGTTGTCAGAAGGAAATTCTTCAACAAGGGCCTTCTGATAGTGCAACATTTTATTAGGCGTCTCCGCCATGGGAAGGAGAGATAGAAAGTTCTTGTAGCGTCGGTCTAGAAGTTCTCGTTGTTGCATGGGTTTAGAACCATACACAGAAATCTACATGACATCAATACCCTGCATCTTATGTACAATCTACAATCATCTTTAGCTCCCATCCTCTCCCTCTCCTGTCCAGACTCAGCATTGTCACTTGTCACACTATAACAACACATTGAAGAGTGCCCTGGATAAAGCAGCACCTGCTACACACTGAATGATCTGGCATATATGGCAGTCCTGACACACGATGCAAACACATTTTCTCCAGCTCTGCTCAAGGTGCGCTGAGCGTCTGTGGAGAAAATCACTTTCAGGAGAAGACTTCATCCACTATAAGTTCATGCTCAAAACTTTTAACTCTGCTCTCTATCTGGCTAAACAAGTCTACTTTTACCACCCTCATTACATCTCTAGCCAGCATTCCTAAACGACTCTTTGAAACCTTCCACGCCCTCCTGAGTAGTGTTGAGCCACCCCTGTAGTGTTTGAGTTCGGTTCGGTTCATCGAACACCCTTGTGTTCGTCGTACTGTTCGTTGAACTGTTCGTCGAACACCTTCAAACACCGTTAAAACCAATGGCAGGCAAACAAAAACACATTGAAAACACCTTCAAAGGTGTCCAAAAGCTGACAAACTGCTCAGAAGACATAACTAACACATGGAAAAGTGAAAAGTACATATAGTCATGCGAAAAGAAAAGAGGTGGAGGAGTAAAAGGAGGGGGAGACACAGATATAGGCATGTCATGCCCTTCTAAAATCCAAAAAGTGAGAAGCCGACACGGTCAGTCAGTTCCTGCACATGCCACCTCCGTGTCGCCGGGTTTGTGCCAGAGCCGCGGTGGACCCCGATGGCCAGCCCCCCTCTCCCAATACTGGTGCCTGTCCGCTGGTGGGTCGAGTGAACCACCCTGTGGTGGAGGCAGGTCTAAGCTTTTTAATTTAAATTGTCTCTCTAATTTGAATGAATAGACTTTAAATCCTTTTACAAGGATCTATTGGAGGGTAAGTCTCATGCCAGCAGCCACGTAATTCCAGCTCCAGTAGCGTCCACTAAAGCTGCTGCAGTTAAAAATCTTTTATAAGGAATGAGCTCGGCAGTCCACCACAAGGCGTCCTACCACCAGTCCCAGACCCTATGCCTTGGGGTGCCTCCTGATGCTCTTCACTGAGTATCCCGGGGTCCCAAAGCATTTCCTTTGAAAAAATTAAGTGTCCAAACTACAGGTGGTGTAGCTTGCTTAACAGCTGGGATAATTCTCTGACTAGCAGACACTGCTACTAGGCACAAAGTATTTCCTGGGCTAGATGCAGTTAAAAATTTGTAATTAGATACTCTCATTGGATGCTGAGAAAGCATTCCATAGAGTCTACTGGCATGCCATATATTATTCTCTTAAAAAGCTTGGGGTAGGGGTCTAGGGGACCCTTTTATAGCCAAAATCATGGCCCTGTATCGCAATACGTCACCTAGGCTGAAGATAAATGGAACTGTGGCACCCCGAGGGCTCGGTTGCTACAGAGGTATTGCACCTCACCCAGAGGTGTGATATCTCACTGTCACGTAAGGATGGAGTGTGGATCAGGACCCCGACACCTGCATGCATTACACCACATTGCCGTGGGGCAGGGCGACCAATATATCCCTGAGATGGGCACGACAGTCCCTGTCCCTGGCTGGAGAGGGGTGAGGGAACAGTGAGGAAGGGGAACCATGTAGTGCAGGAGCAGGGAGGAAGCAGTTCCTGGGTGCATTGAGTAGGTAGTATAAAAGGTGGGCACCATCTTAGTTCAGTGCAGAGTAGTCTGAGCAGAAGTGACAGAGAGAAGGGGCTCTGCATGAGCTCTGCTCCGGAGGCGGGCCTAGTAACAGAGGCCCAGGCCTGGAAGAGGGAGAAGGAAGGAAGAGTAGCGGAGAAGGCTCCAGGAACGAGGAACGAAGGGATCCCCGGGGTGCGGAGGGGCGAGTCGCCACAGCACGCCCGAGTCCACCTGCGTGGAGGGGTCAGTCCAAAGGGGGAGACCGGTCCCCGAAACTAGTAGAGGCGGGAAACAACCCTCAGCTAGAAACCGGAGGATGTGACATTTTATGTGGCGCAGCCCCTCGATACACCCGCTAGGAAGGCACCACATAGGGTCAGGGAAACTGGCGCCAAGTTTACCAAGAGGAGGCCCGAGGCAGCCGGATAGAAGCATTGGTAAGAAAGGCCAGACAAAGGACACACAAAGGTTGTCCTGTGAAGCGCTCCAAAGTTATCTGGGAGTTGTCTGAGCCCCTCACCTGGTGAGCACATTACGACGTGGGCAGCCGTTACCTGCAGAAGTGGTCTGGATAATAAGAACTGAGTAAAGGCCCTTAACTGCATCACTGACTCTGTGTCGTTACTGCTGCTGCCCTGCACCATCAACCCCATCCTCCGCATACACTGCCCTAAGGCTATACTCCTCCCGTGGGGAGTTATACTACGCTCTCCTGCACCCACAACACCAGCCTCAGTGGTCTGCCCTGCAGCGGCGGCTCACTCTGACCGCAATCCATGGGTGGCGTAGTCAGACAATTAAACATCAAAACCACATGCATATTTCTGCCACTGGTTTGAACGCCCTGAGCCAAGTTAGAACTGTTATATTCACTACGTGAACCACTGCTGTTTTGTGGAAAAGCACATGTACACTGTGTTCAAAATTATTATGCAAAAAGTGTTTAGGAGTGATAAGGGAAGAATTTGTTTGTTTGTCAGTTAAACTCATTGATGGTGATGTGTGTCAGGGCTCTTTATATCACTGTAAGCAATTGCAGACACATGTGCTAATTAGTTTGGCAGGTGTGTCCAATGTAAGGCAAAACTACATAAGAAGGCTGTCCCACATTACTAAGCAGTCTACATTTTCTGCCAAATGGGAAAGAAAAAGAATGTGTCGGCTGCTGAGAAGCAACAAATTGTGGAGTGTTTAGGTCAAGGCATGACTACAATCAACATTGTGCGATGATCAGGATGAATTGTCTTGGCAATCAAGAAGTATGTAGCTGATTCACAGTGCACACATGTGCGTGCTGATAAGGGCAAATTGAGGACTCTTTCCTACAGGCAATTACGTCAAGTTAAAAGAGCAGCGGCATAAAAGCCTTGTCATAGCAGCAGACAAGTTTTTGAAGCTGCTGGTGCCTCCAACGTCCCCCGAACACCAAGATGCAGGGTCCTTCAGAGGTTTGCAGCTGTGCATACACCATCCTGTCGACCTCCTTTATCCACTGCACACAAGCAAAAACGGCTCCAGTGGGCCAAACAATACATGAGACTGACTTCAAAACTGTTTTGTTCACCGATGAGTGCCGTGCAATGCTCGATGGTCCAGATGGATGGAGTGGAGGATGGCTGGTTGATTGACACCCCACGCAAACACGGCTACAGCGCCAACAAGGAGGAGGTGGAGTAATGTTTTGGGCTGGAATCATGGGGAGAGAGATTGTCGGCCCCTTTAGGATCCCTGAAGGGGTAAATATGAACTCCATAATGTATCTGGAGTTTCTCAAACAGCACTTCCTGCCATGGTTCAAGAAGAAGAACCGTGTATCCCGCAGCAAGATCATTTTTATGTATGATAATGCACCGTCTCATGCTGCACATAACACATCTGCATCTCTGGCTGATATGGGCATAAAAGGGGACAAACTTATGGTGTGACCCCCATGCTCCCCTGACCTCAACCCCATTGAGAACCTCTGGAGCATCATCAAAAGGAGTGTCTATGATGGTGGGAGGCAGTTCAAATCTAAGCAACAGCTCTGGGAGGGTATTCTGTCCTCATGCAAAACAATTGAAGCAGAAACCATCCAAAACCTAACCAATTCAATGGACGAGAGAGTTCAGAAGCTCCTTTCGAACAAGGGGTCCTATGTGCAAATGTAACATCACCTAGAATAAAGTTTTGAGTTGAAAATTGTTGATTTCAGTTTCTAATAACCTGCTAATGCTTATAATTTCAAAAATGACCATTTTTTTGTTCTTTTTTAAAATGAAAAGGTTGATCGAAGAGTGTGGGGGATCTAAGAGTGTGACAACCCAGTAGTCATGATTACTTCGAATTCTGACAATCTGAGGGTCATGTTGCAGGTAGTGCAGCAAGAAGGCACTCATGTGTCTTGCACATCTAGGAGAGCCAAAATTATTTTACGGGCTAGATGCAGCTAAAATTTATTCGTAATTTTAAATCTGGTGGAGCTTAGTATAGATGGCCTAATAGAATCATTACTGCACACTGCTACAAAGCCCAAATTATTTTCCAACCAAGATACAGATAAACATGATTAGTAATTTTAAACCTGGTGGAGCTTAGTATAGATGGCCTATTAGAATCAGTACTGCACACTGCTACAAAGCCCAAATATTTTTCCAGCCAAGATACAGAAAAACATGATTAGTAATTTGAAAGCTTAAAACGGTTGGTGAGGTGATTTTAACCAATTATCAAACTTTTACTCCCCCCAGGATGACACAGGGGTAGAAAAGTCATTTCAGATCCATGATTTGTTCATCTTTATGAATGTGAGTCTGTCTACATTATCAGTGGAGAGCCGAGTGAGATTATCTGTCAGCACACCACCAGCAGCGCTGAACACACGTTCAGACAGAATGCTGGCTGCGGGGCATGACAAGATCTCCAAGGCGTAAGTGGCGAGCTCCGGCCATTTATCCAGATTGGAAGCCCAAAAAGAGCAAGGATCCAGCGACACAGTCATGGCTTCAATATTTTCTTGGAGATACTCCTGTACCATCGTCTCTTGGCGTTGACTATGTGTCAGACTTCTTGTCTCCTGTGGCCTTGCAAAGGAAGGGCTAAAAAAGTGGTGAAATGATTCAGCAAAATTGATGTTACCAGCAGATACTGTGTTTCTGTTACGGTTTGAGTGCTGAACACCCGACGGTCCCACGGTTGGCAAGTTCTAACTGTGAGATTCACTACGTGCACCACTGGTGTTTTGTGGAAAAGCACATGTAAGATTCTGCAACAGTCTCTGCTGATACTCCTGCATGCGTGCATCCCTTTCTATCGCAGGAATAATTTCTGCAAATTTACTTTTGTACTGGGGTTCTAACAGTGTGGCAACCCAGTAGTCAGGAATATTTCTAATTCTCACAATTCGAGGGTCATGTTGCAGGTAGTGCAGCAAGAAGGCACTCATGTGTGTTGTGCATCCAGGAGCACCAAGTCCCTGTTGTGTTGGTGGCGAGGTAACAATCATGCTTCCTTCCTCTGTCCTCTCCCCCCAACCTCGCACAATAGATATGTGATCAAGGTCTCCCTCATCTGATGAGTCTTCCATCAATTCATCCTCCACTTCTTCCTGGGTTCCTGCACCTTCCTCACTAGTTTGGCTGATACCGTGCGTCCTGGTAAAACCATCTCCCCCACCCTCACATGCCTGCCGCCTTGGTGCTGCCGACCGTCTGGACCTTGCAGATGTTAGCCCTTCCGAAAAATAACTCCTCCTCCTCTACTTCCTCCACCTCCTCTTGTGCCACCACATGACTCCGAATTCTGTTTAACACGTGCTCCATCATGTAAATCACTGGAATAGTTATGCTGATAATGGCATCGTCAGCACTAAACATCTTCGTCGCCATTTCAAAACTGTGCAGAAGGGAGCATAGGTCCCTGATCTGAGACCACTCCTCCAGCGTGATTGCCCCACCTCTGGATCTCATTGGCCCAGGCTATACATCACAACGTATTGCACCAGGGCTTGTCGGTGCTGCCACAGTCGCTGCAACATGCGCAGAGTTGAATTCCACCGGGTAAGCACATCGCATTTTAGCCGGTGAAGAGGCAGGCCCAACGGCTTCTGTAGAGATGTAAGTCGCTGAGCTGCAGGATGCGAATGGCGGAAGTAAGCACACAGCTACCGTGCCCTCTGCAGAAGGCCATCTAGTCCGGTATAGTGGGTTAAAAATTGCTGGACAACCAGGTTCAACACGTGAGCCATACAAGGCACGTGTGTGACATTGCCCCGGCGAAGGGCCGCACCTGGTTTCAGGTCCAGTAGAGACAACTATTCATGAAATTGGTTCTCCAGAGCTGACCACAACTCCTCAGCTGTGTGACTCACATTTCCCAGACATTTCATAGTAAAAACCGCCTGATGACGTTGAGCACTACTGCCAGCATAGTAAGGAGGTGTGCAGGTTCCATTCTGCGCAGTTAGAAAGCTTGTGGCATGACCAGAATTGTTTTGGGTGCAGGTGGAGGACCGAGAGGAGGTTGAGGAGGCAGAAGCAGTGGAGGAACTTTGAGATAAAGAGGATTGACGCACAACTCGTGGGGACGGCAAGACTTGGACAGCAGCCCCTTGTCCTACTGTCACCATAGTTACCCAGTGCCCAGTCAGTGACATGTACCGCCCCTGTCCATGCCTACTCGTCCAAGTGTCTGTGGTGAAATGCACACTGTCACACACAGAGTTTCTCAAAGAAGGGTTGATGTTGTGTGCGACATGCTGGTGGAGCGCATGCACACCTTTCTTTGAGAAGTAGTGACGACTGGGCATCTGGTACTGGGGCACTGCGCGGACATAAGGTCTCGAAAATCCTCTGTGTCCACCAGGTGGAAAGGCAGTATTTCTGTAGCCAAGAGCTTGCAGATGGTGAAATTCAACCACTTAGCTTTCTCATGGCTAGGAGGAAATGGTCTTTTACTTGTCCACATCTGAGGGACCGATGTCTGGCTGTTGTGCTTAGATGGGGTTGAGAAGGGTGTCCCCGGCAAACTACCGGTCTGTGAGGAAGATGCAGGCGGACATGTTAGGTTGCCTTGATCCAAAGGTGGTGCTATCGATGTCGGACAGCGCTGAGCACCAACTGGTGTTTCCACCTCCAAAGAAAATGATGACCTGCCAATCACGCTGGCTGTTGCGGGAAAAGAGGTGGCAGGTCTGCGTCCCAAACCAGGTATGACCGCTCTCCCCCCAGTCACAGAGGATGAAGAGGCCGCGGATGCACCAGATGTGGCAGACGGTGGTTGGCCCGGCCGGCTAGGCCGAATTGTAGCACAGTGAGCTTCCCACTGCAACTTATGCTTCATATCCATGTACCGGTTCATGCATGAAGTACTCAAACTATGTATTTTTTGGCCTCTACTAAGCTTTTTCTGACAAATGTAACAGATAAAACGAGTTGGGTCATCTTTATCGATCTGAAAAAATGGCCAGGCTATGCAAGGCTTAGCACCCATGCGAAAATTGCAATGGAAAAACAAATGATATATACTTATATTTCTGTAGGACATTAACCTTGAATATCCACATTATACAGACTATATCACCGTGGACTAAAGTATTAGACCATCGGATAAACCTACGACAGAAACCTATAAAAATTGTCCGACAAACCGGTCATATTAAAAATAAACCTTTATTGAAACACAGTATGTGGTGGCACTAAAGAAAAGAGCATCCACTACACAGCACAGGTAGACCAAAAAAGTATATATAAATCTATAAGTAGTCAAAGCGATTAACACAAGCCAGATCAAGCACTAGCACATCAATGTATATATGCATATATGTATAGAGGTGTCAGAAAAAATCAAACTGACAATAGATCAGACTGTCTAAATGATTACATCCATTAAGCCAAATAATATGCATAAATGTATAGAGTAGAACAATGTCAATGTGGGGTTGGATGTGTCATAAGACGGCTAATGAAACAGTATATAGTATGTAGATTAAATTACCTCGCACAACTAGAGAGGCTTGAGTCGCTGGCCCAGCTTGTGCTCCTGCTATGTATGTGGACAGCTCACCCCGACGCGCGTTTCATTTGCGTCCTTCCTCAGGGGGTGGACGCAGTTTGATTTTTTCTGACACCTCTATACATATATGCATATATACATTGATGTGCTAGTGCTTGATCTGGCTTGTGTTAATCGCTTTGACTACTTATAGATTTATATATACTTTTTTGGTCTACCTGTGCTGTGTAGTGGATGCTCTTTTCATTAGTGCCACCACATACTGTGTTTCAATAAAGGTTTATTTTTAATATGACCGGTTTGTCGGACAATTTTTATAGGTTTCTGTACTTAGCACCCATGCGACCTGAAGAGCCAACACGACTTGTGGTCAGAGGCAGAGTTGTGTTTGAGGATGCAGTTGTTGACATGCTTCCAGTACATCTCTGTCCAGGAAGGCGCAACCTGACCTCGTCATCACTAGCATCCTCCTCCACCTCCTCTGCTGACCTCATCGACTGGCTGACTGTGGGTTGACAGTAAGTGGGATCTCCAACCTTGTCATCATCACCATGTGTGTTATCACACCCGTCGTCCTCAGAGCCAACCTTTTCCTGCCCTGAAAAAAAACTAAACTTGTTGCTCCATTCAGGTATTTGAGTCTCATCATTTTCCTCATTGTCTCCACCAACAGGAGTTACAGTTTGGGAATGAGGGTCTACATTATGGTCAGAACCTTCTGCGTCTGGTCCTGGATCCGACTCAAAGATTCTGGGCAACAGTGCAGATCATTTCCTTGTCTGGATTCACAGAAGCTCTGGAGCCGACCTCTGATTGCCAGGCTATAGTATGAGTGAACAGCTCTGCAGACTCAACCATCTGTTCTACCCCATACTCAGACGGGCAGCTGGAGACTTGGGAGCTGTGAGGAACCAAGTGCGATTGGGGTGACACCTCTGAGGACTGGAGTATTTGTGATGTTGAAGTTGAGGTGGAGGAGAGCCCACATAAAGGAGCACTTGATATACGTTGAAGCACCTGCTGTTTTTGTGCCTCATCTGGAATTTGTAGCAATTGGCGTGGCCGTAAGAAAGGGATCTTATTACATTGTCCGCTAAAAGAAGTAGACATTTTAGTTTGGCTGGAAGATGGTCTTTCTTCTGCAGATGTTACTGTGGCTTTAACACCTACCCCACGGACACAACCTTTTTACCCCTTCCCAACACACCTATTCCCCTTTCCACCAGCAGCAAGCCTTTTTCCACTTATTTTGGTGGTTAACTAATTCACATCTCTGGAGTTATTTGCATAAAAAAACAATGGATGGGAACCGAGCAGAGCTGAGTGGCCAAACTGTGCTAATAGGTCAAAAGTTTTGGCTGGGTTAGATGCAGATAAAAATTATTTTGAATTTGCAACCTGGTGGAGCTTAGTATAGATGGACTAATAGAACAAGTCCCACACACTGCTACAAGCCGAAATATTTTTTCAGAGCTAGATGCAGATAAAAATTATTTTGAATTTGCAACCTGGTGGAGGTTAGTATAGATGGACTAATAGAATGATGCTATGCCCAAAAGGTTTTACTTCACTAGGTGCAGTAAAAAAATTGGTATTCTATACACAGGTGGTGTAGCTTGCAACACAGATAGGCTACTCCACTGACTAACACACACTGCAATAGGCCAAAAATGATTTGCTTTGCTAGATTTAGCCAAATGCTGTGAAAAAAACTTGCACAGCACTAAAACAGACCTGCCTGGCAAAAAGTGATAGGAACTGATGTAACCTAGCCCTCAAAAGGACTGCAATTACAATTAGTCTTTACTCCCAACCTATCTATTTATGAGCAAAGACCTGCCTGATTAAAGTCATAGAAAATGTTGTAACTTAGGACTGCAATCACAACTATTCACTACTCCCAAGCTATCTGTAGATTTGTGCGAAAACTGGCTTGATATTAACAAAGTATAGCGCACATAGCAACAGTGGTGCCATCTAATACGCAAATGCAGCAGTGAGAAAATGGTGGCGACGGGGAAAATGGCTGGGTCTTATAGGGCAAGGACATGTGACATACACTGCCAATGACACATGCCCTTGCTTGTGTGAAAAAAAGCACTTCGCTCCGTGTGTGCGCTGCTGATAGGCTAACAGATTGCAACTCCCCACTGTAAATGCGGGAAAGAGAAAAAAATTGAGATCATCATTATTCCTGCAGAAATCCATCCCCTGCCCCTCCCTCCATCCCGCTGTACACTAAAACTGCGTATTAACATTAATTTTCAGCATTACTGAGAAAAAATCCAGTTATGATTTTGGTGCACGAACATTTATCAAACATAACCTCGAACAGTCGAATTTTTTTCAAATTGTTCGTGTTCGCCGAACGGCTCGAATACCGCCCAAAACAGCTCGAATTTGAGATTGGCGAACAGTATGAGTCTAACACCGCTCATCTCTAGTGAGGACCACATTATTTAGACTGATGTCTTCAGAAAACCTACTTCGGTCAATTCTTTAGTACACGCTGCTTCTGCTCATGATCCTTCTTCGATTCGTGCCGTCCCGGTCGGACAATTTCTAATGATGAGGCGGATATGCTCTACTGATTATAAATTTGAAAGTCAGGCTTTGGATCTGGCTGAAAGATTTAGACAGCGGGGTTACAGCAAGCACCTCCATTGGCCGTGGCTATGCAAGAGCACGAAATACACTCCGTAATCGTTTAATTTATCCATCAAGTGTATTAAAACAGGGGATATCAGTAAGAATCCGCTACAACTCCACATACAGCTACGAGTGGGGGAATATGCAGCGGATTCTTTGGCGTCATTGGAGTGTTCTCAGTGTGGAGCCCTCCCTACGAGAAGCAATAGGCAGCTACCCACAAATGACTCCTCGGCAGGCCAATAATCTGGGTGACTTGCTTGTATCTAGCCACTAAGTACCTCCCTTGACTAATCCATTTGGGTCCCACGAACCCACGGTTGGTTGCTTCCCTTGTGGCCATTTTGCGGCCTGCGCCAATGTCCTGCGCAGTAGTTCATTCACGTCCTCTGATGGCTCTCGTGAATTCAAAATCCACAATTATATCTCATGTGGTACATCCCATGTGGTATATTATGCCACATGTGGTTGCCAATTAATATATGTGGGACTCACTACAAGAGAGATAAGAATCAGAGTTCATGAACACGTGCGGGCCATTGGCACGGCTCGGACCGTGGCTAAGCCCAGGGAGCTCAAAACACTGCCACGTCACTTCAAAGCAGTCCACAATTGTGATCCACGGACACTGAAGATCCGTGGCAAAGATGTTGTACATCTGGGCTCCCGGGGTGGGAACGGCAAACCACTTCTGGCCCAAATAGAGGCCAGATGGATTGTCACCTTGAACACCATTGCTCCGCGGGGCCTCAATGAGAATCTGGGGTTCTCGTCCTTTCTCTGAGGTGTAATAGCTGACTATATGTAATACATAATGATTCTTTGCCCTCTTTCAGACCATGCCCTGTCCATTATGGATCATGGGGCTATATGTTTTTATTTCACATTTTTCTAATTTTCTTATTTCCTAATACTCACCCTCTTTCTTATAGTGACTGTGCTCCGGGATTTGCAATCTTGAAGGATGTCTGCCATGGACAACTTTTCTCTTGGATTCCTTCCACATCTAAGAGCAATCAAGATTTTGACATATATGTAGTTTTTCTATCTATGTTGTTATGTGCTCTCCCCATTTTATTTTTATTTTTATTTTCTCCGTTGAGTGATATGTATGTTTTTTACTAGTGTTGAGCCACCCCTGTAGTGTTCGAGTTCGGTTTGGTTCGTCGAACACCCGTGTGTTCGCCGAACTGTTCGTCGAACTGTTCGTCGAACACCTTCGAACACCGTTAAAACCAATGGCAGGCAAACAAAAACACATAGAAACACATAGAAAACACCTTCAAAGGTGTCCAAAAGCTGACAAACTGCTCAGAAGACATAACTAACACATGGAAAAGTGACAAGTACATATAGTCATGCGAAAATAAAAGAGGTGGAGGAGTAAAAGGAGGGGGAGACACAGATATAGGCATGTCATCCCCTTCTAAAATCCAAAAAGTGAGAAGCCGACACGGCCAGTCCGCTCCTGCCCGTGCCACCTCTGTGTCGCCGGGTTTGTGCCAGAGCCGCGGTGAACCCTGACGGCCAGCCCCCCTCTCCCAATACTGGTGCCTGTCCGCTGGTGGGTCGAGCGAGCCCCCCTGTGGTGGAGGCAGCTCTAAGCTTTTTAATTTAAATTGTCTCTCTAATTTGAATGAATACACTTTAAATCCATTTACAAGGATCTATTGGAGGGCAAGTCTCATGCCAGCAGCCGCGGTAATTCCAGCTCCAGTAGCGTCCACTAAAGCTGCTGCAGTTAAAAAGCTTTTATAAGGATCGAGCTCGGCTGTCCACCGCAAGGCATCCTACTGCCAGTCCCTGCCCCTATGCCTTGGGGTGCCTCCTGATGCTCTTCACTAAGTATCCCATGGTCCCGAAGCATTTCCTTTGAAAAAATTAAGTGTCTAAACTACAGGTGGTGCAGCTTGCTTAACAGCCGGGATAATCCGCTCACTAGCAGACACTGCTACTAGGCACAAAGTATTTCCTGGGCTAGATGCAGTTAAAAATTTGTAATTAGATACTCTCGTTGGATGCTGAGAAAGCATTCCATAGAGTCTCCTGGCACGCCATATATGATTCTCTTAAAAAGCTTGGGGTAGGGGTCTAGGGGACCCTTTTATAGCCAAAATCACGGCCCTGTATCGCAATACGTCACCTAGGCTGAAGATAAATGGAACTGTAGCACCCTGAGGGCTCGGTTGCTACAGACGTATTGCACCTCATCCAGAGGTGTGATATCTCACTCTCAGGTAAGGATGGAGTGTGGATCAGGACCCGACACCTGCATGCATTACACCACATTGCCGTGGGGCAGTGCGACCAATATGCCCCTGAGATGGGCACGACAGTCCCTGTCCCTGGCTGGAGTGGGGGGAGGGAACACTGAGGAAGGGGAACCCTGTAGTGCAGGAGCAGGGAGGAAGCAGTTCCTGGGTGCATTGAGAAGGGAGTATAAAAGGTGGGCACCATCTTAGTTCAGTGCAGAGAAGTCTGAGCAGAAGTGGCAGGGAGCAGGGGCTCTGCATGAGCTCTGCTCCGGAGGCGGGCCTAGTAACAGAGGCCCAGGCCTGGAAGAGGGAGAAGGAAGGAAGAGGAGCGGAGAAGGCTCCAGGAACGAGGAATGAAGGGATCCCAGGGGTGCGGACGGGCGAGTCGCCACCGCACGCCCGAATCCACCTGCGTGGAGGGGTCAGGCCATAGGGGGAGACCGGTCCCCGAACTAGTGGAGGCAGGAAACGACCCTCAGCTAGAAACCGGAGGCTCTGACATTTTATGTGACGCAGCCCCTCGCTACACCCGCTAGGAAGGCACCACATAGGGTCAGGGAAACTGGCGCCAAGTTTACCAAGAGGAGGCCCGAGGCAGCCGGACAGAAGTGTTGGTAAGAAAGGCCAGACAAAGGACACACAAAGGGGGTCCTGTGAAGTGCTCCAAAGTTATCTGGGAGTTGTCTGAGCCCCTCACCTGGTGAGCACAGTACGACGTGGGCAGCCGTTACCTGCAGACGTGGTCTGGATAATAAGAACTGTGAGTAAAGGCCCTGAACTGCATCACTGACTCCGTGTCGTTACTGCTGCTGCCCTGCACCATCACCCCCATCCTCCGCATACACTGCCCTGAGGCTATACTCCTCCCGTGGGGAGTTATGCTATGCTCTGCTGCACCCATAACACCAGCCTCAGTGGTCTGCCCTGTAGCGGCGGTTCACTCTGACCGCAATCCACGGGTGGCGTAGTCGGACATTTAAACATGAAAACCACATAAATAGTTCCACCACTGGTTTGACCGCCCTGAGCCACGGAACTGGGTCGCCGCCACGAAGACTACAACCACCAGCATCCACCAAAAAGGGTCCGGCTCCGGGTGTCCCAAGGCCCAGGGGGTGCGTCAGAACATTTTCATCACCTTTCACAATCACCAATGGGACAAGGCAGTGATGTCCTCTGTCCCCTCTCTTATACATCCTATTGACGGAGCACCTGCTCTCATCAATTCGCCATAACCCCAATATTAGGTGGATTGAGGTGGGAGGCACCGAGTACAAGTGCTCTCTATTTTCTGATGATGTCCTAGTATATATCACTCAATCACATATATCCATCCATGCTGTTATGGCTGAAATAGATCACTTTGTTACATGGTAAAATTTTAAAATCAATGCAGCGAAGTCTGAGGCCCTCGATGTCTCCCTCCCCAAATCCATATAGGATTCCATCCAGTCCAACTTTCCCTTTGCCAGGCCCTCACAGGGTATCAAATACTTAGGAATTCCTATTCATAGAGATCTCTCCCATCTATATTATCTTAATTTTGGGCCCTTTATTGAACAACTCCATACAGACCACGGTTGGCAAGTTAGAACTGTAAGATTCACTACGTGAACCACTGGTGTTTTGTGGAAAAGCACATGTACACTGCGTTCCAAATTATTATACAAAAAGTGTTTAGGAGTGATAAGGGAAGAATTTGTTTGTTTGTCAGTTAAACTCATTGATGGTGATGTGTGTCAGGGCTCTTTATATCACTGTAAGCAATTGCAGACACCTGTGCTAAATAGTTTGGCAGGTGTGTCCAATGAAAGGCAAGACTACTTAAGAAGGCTCTCTCACATTATTAAGCAGCCTACATTTTCTGCCAAAATGGGAAAGAAAAAGGATGTGTCGGCTGCTGAGAAGCAACAAATTGTGGAGTGTTTGGGTCAAGGCATGACTACAATCAACATTGTGCGATGATCAGGATGAAGTGTCTTGGCAATCAAGAAGTATGTAGCTGATTCACAGTACACATTTGTGCGTGCTGATAAGGGCAAATTGAGGACTCTTTCCTACAGGCAATTACGTCAGGTTGAAAGAGCAGCGGCAAAAAAGCCTTGTCATAGCAGCAGACAAGTTTTTGAAGCTGCTTGTGCCTCCAACGTCCCCCGAACAACAAGATGCAGGGTCCTTCAGAGGTTTGCAGCTGTGCATGCGCCATCCTGTCGCCCTCCTCTATCCACTTCACACAAGCAGAAACGGCTCCAGTGGGCCAAACATTACATGAAGACTGATTTCAAAACTGTTTTGTTCACGGATGAGTGCAGTGCAGCGCTCGATGGTCCAGATGGATGGAGTGGAGGATGGCTGGTTGATGGACACCCCACGCAAACACGGCTACAGCGCCAACAAGGAGGAGGTGGAGTAATGTTTTGGGCTGGAATCATGGGGAGAGAGATTGTCGGCCCCTTTAGGATCCCTGAAGGCGCTAAAGATGAACTCCATAATGTATGTGGATTTTCTCAAACAGCACTTCCTGCCATGGTTCAAGAAGAAGAACCGTGTATTTCACAGCAAGATCATTTTTCTGCATGATAATGCACCATCTCATGCTGCACATAAAACATCTGCATCTCTGGCTGATATGGGCATAAAAGGGGACAAACTTATGGTGTGACCCCCATGCTCCCCTGACCTCTACCCCATTCAGAACCTTTGGAGCATCATTAAAAGGAGTGTCTATGATGGCGGGAGGCAGTTCACATCTAAGCAACAGCTCTGGGAGGGTATTCTGTCCTCATGCAAAACAATTGAAGCAGAAACCATCCAAAACCTGACAAATTCAATGGAAGAGAGAGTTCAGAAGCTCCTTTCGAACAAGGGGTCCTATGTGAAAATGTAACATCACCTAGAATAAAGTTTTGAGTTGAAAACTGTTTGATTTCAGTTTCTAACAACCTGCTAATGCTTATAATTTCAAAAATGACCATTTTTTTGGTCTTTATTAAAATGAAAAGGTTGATAGAAAAGTTTGGGGGATCTAAGAGTGTGGCAACCCAGTAGTCATGATTACTTCGAATTCTGACAATATGAGGGTCATGCTGCAGGTAGTGCAGCAAGAAGGCACTTATGTGCCTTGCGCATCTCGGAGCCCCAAAATTATTTTCCGGGCTAGATGCAGCTAAAAATTATTTTTAATTTTAAATCTGGTGAAGCTTTAGTATAGATGGCCTAATAGGATCAGTGCTGCACACTGCTACAAAGCCCAAATTATTTTCCAGTCAAGATACAGATAAACATGATTAGTAATTTGAAAGCTTAAAACGGTTGATAGGGTGATTTTAACAAATCATCAAGCTTTTACTCTCCCCAGGATGACAGAGGGGTAGAAAAGTCGTTTCGGATCCATGATTTGTTCATCTTTATGAACGTGAGTCTGTCTACATTATCAGTGGAGAGCCGCGTGCGCTTATCTGTCAGCACACCACCAGCAGCGCTGAACACACGTTCAGACAGAACACTGGCTGCGGGGCATGACAAGATCTCCAAGGCGTAAGTGGCTAGCTCCGGCCATTTATCCAGATTGGAAGCCCAAAAAGAGCAAGGGTCCAGTGACATAGTCGTGGCTTCAATATTTATTTGGAGATACTCCTGTACCATCGTCTCTAGGCGTTGACTATGTGTCAGACTTCTTGTCTCCTGTGGCCTTGCAAAGGATGGGCTAAAAAAGTGGTGAAATGATTCCGCAAAATTGATGTTACCAGCAGATACTGTGGTTCTGTTACGGTTTGAGTGCTGAACACTTGACGGTCCCACGGTTGGCAAGTTGGAACTGTGAGATTCACTACGTGCACCACTGGTATTTTGTGGAAAAGCACATGTAAGATTCTGCAACAGTCTCTGCTGATACTCCTGCATGCGTGCATCCCTTTCTATGGCAGGAATAATTTCTGCAAATTTACTTTTGTACCGGGGATCTAACAGTGTGGCAACCCAGTAGTCAGGATTATTTCTAATTCTCACAATTCGAGGGTCATGTTGCAGGTAGTGCAGCAAGAAGGCACTCATGTGTGTTGCGCATCCAGGAGCACCAAGTCCCTGTTGTGTTGGTGGCGAGGTAACAATCATGCTTCCTTCCTCTGTCCTCTCCCCCCAACCTCGCACAACAGAAATGTGATCAAGGTCTCCCTCATCTGATGAGTCTTCCATCAGTTCGTCCTCCACTTCTTCCTGGGCTCCTGCACCTTCCTCACTAGTTTGGCTGCTACCATGCGCCCTGGTAAAACCATCTCCCCCACCCTCACATGCCTGCCGCCTTGGTGCTGCCGACCGTCTGGACCTTGCAGATGTTAGCCCTTCCGCATACAACTCCTCCTCCTCTACTTCCTCCACCTCCTCTTGTGCCACCACCTGACTCCGAATTCTGTTTAACATGTGCTCCAGCATGTAAATCACCGGAATAGTCATGCTGATAATGGCATCGTCAGCACTAAACATCTTCGTCGCCATTTCAAAACTGTGCAGAAGGGTGCATAGGTCCCTGATCTGAGACCACTCCTCCAGCGTGATTTGCCCCACCTCTGAATCTCGTTGGCCCAGGCTATACGTCAGAACGTATTGCACCAGGGCTTGTCGGTGCTGCCACAGTCGCTGCAACATGTGCAGAGTTGAATTCCACCGGGTAGGCACATCGCATTTTAGCCGGTGAAGTGGCAGGCCCAACGACTTCTGTAGAGATGTAAGTCGCTGAGCTGCGGGATGCGAACGGCGGAAGTGAGCACACAGCGACCGTGCCCTCTGCAGAAGGCCATCTAGTCTGGGATAGTGGGCTAAAAATTGCTGGACAACCAGGTTCAACACGTGAGCCATACAAGGCACGTGTGTGACATTGCCCCGGCGAAGGGCCGCACCCAGGTTTGCAGCATTGTCGCACACGGCCTTCCCTGGTTTCAGGTCCAGTGGAGACAACCATTCATGAAATTGGTTCTCCAGAGCTGACCACAACTCCTCAGCTGTGTGACTCACATTTCCCAGACATTTCAATGTAAAAACCGCCTGATGACGTTGAGCCCTACTGCCAGCATAGTAAGGAGGTGTGCAGGATCCCTTCTGCGCAGTTAGAAAGCTTGTGGCATGACCAGACAGGCTTTGGGTGCAGGTGGAAGACCGAGAGGAGGTTGAGGAGGCAGAAGCAGTGGAGGAACTTTGACATAAAGAGGATTGACGCACAACTCGTGGGGACGGCAAGACTTGGACAGCAGCCCCTTGTCCTGCTGTCACCATAGTTACCCAGTGCCCAGTCAGCGACATGTAACGCCCCTGTCCATGCCTACTCGTCCAAGTGTCTGTGGTGAAATGCACACTGTCACACACAGAGTTTCTCAAAGAAGCGGTGATGTTGTGTGCGACATGCTGGTGGAGCGCAGGCACACCTTTCTTTGAGAAGTAGTGCCGACTGGGCATCTGGTACTGGGGCACTGCGACGGACATAAGGTCTCGAAAATCCTCTGTGTCCACCAGGCGGAAAGGCAGCATTTCTGTAGCCAAGAGCTTGCAGATGGTGAAATTCAACCTCTTAGCTTTCTCATGGCTAGGAGGAAATGGTCTTTTACTTGTCCACATCTGAGGGACCGAGGGCTGGCTATTGTGCTTAGACGGGGTTGATAAGGGTGTCCCCAGCAAACTGCCGGTCTGTGAGGAAGATGCAGGCGGACATGTTAGGTTGCCTTGATCCAAAGGTGGTGCTATCGATGTCGGACAGCGCTCAACACCAGCTGGTGTTACCACCTCCAAAGAAAATGATGACCTGCCAATCACGCTGGCTGTTGCGGGTAAAGAGGTGGCAGGTCTGCGCCCCAAAACAGGTGTGACTGCTGTCCCCCCAGTCACAGAGGATGAAGAGGCCGCGGATGCACAAGATATGGCAGACGGTGATTGGCCCGGCCGGCTAGGCCGCATTGTAGCACACTGAGCTTCCCACTGCAACTTATGCTTCATGTCCATGTGCCGGTTCATGCATGAAGTACTCAAGCTATGTATTTTTTGGCCTCTACTTAGCTTTTGCTGACAAATGTTACAGATAACACGAGTTGGGTCATCTTTATCGATCTGAAAAAATGCCCAGGCTATGCAAGGCTTAGCACCCATGCGACCTGAAGAGCCACCACGACTTGTGGTGAGAGGCAGAGTTGTGTTTGAGGATGCAGTTGTTGACGTGCTTCCAGTACTACGTCTCTGTCCAGGAAGGCGCAACCTGACCTCGTCGTCACTAGCATCTTCCTCCACCTCCTCTGCTGACCTCATCTCTTGGCTGACTGTGGGTTGACAGTAAGTGGGATCTCCGACCTCATCATCATCACCCTGTGCGTTTTCACACCCGTCGTCCTCAGAGCCAACCTGTTCCTGCCCTGACAAAAAACTAAAGTTGTCGCTCCAATCAGGTATTTGAGTCTTATCATCGTCTTCCTCATTGTCTCCACCAACAGGAGTTACAGTTTGGGAATGAGGGTCTACATTATGGTCAGAACCTTCTGCGTCTGGTCCTGGATCCGACTCATAAAGATTCTGGGCATCAGTGCAGATCATTTCCTCGTCTGGATTCACAGAAGCGCTGGAGTCGACCTCTGATTCCCGGGCTATAGTATGAGTAAACAGCTCTGCAGACTCAACCATCTGTTCTACCTCATACTCAGACGGGCAGCTGGAGATTTGGGAGCTGTGAGGAAGCAAGTGCGATTTGGGTGACACCTTTGAGGACTGGAGTATTTGTGATGTTGAAGTTGATGTGGAGGAGAGCCCACTTAAAGGAGCACTTGATATCCGTTGAAGCACCTGCTGTTTTTGTGCCTCATCTGGAATTTGTAGCGATTGGCGTGGCCGTAAGAAAGGGATCTTATCACATTGTCCGCTAAAAGAAGTAGACATTTTAGTTTGGCTGGAAGATGGTCTTTCTTCTGCAGATGTTACTGTTGCTTTAACACCTACCCCACGGACACAACCTTTTTTCCCCTTCCCAACACGCCTATTCCCCTTTCCACCAGCAGCAGGCCTTTTTCCACTCATTTTGGTGGTTAACTAATTCACAACTCTGGAGTTGTTTGCACAAAAAAACAATGGATGGTAACCGAGCAGAGCTGAGTGGCCAAACTGTGGTATTAGGCCAAAACTATTGGCTGGGTTAGATGCAGAAAAAAATTATTTTGAATTTGCAACCTGATGGAGGTCAGTATAGATGGACTAATACAAATAGTCCCACACACTGCTAGAAGCCCAAATATTTTTTCAGAGGTACTGTAGATGCAGATAAAAATTATTTTTAATTTGCAACCTGATGGAGGTCAGTATAGATGGACTAATAGACCAAGTCCCACACACTGCTAAAAGCCCAAATATTTTTTCAGAGCTAGATGCAGATAAAAATTATTTTTAATTTGCAACCTGATGGAGGTCAGTATAGATGGACTAATAGACCAAGTCCCACACACCGCTAGAAGCCCAACTATTTTTTCAGAGCTAGATGCAGAAAAAAATTATGTTCAATTTGCAACCTGCTGGAGGTCAGTATAGAAGGACTAATAGAACAAGTCCCACACACTGCTAGAAGCCTAAATATTTTTTCAGAGCTAAATGAAGAAAAAAATTATTTTTAATTTGCAACCTGATGGAGGTCAGTATAGATGGACTAATAGACCAAGTCCCACACACTGCTAGAAGCCCAAATATTTTTTCAGAGCTAGATGCAGAAAAAAATTATTTTTAATTTGCAACCTGATGGAGGTCAGTATAGATGGACTAATAGACCAAGTCCCACACACCGCTAGAAGCCCAAATATTTTTTCAGAGCTAGATGCAGAAAAAAATTATTTTTAATTTGCAACCTGATGGAGGTCAGTATAGATGGACTAATAGACCAAGTCCCACACACCGCTAGAAGCCCAAATATTTTTTCAGAGCTAGATGCAGAAAAAAATTATTTTTAATTTGCAACCTGATGGAGGTCAGTATAGATGGACTAATAGACCAAGTCCCACACATCGCTAGAAGCCCAAATATTTTTTCAGAGCTAGATGCAGAAAAAAATTATTTTTAATTTGCAACCTGATGGAGGTCAGTATAGATGGACTAATAGACCAAGTCCCACACACTGCTAGAAGCCCAACTATTTTTTCAGAGCTAGATGCAGAAAAAAATTATATTCAATTTGCAACCTGCTGGAGGTCAGTATAGAAGGACTAATAGAACAAGTCCCACACACTGCTAGAAGCCAAAATATTTTTTCAGAGCTAAATGAAGAAAAAAATTATTTTTAATTTGCAACCTGATGGAGGTCAGTATAGATGGACTAATAGACCAAGTCCCACACACTGCTAGAAGCCCAAATATTTTTTCAGAGCTAGATGCAGAAAAAAATTATATTCAGTTTGCAACCTGATGGAGTTCAGTATAGATGGACTAATAGAATGATGCTATGCCCAAAAGATTTTACTTCACTAGGTGCAGTAAAAAAATTGGTATTCTATACACAGGTGTTATATCTTGCAACACAGATAGGCTACTCCACTGACTAACACACTCTGCTATAGGCCAAAAAGGATTAGCTTTGCTAGATTCAGCCAAATGCTGTGAAAAAAACTTGCACAGCACTGGCACAGACCTGCCTGGCAAAAACTGATAGGAACTCATGTAACCTAGTCCTGAAAAGGACTCCAATTACAATTAGTCTTTACTCCCACAACCTATCTATTTAAGAGCACAGACCTCCCTGATAAAAGTCGTAGGAAATGCTGTAACCTAGTTCTTAAAAGGACTGCAATCACAACTATTCCCTACTCCCAAGCTATCTGTATATTTGTGCGAAAATTGGCTTGAAATTAACAAGGTATAGCGCACACAGCAACAGCGGTGCCGTCTAACACGCAGCTGCAGCAGTGAGAAAATTGTGGCGACGGGGAAAATGGCTTGGTCTTATAGGGCAAGGACATGTGACATACACTGCCAATGACACATGCCCTTGCTTGTGTGAAAAAAAGCACTTCGCTCCGTGTGTGCGCTGCTGATAGGCTGACAGATTGCACCTCCCCACTGCAAATGCGGGAAAGAGAAAAAAAAATGGAGATCTTCATTGTTCCTGCAGAGATCCATCCCCTGCCCCTCCCCCCACCCCGCTGTACACTCAAACTGCGTATTAACATTAATTTTCATCATTACTGAGAAAAAATCCAGTTATGATTTTGGTGCACGAACAGTTATCGAACATAACCTCGAACAGCTGAATTTTTCTCAAATTGTTCATGTTCGCCGAACGGCTCGAACACCGCCCAAAACAGCTCGAATTTGAGATTGGCGAACAGTTCGAGTAGAACAACGCTCATCTCTATTTTTTACTTGTGGACTTATCTTGATAGATCTAATGTCATGTGTCCCCCCCCCCTTTTTTGTACCCATATCATCTGGCTGCATTTGTATGGCCAATATTGTAACTCAGTTTATTTGATATACTGGATTCTACATAGTTGGTACTCCTTATGGGATTATTTATGGATATCCGGGTATTCCTGGCAGAGAGATTCTTTCCCCAAAACTTATTTGAGACTTCTCTATTACCCTGATACATGTTTCTTGGCATGTTCTCTCCACTGATGCAGAGAGCATGCGCTCGGTCGCCCCTGCTCCGTGCAGCGCTAAGCTGCCTATATGCCAACGGCGCACCGCCAGGAATAGCACTCACGTCATGATGGCGGGGGCGCATGCGTGGGGTGGGTGACGACCGTTGCGCATGTGGCCGCACAGCATCTATCGCCCGGCGACCACATTAGATTGTCATATGATGAATCTTGTGACAGAAAGGGACGTATTTAAAAGTCCTGGAAGCACTAGGATGCATGCCTCTTGAGAAAGCCAGGTCCTTTACTGGCGAAATGCACATCGAGGCTCTTTTCCCACCCTGTGTCCTGTCCCTGCACTATTTTTTGCTGGTCTAGGGGTCCCTCTATATTCGGGTGAGTTTGGTACAAAATGATCTTTAGGACTATTGGGTTTGCTTCACCTTTTTGTGAGTGAATTCTGATAATTTTAATGGTATGTCCGTCTCCCTGTTCTAATATGAGCACATAGCTTGGATTTTTGGGTCGAACCCTTACTTAGACCAATTTACATGCAATTTAAGGGACCTTATGTCTGTTTGTCTCAACTACATGTTAACGTTACTAAAGTGATGTACTAATTTTTAATGTTATATTAATGTAATAAAGTTTTCTATGCCATTCTACTCAGTCGCTCTCCTTATTGCCAAATCTTCAAGATCTGTTACAGAAAGATCTTGCGAAATTGCTGATAAATGAAGTCCCAGATGTGCTCAATGGGAGACAAGTCTGGAGAAGCTGCTGCCATGAGAGCATGTTTTGGCCATGCATGCTGCTCACTGTAATGAGAGTAACATGTGGCCATGCGTTATGTTAGAGAATGTCTACTGGGACACTTGAGAAATATCCATAACACTGGTTCCATCACTAGATCAATTTAACACTGACCTGATAGTGTATTTTAAATAAAAACCATCCATTATCCCACACTGCACCATAAACTGACAGTAGGGACAATGAAACAAGATAAATTCCTTGCAATGGTATCTGGTCTTTAGGAAAATGTCCCCTGTTCAGTCCTACTTCTAATAATTTAGAAATTGTAGAGAGACAGAGACCGAACTAAAGCAGATCTGTCAGCATTTCACAATGCTACAGATGTCAAATTCACCTCAACATATTTTGTTATCTACTGGAATTATATTAATGTCTGCCTTTGCCAAAATGCAGATTTTTTTGTAATTCACTTCCATGCAGATTCAGCAAAATGGTGGCATCTGGATGCTCATTTTCTGAACCGTAAAGGGTCATTATGAAGGTTTAAATAATAAAAGATGGATCATTATACTAATTGTACTGCTCATCTTTCTGGCCCCTCAGTACGTTTCATCAATCATCTGGACCTTGTTGCATCTTCTGATCACTCGCGCTCACACTGAAATCTGCAGGAACGTTTCTGCACATGCGTAAATAAGGTCATGGTTCATGTCTTCATAATACCGTCACTACAGCACGAGCAACGGTAGTCAGAAGATGTGTGGAGGAACAATCAGGTTATGGTGAGGACCAGAGAGGGCAGAAACGTGAGTGGTAATGTGAGTATAAAGGTTTTTTTATGTTTATTGTGCTGAAGTCAGGAGAGATCCCAGAACATAAGGGACATTAAAACTTATGTAGAATAACTTCCCTTATACCTATATAATCCTATCTTAGTTCTTACATTAATAAAGCATTTTATAAGTCATCTGACACCAAGAATATTTCAGATGACCCAAATTCTCCACAAAATAAGAAGTAAATGTCATACATCAGTAAAATCATACTAAAGCGCTGTGGAATTAATGCCGCTATATAAGTGAGCAAAATAAATAAATTAAGGGGTTATTGATAGCGTTGATTTTTTACGATTTTTTAATAAATTCTCTGATTATCATAAAATGTATATTCTCTGAGAAATTGTCTAATATCATTACTGCTCCAATATTCCAGGAGAAAAGTTCTCCTCTTTTATTGTTTTACATATATACAACGCAAGAATATAAAAACGGTTTAAAAGTTAAGCACCATTTTAAATTGATAAATTTGGAAAATTTTCTAAAATGTTGGTTCAGTCTCCAAAGTGATTTAAAAAATAGTGAAAATATTGGATCTCCTTTATTTATAGTATGGTAAAGAAAAATGCTGAAAGAAGTAAAACCAAGCCCCAGACTTATAGGTCAGATATAAGACAAAATGGGGCTGCTTTTCTTTCCCCTCTCGCCCATTAATTTTATTTGCTATTGAATTTCCTGTTAATCAGACCAGGCAGGATTGCCAGCCATAGACCAAGGACAATACATCGTTTCAACATCTACTGGTCGTCATGTTATAAATTCCTGGTATCAGAAGCAGCTCTATTGTGAGACCTTTGATAAAGATTTATTAAATGTATTAAGTTGCTTTAGTTGGGAAAGATCATCTACATACCCTATTGGGAAAAAAATATAGGTTAAAAAAAAGGAAATATCAAAAAATACAGCTGTATTGTAGTATATAGAAAGAACGATCAGACAATCAAAAATTCAAAAATTGTTTCAACTACACCCATTTACAATAATGAAAAAAAAAATGCTAACTCCATGCACACAAAAAGTACTAATTTGCCAAAGTGTGAAGTTGGTTAACCCATATGGTGAATGCAACACTAAATAATAATAAATGGTGTACTCATCGCCCACATGTAATGCAAAAAAAAGCTGATACAAGATAAAAATGCTACTTTGCATTGCCATGTTACCACACATAGAATTTCCCCCCCCCATTTTTCTGTAAATTATTTGATAAATTGAATGATGCTCTTCAAAAACTCAAGACCTCATACATGAGAATGTAAAAATGAAAAAGCTATGATTCTTGAAAAAAAGGGAAGGACAAAATGATAGTAAAAATGAAAATTGGCCGTGGTGGGAAGGGGTTATGATTAAAATTTGAATAGAACAAAATATGTAAAAAGGGAATCTAAAAAATTTTAAGTAATGATTTTATAAAATTGGTTGTAGCCTAGAAAAAGAATAAGAGGCTGAAACTGCACTTGTATGAAAGTGTCAAAGTTTTTACGCTAATATGTTTGGAAAAGACAAGTGACGTTTTGCAAAAATAAGAGATGGGTTTCTGTGTGAGTGGCAGATGAGGCAAGGACTGGACGGTGATGGCGGGGATCCAGAGAGGTGACTGCATTGAATTTTTTTTACCCTTTTTAAACCTTTTGTTAGTCAGTGGCCATGATTTTGATGAGTCTGCGAGAAAGCGAATTACAAATAAATAACTACATTTTGGCGAATGCAGATCTTTGTAAAATTCAGTTAAGTATGAATACATGTTTCTCATGTGGGGAAATCCCAAAGTATAACGAGGGACCTAAAAAGCAAAAAAAAAAAAAACACAGATTTGACCCCTTCACCACCTTGGGTTTATCAATTTTCATTTTTTTTGCTCCCCCTCTTCCCAGAGCCATAACTTTTTTACTTTTCCATCAATATGCCCATATGAGGGCTTGTTTTTTGTGAGGCACATTGTGCTTTCAAGGTCATTACAAGTTTGAAGATAAAAACCAACCTACACATGTTTGGTATGTAGTGAAAAAAAAAATTTTAAACAAAAAAAAGTCGCCATTTTCCGAGACCCGTAACGTCTCAATTTTCATGCATCTGGGGCGAGGTGAAGGCTTATCTTTTGCATGCCGAGCTGACGTTTTCATTGATACCATTTTGGGGTAGATACAATCTTTTTATCTCCAGTTATTGCAAGGTTGTGGCGACCATGAAAAATGTAATTCGAATGTTTTGATTTTTTTCTTATTAACTGTTTACCGATCAGATTAATTATTTTTATATATTGGTGGATTGTGATCTCGATGATTCTAAATATGTGTATTTATTTTTTGTTTTGTTTTGAATTGGCCAAAACGTTTATTTAATTTCTTTAACTTTTCACTTGCTTCAATTGTCTCCATGGGAGACTACAAGCTGCGATCATCTAATCGCCTATGCAACACAGAGCAGCTCCAGCTCTGCTATGTGCAACAAAAGTGCTCATCTACCACTGGCCACTGAGGGGCACTCATAGCAGTCTGGCAATGACAACCACAGGATCTCCTGCAGAACCAGGGTTGTCATGCCAACCCATCAGTGTCCCGCGGTCTCGTAATGAGCGAGTCTAGTGACGTTTTTCCGGTGTGGCCATGTTTAATGCCGCTGTTGAAGTTTGACAGCGGCATTTAACATGTTTACAGCTGTGGGTGGATCAGCTGTCATGTTCCAGGAAAGATGCAGGTTCACCGTCAAAGCGTGCATCAAAGAGAGGGAGACGACCTTGGACGTACCTATATATCCAAGGTCGTAAAGAATTTAATTCATTGTTCTAGCTCCCGGCCATGGAGTTTCTGCATCTGCTTAAATTAAAGAATCCTGCACATCAGTAACAGTTCAAACAATTAATACGTTTCAAAGAACTTTAGGCTCAAAATACATCTAGATTCCCGGTTACACATCAGCTTACAAAACATTCCAAACACGTCTGCAGGATGGTGACTTTAGTTGAAAATACTAAAACATAACTTTTATAAGTCTGATATATAACAGGCAAACAACAAATAATGTAACATAGTAGCAAATTATAGATGATAAAAGATTAATTGATCTTCTTTCCCGGATCACCACAGAGACAAGGAACCAATTACCTGCACACAACAGCATCAGTATACAGCACGGAGCGGGGATGTCATTGTGCTGCGTTGGGACTCTGACATCAAGTGCCAGCACGGTGACATCAACGCTGGTGGACTCGTTCATTTACAGACTACTATGAGCGCCATCATACAGTGTGGGGACAGCTCAGGGGTGAATCATAAAGTGTCGGAGCTATAAAACAATTTGGCGGCTACTGTGGGGGCCACCATACAGCGTGAGAGACGCTCAGAGCATTGAGTCTACTGTGGGGGCCATTATAATTTGTTTTGGTGGAGATTTGGGCCCTCCATACTGTGCATAGGGGAGCTATATGTGGGGGGATATTAAGAGATGTTAAATTGGCACTTAAGCATTATTGTAATAGGGGCATTTAGAGTATTGTGATTATCAAACGTGCACATAGGGGCATTTTTACTTTCTAGGGACAAAATGTGAACATTGATCTCTAGGGCACTTGCATAGGACATTACAGTTTTCTAGGGGGCAATTTAACCATCTAAAAGGGCACAGAGGAGGCATTTTACTTTGTAAAGGTCCCAGTGGTGAGAATTACCATGTGAGGCGGTAAGAGGAGCACAGTTTTTGCACCACACAGAAAATGCAGTAGTAGGGACTAGAGATGAGCGGTGTTCGACTAGAACTGTTCGCCAATCTCAAATTCGAGCTGTTTTGGGCGGTGTTCGAGTTGTTCGACGAACCCGAACGATTTGCAAAAAATTCGGCTGTTCGAGGTTATGTTCGATAACTGTTCGTGCACCAAAAGCGTGTCCTGCATGTCTGGCGCTATTTAGAGCACCAATCATGCAGGGATTGTCTGCCACTCACTGTAATGCCACAGCCATGGTGGTTGTGGCATTACAGTGATTGCCCAAATCGATGGGAACAGTGCCAACAGTGAAACATGAAAAGCCGGCAATTCAGCAGCGGCATACACCTGTACCCGACAATTTTGAACCGAAAGAATAGAGCTTCACACATAGATTAGATAGATATAAACATGTCAGCCACATATATACGAAGTACAGTGACAGTGTTGCTTACTGTACTTGTCATTTAGCGTAAAGGATTTATCAAAAAAAATAATAGTGTTTTCATGCACCGTCTCTTTAAAAAAGCCGGCCGGCAATTCAGCAGCGGTACCCGACAATTTATAACAGACAGAATAGAGCTTCACACATAGATTAGATAGATAGAAACATGTCAGCCACATATATACGAAGTACAGTGACAGTGTTGCTTACTGTACTTGTCATTTAGCGTAAAGGATTTATCAAAAAAAATAATAGTGTTTTCATGCTCCGTCTCTTTAAAAAAGCCGGCCGGCAATTCAGCAGCGGTACCCGACAATTTATAACAGACAGAATAGAGCTTCACACATAGATTAGATAGATAGAAACATGTCAGTCACATATATATGAAGTACAGTGATAGTGTTGGTTACTGTACTTGTCATTTAGTATTAAAATAATGGATTTATTATTAAAAAAATTGGCGTGGGGTTCCCCTTAATTTTAGGCTCTAGCGGAGGTTAAGTAGACGGCAGATGTTTGAAGCCTGGGAAGGGGGTAATACCCACGGAGCTTCCCAGGCTACTAATATCAGCCCCCAGCTGAATACATAGCCTTTACTAGCTATTAAAATGGGGGACCCCCCTAAAAAAATGACGTGGGGTCCCCCCTAATTTAATAGCTAGCAAAGGCTAGGCAGACAGCTGGGGGCTGATATTAATAGCCCAGGAAGGGAGCCATGAATATTGGCCCCCTCCCAGGCTAGAAACACCAGCCGTCAGCCGCCCCAGAAATGGCGCATTCATAGGATGCGCCAATTCTGGCACTTAGCCTCGCTCTTCCACGCTGCCCTGGTGCGGTGGCAGGGGGTAATAGGGTTGGGGTTGATGTCAGCTTATAATGCCAGCTGACATCAAGCCCAGGTTAGTAATGGAGAGGCGTCTATAAGACACCCCCATTACTAACCCCATAGTCAAAGTTAAAAAAAACACAAACACCCAGAATAAAGTCCTTTAATTGAAATAAAGACACAATCCTTTATTGTTCTAAATTAAACCATACTTACCGTCACGCCCATTCCAGCTGAAGCCAACGATCTCCTGCAATAAAAGAAAAATAATAAAGCAACCTCATCCTTACCTTTCCATGGTTCCCACGACAGCTTCAGCTCTGCTACATCGAGATGACAGGCTGGACCGCAGCAGAACGCTGCCATCCAGCCTCTCATCCCGCAGACACTGAGAAGCGCAGGCTTGCTTGCGCTGCTCAGCGTCTCTCTGTGACGACATCCAGATGAGCCGAGTTCATGTCCAATGAACTCGGCTCACCTCATGCACGTCACTGACAGCGTGGGAAAATTCTCACGCTGAAGCGGTGAGTGCAGGAGAATTCTCCCACGCTGTCAGTGACGTGCATAAGGTGAGCTCATGTCCAATGAACTCAGCTCACCTCCTGCACGTCACTGACAGCGTGGGAGAATTCTCCTGCACTCAGCGCTTCAGCGTGAGAATTCTCCCACGCTGAAGCGCTGAGTGCAGGAGAATTTTCCCACGCTGTCAGTGACGTGCATAAGGTGAGCTCATGTCCAATGAACTCAGCTCACCTCCTGCACGTCACTGACAGCGTGGGAGAATTCTCCTGCACTCAGCGCTTCAGTGTGAGAATTCTCCCACGCTGAAGCGCTGAGTGCAGGAGAATTTTCCCACGCTGTCAGTGACGTGTATGAGGTGAGCCGAGTTCATTGGACATTAACTCGGCTCATCTGGATGCCCTCACAGAGAGACACTGTGGAGCGCAAGAAAGCCTGCGCTTCTCAGTGTCTGCGGGATGACAGGCTGGATGGCAGCGTTCTGCTGCGGTCCAGCCTGTCATCTCGATGTAGCAAAGCTGAAGCTGTCATGGGAACCATGGAAAGGTAAGGATGATGTTGCTTTATTATTTTTCTTTTATTTCAGGAGATCGTTGGCTTCAGCTGGAATGGGCGTGATGGTAAGTATGGTTTAATTTAGAACAATAAAGAATTGTGTGTTTATTTCAATTAAAGGACTTTTTTCTGGGTGTTGTGTTTTTTTTAAATACTTTACTAGAAATTCATGGTGGTCATGTCTAATATTGGCGTGACCCCATGAATTTCGGGCTTAGGGCCAGATGATAATGCCAAGCTGGCCCTAACCCCTTTATTACCCAGTGAGCCACCGCATCAGGGCCCTGGATGAGTTGGGTACAGCGCCAGAAGATGGCGCTTCTATGAACGCGCCATTTTCCGGGGTGGCTGCGGACTGCAATTTGCAGCGGGGGTGGCCCAGAAAGCTTGGGCCTCCCTGCGCTGCGGATTCCAGCCCCCAGCTGCCTAGTTGTACCTGGCTGGACACAAAAACAGGGCGTGGTTCCCACGACAGCTTCAGCTCTGCTACATCGAGATGACTGGCTGGACCGCAGCAGAACGCTGCCATCCAGCCTGTCATGCCGCAGACACTGAGAAGAGCAGGCATGCTTGCGCTCCTCACTGTCTCGCTGTGACGGCATAAAGATGAGCCAAGGTCATGTCCAATGAACTCTGCTCACCTCATGCACGTCACTGACAGCGTGGGAAAATTCTCACGCTGAAGTGCTGAGTGCAGGAGAGTTCTCCCACGCTGTCAGTGATGTGCATGAGGTGAGCTCATGTCCAATGAACTCAGCTCACCTCCTGCACGTCACTGACAGCGTGGGAAAATTCTCCTGCAATCAGCGCTTCAGCGTGAGAATTTTCCCACGCTGTCAGTGACGTGCATGAGGTGAGCCGAGTTCATTGGACATGAACTCGGCTCATCTGTATGTCGTCACAGAGAGACGCTGAGCAGCGCAAGCAAGCCTGCGCTTCTCAGTGTCTGCGGGATGACAGGCTGGATGGCAGCGTTCTGCTGCGGTCCAGCCTGTCATCTCGATGTAGCAGAGCTGAAGCTGTCGTGGGAACCATGGAAAGGTAAGGATGAGGTTGCTTTATTATTTTTCTTTTATTGCAGGAGATCGTTGGCTTCAGCTGGAATGGGCGTGATGGTAAGTATGGTTTAATTTAGAACAATAAAGGATTGTGTCTTTATTTCAATTAAAGGACTTTATTCTGGGTGTTTGTGTTTTTTTTAACTTTGACTATGGGGTTAGTAATGGGGGTGTCTTATAGACGCCTCTCCATTACTAACCTGGGCTTGATGTCAGCTGGCATTATAAGCTGACATCAACCCCAACCCTATTACCCCCTGCCACCGCACCAGGGCAGCGTGGAAGAGCGAGGCTAAGTTCCAGAATTGGCGCATCCTATGAATGCGCCATTTCTGGGGCGGCTGACGGCTGGTGTTTCTAGCCTGGGAGGGGGCCAATATTCATGGCTCCCTTCCTGGGCTATTAATATCAGCCCCCAGCTGTCTGCCTAGCCTTTGCTAGCTATTAATTAGGGGGGACCCCACGTCATTTTTTTGGGGGGGTCCCCCATTTTAATAGCTAGTAAAGGCTATGTATTCAGCTGGGGGCTGATATTAGTAGCCTGGGAAGCTCCGTGGGTATTACCCCCTTCCCAGGCTTCAAACATCTGCCCCAGCCGTCTGCTTAACCTCCGCTAGAGCCTAAAATTAAGGGGAACCCCACGCCAATTTTTTTAATAATAAATCCTTTATTTTAATACTAAATGACAAGTACAGTAACCAACACTATCACTGTACTTCATATATATGTGACTGACATGTTTCTATCTATCTAATCTATGTGTGATGCTCTATCTTTCTGTTCTAAATTGTCGGGTACCGCTGCTGAATTGCCGGCCGGCTTTTTTAAAGAGACAGTGCATGAAAACACTATTATTTTTTTAAATAAATCCTTTACACTAAATGACAAGTACAGTAAGCAACACTATCACTGTACTTATTATATATGTGACTGACATGTTTCTATCTATCTAATCTATGTGTGAAGCTCTATTCTTTCTGTTCTAAATTGTCGGGTACAGATGCTGAATTGCCGGCCAGCTTTTTTAAAGAGACGGTGCATGAAAACACTAATATTTTTTTTAATAAATCCTTTACACTAAATGACAAGTGCAGTAACCAACACTGTCACTGTGCTTCTTATATGTGTGACTGACATGTTTCTATCTATCTAATCTATGTGTGATGCTCTATTCCTTCTTGTCTAAATTGTCGGGTACCGGTGTATGCCGCTGCTGAATTTGCCGGCCGGCTTTTTTAAAGAGAGTGTCTTCTGAGCAGTTTGTCAGCTTTTGGACACCTTTGCAGGTGTTTTCTATGTGTTTCTATGTGTTTTTGTTTGCCTGCCATTGGTTTTAACGGTGTTCGACGGTGTTCTAAGGTGTTCGACGAACAGTTCGACGAACAGTTCCTCGAACATCCCGGTGTTCGACGAACCGAACCGAACCCGAACACTACGGGGGTGGCTCAACACTAGTAGGGACACATGCGCCAACTGCAGTTCAGTGTTGGGGCATCAGCAGGAAGAGGGGTTTGTGAAGGTTGGGAATAGATGGGGGCTAGAAATGTGAGATGTCAAATGTGTCTGTTGTATTAACTGCAGATGAGTCTTGGCTGTAAGAAGTTGTCATATCGGTCTGGGCCAGATGAAAGAGTGAATGACTCCATCAGAAAGGACATCATCTGTAAGTCACTCTAAGGGCTCATATCCATATGTGTGAAAAAAAAATTTTCTGATATCTGGATCGAAAAATCGGACTAGCAACTGTCATGCAATTTTCATGAGAGGACAAAGCGATTTTTCATCCCTAGTGTCCGTATGACATCGGTATGCAATGCAGTTTTATTCTCTGCAACTATTATTCTACAATCATTTACAGAGTTCTATGCTACAGAAGGGTAATGTATCCGTAAAAATCGGATGGCACATGGATGGTCCGTATGCCATCCGTTTTTTTTTCTTGCACGCATTGATATGCATTGGCGAGGCTCGTCCGAGATAGGCGGCAATACGCAGCATGCTGCAATTTTTTTCTCATTCCAATTTCAGCTGAGAAAAAAATAATTGCAAGATGAGATGTAACCCATTGAATAACATTGGTCAGAGTGCAATCCGATTTTTTATTGGATTTCACTCGTCCGTTTTTATCGCATAGGAGTATGAGCCCTTAATTATCACATATGTTCTGCAGGGCTTGCATCTACCACTCTATGGTGGAACTAATTCATCATTGTACATACTGAAGATTTATTTTCAGTAGCAGCCCCGTCACATGCTGAGGTTTCCCTATACCCAAATATAGGTTGCACCACCATAGCTGAAATCAGGGTTACCTGAAAGGGCCCCACTCAGATGATTCACCTTCCCTTGAGCTGAACCCCTAGCTGTGCCTTTGGGAGACAATATTCCATTGCAACAGACTTTTTGTTCAGTTTTGTTTACACAGGATGAATAATCACAGAAGTCATAATCATAAACACAAAAGCCGCCGCTTTGTCCTGTCCCCAACTAAACAGAATCAGTCCCGATCTGCTTAGACAAGACTGAGCTAATCCCACCCAAGTCCAACAAAAAAGCAATTCTATAAAGCATTGAGGAGATTTGTTTTGTCTCTTTTCTCAGTCTGAGAAACTAAGGAAATAAGGCAACCCAGTTATATACCACAGCTAGCCAGGGCCACCTCATCAAAAGTTCTAGTATACTACGCTCCTTCAAGTTGTTTTCCTCAACATACACCAAGATCTTGGGAGACACAGATGTGTTACCATATCCTGCAGCTCTGGACTTGTCTTCCATCGAACAGATCTGGGACATCAATGATTTCACAGGCGATGCCAGCAGCAAATCTTGATCATTTACCGTATTGCATTCATCGCAGCAGAACATTCCTCAGACAGCCGAAATAGTAAAGGGTGAAGAAAAATGCAAGATATAGCAAGGCCCACACCCCCTCCCACCCCCCCCCCATAAAAAAAAAATATATCTATTTTTTTTATTATTAAAGAGTTAGGACATGATTAAAAGCTGTATCTTATCATGACTTAAAAAAATGTGACACCATACTGCTATGTCAAGTAGAAAATAACCATATAGTCAAATCTGAACCAAGGTGTCCACAGTCCAGGGGGACGGTCAGATGTTAAATAAATCATGGTAGTGATGATTAGAGCACAAAATGATGTGTGTGGTCTGGTGTCCACAAACAAAATAAATGGTCAGAGGTTAATAGACCAATAAACAGCCATAAGTTAAGTGCAGTATTGCTCCATCAGGGACAGGTAGTGACTATACAAGAAGATGTTCCCCATAAATACCTCATATAACAGCCGGGGTGTAGACAGCTGTCCAGTCACATTAGCAAGTTCTGTTCAGCACGTATGCACAGGAGCCGACACCCCATTAGAGCTTCAGAGAGGTGAAGATGAGGCTTGGAAGGCAAGTTTGATATGTTCAAGCCATTATAATTCCTCAGACAAGCATTAACGACTTAGGCCAAGTTCACACATTCAGTCTTTGCTCAGTATTTTACATCAGTATTTGTAAGCCAAAACAAGGTGAGGAACAATCAGAGGAAGTATAATAGAAATGTGGCACCCCAGGGGTCTGGTTTTCCACAGTAATGTAATGTTATGTCTGAGAGCAGGTGGGAGGTCCTTTGGTCAGGGATCCTGTGCATGCCACACCTCCTGCCCAGTCTTGGGAGGGGAAGAACTTCCCCTGTATAAACCCGGGGCTGAGGCAGGGTGAGTCAGACAAGTGGAGTAGAGACAAGAAGCAGCATAGGAAACAGCAGAGTCACAAGGAGTCAGGGGCTGGCAGCTGCAGAGCTCGCCCTGACTAAGAAGACTTCTTTCCGGACCCGGAGTCCGAGGCTGTGGGGACTAACTCCTACCCAGCAGCAGAATCCGTCAGGCAGGGGATTTCAGGTCCTCTGGCCCAGAAGCCCGAAGGCACGGTCACACGCGTGGGACCAGCACCGCCATCGTGGAGCGGAAGCCATTAGAAGGCCCCGAGTCACCGGCCATACGGGTGAGCACCACACGGTACACTCAGGGACGTGGGCTACTTACATCAGCTTCTAGCAAGGTAGCCAGAAGAGTACAGTCAGTTTGGGAGGCCTACAACTACGCCTGGCCAGGGGAGATCCCATCTGCTCAAGGACTGACCAGGCCCCGTTCGCTAGCAAGTACTCCGGGAGGGTCTAGCGTTGTTACCAGTAAAGACCCTGAACTACACCGTACCGTCTCTGAGTGGTTCCTGCTACCCCCATCATCCACGTCGGCTGCCCTGAGGCCATACCCCTCCCGTTGGGGGTTATACTATCACGCTGCATAATCCTACCATCGGCCTCAGCGGTCTGCCCCGCAGCAGCAGCTCCCTGGCTGCACTCAACGGGTGGCGTAGTCATCAACTATTTACTACTAATAGACTGCCGTCCAGTTTGACTCCCTGGGCACGGACCGGGTCACCGCCACGAGACTACAACCCTCCACGGATCCGGCTCCGGGTAAGTTCCCGCGTGCGCACCGCAGTGCGACACAGGCCCAGGGGCGCGTCAACTTTGGCGTAGTCGGCAGGATGATAAGGACGACACCCTACCATCCGCAGACTAATGGACTTTGTGAAAAAATGAACCAGGTGGTAATGGATCTTCTAAAAACGTTGCCCCTGGAAGAACGCAGTCTGTGGCCTGAAAAGTTGCCCGATCTGGTGGACCTATACAACCACATCCCGGTAGGTTCCACCAACTGTACCCCGGCTTACCTAATGAGGGCAAGACCTGGTAAGTTACCTGTTGACCTGGAAATGGGAGTCCTGACCCCCGAGGACACTTCACCAGAAACAGACTGGGACACAGAGAGGCAGCAGCAGTACCGGAGAGTACAGGAGAGCGTGGAGCGAAGTCTCTGTCAGGCTAGGGAAAGACAAGAGAAAACTTACAACCAGTATGCTCCCGCTGTTCCCCTGGTACCCGGAGAGCAGGTCTTGAAGAGGAAGAGACGGCTCCACAAGTTGGACGACCAGTGGGAGAAGGACCCGTACACCGTACTGCCCTCAAGCCACGAGAACCCGAAGGTCTGTACCATCAGTAAAGACGGAGGGGAAACCACAGCCATTGTATCCCGGGACCACCTGAAGAAGTGTCCCGAACAACTGAGGAACCCTGAAGAGGAACAAGAAGACCATCGACCCGTGGAAGAAAGGGAAGATATGGTTAGTACCGTGCTCGGGGACTTCCCTCAGTCTTGGACTCAAGTCAATGGTGCAGTTGTGGTACCCGTACTCACCTTCCTCCAACCATCATCCCAAGAACCTACGGAGCAACGGGTAGAGCTGGAAGAACAGCCGGTCCAGGAGGCAGAAGACTCCACACAAGCAGAACAGGAGAATCAACCCTCTGCTTATAGTGAGCCTGCCGTACCCCTAGTGAGACAAAGAGCCGGTAGACAGCTGCCCAGTTTACCCTTGACAGTTCCTACACCCTGTAGTTCAGGGCCAGACAGTCAGCTCCGTAGGTCCACTCGGGCCACTAGAGGCCAATTACCCGCACGCTGGAGAATTTGAAGTGTATAAATTGTTTTATTTATGTTTTTCTGTGTCTTGTTGCTTGTGTATAATTTTGTGTTTCTAGTTATTTTTAGGGATCCTTGGTGGATTTACCGGGAATCCTTGTACATAGTTGGAGCGTAACCCAGGATGGACTAGAGACTGTTAAGGACTCGGGGTAGGACAGACCCCTACCTGGTTACGTCTCCCTGTGTTGGTGAAATGGACACCTTGCTTTCTTCAGAGACTGCACCCGGTTGCGGACACGCCGTAACCATCTTTATATGTTTTCTTATTGTATTATTAATGTTTTTGCCTTGTTATGTTTTTCTAAATGTGTTTAGTCCCGGAGTACTAAATTTCACTAGGGGGGAATGTGGCACCCCAGGGGTCTGGTTTTCCACAGTAATGTAATGTTATGTCTGAGAGCAGGTGGGAGGTCCTTTGGTCAGGGATCCTGTGCATGCCACACCTCCTGCCCAGTCTTGGGAGGGGAAGAACTTCCCCTGTATAAACCCGGGGCTGAGGCAGGGTGAGTCAGACAAGTGGAGTAGAGACAAGAAGCAGCATAGGAAACAGCAGAGTCACAAGGAGTCAGGGGCTGGCAGCTGCAGAGCTCGCCCTGACTAAGAAGACTTCTTTCCAGACCCGGAGTCCGAGGCTGTGGGGACTAACTCCTACCCAGCAGCAGAATCTGTCAGGCAGGGGATTTCAGGTCCTCTGGCCCAGAAGCCCGAAGGCACGGTCACACGCGTGGGACCAGCACCGCCATCGTGGAGCGGAAGCCATTAGAAGGCCCCGAGTCACCGGCCATACGGGTGAGCACCACACGGTACACTCAGGGACGTGGGCTACTTACATCAGCTTCTAGCAAGGTAGCCAGAAGAGTACAGTCAGTTTGGGAGGCCTACAACTACGCCTGGCCAGGGGAGATCCCATCTGATCAAGGACTGACCAGGCCCCGTTCGCTAGCAAGTACTCCGGGAGGGTCTATCGTTGTTACCAGTAAAGACCCTGAACTACACCGTACTGTCTCTGAGTGGTTCCTGCTACCCCCATCATCCACGTCGGCTGCCCTGAGGCCATACCCCTCCCGTTGGGGGTTATACTATCACGCTGCATAATCCTACCATCGGCCTCAGCGGTCTGCCCCGCAGCAGCAGCTCCCTGGCTGCACTCAACGGGTGGCGTAGTCATCAACTATTTACTACTAATAGACTGCCGTCCAGTTTGACTCCCTGGGCACGGACCGGGTCACCGCCACGAGACTACAACCCTCCACGGATCCGGCTCCGGGTAAGTTCCCGCGTGCGCACCGCAGTGCGACACAGGCCCAGGGGCGCGTCAGAAACACCTCACTACTTCTGCATTTTTCACCCACTCCTGGTTTTGGCTTACAAATACTGATGTAAAATACTGAGCAAATACTGATAGTGTGAACATATCCTTAGCAACATAAGATGTACTGTTATGTCATATGCTATCTTTCTGACTTTGATATGGACTTGCCAAACATCTTTCCCAGCAGATTATGACTGTGATATTCACCATCATCTGCCTCTAAGGCCACGTTCACATGTTTAGTATTTGGTCAGTATTTCACATCAGTATTTGCAAGCCCAATCCAGGAGTGGGTGAAAAATGCAGAGTTGGTGATATGTTTCTATTATACTTTTCCTCTGATTGTTCCACTCCTGATTTTAAAGACTAATGTGAAAATCTGACCAAATACTGCTGTGTGAACTTAGCCTTACAGTCGGAATGAAACCTGGCTCTGCCTGTGGCTGTCAACCAGTTAAATGCTGCTGTCAATTTCTGAAAGTGGCAATAATAGCGCACCAGTATGGGGATGCTACATTGTATGTGCCTGTGATGTGATCGCGAGGCATGGATGGCTTGCTATGACAGATGGGATCTGTTGAAGACCAACGTGTCTGTCATTATGGAGCTCCTTTGAAGCCTAGCCTGTGGTATTGCTGCATATATTACAAGAAATCAGAAGATCACAGATTCAAATCCACTTAAAGGACAAAAACATAGTGAAAAGTAAAGAAAAAAAAAGTTTTAATAAATATGAAACAAAAAAAAGTCAATAAAATTTCAAATCACTCTCCTTTTCCACCATTAAAAATGAAGCTAATAGAAAAATAATTAACAAAATACACATCTGTAGAGGGACGCATCCAAAAAAGTGTGATCCATCGAAATATAAAAGTCATTAACCAGATCGGTTAAACACTGTAAACAGAACAAAACTCCAATATCGAGGGTTTATTTTTGGTCGCTGCAATATCACAGAAAAATTCACTAAGAAGAGATAAAAATTCCAAGTTCATTCCAAAATGGCATCAATAAAAAGGATATCTCACCCCACAAAAAATAAGCAGCTGCACCTCTCCATTCACTAAAAATGAAAACGTTTTGATACTCTAGAAATGACGACACAAACAAATATAGATTTTTTGCAAAGTTCCGATTTTTTTTTCACCACTAAATTTAAAAAAATATTGGACAAGTTTGGTATTGATGCAATTGTTCTGATGAGGAGAATCAAACTGCTATGTCACTTCCACCACACAATGTAGGCTGCAAAAGCCATTAAAAAAAAACAATATCAGAGTTGCGGTTTTTTTTACAATTTCACCTCACTTGGAATTTTTTTCTGTTTTCCAGTACACTATGTGGTAAAATGAATGGTGACATTCAAAAGTACAACTTGTCCCACCAAAAAGAAGTCTTCATAAGTCTATGTGGACGACAAAATAAAAAAGTTATAGCTCTTGGAAGAAGAAGAGGAAAAAACAAAAATGAAAAAACAAAAATTGGTCATGTCTGTGAGGGCTTAACAAACTCAGTGATGGCAGCCGCGGCTGTAAGTGTTGGGATTTCTGCATTAGTCTCATTCTCCGGACTGAATAAATATTGATGTTTTGAAAATTCTGATTTCCATAATTCCAGAACTTTTCTTTTCTGGTGTTTCAGTGTTAAAGTTGTCCAGTTCCTCCTATGAAAATGAAGCAAATGTGAACAGGTGCAAACTGCTGTGACTGCATTATGTAAAAATAAAAAAATACAGCAACACAATGAACCCAATTCATCATAGACCAGTGATATTCATATCAGTTTTGACGAGAGGGCATGCTGGAGTCAGAAGCTCCTGTTTTATGAACAAGTGTATGACTCTTCTTGAATCTGGAGTGTCTGACCAATGGCGAGCAACTTCATACGTGACCCCAGAAATCTCACTTCAGTAAGGGACTGGGGTGAGATTTTGATGTACGAAGTGCCGCAACTTGTCGTGAATTAAGACTAGCTGTGGTGTCATGCCCCCACTGCGCGTCCCCAGCCCAGATCCACCCATTTTAGAAAAGCTGTGGGAAACTGATGGGGAAATGCCAAAAGTTGGGCAAAATCAAGGCATCACCTACATATTGCAACTATTCAAAGCTTTTATGCCAAAAAAGTTTTGTTGAGTTGGGCCCATTGTGTACTGCAAATTTTGTGTAAACTTTGAATTCATTGATTCATTTAAATGACATTAATGTCAAATAAACTAAACTTATAACATTGACTACCAACCACAACAAGGCGGCCTTTTCTTAATGAACACTTAACCAACCTTTAAGGGTGGCTTAAAAAAATTAAAGTCTCGGGTGGCAGTCACTGTTTAAAGGTTTGTGCCATGCAATCTTTGTGAGTCAGTCATAGAGTTAGCCCCTTCATGATGAAGCCAATTATTTCTACTTTTGCATTTTTGTTTTTTCCGTCAACTTCTTTCTTTATTTTTCTGTCCACATAGACATATGGTGACTTGATTTTTTGCCGGACTAGTTGTACTTTTGAGTGACATCATTCATTTTACCATGTAGTGAACTGGAATCAAGATAAAAAAAAATTCAAAGTGAGGAGAAATAGCGAAAAAAACAAAATTCTGACTGTGCATTTGCACTTTACAAATATATCTCTATAGATTATCCTTAATGACTAGAGCTATTATTGCTGCTCTGCTTCCTATTTTTAACTATAGGTTATTTTATCGTGTCTTGTTGTTTTGTGCTTTTTAACTATTTCTGTCTTATTTTTGTGTCAAATAAAATTATGCTATTAATTCAAAACATTTATTTTAATTTATTATTTGTTCAAGTAGTATTTTCTTTTTTATGTTATGCATTACCTGCTTGAATAGTGCTTTACGGTGCACATACTTATATTGTTACGTCTTAATGTTATTTTCCTTCTTACCTAGGTGCAATGACAAGCACAGAGGTCTCCAATAGACCTCCAGCTGTCATACCAACCCATCAGCGACCTGCAAACATGTCACTGGCACGCCGATGGGCACATGGAATGATGAGCCCACTTGCCAGCGTGTGGTAAATGCCACCATCAGAGATTGGCAGCAGCATTTAACAGATTAACAATCGCAGGTGGAGCTATGTGACAACCTTTATAAATTATCCAGGACTTTCTGGGTATCCCGTGAGCCCATTCCATACACCCACTTCGGCCATACATATACAGTGCATGTCTTGAAGGGGTTAAATTATGTTTTTCTTGGCTTCGATGTAAATATTTTTATGCCAATAATGACAAAAGTATTCTCGGAGTTATACCTTTTTTGGCTAACCAGAAATAAATATATATGCAAGCTTTCAGAGCACAGGTGTTCCTTCGACAGGCAAGATTGCAAAAGAATTCATAAGACAAAAGACACAACATTTGAGAGATGTTACAACAAGACATTTGTTCATGAGGTGTAAGTTATGATGCCTCCTACTGATAAGTTAGGAGGATAATGTTTTCCCACAGGTGTGTCCAGTTCACCTGTGAGAAAACATTTCTCTGGCCGGGGACACAGTATGAAAGATCTAAAAATTTGTATACTAAAAGGTGACTTCAAGATCAACAAAAAATGAAAAATTTGGGAATTTGGCATCAGAGACTGTACACCATAGTGCAGAAAACTCAGTCTATTGTGTAACAATTAAAGTATTGTTCCAATTTGCTGGCTTAAGCGAATTCCTAAAAATATGACATGAATACAGAGGATAGGTGGTAGAACAAGCCTAAGAGCATCACAGTCAATGGAGTAAGAGGTGGACACTTACAGTATGTGTTTTTGTGCTTTTATGAAGTTATGAAATGTTGTAGATCTTGTGATGACAAGGGCCTGAAGCATATGGGTGGAGAGAAACTCTTCATGTGAAATGATGCCATAAAATAAAGCATTATAGAGAAACCAGGGAAGTAGCCTGTAGAGTTAAGATCCTAGGCTGGGAATGATTGACAAGTCTGAAGAACCTGCATAAACAAGGACAGACACCTGGAGAGATCAGAAATAGTGCACAGTTGTGGAACCGTTCTTCTGTCGTGAAACATTTAAAGTAAAAATGCCTCCATATTGGATGTCTGTAAATGACGACACAATGCCTGGTTTATCATTGCAGCTAGTGCATACTCAGGACACACTTCAGAGGACATACTGACATTTGACATAATGCCCCCCTCCCACCTCTTAAACATAAATCATGTGGGAATCTTGTAATTTTGGGGATGTTCCCAGGTCCATTACATATAATTATTATAATAATCACAGAGTTGTGGATTCATCTCAGGATCTTTATTACACGGAAAAGATTCACATTTATTACAAAAAATAAATAAAAGTAAGTGTAAGGGTAATTTTTTTTCTATATAATTCTCAGTCTCTAAATTCTGTAGCCTGCAGCATCTAAAACCACGGCCGATACCGTGGGTCATTTGAGGGGTTGCTGAAAAGACGAACCCTCCATGGGGGAAACCAGAGCGGAGCCCAGGTCCTAAAAACGGCAGTTGATGCCTGAAAATACAAGAACAGCAAGGGATAATTCAATAAAATTTAATTTTTCGTGCGTCCAAGAGTCCCCACGTGTCAGTCTTATGGTCATGTACCCTTAGTGCAAGTGTCATAGTCCTATACCCCAAGTGTCAGTAAATGTCAAGGATTTTTTTACCTGATCTGGTCCCGCATTATTCCGTATTTGCTCCACTGGAGGATTGGGAGCTTCATCAATTCCACTATCTCCATCATCACTAAGCCTTGGTGATGATGATGGTGATGAGATGGTATCTTCGACGTCTTCAGGAACCTGAATGGCGCAGTCAACCATACATGAACAGGAAGCTTCTTGTTGATCCTCTTCTGGTCCTACAGAAACATCTTTTCCTCTAGGGGATCTCGGATCAAATGTTTCAACAGTGTATGGGAAATTTTCTTCCCCCAACCTGTCCAAAGATAAATCAATAAGATATGGTTATCAGTCCTGGGAATCATTGGAACCAAATCTTCTGAATATTATACACAGAGCAACTACTCACCGGCAAGATACTTCAAAGGGGTCAATCCACAAGGTGAATTCCTTGGGCAGTGCTAGGTCATAATATCTTATTTGACTTAGAGCACAAGCCTCTAGAATGCTTTCATCCTTGTCCTGGCCATTGATTCGGATACACCTAAAAGACAAAAATGAGCCATTAGAGATAAGATGTCGTTAGCACAACATAGGGAATTTCTAGAACGTCTGAAAGACCAATATGGAAATTTTCTGGGCATATCTGGTGATGCCACTGATGACTTACCTGTAGGCTTGTCCTTTCATAGGGGTCTCTGGATACCAGTGCCCAGTGTATTTTTTACATAGTATTTCTGTCAAATGCTCCCCAAATATGTCCATTTTGGCCGAATCCAATTTTTGGAATCTGTTGCCCACAGTTTTTATGTAGTCCACTCCGGTCAACAGTTCCTGCCTCATTGCTACTGGAATAGAATTCATTGCAGCCATTTTATCTGAGAAGAAAAAAGAGAAATATCACTTTTATAGACATGTTGTTTATAATATGTACATTTTTATTTATACTGTTGATTGGTGTAGGTGTCAGAGGTAGAATTTCAGCCACAAGATATTTATAGGGAAAGTACAATATCAATAGATTACAAAACACCCTCTAACCAGCTTATTGATGATGAGATGTAATAGGTGAAGTTAACAAGTTTCATTTTATAGTATATTTGTGAAAGTAACATTTAAAGTTGGTGTTTTCTGGAGTTAAACCATTGCAGTAGCCAAGTGTCCTGATAAATGATATTGGGAAGCAGATGGGTTGTCATGGCAGAAAGAGGGGCTACTGGAGGCCAACATGGCTGCCATCCCCTCTGAAGATCAGCCACGGACTGAGCTACATAAGAAATTTGCATTACTTCCCTGTTTTGCCAATTCACTATAAAGGCTTTAAAAATGTTTGCTATTTCCATGTACACAAAAAGATTGATTAGACAAAGTATAAAGTTTTTACCCAAATATTGCAATCCAATTTTGTGTCCCCACAAAGAACCAAAATACGTAACATCCATCCAAAAAAGAAATGTGTGCCAGGAACAAAATAATAAACAAATGAGTATTGTTAAAAAGTATTAAACTTTGTTAAATCTAATTTTAAAGCAACATACATGTAGAAACACTGGATACATATAAAATTTTGGTGGGTGAGCTATTATGGGGAACCCTTACCTATGGTTAAAGATAGACTAGTAGACAAAATGAATTTGTAAATCAGAATTAATTATTTACAAACATATTTTCTCTACATGTCTATATTTAACCATATGTAGGGGTTTCCCCATAATATCCCACCCACCAAATTTTAATATGTATCCAGTGTTTATACAGGTATATTGTTTTTAAATTAGATTTTAAAAAAATAATACTATTTGTTAATAATACTCATTTGTTTATTATCTTCTTATGCTATTTTTTTCCTGGCACACCTCTTTTTTAGATGTTAATGTATAATTATTTAACACATAAATGGCATGAAGGAAAAAAATGTCATTATGGTGTCCTCACTTTCCCCGAGAAGTGGTAAAGAAACAGATGAAAACATTGGAGGTTGGCCAAAATGGTATAAATGGAGGGAACAAAAGTATCAGCTTACCACTACAAAAACAAGCCATCCAACAACTCCATTGACCAAAAAAATACAAAAGGTGAAAACGCACAATGGCTATTGTAAAAAAAATGATAAAATTGCATTTTTGCCTTTCTGTGTTACCACACCTGATTTTTCCCCCTTTTCTCTGTACATTGATAAATTGAATGGTGCCCTAAAATAAAACAACTCTGCCCATAAAACAAACTTCATACTCCACTTTCAAAAATTGAAGGTGCAACAATGAAAATTGACCTTGACAAGAAGGGGCTATTATTATAATGAAAAAAAGAAGCCAGAGAGTTACAAGGTGCTTCATAAGAAGAACTGGAGGCTAACTGCACTTGTATCAAAGACTTAACAATTTTTTATCTAATATGATTAGAAAAAGTAAAAATTTGTTAAAAAATGCAAAAGTGAGTGTCAAGGAAGCGTCTTACTGGAAGAGAGTTTGCTAGCGTTATTACAGGTTGGGGGCATCTGGAGTCTATGAGCCCCATGTATAAAAAGGGTCTCAAAAGAAAAAAACATTGATGCGCTCAGCAATTGATCTACTCCTGTAACATAATATACCAGTAAGATCGGATATCAGGGTGGTCAGTCCATGAGACATTTCTATATCTATATGAAAAAATCTTGTCCATATGGTCATTGTGCACTTACCTTACAGATGAAAGAAGAGAAGGAGCTCAGGGAAAGTCTCTGTGGTGCAGGATGTGGAGTAGCAGGAGGGTCTTCACTAGGAGATATGTGAGGGCAGAGAGGAGACCCTGCTTTATATCAGTGTAGACTGGGAGGGGTCACTTGATTTCTGCCTTTGTTTCCAACATTGTAGGTATCAGGTGGTGTAAATCTAATTTACATAACACAAGTCATTGAGTAAGTTAAAAAAAAACAAAGGAAAGCAGAAGTAATGTCTCCCCTGCCCCCCACCCAAAAAAAAAATATATATTTTTTTTATCTACAGTATTTAGTATATTTTGTATTTAATTCATGTTTAATCATTTTATTGTATTTTTATTTGTCTATGTAATTGTTTGTAATATATTGATCAGTCTATGTATCTACATATCTATTTTCTATATTTTTTATATTTTACAATTTATTATCTATATTTTAATATATTTATATCATTTATTTATTTTTTATCAGTTTAGAAAGATCATTATCTAGCTATCATCAATCCATTATCCATATTTTTATCTTTCTGGGGCAGGGTGCAGACTATTGTGTTTTCTCTCGTCCATGAGAATCGGGTTGACTATGTAAATCCCACTCTGATGGAACTCTGATCACAGTTTAATCACAGTTTGATAATATGGTGATCCGATTCTTTTGGAAGTGTAAAAGACGGAGAAAAAATGTCATCAGAATGCAGTCTGATATTTTCCACGGACTTTCTGATTTTAATGACTGAGCTCGATCTGAATATCAGATAAAACTCGGCCATGCTACAATTTTTTTCCCCTGACCATCTCTGTCCAAGGAAAAAAAATCAGACATGTGCAAGGCCCCATAGAATAACATCAGTCCGAGTGTGTTCTGATATTTTGTCGGATCACACTCGGACCAAAAATATGATCATGTGCATGAGACCTAATATCTACTTTCATACTTTATGATATGCATTTTTTTATTATTACTCATCTATTGACCACTTGTAACTTTCTATGTTTCAATGTACTGTATATATACTAGTTATATTTTTGTATCTAACATCTTTCAATCTTGGCACTTTGTTCATTTAATAATAGAGATGAGTGAATAAATTTGAGGGGAATAAGATTCTATTCATTAGTCAAAATGCATACTTTAATTGTTCACTTCCATACGGATTCAGCAAAATGTTAGCAATTGTCCGCCATTGTTTTTACCTCTAAAGCGGAAGCAAAAGTTTAAAAAAGTCCATATGCTCACCTTACAGCTCACTACTTGGTCCCCTCCGCTCCTCATTGCATCTTTCAAACACCAACGATTGGATTGAAAGCTTCAGTCCTCTTAAGTTGGACTGGGACTTCCCGCTCTAAAGATGCCAGGATCTTTCTGCACTTGTGCACTCAAGGTCATGGTGCCCATCGTGACACTCAAAAATTTGTGATTTTTTTCAGAGCATGAGAGTCCAGGGATTTCAGCCCTGGTAGCAGAGATCAAAACATGAATTGAAAGCCATAGAGGTGGACGGTGAGCAGTGGAGGGTCTGGAGATGTGAGCATTGACATGCGTAAAAGGATTTCTATTTTCATATTAAGTTTATTATAGTCTGGGTATTGGCAAGACCCCATACAATAATAAGTGACATTAAACTTGAGAAGAACATCTCTGCAAATTGAATTTGCCTTAAAAAAAATATATGAACAGGTTAATTCTAATTTTGCCAGATTTACTCATCTCTAATTACTAATATCACATTTAGATAAATACGTGTTCAGTATCTGATTATATCTGTCTGTGGAATATCAGATGTTCATTACTTGCTCAGCTCTTATTTTATCAGTATTTAAATTATATTGTTTTGTAACAAATAGAATTTACTGAATAGATGGAATCTTGTCCATTTTGCTCCTGTGGACTCTTCATAATGATGTAATGCAAACTGCTAACTACTTGGTTAATATGTTAATTCTTAGAATTTCAGGCCCTAAGTTACATAAACACCTTTTCTCTTTGTCTTCTCCAGAAACAAGTCAGGTATTTATGCTTTGGTATGGGCAAAGGTGCCCTTTGTTATTATGTATTGATGTTAAGGAATTTTCTATGAGACACAACAGGCTCCACAAAGGTCTCACCTGTCCAGAGCCTTGAAATCTCATTATGTACTAGTCCAGACTTATTACCATCTCTATGTCAGAGAATCTCCCACCATTGTCAACAACTCAGCATGAAAAGACATGAGCACATACATGGGATCCACCCAAGACAACTGTACACACCCGGCATTTCATATGTAGATGACAAGGAGCATTCACTGGAAAACAATTATATGGAACCTTTGATAGATAAAGAGATGTATGTAAGGAGAATGAGTCTTTATTCCCTCAACTGCTCCTGCATATAGACTTGTAAAATGAGAGTATACCAGGGAAGTGCATGACCATCTCAACAAAATGATGTCCTGGATATGTATGTAGAATAAAAAGAAACACAAGATTATGGAATATATTGAACAAGTCCACATACAAATTTGCACATTGAATATACACTCTGCAACAGCAAAAATGCAATACCGTGAAAGAAAAGTTGGTGATGTTTGAAAATTACAAGATGGACACATGTTACTGATCTGCAAATGATGGAAAAAAATTTAAAAAAACATGTTTAAAACTTCTCGATTCATTCAATGCGGTGTATGAGTACCATGTGCAGAAACCCGTCAAATAAGTCTTGAGAAAGGCTCATTTGAGCCGAAATGTTGCCACGCCATATGGGCTAAATAAAGTCCACCTATATTTTGGTAAATATTAGAGTGCTGCCTATCTTTTTTCTTTTCTATTTATGTTAGCAAATCTGGATATTTTGCTTGGGAGGCGTTTTTTGCACCCACCTTACATTTCTCTAACGGTCTGTTCCATTTTTTTATTTTTGATATCTATCTATCTATCTCTATAATTATTTGTATCTATCTATTTCGATAATTTAATGATTTACAAATAGAGATGAGCAGAAAAATTGAGTGGAATTTAATTCTACTTGAATTTTACAAAAATCCCCTTTTGACAAAATGCATTTGTTTTCATTTGCTTCCATGCAGATTCAGTAAAATGACAGCAGCCGCTGATCACCATCGTTTTTAACTGTAATGGGCCATTAAAAGTCTAAAAAATAATAACTGGAAGATAGAGAAATAAAGAAATAATTACTGCTGCAGAATTCAATGGCCAAAGCTTACTTCCCATATACTGTAAGAATATAAAAAAGGTTTAAAAGTAAAGTGAATTTGTAAATTGACAAAGTTGGAAACACTTGAGAAAAATTGTTTCAGTCTCCAAAGTAATTCAAATAAACAGTGAAAATATTTGTGTTACTCTCTGAGTTCTGTAAATCCTCTATTTAAAGTGTGATAAAGAAAAATGGCAAAAGAAATAACTGACTTATAGATCAGAGATAAAACATAAGGGGCCTTCTTTTCTTCTCCCTCTCGCCCATTAGTTTTATTTGCTGTTGAATTTCCAGTTAATCAGGCCTGCAGGATTTCCATCAATAGCCTATGGACAATTCAACCTTTCGAAAACTGCAAAATGTCATATTATAATTCCCGATTCCAGAAGCAACTCTATTGTGAGACAGTAGATATAGATTTATGCAATTCTTTAATTTGCTTCAGTTGGGAATGGTCATCTTCATACGGCAGTCTCCAGTTCAAGAAATAATCACTATTGCTCTTTATTTCTAGCATAAATGTATGCTTGATTAAAACAATTCTGAAAATTGATCTTCAGATTTTAAATTGTAACCCACTGAGCCTGTGTTAGTTTCCTTTGTGCAAAGAGCTCTGATAGGGGAAGATGCTGCTCCATCTGCGGTCATTATGAATTGTGGTTAATTGTTTTTAGTTTTACAAAATCAGGTGGGCCATACATCACTAACATCCTAAGATTTCTTTTGCAATTTTGCATTTTTTTGAGGCAATAAACAATGACAACATATTACGAATATCAACTTGACTTGGGTTAAAAAGACGTTCCTTTTTCTTCAGACATGTGCATATTGCACAGGTAAATAGGGCCCCTTAAGATACATTTGACATAAGGATTGGGTGCTGCCCCGGTGAATATAGAAAGCATACACTGTAAGGTATATGTGTGCACTAGAAAAGGGGAGTTTCACCAGCTCACCTGAGCAAGATCGTCTTGAAGCACGGATGTGAGGAACTGCTCACAGTGATTCCATAACATGAGAAAAAAGATTTTCAGTTTCTTAAATAGTCCAAAATCCTTTTATTGTAGAAAAAACTTTATAAAATCAGATTCCACAGTCATGATATATAGCCAGGGGAACGCATTTTAAAGGCAGGGCTTGCGTTCTTTGTCAAAACTGTTTTGCAAAGGGTATACAAATAGTATATATACAATTGTTCACCAATCAGCATAAAAACTGAAAGTCACATGATACATAGATCCACGTATAAATGTTAAAATAGATTTACAAAATATACACACAAATTTCCATAAAAAAATCGTATGACAAAGAAGATTACGCATGTACAGATGATTTACTCGCTATAATGGAACAATAATTCTCTCCACAAATTCAAGCCATTTGGATGGCAGGTGTTTAGGTGATACATCCAAAATGATTCTCGATCAAGTAACCGTCCTCTGTTGTCTCCACCCAGAGGATTAGAGGTAAGTTTTTCAATTCCAAAGACCTGAAATGAAGATGTCTCTCTATTGTGCTGTTCAATAAATTGTCTGGAGGCACAAGAGATATTATGATTAGTGACATTGTAGATATCACTCAGATGTTCTGCCACTCGTTGTTTTAATTTTCTTATAGTGCATCCGACATGTAACAAATTACAAGTAGTGCATTTTATTATATACACTACATAACTGCTGTTACAGTTCAAATAACCCCTTATATTGTGTGTTTCATTTTGATTGGTGTTGGTAAAAATTTTAGCAATTTTGATATAGCGACAAATACCGCATCTATGGAAACCGCATGCATAAAACCCTTTGCAAATAAGCCATGTATAGCATTTTTGCATATTATTAGAATGACTTGATGATAATAATCCTCCTAGTGTAGTGTTTGTGCTTTTTTTTCAACCACCAAAACTCCAGAGTCAAGAATTTTTGATAGTACAACATCTTCATATAAAATAGGAAGATATTTTAATATTATATTTTTAATTTGATGAAATTGTGCACTATATTTTAAAGAGATTACTGTCCGTTTTTTTCTGATTTTTATCTAACAAGTTGTTATTTTCTATTGGTTTCAATATTCGGCATATCAATTAAATCCACTCTATCTTTTTTTATACTATTTTTTCTGCTCTCTTTAAAGACCAATCTGGATAGCGCCTAGATTTTAATTTATTTTTACACCTGGTGAATTCTTCATCCAATTTATCTCTACTACTACAATTACGTTTAATTCTTGTTAATTCATCTACAGGTATTGCTTTTATAGTATGTTTTGTGTGTCCACCTTTAGTATGTAGAATGGTGTTCCCTGATATGGGCTTTGAAAACGTAGAGGTAATAATTGAATTTCCAGAATTTCTAATTTTAGATCTAAAAATGATATACAGTTGCGATCAAAAGAATATGTAAATGACAAGTTGAATGTGTTATTTTTTAAGTACTTGATGAATTCTGGTATGGCAGACACATCGATACTCCAGATGAAGATTAAATCATCGATGTATTTGCCATACCAGAAGACACAAAAAAAGAGAGAACCACCGAATGATAGGTCCAATTAGACAAAGGATTTGAATAAATAACCTTTATTAGTGTTGTCGTAAAAAGTGGCACTACATGCAGAAGGAGGGCCGCACTGTAGTATCCAAACACAATGATATACGATATCATAGTAGTTACATTTTGTGCTGCACTAAGAAATGTATACAGAATAATGGGACGACAGATGCATATACATAACAGTATTAATGGATATATATCACATATGATGAAGGTCACCTGAAAGTCCAGTATACATGGCAGATCAATGGCCAGCTAATATAAGTAAAGAAAAAAATGCCATGTATACAATGATAATGACCATTCCTGTGCCAAGTACATCTGGACCACTGGTGATATATGTCAAGAGTGACAACAAATAATCAATCGGTAGATGAATTGCATACCTGTGTACTAAACAGCATAAGTGAGTGGCACCACGCGGCAAACCCCGATGCGCGTTTCGGACACACGTCCCTTCGAACACCTGTCCTGACGAAGGACTTGTGTCCGAAAGGAGCGTCGGGACATATTGAATCAATTAACAAATATCTCGTGGAAAGAAGAGTTCACGTGGTTAAGTTGTGATGTAGCATTGTTGTACACAAGCATTCCCTATAGTGTTGCATTGCAAGCACTAGATTTTCACCTTAATAAGTACAGTAATTATACTCCAGATCTGATTAATTATATTTTGTCTTGTACACAATATTTGATGACCAACAATTTTTTTATGTATAAACAGGAATTTTATCTTCAATGCAGAGGAGTATCTATGGGATCTAAGTATTCTCCATCTTTGGCAAATATGGTAATGTCCCACTGGGAATATGTTACATTGTATACTTTTGCCAATCCATGGTCCCGTGATGTCTCTGATGTGGCAGACACATCGATGATTTAATCTTCATCTGGAGTGGCGATGTGTTTGCCATACAAGAATTTATCAAGTACTTAAATAATAACACATTTAGCTTGTCATTTACATATACTTTTGATCGCAACTGTATATAATTTTTAGATCTGAAATTAGAAACTTCTGGCAATTCCCTTATTACTAGTGTTGAGCGAACATGCTCGACACTGCTCGGTACTCGCCCGAGCATCACGCTACTCGGGATGTTCGGCGAGCACCGAGCATTTCCGTGTTACTCGGGCGGGAGCTCGGGTCTCCACCCTGCATGTTTGGCGCTCTTTACAGAGCCAATGAACATGCAGGGATTGCCAGCCAGTCACTGTAATGCCGCAGCCATGTTGTTTGTGGGCATTACAGTGATTGGCTGGCCGCACAGCGTCACCTCGAGTATTTAAAACCGGTCACCGCCATCTTGGACACAGTCGCTCCGGATCAGACAGCGTAGGGACAGCGCTGCTGATTTAGGGAGAGATATATCCTGCAAAATAGTTAGTGTAGGGTCTGTAAAGGCTGCCAGATCAAACAAAGAGTCCTTCTCGGGACTAATATCCATCCCAGGTATATCAGGCAGGCAGGCAGGCAGGCTGTATAGGAGCCGCAGTGGTTATACCAGCAAACGCTGCATTACAGTCCTGTGTGCTGCTCCTGTTGCTGAAATTGCTGGACTTAGCTCCAGGTCCCGGGGGCCAGGAAAAATACTTTTTTTTTATCTAAATCCTCTTTTTTTTTCCTCCTTTACAATGTACAAATACCCATCTTATTAACATTTTGGTGTCGTCCCCCCCCCCCCCCCAAAAAAAAAAAACGTGTGCCTCTGATTTTTCAGACACAAATATATCTGTTGAAAATAGTCTGGTGTAGGCCAGAGAAATAGAAGTGTGGTTTTGCAGTTCTATGGGCCATTTGTATCTAAAATAAACAGTTTGAGTGTGTCGCTCACTGTTCAGCCGCAAATATATATATATTTTAAAAAGCCCGGTATACACCAGTAAATTATTACTGTGGTTTTGATGTTCCACGGTAAAAAATCTCTATTATCCTGTTTTTGGCATTTTTTGCTGTATAAAAATAATAATAGTGTCTCCCTGATTTTTCAGTCACAAATATATCTGTTGAAAATAGTCTTGTGTAGGCCAGAGAGACAGAAGTGTGCTTTTGCTGTTCCACGGTAAAAAAATCTCTATTATCCTGCTTTTTGCATTTTTTGCTGTAAAAAAAAAAAAAAATAGTGTCTCCCTGATTTTTCAGACACAAATATATCTGTTGAAAATAGTCTGGTGTAGGCCCGAGAAATACAAGTGTGGTTTTGCAGTTCCACGGTACAAACCTCTGTATTATCCACTTTTGGGCCATTTGTATCTAAAAAAAACAGTTTGAGTGTGTCGCTCACTGTTCAGCCGCAAATATATATGTAGCGTCGGCGTCCCAGCCTCCTGCTAGGCAAGGACGCTGTTCCCCTCACCTCTCTGCTCTGTGCCCGGTGGCTTCCTCCCACTCTGCTTGCAGCGCCCGCTCTCCTCCGGCCACGGTGCTTAGGGCGCGCGCGCACGCGCTCCCCCCCTCTTAAAGGGGCCGCGCGCGCCGTCCTAAGGAGTCCCCGGCCAATAGCCGGAGGACTTCACCATATATAAGGCACCTCCTCCAAAATGGAGGTGCCCGAGCAATGTTGTTGCACTGTTCACTTCTCTGCTTCAGCCCTCAGGTCCCGTTTCCAGTTACCTGCCAGTTACCTGCCAGTTTCCTGCCAGTTTGCTGTCTGATTCCTGCCTGTTATCCGCTTACCTGTTTGCTAGCCTGTGGTCCGACAGTCTGCCTTCCGACTCCTGTCAGTCTGTCTATGGACCAGCTAACCAACTCACCTGGGAGCGCTCATCTGCTACCTGCCTGTTAGCCTACCTGGAGGCTCCGCCGTCACGTGCTGTGACCACCTGCCAGTCCAGAGACTCTTGCCCGCTCACCTGGGAGCGCTCATCTGCTACCTGCCTGTTAGCCTACCTGGAGGCTCCGCCGTCACGTGCTGTGACCACCTGCCAGTCCAGAGACTCTTGCCCGCTCACCTGGGAGCGCTCATCTGCTACCTGCCTGTTAGCCTACCTGGAGGCTCCGCCGTCACGTGCTGTGACCACCTGCCAGTCCAGAGACTCTTGCCCGCTCACCTGGGAGCGCTCATCTGCTACCTGCCTGTTAGCCTACCTGGAGGCTCCGCCGTCACGTGCCGTGACCACCTGCCAGTCCAGAGACTCTTACCCGCTCACCTGGGAGCGCTCATCTGCTACCTGCCTGTTAGCCTACCTGGAGGCTCCGCCGTCACGTGCTGTGACCACCTGCCAGTCCAGACACTCTTGCCCGCTCACCTGGGAGCGCTCATCTGCTACCTGCCTGTTAGCCCACCTGGAGGCTCCGCCGTCACATGCTGTGACCACCTGCTTATCCAGAGACTCTCGCCTGCTCACCTGGGAGCACTCATCTGCCATCTGCCTGCTAGCCTACCTGGAGGCTCAGCCGTCACAGGTCGTACCTACCCTTTACCCAGAGACTGTCCCGGTCACTTGCCATGACCTCCTGCCCGTTTACCCAGAGACTGTCCCGGTCACTTACCGTGACCTCCTGCCCATTTATCCAGAGACTGTCCCGGTCACTTGCCGTGACCTCCTGCCCATTTACCCAGAGACTGTCCCGGTCACCTGCTGTGACTGCCTGCCTGTCTTCCCTGGTCGCCACGCGCTTCCTTACAAGGACCGCCCCCTTGTATAAGTTGCTCAGAGGTTCCGCCTCCCAGACTTATTACAGTTTGCTCAGGCCATGGAACCCGGTGGCACCCAAGCTCCCTCGCTCTCGGACCTTTGTCATGAACTGTCCCGACAGAGGTCCCAACAGGAGTCCATCCTGGGTCACCTGCGGAATGTCAATACTCGCCTGGACACTTTGACTGCCCCACCAGCAACCACCGCTAGTGTCATGACTCGCAGCCCGGCTGCTCCGCTGCCCACCAATACCATAGTATCCTGCTCTGGAATCCGGCTTTCCGCACCTCCTCGCTTCGGAGGCGACTCCGCTCAAGCTCGGGGCTTCATTAACCAGTGCACCCTGCACTTTGAACACCAGTCCCACCAGTTTAATTCCGACTGGGCCAAAGTAGCCTTCATCATGTCCCATCTCACGGGGGAGGCACTGGCTTGGCTAAATCCTCTATGGGAGAGAGGAGACGCTCTGGTGTCCGACCTGCCAGCCTTTCTCATGGCTTTTCGGAAGGTCTTTGACGAACCCGGACGGAAGACCTCATCCGCCTCATCTCTGCTACGCCTCCGTCAAGGGAGTCTCACCGTGGGCCAATATGCCATACGGTTCCGTACCCTTGCTTCGGAGCTGGCCTGGGACAACGACGCCCTGGTGTCCGTCTTCTGGGAGGGTCTGTCCGGCCGTATTAAAGATGAACTCGCCGGTCGGGACATTCCTACCACTCTCGACGACTTGATTACACTTACCACCCGGATTGACATCCGGTTCCAGGAGCGCGCTAGGGAGGTCACCCGTGAGAGGAGGATTCCATGTCTAGTCCCTACCTTCCAGAAACCCGTCACTCCCTCTGTTACTCCCTAGGCACACTCACCTGAGCCTATGCAGGTCGACCAGACCAAGATGGTCAGGAACCCGTCAAGACTTACGTCGTGCCGAGGGGAGCTGTTTCTACTGTGGCAGTAAGGAGCACCAGATCCGTTCCGGCCCAGAGAGGTCGGGAAACGCTTGTGTCTAGGATCGCTCAGAGAGGTCGCCCTAGACAAAAGTAAATCCTCTCCATCCCTGATGCTGTCTGTTTCTATCCTCTGCGGAGAGAACCGCTATTTTGAACTGGCTCAACTTGACTCTGGAGCTACTGGAAATTTTATCTCTCAATCCCTGGTAGAAAAATACCGCATTCCCACCAAACCTCTGGCTGTGCCTTTATCTGTCGCCACCGTGGATGGGGGTCTCTTACCACATCCCATCCAACTCATCACCGAATCTCTGCCTCTACAGGTGGGAATGCTGCATTGTGAGAGCATCTCCTTTCATGTTCTGCCTGGACTCTCTCACGCACTATTGCTTGGCCTGCCTTGGCTCCAGAAACATGCACCCGTTCTTGATTGGCAGACCGGAGAGGTCCTTCGCTGGGGACAGGACTGCCATAAGACTTGTCTAGTTCCCATTCGCCCTGCCCGTCCTTCTCCTACCCCAGCCAATCTGCCCGGTCTTCCGGTTCCCTATTGGTATTATGCGGATGTCTTCAATAAAAAAGAGGCAGAGACTTTACCTCCTCATAGACCATACGACTGCCCAATCGACCTGATGCCCGGCTCTACTCCTCCCCGTGGGCGAATCTACCCTTTGTCCGCTGCTGAGACCCGGTCCATGTCTGAATATATTGAGGAGAACCTGGCCCGGGGATTTATCCGGAAATCTACCTCCCCGGCAGGAGCAGGCTTCTTCTTTGTCAAAAAGAAGGACGGATCACTCCGTCCATGTATAGACTATAGAGGCCTAAACCAGATTACTGTGAAGAATAAATACCCCCTTCCGCTTATTCCTGAATTATTTGACCGTCTGAGGGGGGCTAGAATCTTCACCAAACTGGATCTCCGTGGGGCGTATAACCTGGTCCGTATCCGTCAGGGGGATGAGTGAAAGACGGCATTCAATGCCCGGGACGGCCTCTATGAGTACCTTGTGATGCCCTTCGGTCTCTGTAACGCTCCTGCCGTCTTTCAAGAGTTGGTCAATGACATCTTCCGTGACCTTCTCTACTCCTGCGTGGTGGTGTACCTGGACGATATCTTGGTCTTCTCTCCGGATCTTCCTAGTCACCAGAGGATCGTTCGTCAGGCCCTGCTCAGGCTCAGGCAGAACCACCTCTACGCTAAATATGAGAAGTGCATCTTTGAGCAGACCTCTCTTCCATTTCTGGGCTACATAATCTCTCAGACAGGTCTACAAATGGATCCTGAGAAACTGTCTGCCATCCAGAAGTGGCCCCGACCAGAGGGGTTGAAGGCTATTCAGCGGTTCCTGGGCTTCGCCAACTATTACCGCCTGTTCATACCGCACTTCTCTTCCCGGACCGCCCCTATCTCTGCGCTCACCCGTAAAGAACCCCAGAGAATGGCCGCCCGAAGCAGAAGAGGCCTTTCTTTCCTTAAAACAGGCCTTCCTCTCCGCCTCGGTGCTGCATCGTCCGGACGGCAACAAACAATTCTTCCTAGAAGTTGACGCCTCCTCCTCCGGAGCTGGGGCGGTACTTACCCAAAAGTCATCTTCCGGAAGAAAGGTAACCTGCGGCTTTTTCTCCAAACTTTTCTCCTCTTCTGAGCTCAACTATTCTATAGGAGACCGAGAATTGTTGGCCATTAAGATGGCACTGGAGGAGTGGCGTTACCTGCTCGAAGGGGCTCTCCACCCGGTAATAATTTACACTGACCACAAGAACTTGGCATATCTCCAGAGCGCCCAGAGACTTAACCCGCGCCAAGCCCGGTGGTCTTTGTTTTTTGCCCGCTTTGATTTCATTCTTCATTTTCGTCCGGCTGACAAAAACATCAAAGCTGACGCCCTGTCCCGATCCTTTCTGGTGTCTGATCTTGAGGAGCAGCCTAAACACATCATCGATCCCGCCAGAGTAATGCAGGTAGCCCCCGTGGGCCTAAATCGTCTCCCTCCCGGTAAGACGTTGTAACGGTGTCCGATCGGGAGAAGATTCTACACTGGGGTCACTCGTCTAAGCTAGCTGGGCACGCCGGTCAGAAAAAGACCCTCTAGCTTATTACCCGGCACTACTGGTGGCCTACCCTGCACAAGGATGTAATTGACTTTGTTTCTGCCTGTGTGTCCTGCGCCCGCAACAAAGTTCCGAGACACCTGCCTGCCGGCCGCCTTCTTCCTCTGCCAGTGCCTGCTGCCCCATGGCAACATATAGCTATGGACTTCATAACAGATCTCCCCGTCTCTGCCGGTTGTACGGTCATTTGGGTGGTCGCTGACCGCTTTTCCAAAATGGCTCATTTTATTCCCTTGCCAGGCCTCCGGTCTGCTCCCGAGCTTGCTAAAGACTTTATCCGCCGCATCTTCCGTCTCCATGGTCTGCCTCTCCACATCGTGTCGGATCGTGGGGTTCAGTTAACCTCACGTTTCTGGAGAGCCACATGTAAGCTGCTTGGCGTCACCCTGGACTTCTCCTCCGCTTACCACCCACAGTCCAATGGTCAAGTGGAGCGGATCAATCAGAATTTGACCAGTTACCTCCGGCACGTCGTTAATGCCCACCATTCTGACTGGGTGGATCTCCTACCATGGGCCGAGTTCTCTTACAGCAATCACGAGAGAGAATCTTCTTCTAAATCCCCGTTTTTTGTAGTCTTCGGTCAGAATCCTCGGATCCCTTTTCCTGTCTCCACCTCTGTAGACAATCCGGCCGCGGAATCTCTTGTTAGCAAATTTTCCTCCATTTGGGAGAGTACCCGATCCGCACTCCTTCAGTCGTCCGAGCGGATGAAGAGACACGCCGACAAAAAACGCCTGGATTCCCTACAATTTCATCCCGGAGATAAAGTCTGGCTCTCATCCAAATATGTCCGGCTCAAGATTCCTTCCTATAAGTTAGGGCCTCGGTTCATCGGCCCACTGGAGGTTATCAAACAAATCAACCCGGTGGCCTATAAATTGAAACTCCCGGCCAACTTACGGATCCCTAACTCCTTCCATGTATCTCTTCTCAAACCCGTGGTACTTAACTCCTTTTCCAAGTCTACAGGTATGCCTCCTGCTCCGGTTTCTGCTGAAGACGAGTTTGAAGTAGAGAACATTCTGGCCACCAAAATGGTAAGAGGAAAGACCTTTTTTCTAGTGGATTGGAAGGGGTTTGGTCCTGAGGAGAGAACATGGGAGCCCCGGGAGAACATCCATGCCCTTCTCATCCTTGCTAAATTTCTGTCTGGCCTAAAAAAGGGGGGGCCTAAAGGGGGGGGTACTGTAGCGTCGGCGTCCCTGCCTCCTGCTAGGCAGGGACGCTGTTCCCCTCACCTCTCTGCTCCATGCCCGGCGGCTTCCTCCCGCTCTGCTTGCAGCGCCCGATCTCCTCCGGCCACGGTGCTTAGGGCGCGCGCGCGCGCTCCCCCCCTCTTACAGGGACCGCACGCGCCGTCCTAAGGAGTCCCCGGTCAATGCCCGGAGGACTTCACCATATATAAGGCACCTCCTCCAAAGTGAAGGTGCCCGAGCAATGTTGTTGCACTGTTCACTACTCTGCTTCAGCCCTCAGGTCCCGTTTCCAGTTACCTGCCAGTTACCTGCCAGTTTCCTGCCAGTTTGCTGTCTGATTCCTGCCTGTTATCCGCTTACCTGTTTGCTAGCCTGTGGTCCGACGGTCTGCCTTCTGACTCCTGTCAGTCTGTCTATGGACCAGCTAACCCGCTCACCTGGGAGCGCTCATCTGCTACCCGCCTGTTAACCTACCTGGAGGCTCCGCCGTCACGTGCTGTGACCACCTGCCAGTCCAGAGACTCTTGCCCGCTCACCTGGGAGCGCTCATCTGCTACCTGCCTGTTAGCCTACCTGGAGGCTCCGCCGTCACGTGCTGTGACCACCTGCCAGTCCAGAGTCTCTTGCCCGCTCACCTGGGAGCGCTCATCTGCTACCTGCCTGTTAGACTACCTGGAGGCTCCGCCGTCACGTGCTGTGACCACCTGCCAGTCCAGAGACTCTTGCCCGCTCACCTGGGAGCGCTCATCTGCTACCTGCCTGTTAGCCTACCTGGAGGCTCCGCCGTCACGTGCCGTGACCACCCGCCAGTCCAGAGACTCTTGCCCGCTCACCTGGGAGCGCTCATCTGCTACCTGCCTGTTAGCCCACCTGGAGGCTCCGCCGTCACATGCTGTGACCACCTGCTTATCCAGAGACTCTCGCCTGCTCACCTGGGAGCACTCATCTGCCATCTGCCTGCTAGCCTACCTGGAGGCTCAGCCGTCACAGGTCGTACCTACCCTTTACCCAGAGACTGTCCCGGTCACTTGCCATGACCTCCTGCCCGTTTACCCAGAGACTGTCCCGGTCACTTGCCGTGACCTCCTTCCCGTTTACCCAGAGACTGTCCCGGTCACCTGCTGTGACTGCCTGCCTGTCTTCCCTGGTCGCCACCCGCTTCCTTTCAAGGACCGCCCCCTTGTATAAGTTGCTCAGAGGTTCGGCCTCACAGACCCGTTACAATATATATATTTTAAAAAGCCTGGTATACACCAGTAAATTATAACTGTGGTTTTGCTGTTCCACGGTAAAAAATCTATATTATTCAGGTTTTGGTAGTTTTTTCCGTAAAGAATAACAGTAGTGTCTCCTGACTGTTGTGACACAAAAATATATCTGTTGAAAATAGTCTTGTGTAGGCCCGACATCCCAGTTTGGTTTTGCAGTTCCACGAGTCAAATCGCTGTACTATCCAGTTTTGGGCCTTTGGTATCTAAAAAAAAAAAGCAGTTTGAGTGTGTCGCTCACTGTTCAGCAGCAAATATCTCTATTTAAAAAAGTGTGGTATACCCCAGTAAACAATAACTGTGGTTTTCCTCTTCCACGGTTCTAATCTACTCTTTATTACCCTTTTTCCATTGATAGTGCAAGTGTAAGCTATTTTACTTTATTTACAATGGGCAAGGCGCGTGGCAAGGGACGTGGAAGTGGACGTTCTGGTGATGGTTCGTGCAGAGGACGGGGCCGTGGCCAAGGTGAAAATGTGCCACAACCAACAGCCACATCTTCTCGCTCCCACTTCTTGACCGAATTACTAGGGAAGCACAGAACAACACCAGTATTGAGAACTGATCAGTGTGAACAGGTTATTAATTGGATAGCAGATAATACTTCCAGTTACCTGGGCACCACCACCTCCGGTCTGTCTTCCACACGGTCAACTCTTAGTAGCCGTGAGTCTCGACCGCATACTCCTCCTCACCCTGATGCTCCTTCCTCCCACCATGCCGAGTGTCATCAGACAGCAAGTGATCCGACACTTGGACACTCTGAAGAGCTGTTCACTGGTCCATTTCCATATTTGGGCCCCTCGCCTGATACGCTTGAAGTGGTGGAAGAGGAGATCCCATGTTGTGATGCCCAAATATTTGAACAGCCACCGCCACAGGAAGTCGACATTGGCAATCTGTCACAGGAGGTGGACGATGACGAGACACAATTGCCAGGAAATGAGGAGAAGGATCGTGGTGCGCAAGTGGAAGAGGAGGAGGTGGTGGATGATCTAGTAACTGACCCAACGTGGAAGGAGGACATGCAGAGTGAGGCCAGCAGCACACAGGGGGAGGGAGGCAGAGTACCCCAACAGGCAGGAAGAAGCAGTGTGGTGGCCGCAGACAGAAGGCAGGCAACCGTTCCCTGTAACACCAACACGAGGGACGTTGCCAGTAGTGTTGAGCCACCCCCGTAGTGTTCGAGTTCGGTTTGGTTCGTCGAACACCCGTGTGTTCGCCGAACTGTTTGTCGAACTGTTCGTCGAACACCTTCGAACACCGTTAAAACCAATGGCAGGCAAACAAAAACACATAGAAACACAAAGAAAACACCTTCAAAGGTGTCCAAAAGCTGACAAACTGCTCAGAAGACATAACTAACACATGGAAAAGTGACAAGTACATATAGTCATGCGAAAATAAAAGAGGTGGAGGAGTAAAAGGAGGGGGAGACACAGATATAGGCATGTCATGCCCTTCTAAAATCCAAAAAGTGAGAAGCCGACACGGCCAGTCCGCTCCTGCCCGTGCCAACTCCGTGTCGCCGGGTTTGTGCCAGAGCCGCGGTGAACCCTGACGGCCAGCCCCCCTCTCCCAATACTGGTGCCTGTCCGCTGGTGGGTCGAGCGAGCCCCCCTGTGGTGGAGGCAGCTCTAAGCTTTTTAATTTAAATTGTCTCTCTAATTTGAATGAATACACTTTAAATCCATTTACAAGGATCTATTGGAGGGCAAGTCTCATGCCAGCAGCCGCGGTAATTCCAGCTCCAGTAGCGTCCACTAAAGCTGCTGCAGTTAAAAAGCTTTTATAAGGATCGAGCTCGGCTGTCCACCGCAAGGCATCCTACTGCCAGTCCCAGCCCTTATGCCTTGGGGTGCCTCCTGATGCTCTTCACTAAGTATCCCATGGTCCCGAAGCATTTCCTTTGAAAAAATTAAGTGTCTAAACTACAGGTGGTGCAGCTTGCTTAACAGCCGGGATAATCCGCTCACTAGCAGACACTGCTACTAGGCACAAAGTATTTCCTGGGCTAGATGCAGTTAAAAATTTGTAATTAGATACTCTCGTTGGATGCTGAGAAAGCATTCCATAGAGTCTCCTGGCACGCCATATATGATTCTCTTAAAAAGCTTGGGGTAGGGGTCTAGGGGACCCTTTTATAGCACAAATCACGGCCCTGTATCGCAATACGTCACCTAGGCTGAAGATAAATGGAACTGTAGCACCCTGAGGGCTCGGATGCTACAGACGTATTGCACCTCACCCAGAGGTGTGATATCTCACTCTCAGGTAAGGATGGAGTGTGGATCAGGACCCGACACCTGCATGCATTACACCACATTGCCGTGGGGCAGGGCGACCAATATGCCCCTGAGATGGGCACGACAGTCCCTGTCCCTGGCTGGAGTGGGGGGAGGGAACACTGAGGAAGGGGAACCCTGTAGTGCAGGAGCAGGGAGGAAGAAGTTCCTGGGTGCATTGAGAAGGGAGTATAAAAGGTGGGCACCATCTTAGTTCAGTGCAGAGAAGTCTGAGCAGAAGTGGCAGGGAGCAGGGGCTCTGCATGAGCTCTGCTCCGGAGGCGGGCCTAGTAACAGAGGCCCAGGCCTGGAAGAGGGAGAAGGAAGGAAGAGGAGCTGAGAAGGCTCCAGGAACGAGGAATGAAGGGATCCCAGGGGTGCGGACGGGCGAGTCGCCACCGCACGCCCGAATCCACCTGCGTGGAGGGGTCAGGCCAAAGGGGGAGACCGGTCCCCGAACTAGTGGAGGCAGGAAACGACCCTCAGCTAGAAACCGGAGGCTCTGACATTTTATGTGGCGCAGCCCCTCGCTACACCCGCTAGGAAGGCACCACATAGGGTCAGGGAAACTGGCGCCAAGTTTACCAAGAGGAGGCCCGAGGCAGCCGGACAGAAGTGTTGGTAAGAAAGGCCAGACAAAGGACACACAAAGGGGGTCCTGTGAAGTGCTCCAAAGTAATCTGGGAGTTGTCTGAGCCCCTCACCTGGTGAGCACAGTACGACGTGGGCAGCCGTTACCTGCAGACGTGGTCTGGATAATAAGAACTGTGAGTAAAGGCCCTGAACTGCATCACTGACTCCGTGTCGTTACTGCTGCTGCCCTGCACCATCACCCCCATCCTCCGCATACACTGCCCTGAGGCTATACTCCTCCCGTGGGGAGTTATGCTACGCTCTGCTGCACCCACAACACCAGCCTCAGTGGTCTGCCCTGTAGCGGCGGTTCACTCTGACCGCAATCCACGGGTGGCGTAGTCGGACATTTAAACATGAAAACCACATAAATAGTTCCGCCACTGGTTTGACCGCCCTGAGCCACGGAACTGGGTCGCCGCCACGAAGACTACAACCACCAGCATCCACCAAAAAGGGTCCGGCTCCGGGTGTCCCAAGGCCCAGGGGGTGCGTCAGAACATTTTCATCACCTTTCACAATCACCAATGGGACAAGGCAGTGATGTCCTCTGTCCCCTCTCTTATACATCCTAGTGACGGAGCACCTGCTCTCATCAATTCGCCATAACCCCAATATTAGGTGGATTGAGGTGGGAGGCACCGAGTACAAGTGCTCTCTATTTGCTGATGATGTCCTAGTATATATCACTCAATCACATATATCCATCCATGCTGTTATGGCTGAAATAGATCACTTTGTTACATGGTAAAATTTTAAAATCAATGCAGCGAAGTCTGAGGCCCTCGATGTCTCCCTCCCCAAATCCATATAGGATTCCATCCAGTCCAACTTTCCCTTTGCCTGGCCCTCACAGGGTATCAAATACTTAGGAATTCCTATTCATAGAGACCTCTCCCATCTATGTTATCTTAATTTTGGGCCCTTTATTGAACAACTCCATACAGACCACGGTTGGCAAGTTAGAACTGTAAGATTCACTACGTGAACCACTGGTGTTTTGTGGAAAAGCACATGTGCACTGCGTTCCAAATTATTATACAAAAAGTGTTTAGGAGTGATAAGGGAAGAATTTGTTTGTTTGTCAGTTAAACTCATTGATGGTGATGTGTGTCAGGGCTCTTTATATCACTGTAAGCAATTGCAGACACCTGTGCTAATTAGTTTGGCAGGTGTGTCCAATGAAAGGCAAGACTACTTAAGAAGGCTCTCTCACATTATTAAGCAGCCTACATTTTCTGCCAAAATGGGAAAGAAAAAGGATGTGTCGGCTGCTGAGAAGCAACAAATTGTGGAGTGTTTAGGTCAAGGCATGACTACAATCAACATTGTGCGATGATCAGGATGAAGTGTCTTGGCAATCAAGAAGTATGTAGCTGATTCACAGTACACACGTGTGCGTGCTGATAAGGGCAAATTGAGGACTCTTTCCTACAGGCAATTACGTCAGGTTGAAAGAGCAGCGGCAAAAAAGCCTTGTCATAGCAGCAGACAAGTTTTTGAAGCTGCTTGTGCCTCCAACGTCCCCCGAACAACAAGATGCAGGGTCCTTCAGAGGTTTGCAGCTGTGCATGCGCCATCCTGTCGACCTCCTCTATCCACTTCACACAAGCAGAAACGGCTCCAGTGGGCCAAACATTACATGAAGACTGATTTCAAAACTGTTTTGTTCACGGATGAGTGCCGTGCAGCACTCGATGGTCCAGATGGATGGAGTGGAGGATGGCTGGTTGATGGACACCCCACGCAAACACGGCTACAGCGCCAACAAGGAGGAGGTGGAGTAATGTTTTGGGCTGGAATCATGGGGAGAGAGATTGTCGGCCCCTTTAGGATCCCTGAAGGCGCTAAAGATGAACTCCATAATGTATGTGGATTTTCTCAAACAGCACTTCCTGCCATGGTTCAAGAAGAAGAACCGTGTATTTCACAGCAAGATCATTTTTCTGCATGATAATGCACCATCTCATGCTGCACATAAAACATCTGCATCTCTGGCTGATATGGGCATAAAAGGGGACAAACTTATGGTGTGACCCCCATGCTCCCCTGACCTCTACCCCATTCAGAACCTTTGGAGCATCATTAAAAGGAGTGTCTATGATGGCGGGAGGCAGTTCACATCTAAGCAACAGCTCTGGGAGGGTATTGTGTCCTCATGCAAAACAATTGAAGCAGAAACCATCCAAAACCTGACAAATTCAATGGACGAGAGAGTTCAGAAGCTCCTTTCGAACAAGGGGTCCTATGTGAAAATGTAACATCACCTAGAATAAAGTTTTGAGTTGAAAACTGTTTGATTTCAGTTTCTAACAACCTGCTAATGCTTATAATTTCAAAAATGACCATTTTTTTGGTCTTTATTAAAATGAAAAGGTTGATCGAAAAGTTTGGGGGATCTAAGAGTGTGGCAACCCAGTAGTCATGATTACTTCGAATTCTGACAATATGAGGGTCATGCTGCAGGTAGTGCAGCAAGAAGGCACTTATGTGCCTTGCGCATCTCGGAGCCCCAAAATTATTTTCCGGGCTAGATGCAGCTAAAAATTATTTTTAATTTTAAATCTGGTGAAGCTTTAGTATAGATGGCCTAATAGGATCAGTGCTGCACACTGCTACAAAGCCCAAATTATTTTCCAGTCAAGATACAGATAAACATGATTAGTAATTTGAAAGCTTAAAACGGTTGGTAGGGTGATTTTAACCAATCATCAAGCTTTTACTCTCCCCAGGATGACACAGGGGTAGAAAAGTCATTTCGGATCCATGATTTGTTCATCTTTATGAACGTGAGTCTGTCTACATTATCAGTGGAGAGCCGCGTGCGCTTATCTGTCAGCACACCACCAGCAGTGCTGAACACACGTTCAGACAGAACGCTGGCTGCGGGGCATGACAAGATCTCCAAGGCGTAAGTGGCTAGCTCTGGCCATTTATCCAGATTGGAAGCCCAAAAAGAGCAAGGGTCCAGTGACACAGTCGTGGCTTCAATGTTTACTTGGAGATACTCCTGTACCATCGTCTCTAGGCGTTGACTATGTGTCAGACTTCTTGTCTCCTGTGGCCTTGCAAAGGATGGGCTAAAAAAGTGGTGAAATGATTCCGCAAAATTGATGTTACCAGCAGATACTGTGGTTCTGTTACGGTTTGAGTGCTGAACACTTGACGGTCCCACGGTTGGCAAGTTGGAACTGTGAGATTCACTACGTGCACCACTGGTATTTTGTGGAAAAGCACATGTAAGATTCTGCAACAGTCTCTGCTGATACTCCTGCATGCGTGCATCCCTTTCTATGGCAGGAATAATTTCTGCAAATTTACTTTTGTACCGGGGATCTAACAGTGTGGCAACCCAGTAGTCAGGATTATTTCTAATTCTCACAATTCGAGGGTCATGTTGCAGGTAGTGCAGCAAGAAGGCACTCATGTGTGTTGCGCATCCAGGAGCACCAAGTCCCTGTTGTGTTGGTGGCGAGGTAACAATCATGCTTCCTTCCTCTGTCCTCTCCCCCCAACCTCGCACAACAGAAATGTGATCAAGGTCTCCCTCATCTGATGAGTCTTCCATCAGTTCGTCCTCCACTTCTTCCTGGGCTCCTGCACCTTCCTCACTAGTTTGGCTGCTACCATGCGCCCTGGTAAAACCATCTCCCCCACCCTCACATGCCTGCCGCCTTGGTGCTGCCGACCGTCTGGACCTTGCAGATGTTAGCCCTTCCGCATACAACTCCTCCTCCTCTACTTCCTCCACCTCCTCTTGTGCCACCACCTGACTCCGAATTCTGTTTAACATGTGCTCCAGCATGTAAATCACCGGAATAGTCATGCTGATAATGGCATCGTCAGCACTAAACATCTTCGTCGCCATTTCAAAACTGTGCAGAAGGGTGCATAGGTCCCTGATCTGAGACCACTCCTCCAGCATGATTTGCCCCACCTCTGAATCTCGTTGGCCCAGGCTATACGTCAGAACGTATTGCACCAGGGCTTGTCGGTGCTGCCACAGTCGCTGCAACATGTGCAGAGTTGAATTCCACCGGGTAGGCACATCGCATTTTAGCCGGTGAAGTGGCAGGCCCAACGACTTCTGTAGAGATGTAAGTCGCTGAGCTGCGGGATGCGAACGGCGGAAGTGAGCACACAGCGACCGTGCCCTCTGCAGAAGGCCATCTAGTCTGGGATAGTGGGCTAAAAATTGCTGGACAACCAGGTTCAACACGTGAGCCATACAAGGCACGTGTGTGACATTGCCCCGGCGAAGGGCCGCACCCAGGTTTGCAGCATTGTCGCACACGGCCTTCCCTGGTTTCAGGTCCAGTGGAGACAACCATTCATGAAATTGGTTCTCCAGAGCTGACCACAACTCCTCAGCTGTGTGACTCACATTTCCCAGACATTTCAATGTAAAAACCGCCTGATGACGTTGAGCCCTACTGCCAGCATAGTAAGGAGGTGTGCAGGATCCCTTCTGCGCAGTTAGAAAGCTTGTGGCATGACCAGACAGGCTTTGGGTGCAGGTGGAAAACCGAGAGGAGGTTGAGGAGGCAGAAGCAGTGGAGGAACTTTGACATAAAGAGGATTGACGCACAACTCGTGGGGACGGCAAGACTTGGACAGCAGCCCCTTGTCCTGCTGTCACCATAGTTCCCCAGTGCCCAGTCAGCGACATGTAACGCCCCTGTCCATGCCTACTCGTCCAAGTGTCTGTGGTGAAATGCACCCTGTCACACACAGAGTTTCTCAAAGAAGCGGTGATGTTGTGTGCGACATGCTGGTGGAGCGCAGGCACACCTTTCTTTGAGAAGTAGTGCCGACTGGGCATCTGGTACTGGGGCACTGCGACGGACATAAGGTCTCGAAAATCCTCTGTGTCCACCAGGCGGAAAGGCAGCATTTCTGTAGCCAAGAGCTTGCAGATGGTGAAATTCAACCTCTTAGCTTTCTCATGGCTAGGAGGAAATGGTCTTTTACTTGTCCACATCTGAGGGACCGAGGGCTGGCTATTGTGCTTAGACGGGGTTGATAAGGGTGTCCCCGGCAAACTGCCGGTCTGTGAGGAAGATGCAGGCGGACATGTTAGGTTGCCTTGATCCAAAGGTGGTGCTATCGATGTCGGACAGCCCTCAACACCAGCTGGTGTTACCACCTCCAAAGAAAATGATGACCTGCCAATCACGCTGGCTGTTGCGGGTAAAGAGGTGGCAGGTCTGCGCCCCAAAACAGGTGTGACTGCTGTCCCCCCAGTCACAGAGGATGAAGAGGCCACGGATGCACAAGATATTGCAGACGGTGATTGGCCCGGCCGGCTAGGCCGCATTGTAGCACACTGAGCTTCCCACTGCAACTTATGCTTCATGTCCATGTGCCGGTTCATGCATGAAGTACTCAAACTATGTATTTTTTGGCCTCTACTTAGCTTTTGCTGACAAATGTTACAGATAACACGAGTTGGGTCATCTTTATCGATCTGAAAAAATGCCCAGGCTATGCAAGGCTTAGCACCCATGCGACCTGAAGAGCCACCACGACTTGTGGTGAGAGGCAGAGTTGTGTTTGAGGATGCAGTTGTTGACGTGCTTCCAGTACTACGTCTCTGTGCAGGAAGGCGCAACCTGACCTCGTCATCACTAGCATCTTCCTCCACCTCCTCTGCTGACCTCATCTCTTGGCTGAATGTGGGTTGACAGTAAGTGGGATCTCCGACCTCATCATCATCACCCTGTGCGTTATCACACCCGTCGTCCTCAGAGCCAACCTGTTCCTGCCCTGACAAAAAACTAAAGTTGTCGCTCCAATCAGGTATTTGAGTCTTATCATCGTCTTCTTCATTGTCTCCACCAACAGGAGTTACAGTTTGGGAATGAGGGTCTACATTATGGTCAGAACCTTCTGCGTCTGGTCCTGGATCCGACTCATAAAGATTCTGGGCATCAGTGCAGATCATTTCCTCGTCTGGATTCACAGAAGCGCTGGAGTCGACCTCTGATTCCCAGGCTATAGTATGAGTAAACAGCTCTGCAGACTCAACCATCTGTTCTACCTCATACTCAGACGGGCAGCTGGAGATTTGGGAGCTGTGAGGAAGCAAGTGCGATTTGGGTGACACCTTTGAGGACTGGAGTATTTGTGATGTTGAAGTTGATGTGGAGGAGAGACCACTTAAAGGAGCACTTGATATCCGTTGAAGCACCTGCTGTTTTTGTGCCTCATCTGGAATTTGTAGCGATTGGCGTGGTCGTAAGAAAGGGATCTTATCACATTGTCCGCTAAAAGAAGTAGACATTTTAGTTTGGCTGGAAGATGGTCTTTCTTCTGCAGATGTTACTATTGCTTTAACACCTACCCCACGGACACAACCTTTTTTCCCCTTCCCAACACGCCTATTCCCCTTTCCACCAGCAGCAGGCCTTTTTCCACTCATTTTGGTGGTTAACTAATTCACAACTCTGGAGTTGTTTGCACAAAAAACAATGGATGGTAACCGAGCAGAGCTGAGTGGCCAAACTGTGGTATTAGGCCAAAACTATTGGCTGGGTTAGATGCAGAAAAAAATTATTTTGAATTTGCAACCTGATGGAGGTCAGTATAGATGGACTAATACAAATAGTCCCACACACTGCTAGAAGCCCAAATATTTTTTCAGAGGTACTGTAGATGCAGATAAAAATTATTTTTAATTTGCAACCTGATGGAGGTCAGTATAGATGGACTAATAGACCAAGTCCCACACACTGCTAGAAGCCCAAATATTTTTTCAGAGCTAGATGCAGAAAAAAATTATTTTTAATTTGCAACCTGATGGAGGTCAGTATAGATGGACTAATAGACCAAGTCCCACACACCGCTAGAAGCCCAAATATTTTTTCAGAGCTAGATGCAGAAAAAAATTATTTTTAATTTGCAACCTGATGGAGGTCAGTATAGATGGACTAATAGACCAAGTCCCACACACTGCTAGAAGCCCAAATATTTTTTCAGAGCTAGATGCAGAAAAAAATTATTTTTAATTTGCAACCTGATGGAGGTCAGTATAGATGGACTAATAGACCAAGTCCCACACACCGCTAGAAGCCCAAATATTTTTTCAGAGCTAGATGCAGAAAAAAATTATTTTTAATTTGCAACCTGATGGAGGTCAGTATAGATGGACTAATAGACCAAGTCCCACACACCGCTAGAAGCCCAACTATTTTTTCAGAGCTAGATGCAGAAAAAAATTATATTCAATTTGCAACCTGCTGGAGGTCAGTATAGAAGGACTAATAGAACAAGTCCCACACACTGCTAGAAGCCCAAATATTTTTTCAGAGCTAAATGAAGAAAAAAAATATTTTTAATTTGCAACCTGATGGAGGTCAGTATAGATGGACTAATAGACCAAGTCCCACACACTGCTAGAAGCCCAAATATTTTTTCAGAGCTAGATGCAGAAAAAAATTATTTTTAATTTGCAACCTGATGGAGGTCAGTATAGATGGACTAATAGACCAAGTCCCACACACTGCTAGAAGCCCAAATATTTTTTCAGAGCTAGATGCAGAAAAAAATTATTTTTAATTTGCAACCTGATGGAGGTCAGTATAGATGGACTAATAGACCAAGTCCCACACACTGCTAGAAGCCCAAATATTTTTTCAGAGCTAGATGCAGAAAAAAATTATTTTTAATTTGCAACCTGATGGAGGTCAGTATAGATGGACTAATAGACCAAGTCCCACACACCGCTAGAAGCCCAACTATTTTTTCAGAGCTAGATGCAGAAAAAAATTATATTCAATTTGCAACCTGCTGGAGGTCAGTATAGAAGGACTAATAGAACAAGTCCCACACACTGCTAGAAGCCCAAATATTTTTTCAGAGCTAAATGAAGAAAAAAATTATTTTTAATTTGCAACCTGATGGAGGTCAGTATAGATGGACTAATAGACCAAGTCCCACACACTGCTAGAAGCCCAAATATTTTTTCAGAGCTAGATGCAGAAAAAAATTATATTCAGTTTGCAACCTGATGGAGGTCAGTATAGATGGACTAATAGAATGATGCTATGCCCAAAAGATTTTACTTCACTAGGTGCAGTAAAAAAATTGGTATTCTATACACAGGTGTTATATCTTGCAACACAGATAGGCTACTCCACTGACTAACACACTCTGCAATAGGCCAAAAAGGATTAGCTTTGCTAGATTCAGCCAAATGCTGTGAAAAAAACTTGCACAGCACTGGCACAGACCTGCCTGGCAAAAACTGATAGGTACTCTTGTAACCTAGTCCTGAAAAGGACTCCAATTACAATTAGTCTTTACTCCCACAACCTATCTATTTAAAAGCACAGACCTCCCTGATAAAAGTCGTAGGAAATGCTGTAACCTAGTCCTTAAAAGGACTGCAATCACAACTATTCCCTACTCCCAAGCTATCTGTATATTTGTGCGAAAATTGGCTTGAAATTAACAAGGTATAGCGCACACAGCAACAGCGGTGCCGTCTAACACGCAGCTGCAGCAGTGAGAAAATGGTGGCGACGGGGAAAATGGCTTGGTCTTATAGGGCAAGGACATGTGACATACACTGCCAATGACACATGCCCTTGCTTGTGTGAAAAAAATTCACTTCGCTCCGTGTGTGCGCTGCTGATAGGCTGACAGATTGCACCTCCCCACTGCAAATGCGGGAAAGAGAAAAAAAAATGGAGATCTTCATTGTTCCTGCAGAGATCCATCCCCTGCCCCTCCCCCCACCCCGCTGTACACTCAAACTGCGTATTAACATTAATTTTCATCATTACTGAGAAAAAATCCAGTTATGATTTTGGTGCACGAACAGTTATCGAACATAACCTCGAACAGCCGAATTTTTCTCAAATTGTTCGTGTTCGCCGAACGGCTCGAACACCGCCCAAAACAGCTCGAATTTGAGATTGGCGAACAGTTCGAGTAGAACAACGCTCATCTCTAGTTGCCAGTACAAGCAGTAGGTCTTCCAGAGTCTGGAATTTTTTTAAAGACTCTGCTGATAACCCCAAAAAGGCCATATGTTCCACCTGCCATGCCAGCATCAGCAGGGGTGACAAAACTACCAGCCTGACAACCACCAGCATGATCAGGCACATGGCAGCAAAGCACCCGACTTTGTGGGGCGAAACCCAGGGTCCACGACCAGTGTCAGCGGGTGTCACCACTGCTTCTTCCACTGTTGTGCATGCAATAGAACCCCCTGTTGTGTGTGCAAGGCAATCCCCTGTCAATACTGCATGTAAAGATGCCCCCTCCTCTCAGTCTTCATTTGTTATGGCAGTTTCTCAAGAAACAGCATCAACGTCCACGTCCACGTCCCACCGCTGCGTTCAATTGTCCATATCCCAGACCTTTGAACGAAAGCGGAAATTCGGAGCTAACGCCCCACAGGCCACAGTCCTAAATTCGCGCATTTCACGACTGCTTGCATTGGAAATGCTGCCTTTTAGGCTGGTGGAGACGGAATCCTTCCGCAATCTTATGGCGGTGGCTGTCCCTCGGTACTCGGTCCCCAGCCGACACTATTTTGCCCGGTGTGCCATCCCCGCACTACACAAGCACGTGTCCCAAAGCATCTGCCGTGCCCTCAACAACGCAGTAACTGGGAGAGTCCACCTGACAACGGACACGTGGACAAGTGCTTGTGGCCAGGGACGGTACATCTCTCTGACGGCACACTGGGTAAACATAGTGGAAGCCGGGACCCAGTCGGACCTTGGGACGGAACACATCCTCCCCACACCGAGGATTGCGGGCCCTATGTCAGTCAGAGTTGCCCCCACAGTGTACAGCTCCTGCGCATCCTCCTCCTCCTCCTCATGTTCAGCCTCCATCTCAGATATCACCACATCAGTTACAAGCTGGAAGTATTACAGTACTGCCTCTGCCAAGCGGTAACAGGCTGTGCTGAAACTCATAAGCTTAGGTGATAAACCTCACACTGCTTGTGAGTTGTGGACAGCTGTGAAAGAGCAGGCAGATCTGTGGCTGAGACCGCTGAACCTACATCCCGGCATGGTCGTGTGTGACAATGGCCGTAACCTGGTGGCGGCTCTGAGGCGAGGTGAGATCACACACGTACCATGCCTGGCTCATGTGCTTAACCTCGTGGTTCAGCGGTTTCTTAAATCGTACCCTGAGCTGCCAGATCTGCTCGTGAAAGTACGCTGCCTGTCAGCTCTTTTTCGCAAGTCGGCTACAGCTTCCGCCGCCCTTGCTGTGTTGCTGCAGCGTTTGCAGCTTCCGCACACCGACTGGTGTGTGATGTCCCCACACGTTGGAATTCTACCCTCCACATGTTGCAAAGGATTTGTGAGCAGAAGAGAGCAGTTGTGGAGTACCAGCTGCAACAAGGCCGTCGATATTCATGTCGGACTCCACACATAAGACCTCAGGAGTGGACCTGGATGTCTGACATATGTACCATCCTGACAAACTTTGAGGAGGCCACCAACATGGTGAGTGGCGATGACGCCATCATTAGTGTCAGCATCCCACTTGTCTGTTTTTTACAACGCTCTCTGCAGAGAATTAAAGAGGAGGCATTGCAGCCAGTGTATGATGAGATGGATCAAGAAGCCGTAGCAGGAGATTACAAACAGCCCAGCCTCATCTCATCCCAATGTGCATTGGGGGACAAAGAGGGAGAGGAGGAGGAGGAGGAAGAACAGGAGCTGCTATCATGCGTTGTAGACGGCAGTAACTGTACAAATGTCATACCGTCGGTTCAGCGTAGGTGGCCTGAGGACAGGGGGGAGGAGGAAAAGGAGGAGGAGGAGGAGAGCATGGTCAGTCGTCATCTTGGTGAGGACACGGAAATCTTGCCCGTTACCAGTCTGGCACGCATGGCTGACTTTGTTACGCTGCATTAACCGTGACCCTCGTGTTGTCAAAATGTTGGGTGACAGTCATTACTGGTTGGTGACACTTGTAAACCCCCGCTACAAGGAGAACTTTTACTCTCTTATTCCTGAGGTGGAGAGGTCTACAAAAATGGGGCAATACCAGAAGGCCCTTGCTGCAGAACTCTTAAAAAAATTCCCGTCTGAACACGCTAGCGGCAGAGGTCACAGTTCGTTGCCCAACCAAGGCGTACAGGCGAGAGAGATGCAACTCCAATCCAGCAGAGGCAGGGGAACACTGTCAATGTTCTGGGACAGTTTTCTGACACCCGCCCAGCTTACAGGCCCTGAGGCGCGGGGTACTCTCACAAGGAGTGGAAAGTTTCAAAAGATGGTGAGGGAGTACCTTGCCGATAGTACCAGCGTCCTCTGTGATTCCTCTGTGCCTTTTAATTATTGGGTATCCAAGCTGGACACTTGGAATGAACTCGCTCTGTACGCCTTGGAGGTCCTGGCCTGCCCTGCCGCTAGCGTGATATCGGAGCGTGTTTTTAGTGCCGCTGGGGGAATTATAACTGATAAGCCCACTCGCCTGTCAACTGACAATGCTGACAAGCTGACCCTTATCAAAATGAACAACGGCTGGATTGGGCCAGACTTCTCATCACCACCAAATGACAGCAGAGTAACATAAAGTCAAATCCACTGTGTTATTTCGGGAGGTGTAGTCACATGCACCGCTTCACACCCACACATGGGTATACGCTTCCTCATTTCGGCTGTTTAATCTTCTTCTCCTTATCCTCAGCCTCCACCACCACTATACCACCAGGGTGCCAGCATTGCAAGTTTCTCCGTCCTTATTTTTGGCAGCTTTTGCTTGCAAGGCATAAGCAAATACTATGGGACACCCACTCCCCAATAATGGGACTTATGTTTGTAATATGCTGTACTGCATGGCTCTTGTAAGGGGCATTGCAAGTTGCTCCGTCCTATTTTTTGGCAGCTTTTGCTGGGAAAGCATAAGCAAATACTATGGGAGACCCCCTCCCCAATAATGGGACTTATGTTTGTAATATGCTGTACTGCATGGCTCTTGTACGGGCATTGCAAGTTGCTCCGTCCTAATTTTTGGCAGCTTTTGCTGGGAAAGCATAAGCAAATACTATGGGACACCCACTCCCCAATAATGGGACTTATGTTTGTAATATGCTGTACTACATGTGACGCGCCCCCTGGGCGGTGTGTACACGTGTGTGGGATACCCGGTGCCGGGACTCTGGGGTCTGTAATCTCCGTGGCGGTGACCCGGTCCCCTGGCTCAGGCTGGTCAAACCAGTGGCAGTCTTTCTTAGGTTTTGAGGTTAATTGTCCGACTGCGCCACCCGTGGATTGCGGTCAGGGAGTACCACCGCTGCGAGGCAGACCGCTGAGGCTGGTGTTGTGTGCGCAGCAGAGAATGGGATAACTCCCCTCGGGAGGAGTATAGCCTCAGGGCAGTGAGTGTGGATGATGGTGATGATGGTGCACGAGCGCAGCAGGAACGACTCAGAGTCTTTGCAGTGCAGTTCAGGGTCTTTACTGATGATTATAAGGTAGACCCTCCCGGGAGTACTGGCTAGCATAAGAGGCCTGGTCAGTCTCTGAGCAAGCAGGAGTTCCCCTGGCCAGGTGGAGTTGTAGGCCTCCCCGTCTGTCTGCACTCTTCCTGGCTACCTTGCTGTAAGCGGGTAGAAGTAGCCCACGTCCCTGAGTGTACCGTGTAGTGCTCACCCGTATGGCTGGTGACTTGGGGCCTTCTGTTAGCCTCCGCTCCACGACGGCGGTGCTGGTCCCTTGCTTGTTACTGAGCCTCCAGGCTTCTATAGCCAGAGGACCTGAAATCCCCTCCCGGCTGGTTTCTGCTGCTGGATATATAAGTCCTCACAGCTTCGGACTCCTGTGTCTGGTTCCTATTGTCTTCTGCCAGGACGAGCTCTGCTCAGCTTCCAGCCCCTGGTCTTTAGCTCCTAGCTCCTACAGAGCTCCTTGCTGTTACTTTCCCTTGCTCTCACTCTGACTCTGACTGTTCTCTGACACACTCAACCCCCTCCCCAGATCCAGTTTATAAGGGCAGAATTCTCCCCTCCCAGGACTGGGGCAGGAGGATGTTGCATGTTTAAGGGATCCTGACCAGGAAACCTCCCACTTGCTCTCCGACGTAATATCTCTATTACTGTGGTGGCCAGACCCCTGGGGTGCCACACATGGCTCTTGTAAGGGGCATTGCAGTTCCTCATAATTTTTGGAAAGCCTTCCATTCACTGCTTAGGCCAACAGTGCACGGGAGACCCAGTTGCTATAAATCGAAAAAAAGGTTTAGTTAACGCCCTCTGACCTCCATGTAATTTCCAAGGGGCATTGGAGTGGCTTGAAATTTTTGGCAGGCATTGCACTCACTGTATGCCCTATAACTGTGTAGCCGAACCGCTCCTTTTGTTACAGAAACATATCCTACAAGACATATCTGGTTGGCTGGCCTGATATTAATGTGAATGGTCCCTGTTCCTCCTGCTCTTTCTCCTTTGCCACCACCTCATCCATCATTTATCACCTGAAGCTTTGTTTTAACAGGAGTCATAGAACTGGGATAGTAGCAGGAAAACATCCAGCAATCCTCGGAGGAGGTAGGATATGCGCCAAAACGCGGACCACCTCAGGCCTAGCCGCTACTACATACATGCGCTTGCATTCCAAGAAAACAAAGCAGATGCTAACTTCTATCATCATCATCATGCTCCTCACCTAGGCACTCTCAACTCCCCTGATGGAGAAGCCAGGGCCCACCGGAGGAGTCTGGTTCTCTGGTGGGCTCGTCCAATGCTGCCCTAAAGCAGGCCAGGCTAAGAAAAGTGTGGGGGAAGGTGACAGGAGAAATCAGGGCGGCTGGGGACCGAGTATGGACACCTGGCGCCACCTGGCGGCTGGGGACCGAGCGTGGACACCCGGCCGCCGGGCGGCTGGAGACTGAGTATGGATACCTCGCTGCCGAAGCAGCCATGAGGTAGTGGCCAGCTTCGGCCTCCTCCAAACTAAAAGGCCCCATTTCAAGTGAAAGCTAGCAGTATGGTATTGCAGCCTTCGGGTGGGTGGTTGGCTGCATATTTTCGCTTGCATTGCAAGGAATGGGGAAGGTACAATTGAACACTGCCCTGGGAAAAGAACTTGCACGGGGATAGTTGCAAGTCTGCATCTTCTGATGCGGCAAGGATCACTTCTGATGGGCACACTTTTAGACAGTGACATGGGGGTCAGAGATGCTTCCAGGGGTCTTCCCCATGCTGATCCCTTGTCTTTTCAGCACTGTATGCATTTGTCACACAGCACATGGCCAGATAAGGTTGTAAAATGTTAAAATGACATTTCCCGGTGAACGCATTTGTCATGGTTGAAAGCAATACAAAAGTGCAAAAACGCATGACAAATGCTACTTGTGAACATAGCCCAAGGTGTGGAGGAGTATTTTTGTTTTTGGTTATTTATTTTACCTTATACACAAATTTTTACCCTGGAAAGGAAATTCCTTAACATATTTCACTGGAAAACCGTTTCAGTTTCGTTTTTGAACGTTTTATTGTGAGCCCGCAAAAGTGGCTTAATACCTCTGACCACGTTGTTGACAGCAGTGACCAGGGGGTCAGAAATGCTTCCAGGGGCGATCCTCATGCTGCCCCCATGTCTTTTGAGCACTGTCACTATTGTTTTGGGCACTTTTTAGGCATTCTACAGACTGCCGGGCGTGCTGCCGCAAAAATGCTCGAGTCTCTCATCGACTAACATTGGGCTCGTTGCTCGGGTCGAGCACCCGAGTATCACGGTAAGCTCGGCCCGAGCTTCGAGCACCCGAGCATTTTAGTGATCGCTCAACACTATCAGTCGTCATCTTGGCCCCTTACCAGTCTGGCACCCATGGCTGACTTTATGTTACACTGCCTTAACCGTGACCCTCGCATTGTCAAAATGTTGGGTGACAGTCATTACTGGTTGATGACACTTTTAGACCCCCTCTACAAGGGGAACTTTCACTCTCTTATTCCTGAGTTGGAGGGGTCTACAAAAATGGGGCAGTGCCAGAAGGCCCTTGCTGCAGAACTATTAAAAAAATTCCCATCTGAACACTGTAGCGGCAGAGATCACAGTTCGCTGCCCAACTAAGGCATACAGGCGAGAGAGACGCAACTCCAATCCAGCAGAGGCAGGGGAACACTGTCAATGTTCTAGGACAGTTTTCTGAGACCTTCCCAGCTTACAGGCCCTGAGGCGCAGGGTACTCTCACAAGGAGTGGAAAGTTTCAAAAGATGGTGAGGGAGTACCAGCGTCCTCCGTGATTCCTCTGTGCCTTTTAATTATTGGGTATCCAAGCTGGACACTTGGAATGAACTCACTCTGTATGCCTTGGAGGTCCTGGCCTGCCCTGCCGCTAGCGTGTTATCGGAGCGTGTTTTTAGTGCCGCTGGGGGAATTATAACTGATAAGCGCACTCGCCTGTCAACTGACAATGCTGACAAGCTGACCCATATCAAAATGAACAAGGGCTGGATTGGGCCAGACTTCTCATCTCCACCAAATGACAGCAGAGTAACATAAAGTCAAATCCACTGTGTTATTTCGGGAGGTGTATTCCCATGCATCGCTTCACACCCACACATTGGTATACGCTTCCTCATTTCGGCTGTTTTTTGCTCTTCTCCTTATCCTCAGCCTCCACGACCACTATACCACCAGGGTGACCGTGGTCCATGTTGCCAGCATTGCAAGTTCCTCTGTCCTAATTTTTGGCAGCTTTTGCTTGGAAGGCATAGGCAAAGACTATGGGAGACCCACTCCCCAATAATGGGAATAATGTTTTTAATATGCTGTACTGCATGGCTCTTGTAAGGGACATTGCAAGTTCCCCCTTCCTAATTTTTGGCAGCTTTTGCTTGGAAGGCATAGGCAAAGACTATGGGAGACGCACTCCTCAATAATGGGAATAATGTTTTTAATATGCTGTACTGCATGGCTCTTGTAAGGGGCATTAAAATCGTCTTGTTAAGCTACTGTGACCTCCACGTCTCTTCCAAGGTTCGTTAATATTGTGTTTTTATTCCACTGCGACCTCCACCACTCTTCCAAGGGGCATTAAAAGCGTCTTGTTAAGCTACTGTGACCTCCACTTCTCTTCCACAGGGCATTGATAGTCTTTTTATTCCACTGTAACCTCCACCACTCTTCCAAGGGGCATTAAAACTGTCTTGTTAAACCACTCTGAACTCCACGTCTCTTCCAAGGGGCATTAAAACCATCTTGTTAAGCTACTGTGACCTCCACATCTCTTCCAAGGGGCATTAAAACTGTCTTGTTAAACCACTCTGAACTCCACGTCTCTTCTAAGGGGCATTAAAACTGTCTTGTTAAACCACTCTGAACTCCACAGCTCTTCCAAGGGGCATTGACATGTTGTTTTTAATTACCTCTAACCTCCACGACTCTTGCAACGGGCATTGCATTTGCTCCTAATTTTTGTCAGCTTTTGCTTTTCAATGCATAGGCGAACACTAAGGGAGACCCACTCCCCAATAATGGGTAGAAGGTTTTTAATACGCTGTAATCCACGTCGGTTTCAAGGGGCATTGCAGTGCCTAATAATTTTTGGAAAGCCTTCCATTCCCTGCTTAGGCCAACAGTGTACAGGAGACCCAGTTGCTATAAATGAAAAAAACGGTTTAGTTAAGGCCCTCTGACCTCCATGTCACTTCCAAGGGGCTTTGGAGTGCCTCGAAATTTTTGGTAGGCATTGCATTCACTGTATGCCTTATAACTGTGTAGCTGAACCGCTCCTTTTGGTACAGAAACATATCCTTCAAGACATGTGTGGTTGGCTGGCCTGATATTGATGTGAATGGTCCCTGTTCCTCCTGCTCTTTCTCCTTTGCCACCACCTCATCCATCATTCATCACCTGAAGCTTTGTTTTAACGGGAGTCATAGAACTGGGATAGGAGCAGGAAAACATCCAGCAATCCTCGAAGGAGGTAGAATATGCGCCAAAACGCTGACCACTTCAGGCCTAGCTGCTACTACATACATGCGCTTGCATTCCAAGGAACAGAAAGCTAAGGAGGTGGATGGCCTCATGATCATGAATAATTTACTCATTGTGTAGGAGGCCGATCACTGCTGCTGTCTACTTTCTGAACTTTGTGTTGAAGCCTGATTGACCCAGGACCCGCAATTCTCTATGTTTGGAGGACGTGTTGCATCCCAGTGTCCAACTGTGTCCCGGCTTCCACAATATTAACCCAGTGTGAAGGAGTCAGTGAGATGGACCATTCCTGGCCACATTCACTTGTCCACGTGTTTGTGGTTAGGCTGTCCTTCCCACTAAATGCACTGGGGAGGGCACAGGTAATGTTTTGGTATGCGCGCTTGTGTATAAGGCGCAACGGGACAAATAGGGGCGGCTGGGGACCGTTTATGGATACCTGGCCACCCCCACGCGGCTGGGGACTGTGTGTGGGCACCCGGCCGCTGAGTATGAATACCAGGCTACCGACGCAGCCATGACGTGGTGGCCAGATTCCACCTCCACATGCCTAAAAGGCTCAATTTCAAGTGCAAGCAAGCTAGCAGTATGGTATTGCAGCCTGGGGGTGGGTGGGTGGCAGGCTGCATACTTGCGCTTGTGTTGCAAGTTATGGGGGAGGTAAAATTGAACACTGCCCTGGTACAAGGACTTGCACGGGGATAGTTGCAAGTCTGCATCTTCTGATGTGGCAAGGATCACTTCTGATGGGCACACTTTTAGGCAGTGACATGGGTGTCAGAGATGCTTCCAGGGGTCTTCCCCATGCTGTTCCCATGCCTTTTTAACACTGTATGCATGTGTCACACAACACATGGCCAGATAAGGTTGTAAAATGTTAAAATGACATTTCCCGGTGAATTCATTTGTCACGGTTGAAAGCAATACAAACGTGCAAAAACGCATAAAAAATGCTACTTGTGAATATAGCCCAAGGTGTGGAGGAGTATTTTTGTTTTTGGTTATTTATTTTACCTTATACACAAGTCTTTACTCTGGAAAGGATGTTCCTTAACCCCTTTCCGACCTGATCAGTAATAGTACGCACCAGGTCGGGAAGGCCGGTTCAGCGGGGGCTCCGGCGGTGAGCCCGCACTGAAGCGAGCACATGTCAGCTGATTATTGGAATCGCAATCCACCCGCGGCTGTTAACATGTTAAATCTCTGACAGTGGCATTTAACTCGTGCTTCCGGGAGTCCTAAGCCCCGCCCATCAGTGACCCCGTCACGTGATCGCGGGTCACCAATGGGTGGGCATGACAACTCGGGGTCTGCAGCAGACGCCTGTGGTTGTCATGTCTCAATTGCTATGAGCGCCACCTAGTGGTCAGCGCTCATAGCAAGTTAGCATTTCTCCTGCATACAAGCGATCTGCTCATCGCTTGTATGCAGTAGAAGCAATCAGACAACTGCTGCTTCTAGTCTCCTCTGGAGACTATAGAAGCAAGCAGAAAGTGTAAAAAAAAAAGTTTTTAAAAATATTAAAAAAATAAAAAATATATAAAAGTTTAAGTCAACCCCTTTCGCCCCATTCAAAATAAAATATATATATATATAAAAAAAACCACATACACATATTTGATATCGCCGCGTTCAGAATTGCCCGATCTATCAATATAAAAGAAGAATTAATACAATCAGTAAACGGCGTAACGAGAAAAACATTTTAAACGCCAGAATTAAGTTTTTTTGGTCGCTACAACTTTGCAATAAAATGCAATAACGAGCGATAAAAACATCGGATCTACCCCAAAATGGTATCAATAAAAACGTCAGCCCAGCACGCAAAAAATAAGCCCTCACCTGGCCCCAGATCCCAAAAAATGGAGAAGCTAAGGGTCTTGGAAAATGGCGTCATTTTTTTTTGTTTTTTTAGCAAGCTTTGGATTATTTTTTCACCACTTAACTAAAAAAGAACCTATACATGTTTGGTGTCTATGAACTCGTAGCGACCTGGAAAATAATGATAGCAGGTCAGTTTTTGCAATCTGTGAACGTGGTAAAAAAAGGACCCCAAAAACAACTGTGGAATTGCATTTTTTTTGCAGTTTCACTGCACTTGGAATTTTTTTCCCATTTTCCAGCACACCATATGGTAAAACCAGTGATGGTGTTTAAAATTACAACTCGTCCCGCAAAAAATAAGCCCTCACATGGCCATATTGAATGAAAATTAAAAAAGTTCTGGCTCTGGGAAGAAGGGGAGCAAAAAAGGAAAGCACAAAAACAGAAAGACCCATGGTCGTTAAGGGGTTAACATATTTCACAGGAAAGCACTTTCACTTTCGTTTTTGAATGTTTTATTGTGAGCCTGTAAAAGTGGCTTAATACCTCTGACCACGTTGATGACAGCAGTGACCTGGGGGTCAGAAATGCTTCCAGGGGCGATCCCCATGCTGTCCCCATGTCATTTGAGCACTGTCACTATCGTTTTGGGCACTTTTTAGGCTTTCTACAGACTGCCGGGGGAGCCGCCGCAAAAATGTTCGGGTCTCCCATAGACTAACATTGGGCTCGTTGCTCGGGTCGAGCACCCGAGTATCACGGTAAGCTCGGCCCGAGCTTCGAGCACCCGAGCATTTTAGTGCTCGCTCAACACTACTTATTACGTCTACATTTTCAAAGCCTATATCAGGGAACACCATTCTACATGCTAAAAGTGGACACCGACAACATACTATAAAAGCAATACCTGTAGATGAATTAACAAGAATTAAATGTAATTGTAGTAGTAGAGATAAATTGGATGAAGAATTCACCAGGTGTAAAAATAAATTAAAATCTAAGCGCTATCCAGATTGGTCTTTAACCCCTTAAGCCCCGCGGGTGGTTTGCACGTTAATGACCGGGCCAATTTTTACAATTCTGACCACTGTCACTTTATGAGGTAATTACTCTGGAACGCTTCAACGGATCCCCCTGATTCTGAGACTGTTTTTTCGTGACATATTGTACTTCATGATTGTGGAAAAATTTCTTCGATATCACTTGCGTTTATTTGTGAAAAAAACGGAAATTTGGCGAAAATTTTGAAAATTTTGCAATTTTCAGAATTTGAATTTTTAAGCCCTGAAATCAGAGCAATATATCACACAAAAGAGTTAATAAATAACATTTCCCACATGTCTACTTTACATCAGCACAATTTTGGAACCAAAATTTTTTTTTGTTAGGGAGCTATAAGGGTTAAAAGTTGACCAGCGATTTCTCATTTTTCCAACAAAATTTACAAAACCATTTTTTTAGGGACCACATCACATTTGAAGTCACTTTGAGAGGTCTGTATGACAGAAAATACCCAAAAGTGACACCATTCTAAAAACTGCACCCCTCAAGGTGCTCAAAACCACATTCAAGAACTTTATTAACCCTTCAGGTGCTTCACAGGAATTTTTTGAATGTGGAAGAAAAAAATGAACATTTAACTTTTTTCACAAAAATGTTACTTTAGACCCAATTTTTTTTATTTTCACAGGGGTAAAAAGAAAAAATGGACCCCAAAATTTGTTGAGCAATTTCCCCTGGGCACGCAGATACCCAATATTTGGGGAAAAAACACTGTTTAGGCGCACGGCAGGGCTCGGAAGGGAAGGAGCGCCATTTGACTTTTTGATTGTAAAATTTGCTTGAATAATTAGCGGACGCCATGTTGTGTTTGGAGAGCCCATGTGTGCCCAAACTTTGGAGCTCCCCCACAAGTGACCCCATTTTGGAAACTAGACCCCCCAAGGCACCTTTCTAGATGCATAGTGAGCACTTGGAACCCCCAGGTGCTTCACAAATTGATTCGTAACTATGAAAAAGTGAAAAAAAAAAACACTTTTTCATTTTTATGAATCAATTTGTGAAGTACCTGAGGGTTCCAAGTGCTCACAATGCATCTAGATAGGTGCCTTGGGGGGTCTAGTTTCCAAAATGGGGTCACTTGTGGGGGAGCTCCAATGTTTGGGCACACAGCGGCTCTCCAAACGCAACATGGTGTCACTAACAATTTGAGCCGATTTTCCGTTAAATTTGTTAGAGGACACCATGTTGCATTTAGAGAGTCCCTGTGTGCCCAAACATTGGAGCTCCCCCACAAGTGACCCCATTTTGGAAACTAGACCCCCCAAGGCACCTATCTAGATGCATAGTGAGCACTTGGAACCCCCAGGTGCTTCACAAATTGATTCGTAACAATGAAAAAGTGAAAAAAAAAACACTTTTTCATTTTTATGAATCAATTTGTGAAGCACCTGAGGGTTCCAAGTGCTCACTATGCATCTAGATAGGTGCCTTGGGGGGTCTAGTTTCCAAAATGGGGTCACTTGTGGGGGAGCTCCAATGTTTGGGCACACAGGGACTCTCTAAATGCAACATGGTATCCGCTAACAAATTGAATGGAAAATCGGCTCAAATTGTTAGCGGACACCACATTGCGTTTGGAGAGCGCCTCTGTGCCCAAACTTTGGAGCTCCCCCACAAGTGACCCCATTTTGGAAACTAGACCCCCCAAGGCACCTTTCTAGATGCATAGTGAGCACTTGGAACCCCCAGGTGCTTCACAAATTGATTTGTAACAATGAAAAAGTGAAAAAAAAAAACACTTTTTCATTTTTATGAATCAATTTGTGAAGCACCTGGGGTTCCAAGTGCTCACTATGCATCTAGATAGGTGCCTTGGGGGGTCTAGTTTCCAAAATGGGGTCACTTGTGGGGGAGCTCCAATGTTTGGGCACACAGGGACTCTCCAAATGCAACATGATATCCGCTAACAATTTGAGCCAACAATTTGTTAGCGGATATCATGTTGCATTTGGAGAGTCCCTCTGTGCCCAAACATCGGAGCTCCCCCACAAATGACCCCATTTTGGAAACTAGACCCCCCAAGGCACCTATCTAGATTCATAGTGAGCACTTGGAACCCCAGGTGCTTCACAAATTGATTCATAAAAATGAAAAACTATTTTTTTTTCACTTTTTCATTTTTACGAATCAATTTGTGAAGCACCTAGGGGTTCCAAGTGCTCACTATGCATCTAGAAAGGTGCCTTGGGGGGTCTAGTTTCCAAAATGGGGTCACTTGTGGGGGAGCTCCAAAGTTTGGGCACAGATGGGCTCTCCAAACGCAATGTGGTGTCCGCTAACAATTTGAGCCGATTTTCCATTCAATTTGTTAGCGGATACCATGTTGCATTTAGAGAGTCCCTGTGTGCCCAAACATTGGAGCTCCCCCACAAGTGACCCCATTTTGGAAACTAGACCCCCCAAGGCACCTATCTAGATTCATAGTGAGCACTTGGAACCCCAGGTGCTTCACAAATTGATTCATAAAAATGAAAAAGTGTTTTTTTTTTCACTTTTTCATTTTTACGAATCAATTTGTGAAGCACCTGGGGGTTCCAAGTGCTCACTATGCATCTAGATAGGTGCCTTGGTGGGTCTAGTTTCCAAAATGGGGTCACTTGTGGGGGAGCTCCAATGTTTGGGCACACAGGGGCTCTCCAAACGCAACATGGCGTCCGCTAACAATTTGAGCCGATTTTCCATTCAATTTGTTAGCGGACACCATGTCACGTTTGGAGAGCCCGTGATGTGCCTAAACAGTGCAGCTCCCCCACAAGTGTCCCCATTTTGGAAACTATACCCCTCAAGGATTTTATTAAGGTGTATAGTGAACATTTTGAACCCAGAGGTAAGGCACATTATTTGTTTACATTAGGTCATCATATTGAATAAGTTGTCATTATTCTTGAGCGCAAGTGCTCGCTACTTGAGTTTGCATCGGGTACTCAGGTATGCACCATGTACAGCGTGTGCTCGAGTGACTCGCTCGAGTCCCTGCTCCGCATGTTTCACGGTTATTAGACACCCAAAAAAAAACATGCGGGGATCGCTCGTGCATGGCAGGCAATCCCCGAAAAGTTTTTTGGCCGCGAAGCATATGGGGCAGAGACTCGAGCATGTCACTCAAATACCCACGATACTCAATGCATACCAGAGCACCCGATGCAAACTCAAGTAGCGAGCACTTGCTCTCAACACTAGTCGCCATATCGTCATCTTTTTTTCTTACTTTTGAAAAAAATCCCAACCCCAGCCCTAACGCTAGCACAACCCTAGCCCCAGCACAACCCTAGCCCCAGCACAACCCTAGCCCCAAACCCAGCCCTAATCCTAGCCCAATCCTAACCCAAGAGTTTATTTTTGACGCCGTTCCTTGTGCGGTATAAGTGATTAGACGACTTTATTCTTCGGGTCGGTGTGATTACAGCAATGCCAGAATCATATGGGGTTTTTATGACTGACAGCTGTCACACACTAAAAGACACATTTTTTGTAAAATCTAATTTTTGCATCGCCATATTTTGAGAGCTATAATTTTTCAAGATTTTGGCAGACAGTCATGTGACGGCTCGTTTTTTGCGGGATGACTTGACGTTGTTATTGGTGCCATTTTCAGGCACGTGACATTTTTTGATCGCTTTCTATTCCGATTTTTGGGAGGCAGAATAAACAAAAACCAACAATTCAGGAATTGTTTTTTTTTTTTTTTTTTTATTCTGTTCCACGTGTGGTAAAATTGATGAGGTAGCTTTATTCTTCGGGTCAGTACATTTACAGCGGTACCACATTTGTATCATTTTTCTATGTTTTGGCGCTTATACACAATAAAAGCTATTTTATAGAAAAAAATATTTTTTAGTATCGCTTTATTCTGAGAGCTATAACTTTTTTATTTTTCAGCTGATGGAGCTGTATGGTGGCTTGTTTTTTGCGGGACGAGATGACGTTTTCAGCGGTATCATTTTTATTTATATGCGTCATTTTGATCGCGTGTTATTCCACTTTTTGTTTGGCGGTATGGTGATAAAGCATTGTTTTTTGCTTCTTTTTTTTTTTTTTTTTTTACCGTGTTCACTGAAGGGGTTAACTAGTGGGACAGTTTTATAGGTCAGGTTGCTCCGGACGCGGCGATACCAAATATGTGTACTTTTATTGTTTTTTTTTAAAAAATTTTTTAATAATATTTATTGATGGGTACATTATATTTTTATTTTTGGTGTATTATTTTTTTTATTTTTTTATAATATTTTTGCACATTTTTTTTTTTTCTTCCACTTTCACACAGTTTATACACTTTATTACTTTGTCCCACTCTGGGACTTTCACTTTTTTTTTTCTGATCGCCTGCATGGCACAGGAATGGAGCACCATCCCTATGCCATGAAGGCTGTTAGAAGTGCACAGTGTGAAGATTGCTTGGAAATGCACTGCGCATGTCCAAGCAATCTTCCTGCTCTCTGGTGACCCGGATGTTGTCATGACGACATCGGGTCGTCATGGCAACACCCGGGAAGCCTTTGCAGACTGCGCTGGAAGCCGGAAGAGGAGGTGAGTATCGCCGATCACCTCCCCTTGCCCCCGCAATGCCGCGATCGACTTCGATCGACTTCGATCGCAGCATCGCGGGGGTTAATGTGCTGGGAGCGGTGCAGGACCGCTCCCTGCACATAGTACCGGGTGTCAGCTGTGACAATCAGCTGACACCCGGCGGCGATCGCGCCCGCACAGCCTGTGTGCGCGCGCGATCGCCATGATGTACTAATACGGGTCTGGGTATTAAGTCCCAGGGCACAGACGCGTATTAGTACGTCAGATGTCAGTGAGGGGTTAAAGAGAGCAAAAAAAATAGTACAATAAAAAGATAGATTTGATTTAATTGATATACCGAATATTGAAACCAATAAAAATAACAACTTGTTAGATAAAAATCAGAAAAAACGGACAGTAATCTCTTTAAAACATAGTGCACAATCTCATCAACTTAAAAATATAATATTAAAACATCTTCCTATCTTATATGAGCATGTTTTACTATCAAAAATTCTTGACTCTGGAGTTTTGGTGGTTGCAAAAAAAGCACAAACACTACACTAGGAGGATTATTATCATCAAGTCATTCTAATAATATGCAAAAACGCCATACATGGCTTAATTGCAAAGGGTTTTATAGATACGGTTTCAATAGATGTGGTATTTGTCGCTATATCAAAATTACTAAAACTTTTACCAACACCAATGAAAATGAAACACACAATATAAGGAGTTATTTGAACTGTAACAGCAGTTATGTAGTGTATATAATAAAATGCACTACTTGTAATTTGTTATATGTTGGATGCACTATAAGAATATTAAAACAACAAGTGGCAGAACATCTGAGTGATATCTACAATGTCACTAATCATAATATCTCTTGTGCCTCCAGACATTTTATTAAAAAGCACAATAGAGAGACATCTTCATTTCAGGTCTTGGAATTTAAAAACTTGCCTCTAATCCTCGGGGTGGAGACAACAGGAGATGGTTACTTGATCGAGATGCATTTTGGATGTATCACCTAAACACCTGCCATCCAAATGGCTTGAATTTGCGGAGAGAATTATTGTTCCATTATAGCGAGTAAATCATCTGTACATGCGTAATCTTCTATGTCATATGATTTTTTTATGTAAATTTGTGTGTATATTTTGTAAATCTATTTTAACATTTATACGTGGATATATGTATCATGTGACTTTCACTCTTTATGCTGATTGGTGAACAATTGTATATATACTATTTGTATGCCATTTGCAAGCCAGTCTTGACAAAGTACGCAAGCCCTGCGTTACGAAATGCGTTGCCCTGGCTATATAACATGACTGTGGAATCTGATTTTATAAAGTTTTTTCTACAATAAAAGGATTTTGGACTATTTAAGAGGCTGGAAATCTTTTTTTCCCACATATGTGTGCAGGGTGACGAGGGTTCTTCTCTACCTAGGACACTGAAATAGCTCATCCCGTCTCAGCTCAAAATACAGTATCTTCAAATGTGAAGTTTGAGATGACAAGCTGTATAGAAGTTTCTAAAAAATATGAAGAAAGATGGTAAAACACCACATTGTGATTGCACTTTGGTTTTACCACTCCATCGTCTTTGTATATATCCTACATTAATGAAATTATGCATTTGTCATCCAACTTCTATATTATCATGTCTTTGAAGGTCACTTTTCAAAGACTATCTGAAAACTGCTTTCTTGAATCTTGAATCAATGAGAATGAATTATAGATTTTCAAGATTATATCCATCACTTTATACTGCATCATTCTAGCTCTCGGGATTATCAGTAATGGATTAGTCATCTGGTTTTCTGGTTTCTGGATGAAGAACACAATCAGTGCCATGTGGTTCCTGAACCTGGCCATGGCAGACTTCCTATGCTGTGCTTCTCTTCGTCTATGAATTGTACAGATGGAGTAATATTTCTTATACTTTTTTAATGATGTCCTTGTTTCAGTTATTTCCTGCTGTATGAACATGTTTCTTTTTACGGTAAACATGATCGCCAGTGTTCTTCTCCTGATGGCCATGAGTATTGACCACTTGGGATCTGTCATGTGGCCCGTTTGGACAAAAGTTCACAGAACTTGTAAATTTGTCACTGCAGCGATCATTTGGCTTTTGAGTTTGAGCTTTTCTGATTTACTCTTTTACTTCTATTATTTAATATTCCATGATTACACCTAATGGTGTAACCTTCAGAGGTGGTCAATGTTTTTCATTTTGCGCGAGATACTTAGCACCGTTACACTGATCATATTATTTATCATGTTTGTGATCCCTTTTCTCATCATCTTCACCATTTATGTTAAAATTTTCTTTAAACTGAGAGAGAGTAAGATATCCGAGAGATCTCAGAGATCCTCCAGGATCATCACTGCTGTGATATTGGGTTTCTTTATATGCTGGTTTCCATATTATATCTGGCGACAAATACCTTGGTATGATGAACTTAATCTTGTATTCTCTATATCAAATACTATCATTACCATCCTGGATTGTGTTAACAGTTGCATCAATCCAATCATTTATGTTTGTATGGCCCAAGATTTTAAACAAGGTATCATCAGATGACTCATTCCTATCCGGACTAGAAAGATCTTTAGGAGGACATCCTAATGACTTATGTAAAGAAAAGAAAGATATGAAATATACTCGCTCCACAAATATGTAACACATACTCCTCTTATCAATGTGGAAACTTCTTAGACTTTATCTCATAGATTAGTTGAAATATATTAATTTCTGATATTTCTTTTAAGTCAGGTGTGTACTACAAGCACTTATACAAAAAGTTATCAGTAGGATGAATTGTCCTTGGGCTATGGCTGGCAATCCTGCCTGGCCCAAAAAACAGGAAATTCAACAGCAAATACAACTAATGGACGATGGGGGAATAAAAGCAGCCCCTTTATGTTTCATCTCTGACAGCTTAGTTTTACTTATTTTGGCATTTTTCTTTACCACACTTAAAATAAACGATTTACAATACTCAGAGATTTACACCAATATTTTCATTGTTTTTCTTAATCACTTCAGAGACTGAGAAAACTTTTCTCAAATGTTTCCAGCTTTGTCAATTTAGAAAATCTCTTGATTTTAAAACTTTTTTCTATTCTTACAGTATATATTAGTATACATTTATGTGAAACAGTAAATGGGAAGTAAACTTTTGCCGTTGAATTCTGGAGCAGTAAAAATATGATATATTTACTTGGTAAATATAAATTTTACTATAGAAATATACATACACGATGTCACAGCACACTGTGATTAATGATTACATGAACTCAAATATTGCTGAAAATGTTAAAAACATAAGGTACTTAGCATTCTTTGATCAAAGAGTGCAAAAGACATCCAACCACTTCAATATATACCTAAATATGAATTTTCCCTACCACTAATGTCCTACCATGTGCCAAACCAGGCCTGCACACCTTTAGTGTTAGATAAGGTTTTGATTGAGAGCTATACCTGGTTACTTTCATTTCACATTCAGATGAGGATTTGTTTGGCACGTGGAGAGGTAGGACGATAGTATTTAGGGACTATTCATATTTAGATGCACCTTGACATGGTTGGATGGCTTTTGCGCTCTTTGAACAAAAACACTAAGTACATTGTAAGAGCCTGGATGAAGAGCTTGGCCGAGTGAAATGGCCTTCACTCTTTTTCTGCTGGTGTCCCCCACTTGACATGTAATTAAGGAATAACTTTTTCAACATTAACGGTCCCAGAAACTGTTCTCTAACATAATGCAAGGCCTCATGTTATTCACGTAACTGTGAGTAGCATGATGGTCTAAATGTGCTCCCATGGCATCAATGTCTCTGGACTTGTCTCTCATTGAGCACATCTGAGACTTCATTGGTTGGTAATTTCACAGGAGCTGCCAGCAACGGATTTTGAAGATTTTCCCACATGCATTAATTGTAGCAGAGAGTTCGACAGATGATCATTGATGACCTCAATCATAGCTGCCAAGGCTTTAAATGCAGAGTTTCTGTATATGGCGGCACTCATACTTCTTACTGAATAAATCAAGGAATTTTGAACATGTAGTTTTTTATTTTTGCATCATTTACAGATCAGTAACATGTCTTCATCTTGAAATTTTTGTATATTCTCTGTGCTGATTTGTATGTTACTTGATGATATATTCAATATATTCCGTGATCTTGTGTTTTCATATACTACACATATCCAGCACATCCTTATATCTAGATGGTCACATTAGAGATGAGTGAACCCGAACTTAATAATTTGGGGTTCATAATGGACAATTAGTGTCTGGCGCTAAACGCTGAACATGGACTTGTCCTGTTAGTCCGTTGCAATGTTCAGAGTTCCGTGAAGTAAGAGACATGTTTTCCCAGTTCAAAGTTTGGGTCCCCATTATTTTAATGGGTTCGTGTTCTGGTTGAGGTTTGGGTACAGTTCTGGTGCCCGAATCAAACTTTCTAATATAGTTAGAGTCTCGTACAAGAACCCAAACTTCCATGAGTCCTGTCATCCCTAGGTCACACACTTCCCTGGTATACTCTCATTTTACCAGTCTTTGTTCAGGAGCAGTTGTGGTATTAAAGAGTCATTCTCCTTTACACAGACCTCTTTATCTATCATGTTTTCCATATAATTGTTTTTCGGGTGGACGCTCCCTGTCATCTACATATTAATGGCAGGTGTGTACAGTTGTCTTGGGTTGATCCCATGTATGTGCTCATCTCATGTCATGCTGAGTTGTTTGTAATGGTGGGAGACTTTCTGCCATCATAGAGATGGTAATGAGTCTGGACTTGTACCTAATGGGATTTCAAGACTCTGGACAGGTGAGGCCTCTGTGGAGTTTGTTGTGTCTCATGGAAAATTCTATAACATCAATTACATGTTAACAAAGAGATCTGCATCCCAAAACCAATGCACCAATACCTGACTGGTTTCTGGAGTAGACAAAAAGGAAAGGGTTTTTTTAGGTTAGTGCCTGAAATTAGAAAATTTACGAAAAAAAACAAGTCGTTATTCCTGGCATTTTGCATAGCAACATGATGAATCCACAGGAGCAAAATGGACAAAAATTCTGTCAATTCAGTAAATCCTGTTAATTCCATTTGCTATAAAACTATAGAATTTAAACACAGATAAAATAATATCCGAGCAGGTAATGAATGTCTAATATTCCACAGACAAATCTAAAGATACTGAACACACATTTTTCTAAACATGATATCAATAATTAGAGATGAACGGATCGGGCAAAATTTGAATTCTTCTCTTCATGTGTTTTTTTTTCAAAGCAAATTCAATTTGCAGAGACATTCTTCTTTGCAAGTTTAATGCCACTTATTATGGAATGGGGTCTTGTCTTTATCCAGACTATAATAAACTTAAGTTGAGAAAATAAGGAAAAATCCTTTTACACACGTCAATGCTCACATCTCCGGACCCATTGCTCCTCACCGTACACCTCTCTGCTCTTTGATTCATGTTTTTGTCTCTCAGGGCTGAAATCTCTGGACTCTCTCATGATAGGAAGGGATCTTTAGCTCTGATTAGATCACAAATTTTTGATGTCACGATGTGCACCATGACCTCGAGTGCACAGGTGCAGAACCATCCAAGCATCTTTAGAGTGGGAAGTCCCAGTCTAGCATGAGAAGACAGAGGTTTTCAAGATGATTGAGGTGATCGAAAGATGCAATGAGGAGCAGAGGGGACAAAGTGTTGAGCTGAAAGGTTAGCAAAAGGATTTTTTTAACCTTTTACTTGCACTTTGGAAGTAAAAAAATGGCGGACTGTGACTGAAATTTTGCTGAATCTGCATGGAAGTGACCAAAAAAAAGGATGCATTTTGAAGAATGAATAGAGTCAAATTACCCTCAAATGTATTTTCTCATCTCTATTAGTAATAAAAAAATCAATTTGCAGAGATAGAAAGATGTTAGGTGATAGCTAGATAGGCTTGAGAAAGTTCCACATTTCTAATAATACGTTACCACTATGATTTTGTGTCTATAAACTACAGAATTTATTTAGGATTTTGAAATGTTGCCTTTACCTTTTTGTACATATTGGTGAAGAATAAATATGACATAAATATAGTAACACATAGATAATAAATTGTCAAAAACAAAAAAATATAGAGAATAGACATGAAGATAAATAAATTGGTCATTCTATGAGAGATATGTTACATACAGCAACATAGGCATAAAGAAATGCAGTAAATTATGGAAACAGGAATAATCTTGATAAAAATAAAAGATTAAATAAATAGGCATTAGTAATATATATATATATATATATATATATATATATATATATATACAAATTCGGAGAGGGGTAGAGGGACACATTACTTCTTTTCCTTGGTTTTTTTTAACTCATTCAATGACTTGTGTTATGTAAATCAGATGTACACCACCTGATACCTACAATGTTGGAAACAAAGGCAGAAACCAAGTGACCCCTCCCCAGTCTACACTGATATAAAGCAGGGTCTCCTCTCTGCCCTCACACATCTCCTGGTGAAGACCTTCCTGGACTCTAATACTCCACATCCTGCACAGCAGAGATTTTCCCTGAGCTCCTTTTCCTCCATCATCTGTAAGGTAAGTGCACACTGACCATATGGACAAAATTTTTTCACATAGATATAGAAATGTCTCATGGACTGACTGCCCTGATAACCGATCTTACTGGCATATTGTGCTACAGGAGTAGATCGATAGCTGAGGGCATCAAAGTTTTTTTTCTTTTGAGACCCTTTTTATACATGGGACTCATAGACTACAGATGCTCCCAACCACTAATAACGCTGGCAAACTCTCTTCCAGTAAGACGCTGCCTTGACACTCAATTTTTTGCATTTTTTAAACAACTTCTTGTCTTTTCCAATTATACTAGAATAAAAAATGATACAAGTGTAGAGTTAGCCTCCTATTCTTATTAATCACCTTATAACTCTTTGCCTTCTTCCTTTTTCATTATAATAATAACCCCTTCTTGTCATGGATAATTCTCATTGTTGCACTTTCAATTTCTGAAAGTGGAGTATGAGTAGTTTTTTTATGGGCTGAGTTGTTTTATTGTAGGGCACCATTCAATTTACCAAACAATGTACAGAACGATAATTATTCTGTTTCCAAATGCATTTTGTCTATTTCTATATTTTACCATATATTGGGGTTTCCCATAATTGCTCAACCACCAAATTGTAATCTATCTGTATCGGGTGATTATACATTTATATTGTTTTTAAATCATATTTAAAAAACAGTTTCATATTTTTTAATAATACTCATTTGTTTATTAGCTTGTTCTGCTATTTTGTTCCTGGCACACACATCTTTTTTGGATGTTATGTATTTTGGTGCTTTGTAGGAGCGTAACAACATACATTGAAATTGGATTGTAATTTTTGGGCAATAACTTTATACTTTGGCTAATCAAACGTTTTGCAGACATGGAGATAACAAACATTTTTTAATGTGTTTTAAAGTAAATAGGCAGAAGAGGGAAGTGATACAAATTGTTATTGATTTTTTTAAACAATTTTTATGATGTTTGAAACTTTCTTTTTCATTTTGATTTCTTGTTTCTTTCCGAAAATTGAATCTGTGATTGTGTGAACGTTTATTTAATAGATTGAAAAACAGTTGTATTTCTAAAATTTCTTATGTAGAACTAATGGCTGAATTTCAGAGGAGATGGCAGCCATGTTGGCCTCCAATAGTCCCTCTTTCTGCCATGAAAACCCATCTTCTCCACATTATCATTAATTGGGACACTTGGCTACTGCAGTGATTCCAACCCTGGGACTACATACTTCATTTGTTAATGTCACAGATATGCAATCAAATTATAGTGGTTAGATTAAGATATTAGATCTCATCATCAATAAGCTGGTTGCAGGGTGTTTTGTAATCTATTGATATTTTACTTGCCCTTTAAATATCTTGTGGCTGCAGTTTTACCTCTGACACCTCCACCAATCAGGAGCAATTAAAAAAATGTGAATATTATAAACAAGACGACTAAAAAACTAACATTTCTCTTTTTTTCTTCTCAGATAAAATGGCTGCAGCAGTAAATTCTATTCCAATAGAGATGAGGCAGGAACTGTTAGCCGTTGTTGACTACATCAAAACTGTGGGCAACAGATTCCAAAAATTGGATTCGGCCATAATGGACATATTTGGGGAGCATTTGTCTGAAATCTTATGCAAAAAGTACACTGGACATTGGTATCCAGAGAACCCGATGAAAGGACAAGCCTACAGGTAAGTCATCAGTGGCATCACCAGATATGTCCAGAAAATATCCATATTGGTCTTGCAGATGCTCTAGAAATTCCCTATGTTGTACTAATGGTATCTCATCTCTAATAACTCATTTTTGTCTTTTAGATGTATCCGAATCAATGGCCAGGACAAGGATGAAAGCATTCAAGAGGCTTGTGCTCTAAGTCAAATAAGATTTTATGACCTTGCACTGCCCAAGGAATTCACCTTGTGGATTGACCCCTTTGAAGTATCTTGCCGGTGAGTAGTCGCTCTGTATATAATATTCAGAAGATTTGGTTCCAATGATTCGCAGGACTGATAACCATATCTTATTGATTTATCTTTGGACAGGTTGGGGGAAGAAAATTTCCCTTACACTGTTGTAAGCTTCGATCCGAGATCCCCTAGAGTAAAAGATGTTTCTGTAGGACCAGAAGAGGATCAACATGAAGCTTCCTCTTCGTGTATGGTTGACTGCGCCATACAGGTTTCTGAAGATGTTGAAGATACCATCTCATCATCATCATCACCAAGGCTTAGTGATGATGAAGATAGTGGAATTGATGAAGCTCCCAATTCTCCAGTGGAGCAAATATGGAGAAATACTGGACCAGATCAGGTAAGAAATCCTTAACATTTACTGACACTTGGGGTATAGGACAGTGACACTTGCTCTAAGGCTACATGACCATAAGACTGACACGTGGGGTTTGGACCAATGACTCTTGGACGCAGGAAAAATTAAATTTTATTGAATTAACCCTTGGTGTTCTTGTATTTTCAGGCATCGACTGCCGTTTTTAGGACTTGGGCTCCGCTCTGGTTTCCCCCATGGAGAGTTCAACTTTTCAGCAACCCCTCAAATGAACTACAGTATCGGCCGTGGTTTTAGATGCTGCAGGATACAGAATTTAGAGACTGAGAATCATATAGAAAAAAAATTATCCTTACAATTACCTTTATTTATTTTTTGTACAAATCTGAATCTTTTTCTTGTAATAAAGATCCTGAGATGAATCCACAACTCTGTGATTATTATTATAATTATATGTAATGGAACTGGGAACATCACCAAAATTACAAGAATCCCACATGGTTTATGTTTAAGAGGTGGGAGGGGGCAGGTAAATCAAATGTCACTATGTCCTCTGAAGTGTTTACTGAGCATGCTCTAGCTGTCAATGAGAAACCAGGCAATGTGTCATCATTTACAGACATCCAATATGAAGGCATTTTTACTTTAAATGTTGCACAACAGAAGAACATTTCCACAACTGTGCACCATTTCTGATCTCTCCAGGTGTCTGTGCTTGTGTATGCAGATTCTTCAGACTTGTCAATCATTCCCAGCTTAGGATCTTAACTCTACAGGCCACTTCCCTGGTTTCTCTGTGATGCTTTATTTTATGGCATCATTTCACATGAAGATTTTCTTTCCACCCATATGCTTCAGGCCCTTGTCATCACAACATCTACAACATTTAATAACTTCATAAAAGCACAATAACACATACCGTAAGTGTCCACCTCTTGGACTTGTTCTACCACCTATCCTCTGCATTCACATCATATTTTTAGGAATTCTCTTAACCCAGAAAATTGGAACAATACTTTAATTGTTACACAATAGATTAAGTGTTCTCCACGATGGTGTACAATCTGTGGTCTTTTCTCTGTAGCCTGAACTCAAGTCACAACTATGTCGGTCCCTCAGATGGCTTACATTCCAGTTTTCAATCACTCTCACTGTAAGGCCACATTCACACAATCAATGTTTGATTTGTATTAAACACCAGTATTTTTACTATTATACTTTAACTCTGATTGTTCCACTCTTGGTTTTGGCTTACAAATCCTGATGTAAAATACTGACCAAATACAGAACATGTGAACTTGGACTTTTATATGGACCGACCAGTGGCACGATCCAATTGCTTCTCAGTTGACTTTTTAATTGACAGTCTTTTAAATGCCTGTTAACATTCACAGACCAAAGCAAATGAAGTCTGCTGAGGGATTTATACTACATCTACCTAGATAGCTCATTGAGCATAGGCTGCTATACTTTCGGCAGTGCGGATCTTGATGATAGACGAAGATGCTCCTCCAAAAATAATCTCTTGTGCTGTGCCAAAAATCATTTCACATGATGGTCTGGCATTTTGCTCATTCACCAGGTGATCAGCATCCTGTTTACACTGCAAGAAAATAGTTAATTGGACAATTTTAACAACATTCTTTCACAATTATCTTGCATTGTAAATGCCCCTTCGTTCTAACAGTTTGGATCATTAATTCTCCAGGTAATCATCTTTTTTTAAAAATTTTGTAGTTGAAGCCCACAAAATGTTGTACAATACAAAGTTATATTGTGGTACCGTGTTAGCCTGAAAAATCTATGTAAATAGTTTTATGCCAAAAATTACAAAAGTATTCTCGGAATGATACCTTTATTGGCTAACCAGAAATATATATATGCAAGCTTTAAGAGCACAGAGGCTTCTTTGACAGGCAAGATTACAAATGAATTCATAAGACAAAAGGCACAACATTTGAGAAATGTTACAACAAGACATTTGTTCATGAGGAGTAAGTTGTGATGCCTCCTACTGATAAGTTAGGAGGATAATGTTTTCCCACAGATGTGTCCAGTTCACCTGTGGGAAAACATTTCTCTGGCCGGGGACTCTGCATGAAAGATTTAAAAGTTTTAATACTGAAAGGTCACTTCAAGGGCAACAGAGAAAGAAAAATTTGGGAATTCAAATTGATAAGGATGTTCAATTCACTGACAACACACCTAGATATAATACCTGTGTTTATGACTCACTATATGGACACAATTCACACCTCAAGATAATTAAACACTCCTAAGACCTCTCATTTTGCAACAAAAAAACTAATTTGATCTCCCTAACTTATCAGTAGGAGGCATCACAACTTACAACTAATGAACAATTGTCTTGTTGTAACATCTCTCAAATGTTGTGCCTTTTGTCTTATGAATTCATTTTTGTATTTCTGGTTAGCCAACAAAGGTATCACTCCGAGAATACTTTTGTCATTTTTGGCATAAAAGTATTTACATTGAAGCCCAGAAAAACATAATTTAACACTTTCACGACATTCACTGTACATGTATGGCGCAAGTCGGAAGTGGGTGTATGGAATGGGCTCACGGGATACCCAAAAAGTCCTGGCTAATCAATAGAGGTTGTCAAAGAGCTCCGCCTGCAATTATTAATCTGTTAAATGCTGCTGCCAAACTCTGATGGTGGCCACACCGGCATGTGGGCTCGTCATTCCATGTGCCCATCAGCATGCCAGTGACATGTTGTCAGATCGCCGATGGGTTGGTATGACAGCTGGAGGTCTATTGGAGACCTCTGTGCTTGTCATTACACCTAGGTAAGAAGGAAATCAACACTAAGACGAAACAATATAAGTATGTGCAACGTAAACCACTATTCAAGCAGGTAATGCATAACATAAAAAAGAAAAGACTAGTTGAACAAATAATAAATTAAAAAAAAAATATTTTGAATTAATAGCATCATTTTATTTGACATAAAAATAGGACATATAGTTAAAACGCACAGAACAAGAAGACACGATAAAATAACCAACGGTGAAAAAGAGGAAGTAGAGCAGCAAAAACAGCTCTAACAATTAATGCTAATCTATAGAGATATATTTGTAAAGTGCAAATGTGCAGTAGATTTTAATTAGTACACCTATAACAATGTTGGGTATATGTAAAGGTAATAATAAAAAATATTTATAAGGTTTACATGCACAATAGATTACTATTAACACACCTGTTATCAAATATATACATAGAAGTAAAGTGTGATGCAAAATAATGGGATAAATACCCAAGCAAAATCTAAGGTGCAAGAATACAGTCGGAATAATCACCAAAACATGCTACAGGATGATCAGGGTAGATTTGAATAGCCTCAAGTAATACGTATATAAGGACATATTAAGATATGAAGATTCAAAGATATAGAGTAAATAAAATTCCTGACCTGAATTCATGCAGTGTTTGCTGCCACTACCACCTAACACTCCCAATGCGCGTTTCACACGTTGCTTCCTCAGGGAGTGATGAAACTCCCTTAAAACTCTGCCTGTAGCAAGGCTGCAAGGAAGACCGTTACTTCTGCTATATGCAATGATGCTGTGGCATTTCTGTACATAACAGCACAAGCGATCAGACGATCGCAGCTTCAAGTCCCCTGAGTGAACTAAAAACAAAATTGAAAAGTAAAACAAAATGTTTTATAAAATATAAAAAAAGAAAATGTTAAATTCACTCTCCTTTTTCCCCATGTAAAGTATTAATATATATATATATATATATATATATATATATATATATATATATATATATGAGGTCTCGCAGCATTAACAAAAGTTTGACTCAACAAAATATATAAACAATTAATCCAATCAGTCAACACCGTAAGCAAAAGAAAACAAGAATGCTAAAAAATTGGGGTTTTTTTGTTCTCTGCATCCCACAAAAAAATAGTGCAACAATTGATCAAAACATCATAAATATCTTGAAATGTGATCAATAAATACGTTGTCTTGTTCCACCAAAAATTAGATATAACATCGACAAAAATACTAAAATGTTGCGGGTCTCAGAAAATGGCGACACAACCCTCAAAACATTTTTTTTACAAACTCTTTTTTTTCCATTACTAAAACAATAAAAAAAACTTGACATGTTTATTATCGCCGTAATACAATTGATGAGCAGAATCCTATTTCAAGGTCATTTTACCACAAAATCTACACCATAAAAATATTTCTGAAAAAAAATTGTCATTTATTTGTTTTTTTCACTATTTATCCTCACTTGGAATTTTTTTTATCTTGATTCCAGTTCACTATATGGTAAAATGAATGATATCACTCAAAAGTACAACTAGTCCGGCGAAAAACAAGTCACCATATGTTTATTTGGACAGAAAAATAAAAAAAAGAAGGTGACAGAAAAAACGAAAATGTAAAAATAGAAATAATAGGCCTCGTCATGAAGGGGCTAACTGTATGACTGCCTCACAAAGTTTGTATGGCACAAACCTTTAAACAGTGATTGCTCCCGAGTAGAAATGAGCGTTGTTCTACTCGAACTGTTCGCCAATCTCAAATTCGAGTTGTTTTGGGCGGTGTTCGAGTCGTTCGGCGAACACGAACGATTTGAGAAAAATTCGGCTGTTCGAGGTAATGTTCGATAACTGTTCGTGCACCAAAATCATAACTGGATTTTTTCTCAGTAATGATGAAAATTAATGTTAATAAGCAGTTTGAGTGTACAGTGGGGTGGGGGGAGGGGCAGGGGATGGATCTCTGCAGGAATAATGAAGATCTCCATTTTTTTTTCTCTTTCCCGCATTTACAGTGGGGAGGTGCAATCTGTCAGCCTATCAGCAGCGCACACACGGAGCGAAGTGCTTTTTTCACACAAGCAAGGGCATGTGTCATTGGCAGTGTATGTCACATGTCCTTGCCCTATAAGACTCAGCCATTTTCCCCACTGCTGCAGCTGCGTGTTAGACGGCACCGCTGTTGCTGTGTGCGCTATACCTTGTTAATTTCAAGCCAATTTTCGCACAAATCTACAGATAGCTTGGGAGTAGGGAATAGTTGTGATTGCAGTCCTTTTAAGGACTAGGTTACAGCATTTCCTACGACTTTTATCAGGCAGGTCTGTGCTCTTAAATAGATAGATTGTGGGAGTAAAGACTAATTGTAATTGCAGTCCTTTTTAGGACAAGGTTACATCAGTTCCTATCAGTTTTTGCCAGGCAGGTCTGTGCCAGTGCTGTGCAAGTTTTTTTCACAGCATTTGGCTGAATCTAGCAAAGCTAATCCTTTTTGGCCTATTGCAGAGTGTGTTAGTCAGTGGAGTAGCCTATCTGTGTTGCAAGATATACCACCTGTGTATAGAATACCAATTTTTTTACTGCACCTAGTGAAGTAAAATCTTTTGGGCATAGCATCATTCTATTAGTCCATCTATACTGACCTCCATCAGGTTGCAAATTGAATATAATTTTTTTCTGCATCTAGCTCTGAAAAAATATTTGGGCTTCTAGCAGTGTGTGGGACTTGTTCTATTAGTCCATCTATACTGACCTCCATCAGGTTGCAAACTGAATATAATTTTTTTCTGCATCTAGCTCTGAAAAAATATATGGCCTTCTAGCAGTGTGTGGGACTTTCTCTATTAATCCATCTATAATGACCTCCATCAGGTTGCAAATTAAAAATAATTTATATCTGCATCTAGATCTGAAAAAATCTTTGGCCTTCTAGCAGTGTGTGGGACTTTTTCTATTAGTCCATCTATACTGACCTCCATCAGGTTGCAAATTAAAAATAATTTTTATCTCCATCTACCTCTGAAAAAATATTTGGGCTTCTAGCTGTGTATGGGACTTGTTCTATTAGTCCATCTATACTGACCTCCATCAGGTTGCAAATTAAAAATAATTTTTTGTCTGCATCTAGCTCTGAAAAAATATTTGGCCTTCTTGCAGTGTGTGGGACTTTCTCTATTAGTCCATCTATACTGACCTCCATCAGGTTGCAAACTGAATATATTTTTTTCTGCATCTACCTCTGAAAAAATATTGGGCTTCTAGCTGTGTGTGGGACTTGTTCTATTAATCCATCTATACAGACCTCCATCAGGTTGCCAACTGAATATAATTTTTTTCTGCATCTTCCTCTGAAAAAATATTTGGGCTTCTAGCTGTGTGTGGGACTTGTTCTATTAGTCCATCTATACTGACCTCCATCAGGTTGCAAACTGAATATAATTTTTTTCTTCATCTACCTCTGAAAAAATATTTGGGCTTCTAGCTGTGTGTGGGACTTTCTCTATTAGTCCATCTATACTGACCTCCATCAGGTTGCAAATTAAAAATAATTTTTTGTCTGCATCTAGCTCTGAAAAAATATCTGGCCTTCTAGCAGTGTGTGGGACTTTCTCTATTAGTCCATCTATACTGACCTCCATCAGGTTGCAAACTGAATATATTTTTTTTCTGCATCTACCTCTGAAAAAATATTGGGCTTCTAGCTGTGTGTGGAACTTGTTCTATTAATCCATCTATACAGACCTCCATCAGGTTGCAAACTGAATATAATTTTTTTCTGCATCTACCTCTGAAAAAATATTTGGGCTTCTAGCTGTGTGTGGGACTTGTTCTATTAGTCCATCTATACTGACCTCCATCAGGTTGCAAACTGAATATAATTTTTATTTGCATCTAGCTCTGAAAAAATATTTGGCCTTCTAGCAGTGTGTGGGACTTTCTCTATTAGTCCATCTATACTGACCTCCATCAGGTTGCAAATTAAAAATAATTTATATCTGCATCTAGCTCTGAAAAAATATTTGGCCTTCTAGCAGTGTGTGGGACTTTCTCTATTAGTCCATCTATACTGACCTCCATCAGGTTGCAAATTAAAAATAATTTTTATCTGCATCTACCTCTGAAAAAATATTTGGGCTTCTAGCTGTGTGTGGGACTTGTTCTATTAGTCCATCTATACTGACCTCCATCAGGTTGCAAACTGAATATAATTTTTTTCTGCATCTACCTCTGAAAAAATATTTGGGCTTCTAGCTGTGTGTGGGACTTTCTCTATTAGTCCATCTATACTGACCTCCATCAGGTTGCAAATTAAAAATAATTTTTTGTCTGCATCTAGCTCTGAGAAAATATTTGGCCTTGTAGCAGTGTGTGGGACTTTCTCTATTAGTCCATCTATACTGACCTCCATCAGGTTGAAAACTGAATATATTTTTTTTCTGCATCTACCTCTGAAAAAAAATTGGGCTTCTAGCTGTGTGTGGGACTTGTTCTATTACTCCATCTATACAGACCTCCATCAGGTTGCAAACTGAATATAATTTTTTTCTGCATCTACCTCTGAAAAAATATTTGGGCTTCTAGCTGTGTGTGGGACTTGTTTTATTATTCCATCTATACTGACCTCCATCAGGTTGCAGACTGAAAATAATTTTTTGTCTGCATCTAGCTCTGAAAAAATATTTGGCCTTCTAGCAGTGTGTGGGACTTTCTCTATTAGTCCATCTATACTGACCTCCATCAGATTGCAAATTAAAAATAATTTTTATCTGCATCTTCCTCTGAAAAAATATTTGGCCTTCTAGCAGTGTGTGGGACTTTCTCTATTAGTCCATCTATACTGACCTCCATCAGGTTGCAAATTAAAAATAATTATTTGTCTGCATCTAGCTCTGAAAAAATATTTGGCCTTCTAGCAGTGTGTGGGACTTTCTCTATTGGTCCATCTATACTGACCTCCATCAGGTTGCAAACTGAATATATTTTTTTTTCTGCATCTACCTCTGAAAAAATATTGGGCTTCTAGCTGTGTGTGGGACTTGTTCTATTAATCCATCTATACAAACCTCCATCAGGTTGCAAACTGAATATAATTTTTTCCTGCATCTAGCTCTGAAAAAATATTTGGCCTTCTAGCAGTGTGTGGGACTTGTTCTATTAATCCATCTATACAGACCTCCATCAGGTTGCAAACTGAATATAATTTTTTGTCTGCATCTAGTTCTGAAAAAATATTTGGACTTCTAGCAGTGTGTGGGACTTTCTCTATTAGTCCATCTATACTGACCTCCATCAGGTTGCAAACTGAATATATTTTTTTTCTGCATCTACCTCTGGAAAAATATTGGGCTTCAAGCTGTGTGTGGTACTTGTTCTATTAATCCATCTATACTGACCTCTATCAGGTTGCAAACTGAATATAATTTTTTTCTGCATCTAGCTCTGAAAAAATATTTGGCCTTCTAGCAGTGTGTGGGACTTGTTCTATTAGTCCACCTATACTGACCTCCATCAGGTTGCAAATTCAAAATAATTTTTTGTCTGCATCTAGCTCTGAAAAAATATTTGGCCTTCTAGCAGTGTGTGGGACTTTTTCTATTAGTCCATCTATACTGACCTCCATCAGGTTGCAAATTAAAAATAATTTATATCTGCATCTAGCTCTGAAAAAACATTTGGCCTTCTAGCAGTGTGTGGGACTTTCTCTATTAGTCCATCTATACTGACCTCCATCAGGTTGCAAATTAAAAATATTTTTTATCTGCATCTACCTCTGAAAAAATATTTGGGCTTCTAGCTGTGTGTGGGACTTGTTCTATTAGTCCATCTATACTGACCTCCATCAGGTTGCAAACTGAATATAATTTTTTTCTGCATCTACCTCTGAAAAATTATTTGGGCTTCTAGTTGTGTGTGGGACTTTCTCTATTAGTCCATCTATACTGACCTCCATCAGGTTGCAAATTAAAAATAATTTTTTGTCTGCATCTAGCTCTGAAAACATATTTGGCCTTCTAGCAGTGTGTGGGACTTTCTCTATTAGTCCATCTATACTGACCTCCATCAGGTTGCAAACTGAATATATTTTTTTTCTGCATCTACCTCTGAAAAAATATTGGGCTTCTAGCTGTGTGTGGGACTTGTTCTATTAATTCATCTATTAAGACCTCCATCAGGTTGCAAACTGAATATAATTTTTTTCTGCATCTACCTCTGAAAAAATATTTGGGCTTCTAGCAGTGTGTGGGACTTTCTCTATTAGTCCATCTATACTGACCTCCATCAGGTTGCAAATTAAAAATAATTTATATCTGCATCTAGCTCTGAAAAAATATTTGGCCTTCTAGCAGTGTGTGGGACTTTCTCTGTTAGTCCATCTATACTGACCTCCATCAGGTTGCAAACTGAAAATAATTTTTTGTCTGCATCTAGCTCTGAAAAAATATTTGGCCTTCTAGCAGTGTGTGGGACTTTCTCTATTAGTCCATCTATACTGACCTCCATCAGGTTGCAAATTAAAAATAATTTATATCTGCATCTAGCTCTGAAAAAATATTTGGCCTTCTAGCAGTGTGTGGGACTTTCTCTATTAGTCCATCTATACTGACCTCCATCAGGTTGCAAATTAAAAATAATTTTTATCTGCATCTACCTCTGAAAAAATATTTGGGCTTCTAGCTGTGTGTGGGACTTGCTCTATTAGTCCATCTATACTGACCTCCATCAGGTTGCAAACTGAATATAATTTTTTTCTGCATCTACCTCTGAAAAAATATTTGGGCTTCTAGCTGTGTGTGGGACTTTCTCAATTAGTCCATCTATACTGACCTCCATCAGGTTGCAAATTAAAAATAATTTTTTGTCTGCATCTAGCTCTGAAAAAATATTTGGCTTTCTAGCAGTGTGTGGGACTTTCTCTATTAGTCCATCTATACTGACCTCCATCAGGTTGCAAACTGAATATATTTTTTTTCTGCATCTACCTCTGAAAAAATATTGGGCTTCTAGCTGTGTGTGGGACTTGTTCTATTAATCCATCTATACAGACCTCCATCAGGTTGCAAACTGAATATAATTTTTTTCTGCATCTACCTCTGAAAAAATATTTGGGCTTCTAGCTGTGTGTGGGACTTGTTCTATTAGTCCATCTATACTGACCTCCATCAGGTTGCAAACTGAAAATAATTTTTTGTCTGCATCTAGCTCTGAAAAAATATTTGGCCTTCTAGCAGTGTGTGGGACATTCTCTATTAGTCCATCTATACTGACCTCCATCAGGTTGCAAATTAAAAATAATTTTTATCTGCATCTTCCTCTGAAAAAATATTTGGGCTTCTAGCTGTGTGTGGGACTTGTTCTATTAGTCCATCTATACTGACCTCCATCAGGTTGAAAACTGAATATAATTTTTTTCTGCATCTAGCTCTGAAAAAATATTTGGCCTTCTAGCAGTGTGTGGGACTTTCTCTATTAGTCCATCTATACTGACCTCCATCAGGTTGCAAATTAAAAATAATTTTTTGTCTGCATCTAGCTCTGAAAAAATATTTGGCCTTCTAGCAGTGTGTGGGACTTTCTCTATTAGTCCATTTATACTGACCTCCATCAGGTTGCAAACTGAATATATTTTTTTTCTGCATCTACCTCTGAAAAAATATTGGGCTTCTAGCTGTGTGTGGGACTTGTTCTATTAATCCATCTATACAGACCTCCATCAGGTTGCAAACTGAATATAATTTTTTTCTGCATCTAGCTCTGAAAAAATATTTGGCCTTCTAGCAGTGTGTGGGACTTGTTCTATTAATCCATCTATACAGACCTCCATCAGGTTGCAAACTGAATATAATTTTTTTCTGCATCTACCTCTGAAAAAATATTTGGGCTTCTAGCTGTGTGTGGGACTTTCTCTATTAGTCCATCTATACTTACCTCCATCAGGTTGGAAATTAAAAATAATTTTTTGTCTGCATCTAGCTCTGAAAAAATATTTGGCCTTCTAGCAGTGTGTGGGACTTTCTCTATTAGTCCATCTATACTGACCTCCATCAGGCTGCAAATTAAAAATATTTTTTTTCTGCATCTACCTCTGAAAAAATATTTGGCCTTCTAGCTGTGTGTGGGACTTGTTCTATTAGTCCATCTATACTGACCTCCATCAGGTTGCAAACTGAATATAATTTTTTTCTGCATCTAGCTCTGAAAAAACATTTGGCCTTTTAGCAGTGTGTGGGACTTTCTCTATTAGTCTATCTATACTGACCTCCATCAGGTTGCAAATTAAAAATAATTTATATCTGCATCTAGCTCTGAAAAAATATTTGGCCTTCTAGCAGTGTGTGGGACTTTCTCTATTAGTCCACCTATATTGACCTCCATCAGGTTGCAAGCTGAATATAATTTTTTTCTGCATCTACCTCTGAAAAAATATTTGGCCTTCTAGCAGTGTGTGGGACTTTCTCTATTAGTCTATCTATACTGACCTCCATCAGGTTGCAAATTAAAAATAATTTATATCTGCATCTAGCTCTGAAAAAACATTTGGCCTTCTAGCAGTGTGTGGGACTTTCTCTATTAGTCTATCTATACTGACCTCCATCAGGTTGCAAATTAAAAATAATTTATATCTGCATCTAGCTCTGAAAAAATATTTGGCCTTCTAGCAGTGTGTGGGACTTTCTCTATTAGTCCATCTATACTGACCTCCATCAGGTTGCAAACTGAATACAATTTTTTTCTGCATCTACCTCTGAAAAAATATTTGGGCTTCTAGCTGTGTGTGGGACTTGTTCTATTAGTCGATCTATACTGACCTCCATCAGGTTGCAAATTGAATATAATTTTTTTCTGCATCTAACCCAGCCAATAGTTTTGGCCTAATACCACAGTTTGGCCACTCAGCTCTGCTCGGTTCCCATCCATTGCTTTTTTGTGCAAACAACTCCAGAGTTGTGAATTAGTTAACCACCAAAATGAGTGGAAAAAGGCCTGCTGCTTGTGGAAAGGGGAATAGGCGTGTTGGGAAGGGGAAAAAAGGTTGTGTCCGTGGGGTAGGTGTTAAAGCAACAGTAACATCTGCAGAAGAAAGACCATCTTCCGGCCAAACTAAAATGTCTACTTCTTTTAGTGGACAATGTGATAAGATCCCTTTCTTACGGCCATGCCAATCGCTACAAATTCCAGATGAGGCACAAAAACAGCAGGTACTTCAACGGATATCAAGTGCTCCTTTAATTGGGCTCTCCTCCACATCAATTTCAACATCACAAATACTCCAGTCCTCAAATGTGTCACCCCAATCGCACTTGCTTCCTCACAGCTCCCAAATCTCCAGCTGCCCGTCTGAGTATGAGGTAGAACAGATGGTTGAGTCTGCAGAGCTGTTTACTCATACTATAGCCTGGGAATCAGAGGTCGACTCCAGCGCTTCTGTGAATCCAGACGAGGAAATGATCTGCACTGATGCCCAGAATCTTTATGAATCTGATCCAGGACCAGACGCAGAAGGTTCTGACCATAATGAAGACCCTCATTCCCAAACTGTAACTCCTGTTGGTGGAGACAATGAGGAAGACGATGATGAGACTCAAATACCTGATTGGAGCGACAACTTTAGGTTTTTGTCAGGGCAGGAACAGGTTGGCTCTGAGGACGACGGGTGTGATAACGCACAGGGTGATGATGATGAGGTTGGAGATCCCAGTTACTGTCAACCCACAGTCAACCAAGAGATGAGGTCAGCAGAGGAGGTGGAGGAAGATGCTAGTGACGACGAGGTCAGGTTGCGCCTTCCTGGACAGAGACGTAGTACTGGAAGCACGTCAACAACTGCATCCTCAAACACAACTCTGCCTCTCACCACAAGTCGTGGTGGCTCTACAGGTCGCATGGGTGCTAAGCCTTGCATAGCCTGGGCATTTTTTCAGATCGATAAAGATGACCCAACTCATGTTATCTGTAACATTTGTCAGCAAAAGCTAAGTAGAGGCCAAAAAATACATAGTTTGAGTACTTCATGCATGAACCGGCACATGGACATGAAGCATAAGTTGCAGTGGGAAGCTCAGTGTGCTACAATGCGGCCTAGCCGGCCGGGCCAAACACCGTCTGCCATATCTTGTGCATCCGCGGCCTCTTCATCCTCTGTGACTGGGGGGACAGCAGTCACACCTGTTTTGGGTCGCAGACCTGCCACCTCTTTACCCGCAACAGCCAGCGTGATTGGCAGGTCATCATTTTCTTTGGAGGTGGTAACACCAGCTGGTGTTGAGCGCTGTCCGACATCGATAGCACCACCTTTGGATCAAGTCAACCTAACATGTCTGCCTGCATCTTCCTCAAAGACCAGCAGTTTGCCGGGGACACCCTTATCAACCCCGTCTAAGCACAATAGCCAGCCCTCGGTCCCTCAGATGTGGACAAGTAAAAGACCATTTCCTCCTAGCCATGAGAAATCTAAGAGGTTGAATTTCACCATCTGCAAGCTCTTGGCTACAGAAATGCTGCCTTTCCGCCTGGTGGACACAGAGGATTTTCGAGACCTTATGTCCGTCGCAGTTCCCCAGTACCAGATGCCCAGTCGGCACTACTTCTCAAAGAAAGGTGTGCCTGCGCTCCACCAGCATGTCGCACACAACATCACCGCTTCTTTGAGAAACTCTGTGTGTGACTGGGTGCATTTCACCACAGACACTTGGACGAGTAGGCATGGACAGGGGCGTTACATGTCGCTGACTGGGCACTGGGTAACTATGGTGACAGCAGGACAAAAGGCTGCTGTCCAAGTCTTGCCGTCCCCACGAGTTGTGCGTCAATCCTCTTTATGTCAACGTTCCTCCACTGCTTCTGCCTCCTCAACCTCCTCTCAGTCTTCCACCTGCACCCAAAGCCTGTCTGGTCATGCCACAAGCTTTCTAACTGCGCAGAAGTGATCCTGCACACCTCCTTACTATGCTGGCAGTAGGGCTCAACGTTATCAGGCGGTTTTTACTTTGAAATGTCTGGGAAATGTGAGTCACACAGCTGAGGAGTTGTGGTCAGCTCTGGAGAACCAATTTCATGAATGGTTGTCTCCACTGGACCTGAAACCAGGGAAGGCCGTGTGCAACAATGCTGCAAACCTGGGTGCGGCCCTTCGCCGGGGCAATGTCACACACGTGCCTTGTATGGCTCACGTGTTAAACCTGGTTGTCCAGCAATTTTTAGCCCACTATCCCAGACTAGATGGCCTTCTGCAGAGGTCACAGTCGCTGTGGGCTCACTTCCGCCGTTCGCATCCCGCAGCTCAGCGACTTACATCTCTACAGAAGTCGTTGGGCCTGCCACTTCACCGGCTAAAATGCGATGTGCCTACCCGGTGGAATTCAACTCTGCACATGTTGCAGCGACTGTGGCAGCACCAACAAGCCCTGGTGCAATACGTTCTGACGTATAGCCTGGGCCAACGAGATCCGGAGGTGGGGCAAATCACGCTGGAGGAGTGGTCTCAGATCAGGGACCTATGCACCCTTCTGCAAAGTTTTGAAATGGCGACGAAGATGTTTAGTGCTGACGATGCCATTATCAGCATGACTATTCCGGTGATTTACATGCTGGAGCACATGTTAAACAGAATTCGGAGTCAGGTGGTGGCACAAGAGGAGGTGGAGGAAGTAGAGGAGGAGGAGTTGTATGCGGAAGGGCTAACATCTGCAAGGTCCAGACGGTCGGCAGCACCAAGGCGGCAGGCATGTGAGGGTGGGGGAGATGGTTTTACCAGGGCGCATGGTAGCAGCCAAACTAGTGAGGAAGGTGCAGGAGCCCAGGAAGAAGTGGAGGACGAACTGATGGAAGACTCATCAGATGAGGGAGACCTTGATCACATTTCTGTTGTGCGAGGTTGGGGGGAGAGGACAGAGGAAGGAAGCATGATTGTTACCTCGCCACCAACACAACAGGGACTTGGTGCTCCTGGATGTGCAACACACATGAGTGCCTTCTTGCTGCACTACCTGCAACATGACCCTCGAATTGTGAGAATTAGAAATAATCCTGACTACTGGGTTGCCACACTGTTAGATCCCCGGTACAAAAGTAAATTTGCAGAAATTATTCCTGCCATAGAAAGGGATGCACGCATGCAGGAGTATCAGCAGAGACTGTTGCAGAATCTTACATGTGCCTTTCCACAAAATACCAGTGGTGCACGTAGTGAATCTCACAGTTCCAACTTGCCAACCGTGGGACCGTCAAGTGTTCAGCACTCAAACCGTAACAGAACCACAGTATCTGCTGGTAACATCAATTTTGCGGAATCATTTCACCACTTTTTTAGCCCATCCTTTGCAAGGCCACAGGAGACAAGAAGTCTGACACATAGTCAACGCCTAGAGACGATGGTACAGGAGTATCTCCAAGTAAACATTGAAGCCATGACTGTGCCACTGGACCCTTGCTCTTTTTGGGCTTCCAATCTGGATAAATGGCCGGAGCTAGCCACTTACGCCTTGGAGATCTTGTCATGCCCCGCAGCCAGCATTCTGTCTGAACGTGTGTTCAGCGCTGCTGGTGGTGTGCTGACAGATAAGCGCACGCGGTTCTCCACTGATAATGTAGACAGACTCACGTTCATAAAGATGAACAAATCATGGATCCGAAACGACTTTTCTACCCCTGTGTCATCCTGGGGAGAGTAAAAGCTTGATGATTGGTTAAAATCACGCTACCAACCGTTTTAAGCTTTCAAATTACTAATCATGTTTATCTGTATCTTGGCTGGAAAATAATTTGGGCTTTGTAGCAGTGTGCAGCACTGATTCTATTAGGCCATCTATAATAAGCTCCACCAGATTTAAAATTACTAATCATGTTTATCTGTATCTTGACTGGAAAATAATTTGGGCTTTGTAGCAGTGTGCAGCACTGATCCTATTAGGCCATCTATACTAAGCTCCACCTGATTTAAAATTAATAATAATTTTTAGCTGCATCTAGCCCGGAAAATAATTTTGGGGCTCCGAGATGCGCAAGACACATAAGTGCCTTCTTGCTGCACTACCTGCAACATGACCCTCATATTGTCAGAATTCGAAGTAATCATGACTACTGGGTTGCCACACTCTTAGATCCCCCAAACTTTTCGATCAACCTTTTCATTTTAATAAAGACTAAAAAAATGGTCATTTTTGAAATTATAAACATTAGCAGGTTATTAGAAACTGAAATCAAACAGTTTTCAACTCAAAACTTTATTCTAGGTGATGTTACATTTTCACATAGGACCCCTTGTTCGAAAGGAGCTTCTGAACTCTCTCGTCCATTGAATTTGTCAGGTTTTGGATGGTTTCTGCTTCAATTGTTTTGCATGAGGACAGAATACCCTCCCAGAGCTGTTGCTTAGATGTGAACTGCCTCCCGCCATCATAGACACTCCTTTTGATGATGCTCCAGAGGTTCTGAATGGGGTAGAGGTCAGGGGAGCATGGGGGTCACACCATAAGTTTGTCCCCTTTTATGCCCATATCAGCCAGAGATGCAGATGTTTTATGTGCAGCATGAGATGGTGCATTATCATGCAAAAAAATGATCTTGCTGTGAAATACATGGTTCTTCTTCTTGAACCATGGCAGGAAGTGCTGTTTGAGAAAATCCACATACATTATGGAGTTCATCTTTAGCGCCTTCAGGGATACTAAAGGGGCCGACAATCTCTCTCCCCATGATTCCAGCCCAAAACATTACTCCACCTCCTCCTTGTTGGCGCTGTAGCCGTGTTTGCGTGGGGTGTCCATCAACCAGCCATCCTCCACTCCATCCATCTGGACCATCGAGCGCTGCACGGCACTCATCCGTGAACAAAACAGTTTTGAAATCAGTCTTCATGTAATGTTTGGCCCACTGGAGCCGTTTCTGCTTGTGTGAAGTGGATAGAGGAGGTCGACAGGATGGCATATGCACAGCTGCAAACCTCTGAAGGACCCTGCATCTTGTTGTTCGGGGGACGTTGGAGGCACCAGCAGCTTCAAAAACTTGTCTGCTGCTATGACAAGGCTTTTTTGCCGTTGCTCTTTTAACCTGACGTAATTGCCTGCAGAAAAGAGTCCTCAATTTGCCCATATCAGGACGCACACGTGTGTACAGTGAATCAGCTACATACTTCTTGATTGCCAAGACACTTCATCCTGATCATCGCACAATGTTGATTGTAGTCATGCCCTGACCTAAACACTCCACAATTTGTTGCTTCTCAGCAGCCGACACATCCTTTTTCTTTCCCATTTTGGCAGAAAATGTAGGCTGCTTAATAATGTGAGACAGCCTTCTTAAGTAGTCTTGCCTTTCATTGGACACACCTGCCAAACTAATTAGCACAGGTGTCTGCAATTGCTTACAGTGATATAAAGAGCCCTGACACACATCACCATCAATGAGTTTAACTGACAAACAAACAAATTCTTCCCTTATCACTCCTAAACACTTTTTGCATAAAAATTTGGAACACAGTGTACATGTGCTTTTCCACAAAACACCAGTGGTTCACGTTGTGAATCTTACAGTTCTAACTTGCGAACAGTGTCTGTATGGAGTTGTTCAATAAAGGGTCCAAAATTAAGATAACATATATGGGAGAGGTCTCTATGAATAGGAATTCCTAAGTATTTGATACCCTGTGAGGGCCAGGCAAAGGGAAAGTTGGACTGGATGGAATCCTATATGGATTTGGGGAGGGAGACATCGAGGGCCTCAGACTTCGCTGCATTGGTTTTAAAATTTGACCATGTAACAAAGTGATCTATTTCAGCCATAACAGCATGGATGGATATATGTGATTGAGTGATATATACTAGTACATCATCAGCAAATAGAGAGCACTTGTACTCGGTGCCTCCCACCTCAATCCACCTAATATTGGGGTTATGGCGAATTGATGAGAGCAGGTGCTCCGTCACTAGGATGTATAAGAGAGGGGACAGAGGACATCCCTGCCTTGTCCAATTGGTGATTGTGAAAGGTGATGAAAATGTTCTGATGCACCCTCTGGGCCTTGGAACACCCGGAGCCGGACACTTTTTGGTGGATGCTGGTGGTTGTAGTCTTCGTGGCGGCGACCCGGTTCCGTGGCTTAGGGTGGTCAAACCAGTGGCGGAACTATTTATGTGGTTTTGATGTTTAAATGTCCGACTACGCCACCCATGGATTGCGGTCAGAGTGAACCGCCGCTGCAGGGCAGACCGCTGAGGCTGGTGTTGTGGGTGCAGCAGAGCATAGCATAACTCCCCACGGGAGGAATATAGCCTCAGGGCAGTGTATGCGGAGGATGGGGGTGATGGTGCAGGGCAGCAGCAGTAACGACACGGAGTCAGTGATGCAGTCCAGGGCCTTTACTCACAGTTCTTATTATCCAGACCACGTCTGCAGGTAACGACTGCCCACGTCGTACTGTGCTCACCAGGTGAGGGGCTCAGACAATTCCCAGATAACTTTGGAGCGCTTCACAGGACCCCCTTTGTGTGTCCTTTGTCTGGCCTTTCTTACCAACCCTTCTGTCCGGCTGCCTCGGGCCTCCTCTTGGTAAACTTGGCGCCAGTTTCCCTGACCCTATGTGCTGCCCTCCTAGCGGGTGTAGCGAGGGGCTGCGCCACATAAAATGTCACAGCCTCCGGTTTCTAGCTAAGGGTCGTTTCCTGCCTCCACTAGTTTCGGGGACCAGTCTCCCCCTTTGTCCTGACCCCTCCATGCAGGTGGATTCGGGCGTGGGGTGGCGACTCGCCTGTCCGCACCCCTGGGATCCCTTCGTTCCTCGTTCCTGGAGCCTTCTCCGCTCCTCTTCCTTCCTTCTCCCTCTTCCAGGCCTGGGCCTCTGTTACTAGGCCCGCCTCCGGAGCAGAGCTCATGCAGAGCCCCTGCTCCCTGCCACTTCTGCTCAGACTTCTCTGCACTGAACTAAGATGGTGCCCACCTTTTATACTCCCTTCTCAATGCACCCAGGAACTGCTTCCTCCCTGCTCCTGCACTACAGGGTTCCCCTTCCTCAGTGTTCCCTCCCCCCACTCCAGCCAGGGACAGGGACTGTCGTGCCCATCTCAGGGGCATATTGGTCGGTGGTGTAATGCATGCAGGTGTCGGGTCCTGATCCACACTCCATCCTTACCTGAGAGTGAGACATCACACCTCTGGGTGAGGTGCAATACCTCTGTAGCAACCGAGCCCTCAGAGGTGCTACAGTTACATTTATCTTCAGCCTAGGTGACGTATTGCGATACAGGGCCGTGATTTTGGCTATAAAACGGTCCCCTAGACCCCTACCCCAAAATTTTTAAGAGAATCATATATGGCGTGCCAGGAGACTCTATGGAATGCTTTCTCAGCATCCAACGAGAGTATCTAATTACAAATTTTTAACTGCATCTAGCCCACGAAATACTTTGTGCCTAGTAGCAGTGTCTGCTAGTCAGCGGATTATCCCGGCTGTTAAGCAAGCTACAACACCTGTAGTTTGGACACTTAATTTTTTCAAAGGAAATGCTTCGGGACACGGGATACTCAGTGAAGAGCATCAGGAGGCACCCCAAGGCATAGGGGCTGGGACTGGCAGTAGGATGCCTTGCGGTGGACAGCCGAGCTCGATCCTTATAAAAGCTTTTTAACTGCAGCAGCTTTAGTGGACGCTACTGGAGCTGGAATTATGCGGCTGCTGGCATGAGACTTGCCCTCCAATAGATCCTTGTAAATGGATTTAAAGTGTATTCATTCAAATTAGAGAGACAATTTAAATTAAAAAGCTTAGAGCTGCCTCCACCACAGGGGGGCTCGCTCGACCCACCAGCGGACAGGCACCAGTATTGGGAGAGGGGGGCTGGCCGTCAGGGTTCACGGCGGCTCTGGCACAAACCCGGCGACACGGAGGTGGCACGGGCAGGAGCGGACTGAACGTGTCGGCTTCTCACTTTTTGGATTTTAGAAGGGCATGACATGCCTATATCTGTGTCTCCCCCTCCTTTTACTCCTCCACCTCTTTTCTTTTCTCATGACTATATGTACTTGTCACTTTTCCATGTGTTAGTTGTGTCTTCTGAGCAGTTTGTCAGCTTTTGGACACCTTTGAAGGTGTTTTCTATGTGTTTCTATGTGTTTTTGTTTGCCTGCCATTGGTTTTAACGGTGTTCGAAGGTGTTCGATGAACAGTTCGACGAACAGTTCGGTGAACACACGGGTGTTCGACGAACCGAACCGAACTTGAACACTACGGGGGTGGCTCAACACTACTCCCGAGTCTTTTATTTTTTTAAGCCACCATTAAAGGTTGGTTAAGTATCCATCAAGAAAAGGTCACCTTGTTGTGGCTGGTAGTCACAAATTGGCCAATTTGAGTGATGAAGAGTATCTCAATGTTATAAGTATAGTTCATTTGACAAGAATGACATTTAAATGAATCAATGATTTCAATGTTAACACAAAATTTGCAGTACACAATGGGCCAAACTCAACAAAGCTTTTTTGGCATAAAAGCTTTGAAAAGTTGCAAAATGTAAGTGAAACTTGGCGTTATGCCTTGATGTTGCCCAACTTTTGGCATTTTCATGGCAGTTTCTTACAGCTTCTTTAAAATAGGTGGAGCTGGGCTGGGGACGCGTGGTTGGGGCATGACACTACAGCTCGTCTAATTCATGACAAGTCACCGCACTTCATACATCAAAAATCTCACCGCAGTCCCTTACTGGAGTGAGATTTCTGGGGTCACGTATGAAGTTGCTCGCCATTAATCAGACACTCCAGATTCAAGAAGAGTCGTACACTTGTTCATGAAACAGGAGCTTCTGACTCCAGCATGCCCTCTTGTCAAAACTGGCATGAATAACACTGGTCTATGACGAATCGGGCTCATTGTGTTGCTGTATTGTTTAGTTTTTACATAATGCAGTCACAGCAGATTGAACCTGTTCACATTTGCTTCATTCTGATAGAAGGAACTGGTCAACTTTAACACTGAAACACCAGAAAAGAAAAGTTACAGAATTATGGAAATCACAATTTTCAAAACATCAAAAACACCTGAATATATACAGTCCGGGGTATGAGACTCATGCAGAAATCCCAACACTTACAGCCTCAGCTTCTATCACTGAGGTTGTTAACACCTTACAAACATGACCAATTTTTGTTTTTTCATTTTTGTTTTTTCCTCTTCTTCTTACAAGAGCCATAACTTTTTTTTTATTTTTCTGTCCACCTAGACGTATGAGGACTTCTTTTTGGTGGGACAAGTTGTATTTTGAATGACACCATTCATTTTACCACATAATGTACAGGAAAACAGAAAAAAATTCCAAGTGAGGTGTAATTGTAAAAAAAAATTCTGATATTGTATTTTGGGAATGGCTTTTGCAGCCTACATTATGTGGTAAAAATGACAAACTAGATGGTATTCTCCTCATCAGTACGATTACAGGAATACCAAACTTGTCCAATATTTTTTAAATTTTAGTGGTGAAAAAAAAATCAAAACTTTGCAAAAATCTATATTTGTTGGTGTCACCATTTCTAGAGTTTTAAAATGTTTTAATTTTTAATGAGTGGAGCTGTGCAACTGCTTATTTATTGTGGGGTGAGATATCATTTTATTGATACCATTTTGGAATGAACTTGGAATTCTAATTGCTTCTTACAGAATTTGTATGTGATATTGTAGCAACCAAAAAAACCTTAGATTTTGGTGTTTTGAATTTTGTTCTGTTTACGGTGTTTACTGATCTGATTAACGACTTTTATATTTCGATATATCGCACGTTTATGGATGCGTTACTCTACAGATGTGCATTTTGTTAATTAATTTTCTATTAACTTAATTTTTAATTGTGGAAAAGGAGAGTGATTTGAAATTTTATTGACTTTTTTGTTTTTCTTTCATATTTCTAAAACTTTTTTTTTCTTTACTTTTCATTATGTTTTTGTCCCCTAAGTCAATGTGAATCTGCGATTGTCTGATCCCTTGTACTATATGCAGCAATACCACAGGCTAGGTTTCAAAGGAGCTCCATAATGACAGACAAGGGGGTCTTCAATAAACCCCCATCTGTCATAGCAACCCATCCGTGCCTCGCGATCACATCACAGGCACATACAATGTAGCATCCCCATATTGGTGCGCTATTATTGCCACTTTCAGAAATTGACAGCAGCATTTAACAGGTTGACAGCCACAGGCAGAGCCCGGTTTCCTTCCGACTGTAAGGCTAAGTTCACACAGCTGTATTTGGTCAGTTTTTCACATTAGTATTTAAAATCAGGAGTGGAAGAATCAGGGGAAAAGTAAAGTAGAAACAAATCACCAATTCTACATTTTTCACCCACTCCTGGTTTGGGCTTACAAATACTGATGTGAAATACTGACCAAATACTGAACGTGTGAACGTGGCCTTAGAGGCAGATGATGGTGAATAGCACAGTTATAATCTGCTGGGAAAGATGTTTGGCATGTCCATATCAAAGTCAGGAAAACGGCATATGTCGTAACAGTACATCTTATGTCGCTAAGGCTACGTTTACACTATCAGTATTTGCTCAGTATTTTACATCAGTATATGTAAGTCATAACCAGGAGTGGGTGAAAAATGCAGATGAAGTGACGTGCTTCTATTATACTTTTCCTCTGATTTTTCATTATCTTGTTTTGGCTTACAAATACTGATGTAAAATGCTGACCAAATACTAAACATGTGTACTTGGCTTAAGGGGTTAATGCTTGTCTGAGGAATGGTAATGGCTTGAATATATCCAACATGCCTTCCAAGCCTCATCTTCACCTGTCTGAAGCTCTAATGGGGTGTCGGCTCCTGTGCATACGTGCTGAACAGGACTTGCTAATGTGACCAGACAGCTGTCTACACCCGGGCTGTTATATGAGGTATTTATGGGGAACATCTTGTATAGTCACTACCTGTCCCTGACGGAGCAATACTGCTCTTAACTTTACTTATGGCTGTTTATTTGGATATTAACCTCTGACCATTTATTTTGTTTGTGGACACCAAACGACAGGCATCATTTTGTGCTCTAATCATCACTGCCATGGTTTATTTAACGTCCGACCATTCCCCTGGACTGTGGACACCTTGGTTCAGATTTGCCTTTATGGTTATTTTCTATTTGAAATAGCAGTAGGGTGTCACATTTTTTAAGCCATGATAAGATATAGTTTTTAATCATGTCTTATTTCTTTAACCCCTTTACCCCCCCCCCCCCCCCCTTAGGGAGGTTTGTACATTAACTACCAGCCCAATTTTTACAATTCTGACCACTGTCACTTTATGAGGTATTTACTCTGAAACGCTTCAACGGATCCCACTGATTCTGAAACTGTTTTTTCGTGACATATTGTACTTCATAATAGTGGTTAAACTTCCTCCATATCACTTGTGTTTATTTGTGAAAAAAATTGGAAGTTTGGCGAAAATTTAGAAAATATCAAAATTTGAATTTTTATGCTCAGAGATATGTTATACAAAATAGTTAATAAATAGCATTTCCCACATATCTACTTTACTTTACATCAGCACAACTTTGGAACCATTTTTTTTTTTTTTTATTAGTGCGCTATAAGGGTTAAAAGTTGATCAGTGATTTCTCATTTTTCCAACAAAATAAAAAAAAAAACACTTTTTTAGGGACCACATCACACTTGAAGTAACTTTGAGGGGCCTTTATGACATAAAATACCCCAAAATGACACCATTCTAAAAACTGCACCCCTCACGGTGCTCAAAACCACATTCAAGAAGTTTATTAACCCTTCAGGTGCTTCACAGGAATTTTTGAAATGTGGAAGAAAACAATGAACATTTTAACTTTTTTTTCACAAAAAAATGTTAATTTAGACCCAATTTTTTTTTTATTTTTGCAAGGGTAACAGGAAAAAATGGACTTCAAAATTTGTTGTTCGATTTCTCTTGAGCACGCCAATGCCTCTTATGTTGGGGGGAAATCACTGTTTGGGCATATGGCAGGGCTCGGAAGGAAAGGAGCACCATTTGACTTTTTGAATGTAAAATTTGTTTGAATAATTAGCGGATGTGCCTAAATAGTGGATACTGCCCACAATTGATTCCATTTTGGAAGCTAGACCCCTCAAGGATTTAATCAAGGGGTATAGTGTACATTTTGAACCCAGAGGTACAACATAATTTGATAACATTAGATCATCATATTGAATAAGTTGTCATTAGTCTTGAGCGCAAGCGCTCGCTACTTGAATTTTCATCACTCCTCTGGTATACACCATGTATCACGGGGGCTAGAGTGACATGCTCGAGTCCCTGCACCGCATGTTTCACGTTTGTGAGACACCCAAAAAAACACATGCGGGGATTGCTCGTGCATGACAGGTGATTCCAGCAATGTTTTTTTTGGCCGCGAAGCATATGGGGCATAGACTCAAGCATGTCACTCGAACACCCACAATACTCAGTGCATACCCGAGCACCCTATGCAATCTCAAGTAGCGAGAACTTGCGCTCAACACTGGTCGCCATATCGTCATCATATTTTTTTCTTTACATTTGAAAAAATCCCAACCCTAATACAACCCCAAATCTAACCCCAACCCTAAGGGTATGTGCCCGTGATGCAGAAATGAAGCAGAAAATTTCTGCGTTTCTGCATGTTCTTGGCAGTAAAAACGTTTGCGGATTTTACACGCGTTTTTGCAGCGTTTTTGCATGCAGATTTGACTAGCTTTTTTTAAATGCTATGGGACCTCAAATCTGCACGCAGAAACACACAAATAATGGACATGCTGCGGATTTTTTTGCAAGGAAAATCCGCTGCGGAGAATTTCGCAGCATGGCCACAGAACATGCAGATTTTCATTGGGGATCATGGGGCACAGATTACCAAGCATTTACGCTGCGGAAAATCCACATCAAAAATGCTTGAAAAACGCATAGTGGGCACACATCCTTACTCTATCCCCAAACCTAACCCATGTGGTATAAATGATTAGGCGACTTTATTTTTCGGGTCGTGCGATTACAGTGATATCAGATTCGTATTGGATTTTTATGATTGACAGCTGTCACACACTAAAAGACGCTTTTTTTGCAAAGACTAGTTTTTACACTGCCATATTTTGAGAGCTATAATTTTTCCATATTTTGACCGACGGTGGTATTTGATGACTTGTTTTTTGGGGGACAAGTTGACGTTTTTTTTGGTACCATTTTCAGGCATGTGACATTTTTTGATTGCTTTCCATTCCAATTTTTGGGAGACCGAATAAAAAAAACAGCAATTCCAGAATTGTTTTTAAAGGTTTTTTATGCCGCTCTGCGTGTGGTAAAATTAATAGGGCAGCTTTATTCTTTGGGTCAGTACGTTTACAGCAGTACCATTTTTATTTATAGTCGTCTGTTTGATCGCATGTTATTCCATTTTTTTTTTGGCGCTATGATGATAAAGCATTGTTTTTTGCTTCATTTTTTATTTATTTCTTTTTACCGTGTTCACTAAAGAGGTTAACTAGTGGGACAGATTTATAGGTCTGGTCGTTTCGAACGCGGCGATACCAAATTTGTGTACTCTTATTGTTTTGTTTTTTTTCATAATAAATATTATGGGTTCAATATATTTTTATTTTTTGGGGATTATATTTAAAAAAAAAAAAATTATTTATATTTTTACAATTTTTTTTTTATTTTAACTTTTCTACTTATTTTTTTACTCTTACACATTGTTCCACTAAGGAACTTTCACTTTTTGCAGCCTGACCGGCTGCAGCTCCCAACACCATGCAGCCTGTCAGCGCTGCAAACAGGGAAGATATTACTTTGGTCATGCTCTGCGCATGACCAAAATAACGTCCTGCCTCCTGGTGACCTGGATGTTGTCATGACGACATCGGGTCATCATGATAACATCCGGAAGCCGCTGTAGACATCGCGGGATGCCGGCAGGAGAGTTGAGTATAGCGATCACCTCCTCCCTGCAACCGCAATGCTGCGATCGACTTCGATCACAGAATTATGGGGGTTAAAGTGCAGGAAGCAGTGCAGGACTACTCCTTACACATAGCATTAGTGTCAGCTGTGAGAATCAGCTGACACCCGGCGGCGAATGTCCCACACTGCTTGTGTTTGGGTGCAATCGCAGCGCGTGTAATAGTATGTAGCTTGCCCTATAGGCCCAGGGCGCAGCTACATACTATTACTGACAAGGTCGTAAAGGGGTTAATTAAAAAAAATATATATATATATATAAAATTATATTATCAGTACAGACCAAAAGTTTGGACACACCTTCTCATTTAAAGATTTTTCTGTATTTTCTTGACTATGAAAATTGTACATTCACATTGAAGGCATTAAAACTATGAATTAACACATGTGGAATTATATACTTAACAAAAAAAGTGTGAAACAACTGAAAATATGTCTTATATTCTAGGTTCTTCAAAGTAGCCACCTTTTGCTTTGATGACTGCTTTGCACACTCTTGGCATTCTCTTGATGAGCTTCAAGAGGTAGCTCACTTGCTGTGTGGTGCAAAAACTGTGCTCCTCTTACCACCTCACATAGTAATTCCCACCACTGGGCCCTTTGTAAAGTAAAATGCCTCCTCTGTGCCCTTTAGATGGTTAAATTGCCCCCTAGAAAATTTTAATGTCCTATACAAGTGCCCTAGATATCAGTGTTCACATTTTGTCCCTAGAATGTAAAAATACCCCTTTGTGCACGTTTGACCGTCACAATACTCTAAGTGCCCCTATAACAATAATGTTTAAGTGACAATTTAACATCTAATAATATCCTCCCATGTATAGCTCCCCTATGCACAGTATGGAGGGCCCAAAGCTCCCCCAAAACAAAGTATAATGGCCCCCACGGTAGCCCTCATGCTCTGAGGGTCTTTCACACTGTATGGTGGCCCCCACAGTAGCCCCCAAATTGTTTAATAGCTCCGACACTTTGACCCCTGAGTAGTCTTCACACTGTATGATGGCCCTCATAGTAGTCTGTAAACGAAGGAGTCCACCAGCATTGATGTCACCGTGCTGGCACATGATGTCAGAGTCCCAACGCAGCACAATGACATCCCCACTCCGGGCTGTATACTGATGCTGCTGTGTGCAGGTCTTTGGTTCCTTGTCTCTGTGGTGATCCGGGAAAAATGATCAATTCATTTTTTATCATCTATAATTTGCTACTTTGTTACATTATTTGTTGTTTGCCTTTTAAATTGTATAAATCGGATATATATGTTTTAGTAATTTCAACTAAAGTAACCATCCTGCAGACGTGTTTGGAATGTTCTGTAAGCTGACGTGTTCACAGTAACCGGGAATCTAGATTTATTTTGAGGCTAACGTTCCTTAAAACCTTTTAATTGTTTGAACTATTACTGAGGTGCAGAATTCTTTAATTTGAGCAGATGCAGAAACTCCATGGCTGTGACCAAGAACAATGAATTAACCCCTTTTATGACCTCGGAAATATAGGTACGTCCAAAGTCTTCTCCCACCCTTTGATGCGGGCTCCGGCAGTCAAGCCCTGCTATGTGTTGCTCAGTAGATCAGATGGTCGCAGCTTATAGTCTCCCATGGATTGAAGCAAGTATAAAGTAAAAAAAAAATGTTTTAGCCCCATTGAAAATAAAACAATACAAAAATACACACATTTAGATTAACCGCATTCAGAATCTCCCAATCCATCAATATATAAAAATAATTAATCCGATCGGTAAACGGCATAACAAGAAAATAAATCAAAACGCCAGAAATATGTTTTTTTGGTCGCTACAACATTGCAATAACGGGTGATCAAAACATTGTATCTACCCCAAAATGGTATCAATGAAAACGTCAGCTCGGCACACAACAAATAAGCACCTCACCTCGCCCCAGATCAAGGAAAATGGAGAGGTTACGGGTCTTGGAAAATGGCAACTCTTTTTATTTACAAATTTCTGATTTTTTTTTTCACCACTTAAATAAAAAAGAACCTGCACATGTTTGGTATCTACAAACTCATAATGACCTGGGGAATCATAATGGCAGGTCAGTTTTAGTATTTAGTGAGCATGGAAAAAAGAATTGTGGAAATGCAATTTTTTGGCACTTGGAATTGTTTTCCAATGCCCGATCTGATAAAACCAATGGTGTCTTTCAAAAGTAAAACTCGTCTCGCAAAAAACAAGCCCTCATACAGCCATATTGACAGAAAAAATAAAAAGTTATGGCTCTAGGAAGCAGGGGAGCAAAAAAAGAAAATGGAAAAACCCAAGATGCTGAAGGGGTTAAATACTGAACCCGCTTTCAGCAGGTCAAATCTGTCATCTTTTGTATTTTGTGTGGGATTCTTTTGTCCCTAATTATAGTCTGGGGTTTCTCCACATGAGCAAATATAATCATATAGAACTGAATTTAAAAAAAATCTGCATTCGCCAAAATGTAGATTTATTTATTTATTTTTGTAATTCATTTTGTCCTTCCCTTTTTCCAAGAATCATAGCTTTTTCATTGTTAAATTCCCATGTATGAGGGCTTGTATTTTTGAAGGCCATCATTAAATTTATCAAATAATTTACTGAAAAATAAGGGAAAAATTCTAGATGTGGTAACATGGCAATGCAAAATTACACTTTTATCTTGTATTGGCTTTTTTTTGCATTTCATGGGGGCGATGAGGAGACCGTTATTATTTAGAGTTGCATTCACCATATGGGTTAAACAACTTCACACTTGGGCGAATAAGACTTTTTGCAAAAATGGAGTTAGCATTTTTTTTCTTTATTGTAGGTGCAGTTGAAGCAATTTTTGAATTTGTGATTGTCTGATCATTTGTGCTATATATTACAATACAGCTGCATTGCTTTATATAGTTAACCACTTCGCGCCAGAGCCTGTTTTTGCCTTCGTGACCAGGCCAATTTTTTCAATTCTGACCACTGCCAGTTTATGAAGTAATAACCCTGGAACGCTTCAACGTATTCCCCTGATTCTGAGATTGTTTTTTCGTGACATATTGTACTTCATGATAGTGGTAAAATTTCTTCGATATCACTTGCGTTTATTTGTGCAAAAATCGGAAATTTGGCGAAAATTTTGAAAATTTTGCAATTTTCAAACTTTGAATTTTCATGCCCTTAAATCAGAGAGATATGTCACACAAAATAGTTAATAAATAACATTTCCCACATGTCTACTTTACATCAGCACAATTTTGGAACCCAAATTTTTTTTTGTTAGGGAGCTATAAGGGTTAAAAGTTGACCAGCGATTTCTCATTTTTCCAACAAAATTTACAAAAACATTTTTTTAGGGACCGCATCATATTTGAAGTTACTTTGAGGGGTCTTTATGACAGAAAATACCCAAAAGTGACACCATTCTAAAAACTGCAACCCTCAAGGTGCTCAAAACCACATTCAAGAACTTTATTAACCCTTCAGGTGCTTCACAGGAATTTTTGGAATGTGGAAGAAAAAAATTAACATTTAACTTTTTTCACAAAAATGTTACTTTAGACCCAATTTTTTTATTTTCACAGGGGTAACATGAAAAAATGGACCCCAAATTTTTTTGTGCAATTTCTCTTGAGCGTGCTGATACCCCATATGTGAGGGATAACCACTGTTTGGGCGCACGGCAGGGTTCGGAAGGGAAGGAGCGCCATTAGACTTTTTGAATGTAAAATTTGTTTGAATAATTAGCGGACGCCATGTCGCGTTTGGAGAGCTCCTGATGTGCCTAAACAGTGGAAACCCCCCACAAGTGACACCATTTTGGAAACTAGACCCCTTATGGAACTTATCTAGATGTGTGGTGAGCACCTTGCACCCCCAGCTGCTTCACAGAAGTTTATAATATTGAGCCGTAAAAATAAAATTTTCACATTTTTCCCTCAAAAAATGTTTTTCATTCCCTAATTTTGTATTATCATAAGGGTAACAGGATAAATTGCACCATGAAATTTGTTGTGCAATTTCTCCTGAACACGCTGATACCCCATATGTGGAGGCAAATTACTGTTTGGGCACATTGCAGGGTTTGAAAGGGAAGGAGCGCCATTTGACTTTTTGAATGTAAAATTTGTTTGAATAATTAGCGGACGCCATGTCACATTTGGGGAGCCCCTAATGTGCCTAAACAGTGGAAACCCCCCACAAGTGCCACCATTTTGGAAACTATACCCCTTAGGGAACTTATCTAGATGTGTGGTGAGCACCTTGCACCCCCAGCTGCTTCACAGAAGTTTATAATATTGAGCCGTAAAAATAAAATTTTCACATTTTTCCCATAAAAAATGTTTTTCATTCCCTAATTTTGCATTATCATAAGGGTAACAGGATAAATTGCACCATGAAATTTGTTGTACAATTTCTCCTGAGTACGCCGATACCCCATATGTGGGGGAAAACCACTGCTTTGGTGTACGGCAGGGTTCGGAAGAGAAAGAAGCGCTATGTTGGCTGGGATAGGCAGCAGACACCATGTCACATTTGAAGAGTCGCTGACATGCCAAAACAGCAGAAATCCCCACAAGTGACCCCATTTTGTAAACTACACATAGTTACATAGTTTATAAGGCCGAAAAAAGACAAGCGTCCATCCAGTTCAGCCTATTTCTTGTGCACTGCAGCTATTCCGCAGCGTTGATCCAGGGGAATGCAAAAAAAAAACAAAACAAAACAAAAAAAAAACCATGCGGTATAGGCCAATTGACATCATTGAGGAAAAAATTCACTTCCCGACACCAATCTGGATTAATTAACTATCACTAAGCATAAGATGTAATTTTATTGTTCTCAAGAAAGGCGTCCAGGCCTCTCTTGAACTCATTAAGTGAGTTGGACATCACCACTTCCTCTCCCAGAGAGTTCCAGAGTCTCACGGCTCTGACCGTAAAGAATCCCCTTCTATGCTGGTGCAGGAACCTCCTTTCCTCCAGACGCATAGTGTGCCCCCTCGTCTTTGTCACCATCCTTGGTATAAACAGGTCATGGGAGAGATCTCTGTACTGCCCCCTGATGTATTTATACATGTTTATGAGGTCTCCCCTAAGCCTTCTCTTTTCCAACGTAAATAGGCCTAATTTTGACAACCTCTCTGGGTATTCTAGTCCCTCCATTCCCTTTATTACCTTAGTCGCCCTCCATTGTACCCTCTCTAGCTCCAATATGTCTTTCCTGAGCACCGGAGCCCAGAACTGTGCACAATATTCTAAGTGCGGCCTTACCAGCGCTTTATACAGAGGAAGAACAATGTTCTCATCATATGCCCCTATTCCTCTTCTGATGCATGCCATGACTCTATTTGCCTTCGCAGCTGCTGCCTGACACTGGGCACTCCAATTTAATTTGCTATTAACCAAGACGCCCAGGTCCTTCTCCATGTCAGATTTCCCCAACGGTTTCCCATTTAATATGTATGGGTGACTGCTGTTTTTCTTTCCCATGTGAATGACCTTACATTTATCGGCATTGAACCCCATTTGCCATTTTTTGGCCCAACTCCCCAATTTATCTAAATCCTCCTGTAGCTGTGCCCTATCCTCATCTGTGTTCACTACTTTACAAAGTTTAGTATCATCTGCAAATATTGCTATTTTACTATGCAACCCTTCCACTAGATCATTAATAAATATATTAAATAATATAGGGCCCAAGACAGACCCTTGAGGCACCCCGCTAGTAACCCTGACACACCCTGAGCTTACTCCATTGATAACCACCCTCTGCTTTCTATCACTCAGCCAGCTATTTACCCACTTACACACATTATCCCCCAGACCAAGCATTCTCATTTTATATACCAACCTTTTGTGTGGCACGGTATCAAACGCTTTGGAGAATTCAAGGTATACAACATCCACTGACTCTCCCCGGTCCAGCTGTGAGCTCACCTCCTCGTAGAAGGCAATCAGGTTTGTTTGGCAGGAGCGATCTCTCATGAATCCATGTTGATATGGAGTTAGACAATTATTATCATTAAGATATTCTACAATAGCATCTCTAAGAAATCCTTCAAACAATTTACCCACAACAGACGTTAAGCTGACTGGTCTATAGTTCCCAGGGTCACTTTTAGACCCCTTTTTGAATATTGGTACCACATTTGCTTGGCGCCAGTCTAGTGGGGCAGTCCCTGTCCATAAAGAGTGCTTGAATATAAGATACAGCGGTCTGTCTATCACATTACTTAATTCTTTTAGTACCCGGGGGTGCCTGCCATCTGGGCCTGGTGACTTGTCTATTTTGATATTATTTAGGCGTTTCTGAACTTCCTCCTGGGTTAGGTGGGTGATATTTAGCGGAGGGTTTACTTTATCACTTTGCATTTCCTCCGATAAATTGTTTTCTTTTGTGAAAACAGTGGAGAAGAAGCTATTGAGTAGGTTTGCTTTACCCTCATCGCCCTCTATGATTTTACCCAGGTTATTTTTCAATGGGCCAACTCCATCAGTTTTAATCCTTTTACTGTTTATATAGTTAAAGAACAGTTTGGGATTCGTTTTACTTTCTTTGGCAATTAGTCTCTCTGTCTCCTCTTTTGCTATTCTTATTTGTTTCTTACAGATTTTGTTTTTTTCCCTATAAGTTATAAGCGCTTCCTCGCTGCCTTCTTGTTTAAGTTTACCGAAAGCCCTTTTTTTGTTTTTCATTGCCCTCTTGACTTCCTTATTTAGCCACATTGGCTTCCTCCTATTCCTAGCCCTTTTATTCCCATAAGGTATGTACCTTCTTCAGTGACTATGTAGGACTGTTTTGAAAATTTCCCATTTTCTATCCGTGCTCCTATTACTGAAGATACTATCCCAGTCTATAAGGTGAAGGGCATCTCTTAGCTGATCAAACTTTGTCCTCCTGAAGTTCAGTGTTTTTGTGACTCCCTTGCTGGGCACCCTACTGAAGCACATGTGGAATTGTATAATGTTGTGGTCACTATTTCCCAGGTGCCCCCCAACCTGCACCTCAGTTATTCTGTCTGGCCTGTTAGTTAATATTAAGTCTAAAAGGGCCGTCCCTCTAGTTGGTTCCTGCACAAGTTGTGACAAATAATTGTCTTTGATAATTGACAGAAACCTGTTTCCTTTCTGAGATCTACAGCTTTCGGTTTCCCAGTCTATATCGGGGTAGTTGAAGTCCCCCATAATAATCACCTCGTTATTTTTTGCTACTTCGTCTATTTGTCTCATTAATAGACTTTCCGTGGCTTCTGCTATATTTGGTGGTTTATAACAGACTCCTATGATAATTTTATTATTTTTTTTTGCCCCATGTATCTCCACCCATAAGGACTCGACCTCCTCATTTCCCTCCCATACACCCTCCCGTATTGTAGGCTTTAGACACGTCTTTACATATAGACAGACTCCACCCCCTTTCCGATTTCTTCGATCCCTTCTAAACAGACTGTAACCCTGTAAGTTAACTGCCCAGTCATAGCTTTCATCCAACCATGTCTCGGTTATTCCCACTATGTCATAGTTACCTGTAGATATTTCTGCTTCCAGTTCATCCATCTTGTTTGTCAGGCTCCTGGCATTTGCTAGCACGCATTTTACACGATTTTGTTTTGTTCCAATCTTCTCCCTGTGGATTGTATTAGAAATTTTCTTACCTTCCTTCCAAGTATCTTGTCTTGGACCTTCTTTGTCGCACTTCATATCTTTCATTAGTATGTCCTCTGGTTGCATGTTCGTGTCCGGCGTTTTTCTTCCCATCCCCTCTTCTTCTAGTTTACACCTCTCAAGGAATTCATCTAGGGAAGTAGTGAGCATTTTTTAATTTTTAAATTTATACCATTGGGCAGTGAAAAAAGCATAATTATATTTTTACCACAAAAAAATGTTTTACCCTCAGATTTTACATTTTCACACAGGGCAATGGGTAAAAATGGTGCCGAAATGTGTCACACAATTTCTTCTAAAAGTGTCAATACCCCATATGTGGCTGTATCGTACCACTTAGCCATACGGTGAGATTTGAGGGGGAAGGAGTGCTATTTGACAATTGGAGAACAAATTATTGTAGAATAGGCATTTGGATTTGGAAGCACAAAATTTTCTGAATTTCTTTTGGGGGGCAAGGACCATTTTGCTTTTCCAGAGCCTTTCTGCTACCAGTAACTTGGAAGTCCCTTATATTTTTAACAGATGATGGACCTGAGTGGGGACTAGCTTTTTTTGAGGACTGAGTTGAAGCTTTTATTGGGAACATTTTACGTAACATTTATCCGGCGCTCTAGGCTGAGCACTTACATCGGGGTTTCCATCTAATTTTCCAAGTGATGTAATTCAGATGAAACCCCTGCAGGATCCATTCACTGTAATGAGGCAGCAGAGTTAACTTCTGAGATTGAGCTTTAAAAATCAAGTTGTAGAGTGATTTGTAACCATTTGCCCTTTTGACAATCCCTTTAAATATCTTGTGACTGCAGGTCTAACTCTCACACCTTCACGGATCAGAAGTTTTGGAGAAATTTTCATATTTTACACAAAACATCTATAAATGTAACATTTCTCTTTTCTCCCTTCAGATAAAATGGCTGCAGTAACTTTTATCCCAATAGTGATGAGGCAAAAATTATTGGTCAGAGTGGACTACGTCAAAACTGTGGCCAACAGATTCCAGGTATTGGATTCAGCCATTGCTGGAGTGTTTACAGAAAAATTGGCAGGTATTTTTTGCAAAAAGAAAATGGCCATTGGTATCCAGAGAAACTCATGAAAGGTCAAGCCAACAAGTAAGCCATCGGGGTCTTCACCAGATTTAATGCATTTCTGATATTTCACAGAATATAAACAGATACTGAACATACTAATATCATGATTAGATAAATACTGTAAGTGTATCAGGAACATTAAAATTTGCATGTTCGTCATATTTTTTTTCAGGACCATTTTGATTCGCAGACAAATTATTGTCCACAAATTTAATGTCCCATATTATGGTGTGGTGTATCCCCAAAAAGCAGACTTTAATAAATGTATGATGAAAAAATAAAAAAAAAAATACTTACACTCCCTCCTCCACCCACCATGCATCACGTTCACCCATCTGGTCCATTCCACTAAATTTTTTGCATCTCTATTTGTAAATAATTAATTTACCGAAATAGATAGATGAGAGGGGAAATCAAAGACACAAGGTAAAGACTAAGGGTCTGAGGGCCAGAAACGCGTAACCTGTATTTCTTCCCTATGTGATTTTATTTGCACACTGCTTGGTGGCTTTAACTCTTGTACAAAGAATTCAACAATAAATCTATGGATTTTATTGCAAGCCCTTCTGCTGTTCGATTTTTTTTTTTTTTTTGGACTTACTTATGCTGGCTTTTGGATCGTGCAGTAAAACAGGTGAGCTGAAATACTAACTCTTTATTCAAGGAGAATATACTATACACATATATCTACACATAATAAAATTATTTAAGATTAATTTAAACTGATGAATTAATAAATATATTTTAAATATATGCGCACAGGACTAACATGTATGACCCTCAGTGAAAATTAAGCAATACATACTGAAGAAGAAAAAAAACACAAGATTACGGTCAATGGATACAATAGAAATTATTGAAATATCTGCAGTGGATATGTAACAAAAGCTATAAAGAAGCGCAAATCACATGAGAGATAGGATAACCATAATAAAAATGATACTGGAAAGGATATGAGATACGGGAAGAGCTGCTGTAATATGGTATACAGTTGTAAATCTATGATGCACGATGTATAAATAAAGTCTAATTGCTAATATTAAAGTACAATTATGCTGTCATTATAAGTAGAAGGCACCCATAAATGGTTTACCCACTGGGATCAAGGAATTTATTTTTTCTTCCTCGGGTCATATTACATTCCTAATATTGTGGATTTTTTTGAGGCTTACACAATATCCAAATCTCAACCTATTGGTAGAGTAGATCAAGTTGACAATTGGATGATAGTGGTGGTAATAGCCTCGTATAGCTGAGCTAAATAATTGACTTATACTAGTGGGATGTAGAATTTTTTTTTTACAGGGATCATATCTAGCTATCTAATAATCTATAGATAGATCTACATCTTCTTTCTCTTATTTCTATTTGCCTATGCAACTGCTTGTTAGGTCAATTAATGAATTATAATTATCATTTATCTTAAAGATTTTTTTAAAGTTTACATGTACTACAGTGATATTAAAGGTACAGTACAATTCATGATTTACCTATTTTTTTTTCTTTTACAGGAAGATATTTTTGTTTCATTTACTTTTTTTTCAGCTATATTTTTTCCCCAATAGGGTACGTAGATGATCTTTCCAAACTAAAGCACCTTAATACATTTAATAAATTTATATCAAAGGACTAACATTAGAGCTGCTTCTGATACCAGAAATTTAAAACATGATTTTCAATAGATGTTGAAACGATGAATTGTCCTTGGTCTATGGCTGGCAATCCTGCCTGGTCTGATTAACAGGAAATTCAATAGCAAATAAAATTAAAGGGCGAAGGGGGAAGAAAAGCAGCTTTTGGGGAAAAAAATTCCAAGTGCCGTGAAATTGCAAAAAAAGTGCAATACCACAGATGTTTTTTTTTTTTATTTTTTTTTACCACGTTCGCTGAATGCTAAAATTGACATGCCATTATTATTCTCCAGGTCATTACGAGTTCGTAGACACCAAACATGTAGAGGTTCTTTTTTATTTAAGTGGTGAAAAAAAATTCCAAACTTTAATAAAAAAAAAAAAAAATGGCACCATTTTCCAAGACCCGTAGCGTCTCCATTTTTCCTGATCTGGGGCCGGGTAAGGCATATTTTTTGCACGCCAAGCTGAAGTTTTTATTAATACCATTTTGGGGTAGATACGATGTTTTGATTGCCCGTTATTGCATTTAATTGCAATGTTGCGGCGACCAAAAAATGTAATTCTGGCGCTTAGAATTTTTTTCTCGTTACGCCGTTTAAGGATCGGATGAATTCTTTTTTTATACTGATAGATCGGACGATTATGAATGCGGCGATACCAAATATGTGTATGTGTTTTTTTTTTTATTTTATTTGAATGGGGCGAAAGGGGGTGATTTTAAAATTTTATATTTTTTACATTTTTTTTTTTTTTATATTTTAAAAACATTTTTTTTTCACTTTTTGCTTGCTTCTATAGTATCCATAGGAGACTAGAAGCAGCACATGACTGATTGCCTCTGCTACATAGAGGTGATGAGCAGATCACCTTTATGTAGCAGAAATGGTCCTGTGCTATGAGCACCGACCACTAGGTGGCGGTCATAGCAACCAGCTCATGACAACCATTGGAGTCTACTGCAGACCCAGGGTTGTCATGCCCACCCATCGGTGACCTGCGATCACGTGATGGGGTCACCGATAGGCGTGGTAAGTGACGCGCTTCCGGCGCGGCGCTGTTAAATGCCGCTGTCAGAGATTGACAGCGGCATTTAACATGTTGACAACCGCAAGTGGATCGTGATTCCACCCGCGGCTGTTGCGGGCACATGTCAGCTGATTATTACAGATGACTTATAAAATGCTTTATTAATGTAAAAACTAAGATTGGATTATATAGTCGTACTTGCAAGAATTTTCTTAGTCAGTACACCACCATAAAAAGTCGACAATAGTATAGTGCAGAAATGACTGACTCGGACAAGATTTGAATTTCCAAAATTTTTCTTGAAGATTCGATTTAAATGGACGTTATTCTACATAAGTTTTAAAGTCCCTTAGGTTCTGGGGTCTTTCCTGACCTCTGCACAATAAAAGTAAAAAAAAACATATACTCAAATAACCACTCACGTCTCTGTCCTCTGTGTTCCTCACCATAACCTGATCGTTCCTCGATACAACTTCTGATTTCCGTTGCTCGTGCTGAAGTGACGGTATTATGAAGATGTGCACCATGACCTTATGTGCGCATGTGCAGAATCGTTCCTGCAGATTTCATCATGAGCACAAGTGATCAGAAGATGCAATGGGATCTGGAAGATTGATGTAAAGAATAGAGATGAGCGTTGTTCGACTCGAATTGTTCGCCAATCTCAAATTCGAGCTGTTTTGGGCGGTGTTCGAGCCGTTCGGCGAACACGAAAGATTTGAGAAAAATTCGGCTGTTCGAGGTTATGTTCGATAACTGTTCGTGCACCAAAATCATAACTGGATTTTTTCTCAGTAATGATGAAAATTAATGTTAATACGCAGTTTGAGTGTACAGAGGGGAGGGGGGAGGGGCAGGGGATGGATCTCTGCAGGAATAATGAAGATCTCCATTTTTTTTTCTCTTTCCCGCATTTGCAGTGGGGAGGTGCAATCTGTCAGCCTATCAGCAGCGCACACACGGAGCGAAGTGCTTTTTTTCACACAAACAAGGGCATGTGTCATTGGCAGTGCATGTCACATGTCCTTGCCCTATAAGACCAAGCCATTTTCCCCGTCGCCACCATTTTCTCACTGCTGCAGCTGCGTGTTAGATGGCACCGCTGTTGCTGTGTGCGCTATACCTTGTTAATTTCAAGCCAATTTTCGCACAAATCTACAGATAGCTTGGGAGTAGGGAATAGTTGTGATTGTAGTCCTTTTAAGGACTAGGTTACAGCATTTCCTACGACTTTTATCAGGCAGGTCTGTGCTCTTAAATAGATAGATTGTGGGAGTAAAGACTAATTGTAATTGGAGTCCTTTTCAGGACTAGGTTACATGAGTTCCTATCAGTTTTTGCCAGGCAGGTCTGTGCCAGTGCTGTGCAAGTTTTTTTCACAGCATTTGGCTGAATCTAGCAAAGCTAATCCTTTTTGGCCTATTGCAGAGTGTGTTAGTCAGTGGAGTAGCCTATCTGTGTTGGAAGATATACCACCTGTGTATAGAATACCAATTTTTTTACTGCACCTAGTGAAGTAAAATCTTTTGGGCATAGCATCATTCTATTAGTCCATCTATACTGACCTCCATCAGGTTGCAAATTAAAACTAATTTTTATCTGCATCTACCTCTGAAAAAATATTTGGGCTTCTAGCAGTGTGTGGGACTTTCTCTATTAGTCCATCTATACTGACCTCCATCAGGTTGCAAACTGAATATATTTTTTTTCTGCATCTACCTGTGAAAAAATATTGGGCTTGTGGCTGTGTGTGGGACTTGTTCTATTAATCCATCTATACAGACCTCCATCAGGTTGCAAACTGAATATAATTTTTTTCTGCATCTAACTCTGAAAAAATATTTGGCCTTCTAGCAGTGTGTGGGACTTGTTCTATTAGTCCATCTATACTGACCTCCATCAGGTTGCAAATTGAATAAAATTTTTTCTGCATCTAACCCAGCCAATAGTTTTGGCCTAATACCACAGTTTGGCCACTCAGCTCTGCTCGGTTCCCATCCATTGTTTTTTTGTGCAAACAACTCCAGAGTTGTGAATTAGTTAACCACCAAAATGAGTGGAAAAAGGCCTGCTGCTGGTGGAAAGGGGAATAGGCATGTTGGGAAGGGGAAAAAAGGTTGGGTCCGTGGGGTAGGTGTTAAAGCAACAGTAACATCTGCAGAAGAAAGACCATCTTCCAGCCAAACTAAAATGTCTACTTCTTTTAGCGGACAATGTGATAAGATCCCTTTCTTACGGCCACGCCAATCGCTACAAATTCCAGATGAGGCACAAAAACAGCAGGTGCTTCAACGGATATCAAGTGCTCCTTTAAGTGGGCTCTCCTCCACATCAACTTCAACATCACAAATACTCCAGTCCTCAAAGGTGTCACCCCAATCGCACTTGCTTCCTCACAGCTCCCAAATCTCCAGCTGCCCGTCTGAGTATGAGGTAGAACAGATGGTTGAGTCTGCAGAGCTGTTTACTCATACTATAGCCTGGGAATCAGAGGTCGACTCCAGCGCTTCTGTGAATCCAGACGAGGAAATGATCTGCACTGATGCCCAGAATCTTTGAGTCGGATCCAGGACCAGACGCAGAAGGTTCTGACCATAATGTAGACCCTCATTCCCAAACTGTAACTCCTGTTGGTGGAGACAATGAGGAAGACGATGATGAGACTCAAATACCTGATTGGAGCGAAAACTTTAGTTTTTTGTCAGGGCAGGAACAGGTTGGCTCTGAGGACGACGGGTGTGATAACGCACAGGGTGATGATGATGAGGTTGGAGATCCCACTTACTGTCAACCCACAGCCAGCCAAGAGATGAGGTCAGCAGAGGAGGTGGTGGAACATGCTAGTGACGACGAGGTCAGGTTGCGCCTTCCTGGACAGAGACGTAGTACTGGAAGCACGTCAACAACTGCATCCTCAAACACAACTCTGCCTCTCACCACAAGTCGTGGTGGCTCTTCAGGTCGCATGGGTGCTAAGCCTTGCATAGCCTGGGCATTTTTTCAGATCGATCAAGATGACCCAACTCGTGTTATCTGTAACATTTGTCAGCAAAAGCTAAGTAGAGGCCAAAAAATACATAGTTTGAGTACTTCATGCATGAACTGGCACATGGACATGAAGCATAAGTTGCAGTGGGAAACTCAGTGTGCTACAATGCGGCCTAGCCGGCCGGGCCAACCACCGTCTGCCATATCTTGTGCATCCGTGTCCTCTTCATCCTCTGTGACTGGGGGGACAGCAGTCACACCTGTTTTGGGGCGCAGACCTGCCACCTCTTTACCCGCAACAGCCAGCATGATTGGCAGGTCATCATTTTCTTTGGAGGTGGTAACACCAGCTGGTCTTGAGCGCTGTCCGACATCGATAGCACCACCTTTGGATCAAGGCAACCTAACATGTCCGCCTGCATCTTCCTCACAGACCGGCAGTTTGCCGGGGACACCCTTATCAACCCCGTCTAAGCACAATAGCCAGCCCTCGGTCCCTCAGATGTGGACACGTAAAAGACCATTTCCTCCTAGCCATGAGAAAGCTAAGAGGTTGAATTTCACCATCTGCAAGCTCTTGGCTACAGAAATGCTGCCTTTCCGCCTGGTGGACACAGAGGATTTTCGAGACCTTATGTCCGTCGCAGTGCCCCAGTACCAGATGCCCAGTCGGCACTACTTCTCAAAGAAAGGTGTGCCTGCGCTCCACCAGCATGTCGCACACAACATCACCGCTTCTTTGAGAAACTCTGTGTGTGACAGGGTGCATTTCACCACAGACACTTGGACGAGTAGGCATGGACAGGGGCGTTACATGTCGCTGACTGGGCACTGGGTAACTATGGTGACAGCAGGACAAGGGGCTGCTGTCCATGTCTTGCCGTCCCCACGAGTTGTGCGTCAATCCTCTTTATGTCAAAGTTCCTCCACTGCTTCTGCCTCCTCAACCTCCTCTCGGTCTTCCACCTGCACCCAAAGCCTGTCTGGTCATGCCACAAGCTTTCTAACTGCGCAGAAGGGATCCTGCACACCTCCTTACTATGCTGGCAGTAGGGCTCAACGTCATCAGGCGGTTTTTACATTGAAATGTCTGGGAAATGTGAGTCACACAGCTGAGGAGTTGTGGTCAGCTCTGGAGAACCAATTTCATGAATGGTTGTCTCCACTGGACCTGAAACCAGGGAAGGCCGTGTGCGACAATGCTGCAAACCTGGGTGCGGCCCTTCGCCGGGGCAATGTCACACACGTGCCTTGTATGGCTCACGTGTTGAACCTGGTTGTCCAGCAATTTTTAGCCCACTATCCCAGACTAGATGGCCTTCTGCAGAGGGCACGGTCGCTGTGTGCTCACTTCCGCCGTTCGCATCCTGCAGCTCAGTGACTTACATCTCTACAGAAGTCGTTGGGCCTGCCACTTCACCGGCTAAAATGCGATGTACCTACCCGGTGGAATTCAACTCTGCACATGTTGCAGCGACTGTGGCAGCACCGACAAGCCCTGGTGCAATACGTTCTGATGTATAGCCTGGGCCAACGAGATTCAGAGGTGGGGCAAATCACGCTGGAGGAGTGGTCTCAGATCAGGGACCTATGCACCCTTCTGCACAGTTTTGAAATGGCGACGAAGATGTTTAGTGCTGACGATGCCATTATCAGCATGACTATTCCGGTGATTTACATGCTGGAGCACATGTTAAACAGAATTCGGAGTCAGGTGGTGGCACAAGAGGAGGTGGAGGAAGTAGAGGAGGAGGAGTTGTATGCGGAAGGGCTAACATCTGCAAGGTCCAGACGGTCGGCAGCACCAGGGCGGCAGGCATGTGAGGGTGGGGGAGATGATTTTACCAGGGCGCATGGTAGCAGCCAAACTAGTGAGGAAGGTGCAGGAGCCCAGGAAGAAGTGGAGGACGAACTGATGGAAGACTCATCAGATGAGGGAGACCTTGATCACATTTCTGTTGTGCGAGGTTGGGGGGAGAGGACAGAGGAAGGAAGCATGATTGTTACCTCGCCACCAACACAACAGGGACTTGGTGCTCCTGGATGCGCAACACACATGAGTGCCTTCTTGCTGCACTACCTGCAACATGACCCTCGAATTGTGAGAATTAGAAATAATCCTGACTACTGGGTTGCCACACTGTTAGATCCCCGGTACAAAAGTAAATTTGCAGAAATTATTCCTGCCATAGAAAGGGATGCACGCATGCAGGAGTATCAGCAGAGACTGTTGCAGAATCTTACATGTGCTTTTCCACAAAATACCAGTGGTGCACGTAGTGAATCTCACAGTTCCAACTTGCCAACCGTGGGACCGTCAAGTGGTCAGCACTCAAATCGTAACCGAACCACAGTATCTGCTGGTAACATCAATTTTGCGGAATCATTTCACCACTTTTTTAGCCCATCCTTTGCAAGGCCACAGGAGACAAGAAGTCTGACACATAGTCAACGCCTAGAGACGATGGTACAGGAGTATCTCCAAGTAAACATTGAAGCCACGACTGTGTCACTGGACCCTTGCTCTTTTTGGGCTTCCAATCTGGATAAATGGCCGGAGCTAGCCACTTACACCTTGAAGATCTTGTCATGCCCCGCAGCCAGCGTTCTGTCTGAACGTGTGTTCAGCGCTGCTGGTGGTGTGCTGACAGATAAGCGCACGCGGCTCTCCACTGATAATATAGACAGACTCACGTTCATAAAGATGAACAAATCATGGATCCGAAACGACTTTTCTACCCCTGTGTCATCCTGGGGAGAGTAAAAGCTTGATGATTGGTTAAAATCACCCTACCAACCGTTTTAAGCTTTCAAATTACTAATCATGTTTATCTGTATCTTGACTGGAAAATAATTTGGGCTTTGTAGCAGTGTGCAGCACTGATCCTATTAGGCCATCTATAATAAGCTTCACCAGATTTAAAATTAAAAATAATTTTTAGCTGCATCTAGCCCGGAAAATAATTTTGGGGCTCCGAGATGCGCAAGACACATAAGTGCCTTCTTGCTGCACTACCTGCAGCATGACCCTCATATTGTCAGAATTCGAAGTAATCATGACTACTGGGTTGCCACACTCTTAGATCCCCCAAACTTTTCGATCAACCTTTTCATTTTAATAAAGACCAAAAAAATGGTCATTTTTGAAATTATAAGCATTAGCAGGTTGTTAGAAACTGAAATCAAACAGTTTTCAACTCAAAACTTTATTCTAGGTGATGTTACATTTTCACATAGGACCCCTTGTTCGAAAGGAGCTTCTGAACTCTCTCGTCCATTGAATTTGTCAGGTTTTGGATGGTTTCTGCTTCAATTGTTTTGCATGAGGACAGAATACCCTCCCAGAGCTGTTGCTTAGATGTGAACTGCCTCCCGCCATCATAGACACTCCTTTTAATGATGCTCCAAAGGTTCTGAATGGGGTAGAGGTCAGGGGAGCATGGGGGTCACACCATAAGTTTGTCCCCTTTTATGCCCATATCAGCCAGAGATGCAGATGTTTTATGTGCAGCATGAGATGGTGCATTATCATGCAGAAAAATGATCTTGCTGTGAAATACACGGTTCTTCTTCTTGAACCATGGCAGGAAGTGCTGTTTGAGAAAATCCACATACATTATGGAGTTCATCTTTAGCGCCTTCAGGGATCCTAAAGGGGCCGACAATCTCTCTCCCCATGATTCCAGCCCAAAACATTACTCCACCTCCTCCTTGTTGGCGCTGTAGCCGTGTTTGCGTGGGGTGTCCATCAACCAGCCATCCTCCACTCCATTCATCTGGACCATCGAGCGCTGCACGGCACTCATCCGTGAACAAAACAGTTTTGAAATCAGTCTTCATGTAATGTTTGGCCCACTGGAGCCGTTTCTGCTTGTGTGAAGTGGATAGAGGAGGTCGACAGGATGGCATATGCACAGCTGCAAACCTCTGAAGGACCCTGCATCTTGTTGTTCGGGGGACGTTGGAGGCACAAGCAGCTTCAAAAACTTGTCTGCTGCTATGACGAGGCTTTTTTGCCGCTGCTCTTTCAACCTGACGTAATTGCCTGTAGGAAAGAGTCCTCAATTTGCCCTTATCAGCACGCACACGTGTGTACTGTGAATCAGCTACATACTTCTTGATTGCCAAGACACTTCATCCTGATCATCGCATAATGTTGATTGTAGTCATGCCTTGACCTAAACACTCCACAATTTGTTGCTTCTCAGCAGCCGACACATCCTTTTTCTTTCCCATTTTGGCAGAAAATGTAGGCTGCTTAATAATGTGAGAGAGCCTTCTTAAGTAGTCTTGCCTTTCATTGGACACACCTGCCAAACTAATTAGCACAGGTGTCTGCAATTGCTTACAGTGATATAAAGAGCCCTGACACACATCACCATCAATGAGTTTAACTGACAAACAAACAAATTCTTCCCTTATCACTCCTAAACACTTTTTGCATAATAATTTGGAACGCGGTGTACATGTGCTTTTCCACAAAACACCAGTGGTTCACGTAGTGAATCTTACAGTTCTAACTTGCCAACCGTGGTCTGTATGGAATTGTTCAATAAAGGGCCCAAAATTAAGATAACATAGATGGGAGAGGTCTCTATGAATAGGAATTCCTAAGTATTTGATACCCTGTGAGGGCCAGGCAAAGGGAAAGTTGGACTGGATGGAATCCTATATGGATTTAGGGAGGGAGACATCGAGGGCCTCAGACTTCGCTGCATTGATTTTAAAATTTTACCATGTAACAAAGTGATCTATTTCAGCCATAACAGCAGGGATGGATATATGTGATTGAGTGATATATACTAGGACATCATCAGCAAATAGAGAGCACTTGTACTCGGTGCCTCCCACCTCAATCCACCTAATACTGGGGTTATGGCGAATTGATGAGAGCAGGTGCTCCGTCACTAGGATGTATAAGAGAGGGGACAGAGGACATCCCTGCCTTGTCCCATTGGTGATTGTGAAAGGTGATGAAAATGTTCTGACGCACCCCCTGGGCCTTGGGACACCCGCAGCCGGACCCTTTTTGGTGGATGCTGGTGGTTGTAGTCTTCGTGGCGGCGATCCGGTTCCGTGGCTCAGGGCGGTCAAACCAGTGGCGGAACTATTTATGTGGTTTTGATGTTTAAATGTCCGACTACGCCACCCGTGGATTGCGGTCAGAGTGAACCGCCGCTACAGGGCAGACCGCTAAGGCTGGTGTTGTGGGTGCAGCAGAGCGTAGCATAACTCCCCACGGGAGGAGTATAGCCTCAGGGCAGTGTATGCGGAGGATGGGGGTGATGGTGCAGGGCAGCAGCAGTAACGACACGGAGTCAGTGATGCACTTCAGGGCCTTTACTCACAGTTCTTATTATCCAGACCACGTCTGCAGGTAACGGCTGCCCACGTCGTACTGTGCTCACCAGGTGAGGGGCTCAGACAACTCCCAGATAACTTTGGAGCGCTTCACAGGACCCCCTTTGTGTGTCCTTAGTCTGGCCTTTCTTACCAACACTTCTGTCCGGCTGCCTCGGGCCTCCTCTTGGTAAACTTGGCGCCAGTTTCCCTGACCCTATGTGGTGCCTTCCTAGCGGGTGGAGCAAGGGGCTGCGCCACATAAAATGTCAGAGCCTCCGGTTTCTAGCTGAGGGTCGTTTCCTGCCTCCACTAGTTCGGGGACCGGTCTCCCCCTTTGGCCTGACCCCTCCACGCAGGTGGATTCGGGCGTGCGGTGGCGACTCGCCCGTCCGCACCCCTGGGATCCCTTCATTCCTCGTTCCTGGAGCCTTCTCCGCTCCTCTTCCTTCCTTCTCCCTCTTGCAGGCCTGGGCCTCTGTTACTAGGCCCGCCTCCGGAGCAGAGCTCATGCAGAGCCCCTGCTCCCTGCCACTTCTGCTCAGACTTCTCTGCACTGAACTAAGATGGTGCCCACCTTTTATACTCCCTTCTCAATGCACCCAGGAACTGCTTCCTCCCTGCTCCTGCACTGCAGGGTTCCCCTTCCTCAGTGTTCCCTCCCCCCACTCCAGCCAGGGACAGGGACTGTCGTGCCCATCTCAGGGGCATATTGGTCGCCCTGCCCCACGGCAATGTGGTGTAATGCATGCAGGTGTCGGGTCCTGATCCACACTCCATCCTTATCTGAGAGTGAGATATCACACCTCTGGGTGAGGTGCAATACGTCTGTAGCAACCGAGCCCTCGGTGCTACAGTTCCATTTATCTTCAGCCTAGGTGACGTATTGTGATACAGGGCCGTGATTTTGGCTATAAAAGGGTCCCCTAGACCCCTACCCCAAGCTTTTTAAGAGAATCATATATGGCGTGCCAGAAGACTCTATGGAATGCTTTCTCAGCATCCAACGAGAGTATCTAATTACAAATTTTTATCTGCATCTAGCCAAGGAAATACTTTGTGCCTAGTAGCAGTGTCTGCTAGTCAGCGGATTATCCCGGCTGTTAAGCAAGCTACACCACGTGTAGTTTGGACACTTAATTTTTTCAAAGGAAATGCTTCGGGACCACGGGATACTCAGTGAAGAGCATCAGGAGGCACCCCAAGGCATAGGGGCTGGGACTGGCAGTAAGATGCCTTGCGGTGGACAGCCGAGCTCGATCCTTATAAAAGCTTTTTAACTGCAGCAGCTTTAGTGGACGCTACTGGAGCTGGAATTACGCGGCTGCTGGCATGAGACTTGCCCTCCAATAGATCCTTGTAAATGGATTTAAAGTGTATTCATTCAAATTAGAGAGACAATTTAAATTAAAAAGCTTAGAGCTGCCTCCACCACAGGGGGCTCGCTCGACCCACCAGCGGACAGGCACCAGTATTGGGAGAGGGGGGCTGGCCGTCAGGGTTCACCGCGGCTCTGGCACAAACCCGGCGACACGGAGGTGGCACGGGCAGGAGCGGACTGAACGTGTCGGCTTCTCACTTTTTGGATCTTAGAAGGGCATGACATGCCTATATCTGTGTCTCCCCCTCCTTTTACTCCTCCACCTCTTTTCTTTTCGCATGACTATATGTACTTGTCACTTTTCCATGTGTTAGTTGTGTCTTCTGAGCAGTTTGTCAGCTTTTGGACACCTTTTGAAGGTGTTTTCTATGTGTTTCTATGTGTTTTTGTTTGCCTGCCATTGGTTTTAACGGTGTTCGAAGGTGTTTGACGAACAGTTCGGCGAACACAGGGGTGTTCGACGAACTGAACCGAACTCGAACACTACGGGGGTGGCTCAACACTAGTAAAGAACTGAGGGACCGGAAAGATGTGCAGTAAGATTAGTAGAAGGATGTCTTTTATTATTTAAAGCTTCACGTTGACCTTTTACGCTTCAGAAAATGGGCATACAGGTGCCGCCATTTTGCTGAATCTGCATGGAAGTGAATTACAAAAAAATCTGCATTTTGGCAAAGACAGACGTTCTAATAATTCCAGTAGACGTCAAATCCACCTCAACATATTTCATCATCTGTAGTATTGTGAAATGGTGACAGATCTTCTTTAGTTCGGTCTCTGCCTCTACGAGTTCTAAATTACTTGAAGTAGGACTGAACAGGGGACATTCTCCTAAAGACCAGATACTATTGCAAGGAATTGAACTTGTTTCATTGGTCCTACTTTCAAGTTATGGTGCAGGTTGTGATAATGGGTGATTTTCATTTAAAATGCAATATCAGGTCAGTGTAAAATTGATTTAGTGATGGAACCAGTGTTATGGACATTTCTCGTGTGTCCCAGAAGACATTCTCCAACATAAAGCATGTCCTAATGTTACTCTCGTAACGGTGAGCAGCATGTGTGGCCAAAACATGCTTCCAAGACTGAAACATCTCCAGACTTGTGTAACATACCTGGCGGCGTCCTTGCATAGTGGTCCATCTCCCACTGTGCAAGAGCGCGCACTTGATCTCCAGTCCAGAATGTCTCTCTGACTTCCCTCCATGCTGTCTGCTTGCCTCTGTGTCTGCTGCTTAAGGGCGGCGCCCGATCACTTCCTGCTATTTGTACCTGCTGCAGGCACACCCCTTGTGCGTCCTCAGCCTATTGCTGTCTGTCACCTGGTATTTAAACTAGCTGCTCCAATTAACCCTTGCCTGAGCATCATGCCCTGTAAGTTGGCTTTTTGTCTCTGACATGCCAGGTCCTGTGTATGTTACCTGTCTTGCAGTATCTGTTTCCGTGTCTGTACTGTGTCCTACCTGTGTACTCTAATCTGCAGTCTGTACTCTCTCTCTAGCCTGTTGTCTTCTGCCTATCCTGGAGGCTGTGTTTCCAGGCTTGTGTGTACACGCTCCTTGCCTGTTCGTTCATACCTAGACCCGCTCCTGTATCTTGCTGCTGTGTCTGTTCTTGTCTGAATACTCTCCTAGCCCCTTTCCTATTTTTTTTTCTTTTTCGTACCTTCCCTTTTTCTGCAGAGTCTGAACTCGTGCCTAACTCCTGCTCGTTGTCACTGTACTTCAGTTTGTGAGATTGTGGTCCACTCGCTATTTCTCTGCAAGTACCCTGTGGGTATCTGGTTCTGCCTTTCCCTTCTAGTCTGTTCCATGTGAACAGAGCCCTGTCCCCTCTGCGTCTGCGGTTTCGCTTTGCTCACCTCTGTTCACCGCGTCTGCGGTTTTCGCTTTGCTCAGTTCTGTCCACCGCGTCTGCGGTTTTCGCTTTGCTCAGTTCTGTCCACCGCGTCTGCGGTTTTTGCTTTGCTCAGTTCTGTCCACCGCGTCTGCGGTTTTCGCTTTGCTCAGTTCTGTCCACCGCGTCTGCGGTTTTTGCTTTGCTCAGCTCTGTCCACCGCGTCTGCGGTTTTTGCTTTGCTCAGCTCTGTCTACCGCGTCTGTGGTTTTTGCTTTGCTCAGCTCTGTCCACCGCGTCTGCGGTTTTTGCTTTGCTCAGCTCTGTCCACCGCGTCTGCGGTTTTCGCTTTGCTCAGCTCTGTCCACCGCGTCTGCGGTTTTCGCTTTGCTCAGCTCTGTCCACCGCGTCTGCGGTTTTCGCTTTGCTCAGCTCTGTCCACCGCGTCTGCGGTTTTCGCTTTGCTCAGCTCTGTCCACCGCGTCTGCGGTTTTCGCTTTGCTCAGCTCTGTCCACCGCGTCTGCGGTTTTCGCTTTGCTCAGCTCTGTCCACCGCGTCTGCGGTTTCGAATTTGTCTCCCAGTCTGTACTGGACCCTACCCAGCCTGCGCTCTAGTCTGCCTGTTCCTGTATTCCCCGGTGTGGGTCAACAGCCGTGTCCGGAGTCTGACCTGGAGTAGACCCTCGTTCCTCTGCTCAGTTCCTCCCTGGTGCACTGGCGTCGTATGCCGTCGTGCGACCTTGGTCGGATCGGGCAGATACTTAGTTACGCCCCTCCAGGCACTCTCCGGTTCATGGCACAGTTGAATCACTACATAAACACGCACACGCCAGTCATTCCGGGCGTGTGCATTACAACTTGTTTCTCATTGAGCACATCTGGGACTTCATTAGTTTCCAATTTCACAAAAGCTGTCTGCAACAGATCTTGAAGGTTTTCCAAAGTGCATTGTGTGCAGAAGAACATTCAACTGATAGTTAATGACCTCAATCATAGCAGAAGAGGCAGTAAGTGACCATTTTCAGCACGTGGCAGTCATACTTCATACTGAATAAATCGAGAAGTTTTGAACTTATTTTTTATTTTTCTCCATCTTGTGATTTCCATAAGTCCACAACATTTCTTGTGTGGCGTTGCATTTTCATTGTTGAAGAGTGTATATTCTATGTGCAGATTTTTATGATACTTGATGGTATATTCCATGATCTTGTGTTTTTTGTATTCTACATTGATATCCAAGCACATCTTTATATCTAGATGGTCACACACTTCCCTGATAGACTCTCATTTTACAAGTCTTTATGCAGGAGCAGTTGTGGGAATAAAGACTCATTCTCCTTACACACAGCTTTTGCCTAACTTTCCATATAATTGTTTTTTCCAGTGAATGTTCCCTGTCATCTACAATTGAATGGCCGGTGTGAACAGTTGTCTTTGGTGGATCCCATGTATGTACTCATGTGTTCTCATGCTGAGTTGTTGGCAATGGTGGGAGATTCTCTGACATCATAGAGATGGTAATGAGTTTGGACTATTACATAATGAGATTTCAAGGCTCTGGACAGGTGAGACCTCTGTGGAGCCTGATGTGTCTCATAGACATTTCTTTAACATCAACACATAATAACAAATGACACTGTTGCCCCAACCAATGCACAAACACCTGACTTGTTTCTGGAGAAGACAAAGAGGAAATTTAAGGTTTATTTAATTTAGGGCCTGAAATTAGAAGAATTAACATATTAACCAAGTCGTTATCAGTTTGCATTGCATCATTATTATGAAGAGTCCACAGGACTAAAATAGACAAAATTCCATCTATTCAGTAAATTTTATTTGTTACAAAACAATGTATTTTAGCTTCAGACAAAATAAGAGCTAAGAGAGTAATGAACATCTGATATTCCACAGACAGATATAATCAGATACTAACCACGTATTTATCTAAATGTGATATGAGGAATTTGAGATGAGTGAATCTGGCAAAACTGGAATTAATTCACCTGTTCATATATATATTTTTAAGGCAAATTCAATTTGCAGAGACGTTCTTCTTCACAAGTTTAATGTCTCTTATTATTGTATGGGGTCTTGCCAATATCCAGATTATAATAAACTTAAGATGGAAAAAAAATCCTTTTACACACATCAGTGCTCACATCTCCTGACACTCCGCACCTCACCGTCCACCGCTCTGGTCCTCGATTCATGTTTTGATCTCTACCACCAGGGCAGAAATCCCTGGACCCTCTCATGCTCTGACAAAATCACAAATTTTGATGTCATCATGACCTCAAGTGCACAAGTGCAGAACCGTCCGGGCATATTTAGAGCGGGAAGTCCCAGTCCAACATGAGATGACCGAGGCTTTCAATGCAATCATTGGCGATTGAAAGATGCAATGAGGAGTGGAGAGGACCCAGTGGTAAGCTGTAAGGTTAGTATAAGGATTTTTTTAACCTTTTGCTTGCACTTTAGAGGTAAAATGTCAGACAGTTGCTAACATTTTGCTGAATCCGTATGGAAGCGAATAATTGAAGTATGCATTTTGACTAATTAATAGAATCTTCTTTCATCAAATTTATTCACTCATCTCTATTATTAAATTAACAAATTGCAGAGAATGAAGGATGTTAGATACAAAAGAATGATCGGTCTAAACAGATAGAGACTAAATAAATTAGATATGTAGAGTTAGCAATTTTTTTCCTGGCGCACACCTTTTTTGGATGTTATGTATTTTGGTGCTTTGTAGGAGCGTAAAAACATACATTGAAATTGGATTGCAATTTTTGGGCAATAACTTTATACTTTGGCTAATCAAATGTTTTGCATACATGGAGATAACAAACATTTTTTAATGTCTTTTATAGTAAATAGGCAGAAGAGGGAAGTGATACAAATTTTTATGATTTTTTTTAAACGATTTTTATGATGTTTGAAACTTAATTTTTCATTTTAAATTCTTGTTTCTTTACGAAAATTGAATCTGTGATTGTGTGAACGTTTATTTAATAGATTGAAAAACAGTTGTATTTCTAAAATTTCTTATGTAGAACTAATGGCTGAATTTCAGAGGAGATGGCAGCCCTGTTGGTCTCCAGTAGTCCCTCTTTCTGCCCTGAAAACCCATCTTCTCCACATTATCATTAATCGGGACACTTGGCTACTGCAGTGGTTCCACCCCAGGGACTACATACTTAAATTGTTAATGTCACAGATATTCAATCAAATTATAGTTGTTAGATTCAGCTATTAGATCTCATCATCAATAAGCTGGTTGGAAGATGTTTTGTAATCTATAGATATTTTACTTGCCCTTGAAATATCATGTGGCTGCAGTTCTACCTGTGACACCTCCACCAATCAGAAGCAATAAAAAAATGTGAACATTACAAACAACACGACTAAAAAAGTAACATTTCTCTTCTTTTCTTCTCAGATAAAATGGTGGCAGTAAATTCTATTCCAATAGTGATGAGGCAGGAACTGTTGGCCGGAGTGGACTATATGAAAACTGTGGGCAACAGATTCCAAAAATTGGATTCGGCCATAATGGACATATTTGGGGAGTATTTGTCAGAAATCCTATGCAAAAAATACACTGGACATTGGTATCCAGAGAACCCGATGAAAGGACAAGCCTACAGGCAAGTCATCAGTGGCATCACCAGATAGGTCCAGAAAATTTCAATCTTGGTCTTCCAGATGCTGTAGAAATTCCTTATGTTGTACTAATGGCATCGCATCTCTAATGGCTCACTTTTGTCTCTTAGCTGTATTTAGGTGTATCCGAATCAATGGGCAGGACAAGGATGAAAGCATTCTCGAGGCTTGTGCTCTAAGTCAAATAAGATTTTATGACCTTGCACTGCCCAAGGAATTCACCTTGTGGATTGACCCCTTTGAAGTATCTTGCCGGTGAGTAGTCGCTCTGTATATATTATTCAGAAGATTTGGTTCCAATAATTCCCAGGACTGATAACCATTTCTTATTGATTTATCTTTGGACTGGTTGGGGGAAGAAAATTTACCATACACTGTTGTAAGCTTCGATCCTAGATCCCCTAGAATAAAATATGTTTCTGTAGGACCAGAAGAACATCAACAAGAGGCTTCCTATTCCAGTATGGTTGATTGCGCAATACAGGTTCCTGAAGACATTGAAGATACCATCTCATCACCATCATCATCACCAAGGCTTAGTGATGATGGAGATAGTGGAATTGATGAAGCTCCCAATCCTCCAGTGGAGCAAATACCTAGTAATACTGGACCAGATCAGGTAAGAAATCCTTAACATTTACTGACACTTGGGGTATAGGATAATGACACTTGCACTAAGGCTACATGACCATAAAGACTGACACGTGGGGTTTGGGCTAATGACTCTTGGACGCAGGAAAAATTAAATTTTATTGAATTAACCCTTGATGTTCTTGTATTTTCAGGCATCGACTGCCATTTTTAGGACCTCGGCTCCACTCTGGTTTCCCCCATGGAGGGCTTAACTTTTCAGCAACCCCTCAAATGACCCACAGTATCGGCCGTGGTTTTAGATGCTGCAGACTAATGAATTTAGAGACAGAGAATTTTATATAGAAAAAAAATATCCTTACACTTAATTTTTATTTATTTTTTGTAAGAAATGTGAATCTTTTCCTTGTAATAAAGATCCTGAGATGAATCCACAACTCTGTGATTATTATAATTATATGTAATGGACCTGGGAACATCCCCAAAATTACAAGAATCCCACATGGTTTATCTTTAAGAGGTGGTAGGGGGCAGGTAAACCAAATGTCACGATGTCCTCTGAAGTGTTTACTGAGCATGCACTAGCTGCCAATGAGTCATCATTTACTGACATCCAATATGGAGACATTTTTACTTTAAATGTTGCGCAACAGTAAAACGTTGTGCACCATTTCTGATCTCTCCAGGTGTCTGTCCTTGTGTATGCAGATTCTTCAGACTGGTCAATCATTCCCAGCCTAGGATCTTAACTCTACAGGCCACTTACCTGGTTTCGCTGTGATGCTTTATTTTACAGCATCATTTCACATGAAGATTTTCTCTCCACCCATATGCTTCAAGCCCTTGTCATCACAACATCTACAACATTTCATAACTTCATAAAAGCACAAAAACACATACCGTAAGTGTCCACCTCTTACTCCATTGGCTATGATGCTTGTTCTACCACCTATCTTCTTCACTTATGTCATATTTTTAGGAATTCATTTAACCCAGCAAATTGGAACAATTATTTATTTGTAACACAATAGATTGAGTGTTCTCCACGATGGTGTACAGTCTGTGGTCTTTTCTCTGTAGCCTGAACTCAAGTCACAACTGTTGGTCCCTCAGATGGCTTACATTGGAGTTTTCATTCACTCTCACTGTAAGGCCACATTCACATGATCAATGTTTGATTTGTATTAAACACTAGTATTTTTACTATTATACTTTTCCTCTGATTGTTCCACTCCTGGTTTTGGCTTAAAAATCCTGATGTAAAATACTTACCAAATACTGAACATGTGAACTTGGACTTTTTTATGGACCGACCGGTGGCATGATGCAATCGCTTCTCAGTTGACTTTTTAATTAATGGTCTTTAAGATGCCTGTTTACATTCACAGATCAAAGTAAATGAAGTCTGCTGAGGGATTTATACTACATCTACCTAGATCACTCATTGAGCATAGGCTGCTATACTTTCGGCAGTGCGGATCCTGTTGATAGACGAAGATGCTCCTCCAAAAATGATGATCTTTTGTGCTGCGCAAAAAATCATTTCACATGATGATCCAACATTTTGCTCATTCACGAGGGGATCAGCATCCTGTTTACACTGCAAGAAAATATTTAATTGGGCAATTTTAACGACACTCTTTCACAATTCTCTTGCATTGTAAATGTCCCTTTGTTATAACAGTTTAGACCATTAATTCTCCAGGTAATAATTTTTTTTTTTTTAATTTTTGTACTTGAAGCCCATAAAATGATGTACAATGCAAACTTATATTGTGGTATTGTGTTAGCCGGAAAAATCGATGTAAATACTTTCATGCCAAAAATGACAAAAGTATTCTCGGAGTGATACCTTTATTGGCGAACCAGAAATATACAGGGTGGTCCAAAAGTAGGTGGCCATAAAATAATATTTATTTTGATTTATATATAAAGTTATATTTACAAACACATGCATAACATTGAGAATTAAATTTTATTCTGAACAATAATACAAAAGTCCTTAAATTTTATCAACGCAGGTGCTCAAACTGTTTTCCATTACAATTTGCACAGCTTTGAAGTCTGCCTCTTACGCTTCGACTAACTTTTTTGCACAAGTCTCTTTGGGTATTAATTTCTTGAAATTCATCTCTTATGTAATTTTTCCAATCACTGCCACTTTTTGTCCACGCTCGGTCCCCAGCCGCCAGAGGCCGGCTGGGTGTCCATGCTCGGTCCCCAGCTGCCCCATGGCCGGGCACCCACACATTGTCCCCAGCCTCCTGGGGGTGGCCGGATGTCCATAAACGGTCCCCAGCCGCCCCTATTTGAAGGACAGCCTAACCACAAACACGTGGACAAGTGAATGTGGCCAGGGATGGTCCATCTCACTGACGCCTTCACACTGGGTTAATAACGTGGATGCCGGGACACAGTTGGACACTGGGATGCAACACGTCCTCCAGACATAGAGGATTGCGGGTCCTGGGTCAATCAGGCTTCAACACAAAGTTCAGAAGGTAGACAGCAGCAGTGGTCGGCCTCCTACACAGCGAGTAAATTATTCTTGATCATGAGGCCATCCATGTCCTTAGCTTTCTGTCCCTTGGAATGCAAGCGCATGTATGTAGTAGCGGCTAGGCATGAGGTGGTCAGCGTTTTGGCGCATATCCTAACTCCTCCGAGCATTGCTGGATGTTTTCCTGCTACTATCCCAGTTCTATGACTCCCGTTAAAACAAAGCTTCAGGTGATGAATGATGGATGAGGTGGAGGCAAAGGTGAATGGTCCATGTTCCTCCTGCTCTTTCACATCAATATCAGGCCAGTCAACCACACATGTCTTGTAGGATATGTTTCTGTAACAAAAGGAGCAGTTTGACTACACAGTTGTAGGGCATACAGTGAGTGCAATGCCTACCAAAAATTTCGAGGCACTCCAATGCCCCTTGGAAGTGACATGGAGGTCAGAGGGCCTTAACTAAACCGTTTTTTCCATTTATAGCAACTGGGTCTCCTGTACACTGTTGGCCTAAGCAGTGAATGGAAAGCTTTCCAAAAATTATGAGGTACTGCAATGCCCCTTGAAACAGACGTGGATTATAGCATACTAAAAACCTTCTACCCCTTATTGGGGAGTGGGTCTCCCTTAGTGTTCGCCTATGCATTGAAAAGCAAAAGCTGACTAAAATTAGGAGGAAATGCATTGCCCGTTGGAATAGTCGTGGACGTTAGAGGTAATTAAAAACAATATTTCAATGCCCTTTGGAAGAGCTGTGGAGTTCAGAGTGGTTTAACAAGATGATTTTAATGCCCCTTGGAAGAGTGGTGGAGGACGCAGTGGTATAAAAAGACAATATTAATGCCCCTTTGAAGAGTAGTGGAGGTCACAGTAGCTTAACAAGATGGTTATAATGCCCCTTGGAAGAGACGTGGAGGTCACAGTAGCATAACAAGATGGTTTTAATGCGCCTTGGAAGAGTGGTAGAGGTCGCAGTGGTATAAAAAGACAATATCAATCCCCCTTGGAAAAGTGGTGGAGGTCACAGTAGCTTAACAAGATGGTTTTAACACATTGTCTACCAATGGGATGCCTAATTTTTGTGCTTCTAGAAACTAAGATTTTTTTAATTGGGTCCAAAAAAACAAAAAATGAAAATTAGTAATTTGGCAAGCAATGGGTTAATGCCCCTTAGAAGAGACGTGGAGGTCACAGTAGCTTAATAAGACGGTTTTAATGCCCTTGGAAGAGATGTGGAGGTCACAGTAGCTTAACAAGACAGTTTTAATGCCCCTTGGAAGAGAAGTGGAGGTCACAGTAGCTTAACAAGGTGGTTTTAATGCCCCTTGAAAGAAACGTGGGGGTAACAGTAGCTTAACAAGAGGGTTTAATGCCCCTTGGAAGAGACGTGGAGGTCACAGTAGCTTAAGAAGACGGTTTTAATGCCCCTTGGAAGAGTGGTAGAGGTCGCAGTGGTATAAAAAGACATTATCAATGCCCCTTGGAAGAGATGTTGAGGTTACAGTAGCTTAACAAGATGGTTTTAATGCCCCTTGGAAGAGACATGGAGGTCACAGCAGCTTAACAAGACAGTTTTATTGCCCTTTAGAAGAGTGGTGGAGGATGCAGTGGTATACAAAACAATATCAATGCCCCTTGGAAGAGTAGTGGAGGTTACAGTAGCTTAACAAGATGGTTAAAATGCACCTTGGAAGAGTGGTGGAGGTCACAGTAGCTTAACAAGATGGTTTTAATGCACCTTGGAAGAGATGTGGCGGTCACAGTAGCTTAACAAGACAGTTTTAATGCCCCTTGGAAGAGACGTGGAGGTCACAGTAGTTTAATAAGCTGGTTTTAATGCCCCTAGGAAGAGGGGTGGAGGTCGCAGTGGAATAAAAAGACAATATCAATGCCCCTTGGAAGAGTGGAGGAGGTCACAGTAGCTTAACAAGATGGTTAAAATGCCCCTTGAATGAGACGTGGGGGTCACAGTAGCTTAACAAGATGGTTAAAATGCCCCTTGAATGAGACGTGGGGGTCACAGTAGCTTAACGAGATGGTTTTAATGCCCCTTGGTAGAGACGTGGAGGTCACAGTAGCTTAACAATAGTGTTGAGCCACCCCCGTAGTGTTCGAGTTCGGTTTGGTTCATCGAACACCCTTGTGTTCGCCGAACTGTTCGTCGAACACCTTCGAACACCGTTAAAACTAATGGCAGGCAATCAAAAACACATAGAAACACATAGAAAACACCTTCAAAGGTGTCCAAAAGCTGACAAACTGCTCAGAAGACATAACTAACACATGGAAAAGTGACAAGTACATATAGTCATGCGAAAGAAAAGAGGTGGAGGAGTAAAAGGAGGGGGAGACACAGATATAGGCATGTCATGCCCTTCTAAAATCCAAAAAGTGAGAAGCCGACACGGCCAGTCCATTCCTGCCCGTGCCACCTCCGTGTCGCCGGGTTTGTGCCAGAGCCGTGGTGGACCTTGACGGACAGCCCCCTTCTCCCAATACTGGTGCCTGTCCGCTGGTGGGTCAACGTGCCCCCCTGTGGTGGAGGCAGCTCTAAGCTTTTTAATTTAAATTGTCTCTATAATGTGAATGAATACACTTTAAATCCTTTTACAAAGATCTATTGAAGGGCAAGTCTCATTCCAGCAGCCGCGTAATTCCAGCTCCAGTAGCGTCCACTAAAGCTGCTGCAGTTAAAAAGCTTTTATAAGGATCGAGCTCGGCTGTCCACCGCAAGGCGTCCTACCGCCAGTCCCAGCCCCTATACCTTGGGGTGCCTCCTGATGCTCTTCACTGAGTATCCCGTGGTCCCGAAGCATTTACTTTGAAAACATTGTGTCCAAACTACAGGTGGTGTAGCTTGCTTAACAGCCGGGATAATCCGCTGACTAGCAGGCACTGCTACTAGCCACAAAGTATTTCCTGGGCTAAATGCAGTTAAAAATTTGTAATTAGATACTCTCGTTGGATGCTGAGAAAGCATTCTATAGAGTCTCCTGGCACGCCATATATTATTCTCTTAAAAAGCTTGGGGTAGGGGTCTAGGGGACCCTTTTATAGCCAAAATCACTGACCTTTATCGCAATACGTCACCTAGGCTGAAGATAAATGGAACTGTAGCACCCCGATGGCTCGGTTGCTACAGAGGTATTGCACCTCACCCAGAGGTGTGATATCTCACTCTCAGGTAAGGATGGAGTGTGGATCAGGAAACGACACCTGCATGCATTACACCACATTGCCGTGGGGCAGGGCGACCAATATGCCCCTGAGATGGGCACGACAGTCCTTTTCCCTGGCTTGAGTGGGGGGAGGGAACACTAAGGAAGGGGAATCCTGTAGTGCAGGAGCAGGGAGGAAGCAGTTCCTGGGTGCATTGAGAAGGGAGTATAAAAGGTGGGCACCATCTTAGTTCAGTGCAGAGAAGTCTGAGCAGAAGTGACAGGGAGCAGGGGCTCTGCATGAGCTCTGCTCCGGAGGCGGGCCTAGTAACAGAGGCCCTGGCCTGGAAGAGAGAGAAGGAAGGAAGAGGAGCGGAGAAGGCTCCAGGAATGAGGAACGAAGGGATCTCAGGGGTGTGGACGGGCGAGTCGCCACCGCACGCCCGAATCCACATGCGTGGAGGAGTCAGGCCAAAGGGGGAGACCGGTTCCCGAAACTAGTGGAGGCGGGAAACGACCCTCATCTAGAAACCGGAGGCTGTGACATTTTCTATGGTGCAGCCCCTCGCTACACCCGCTAGGAGGGCAGCACATAGGGTCAGGGAAACTGGTGCCAAATTTACCAAGAGGAGGCCCGAGGCAGCCAGACAGAAGAGTTGGTAAGAAAGGCCAGACAAAGAACACACAAAGGGGGTCCTGTGAAGCGCTCCAAAGTTATCTGGGAGTTGTCTGAGCCCCTCACCTGGTGAGCACAGTACGGCGTGGGCAGCCGTTACCTGCAGAAGTGGTCTGGATAATAAGAACTGTGAGTAAAGGCCCTGGACTGCATCCCTGACTCCGTGTCATTACTGCTGCTGCCATGCACCATCACCCCCATCCTCTGCGTACACTGCCCTGAGGCTATACTCCTCCCGTGGGGAGTTATGCTATGCTCTGCTGCACCCGCAACACCAGCCTCAGCGGACTGCCCTGCAGTGGCGGTTCACTCTGACTGCAATCCACGGGTGGCGTAGTCGAACATTTAAACATCAAAATCACATAAATAGTTCCGCCACTGGTTTGACCGCCCTGAGCAACGGAACCGGGTCGCCGCCACGGAGACTACAACCACCTGCATCCACCAAAAAGGGTCCGGCTCCGGATGTCCCAAGGCCCAGTGGCGTGTCAGAACATTTTCATCACCTTTCATAATCACCAATGGGACAAGGCAGGGATGTCCTCTGTCCCCTCTCTTATACATCCTAGTGACGGAGCACCTGCTCTCATCAATTCGTCATAACCCCAATATTAGGTGGTTTGAGGTGTGAGGCACCGAGTACAAGTGCTCTCTATTTGCTGATGATGTCCTAGTATATATGACTCAATCACATATATCCATCCCTGCTGTTATGGCTGAAATAGATCACTTTGTTACATGGTCAAATTTTAAAATCAATACAGCAAAGTCTAAGGTCCTCGATGTCTCCCTCCCCAAATCCATACAGGATTCCATCCAGTCCAACTTTCCCTTTGCCTGGCCCTCACAGGGTATCAAATTCTTAGGAATTCCTATTCATAGAGACCTCTCCCGTCTATGTTATCTTAATTTTGGGCCCTTTATTGAACAACTCCATACAGACCACGGTTGGCAAGTTAGAACTGTAAGATTCACTACGTGAACCACTGGTGTTTTGTGGAAAAGCACATGTACACTGTGTTCCAAATTATTATGCAAAAAGTGTTTAGGAGTGATAAGGGAAGAATTTGTTTGTCAGTTAAACTCATTGACGGTGATGTGTGTCAGGGCTCTTTATATCACTGTAAGCAATTGCAGACACCTGTGCTAATTAGTTTGGCAGGTGTGTCCAATGAACTGCAAGACTACTTAAGAAGGCTGTCCCACATTATTAAGCAGCCTACATTTTCTGCCAAAATAGGAAAGAAAAAGGATGTGCCGGCTGCTGAGAAGCAACAAATTGTGGAGTGTTTTGGTCAAGGCATGACTACAAACAACATTGTGCGATGATCAGGATGAAGTATCTTGGCAATCAAGAAGTATGCAGCTGATTTACAGTACACACATGTGCGTGCTGATAAGGTAAAATTGATTACTCTTTCCTACAGGCAATTACGTCAGGTTAAAAGAACAGCGGCAAAAATGCCTTGTCAAAGCAGCAGACAAGTTTTTGAAGCTGCTGGTGCCTCCAACGTCCTCCGAGCAACAAGATGCAGGGTCCTTCAGAGGTTTGCAGCTGTGCTTACACCATCCTGTCGACCTCCTCTATCCACTGCACACAAGCAGAAACGGCTCCAGTGGGCCAAACAGTACATGAAGACTGACTTCAAAACTGTTTTGTTCACGGATGAGTGCCGTGCAACGCTCGATGGTCCAGATGGATGGAGTGGAGGATGGCTGGTTGATGGACACCCCACGCAAACACGGCTACAGCACCAAAAAGGAGGAGGTGGAGTAATGTTTTTAGCTGGAATCATGGGAAGAGAGATTGTCGGCCCCTTTAGGATCCCTGAAGGGTTAAAGATGAACTCCATAATGTATGTGGAGTTTCTCAAACAGCACTTCCTGCCATGGTTCAAGAAGAAGAACCGTGTATTCCACAGCAACATCATTTTCATGCATGATAATGTACCATCTCATGCTGCACATAACACATCTGCATCTCTGGCTGATATGGGCATAAAAGGGGACAAACTTATGGTGTGACCCTCATGCTCCCCTGACCTCTACCCCATTCAGAACCTCTGGAGCATCATCAAAAGGAGTGTCTATGATGGCGGGAGGCAGTTCACATCTAAGCAACAGCTCTGGGAGGGTATTCTGTCCTCATGCAAAACAATTGAAGCAGAAACCATCCAAAACCTGACAAATTCAATGGTTGAGAGAGTTCAGAAGCTCCTTTCGAACAAGGTGTCCTATGTGCAAATGTAACATAACCTAGAATAAAGTTTTGAGTTGAAAACTGTTTGATTTCAGTTTCTAATAACCGGCTAATGCTTATAATTTCAAAAATGACCATTTTTTTGGTCTTTATTAAAATGAAAAAAGGTTGATCGAAGAGTGTGGGGGATCTAAGAGTGTGGCAACCCAGTAGTCAGGATTACTTCGAATTCTGACAATCTGAGTGTCAAGTTGCAGGTAGTGCAGCAAGAAGGCACTTATGTGTCTTGCGCATCTCGGAGCCCCAAAATTATTTTCCAGGCTAGATGCAGCTAAAAATTATTATTAATTTTAAATCTGGTGGAGCTTAGTATAGATGGCCTAATAGAATCAGTACTGCACACTGCTACAAAGCCCAAATTATTTTCCAGCCCAGATACAGATAAACATGATTAGTAATTTTAAATCAGGTGGAGCTTAGTATAGATGGCCTAATAGAATCAGTACTGCACACTGCTACAAAGCCCAAATTATTTTCCTGCCAAGATACAGATAAACATGATTAGTAATTTGAAAGCTTAAAATGGTTGGTGAGGTGATTTTAACCAATCATCAAGCTTTTACTCTCCCCAGGATGACACAGGGGTAGAAAAGTCATTTCGGATCCATGATTTGCTCATCTTTATGAACGTGAGTCTGTCTACATTATCAGTGGAGAGCCGCGTGCGCTTATCTGTCAGCACACCACCAGCAGCGCTGAACACACGTTCAGACAGAACGCTGGCTGCGGGGCATGACAAGATCTCCAAGGCGTAAGTGGCGAGCTTCGGCCATTTATCCAAATTGGAAGCCCAAAAAGAGCAAGGGTCCAGTGACACAGTCATGGCTTCAATGTTTACTTGGAGATACTCCTGTACCATCGTCTCTAGGCGTTGACTATGTGTCAGACTTCATGTCTCCTGTGGCTTTGCAAAGGATGGGCTAAAAAATTGGTGAAATGATTCCGCAAAATTGATGTTACCAGCAGATACTGTGTTTCTGTTACGGTTTGAGGGCTGAACACTCGACGGTCCCATGGTTGGCAAGTTGGAACTGTGAGATTCACTACGTGCACCACTGGTGTTTTGTGGAAAAGCACATGTATGATTCTGGAACAGTCTCTGCTGATAATCCTGCATGCGTGCATCCCTTTCTATGGCAGGAATAATTTCTGCAAATTTACTTTTGTACCGGGGATCTAACAGTGTGGCAACCCAGTAGTCAGGATTATTTCTAATTCACACAATTCGAGGGTCATGTTGCAGGTAGTGCAGCAAGAAGGCACTCATGTGTCTTGCGCATCCAGGAGCACCAAGTCCCTGCTGTGTTGGTGGCGAGATAACAATCATGCTTCCTTCCTCTGTCCTCTCCCCCCAACCTCGCACAACAGAAATTTGATCAAGGTCTCCCTCATCTGATGAGTCTTCCATCAGTTCGTCCTCCACTTCTTCCTGGGCTCCTGCACCTTCCTCACTAGTTTGGCTGCTACCATGCGCCCTGGTAAAACCATCTCCCCCACCCTCACATGCCTGCCGCCTTGGTGCTGCCGACCGTCTGGACCTTGCAGATGTTAGCCCTTCCGCATGCAACTCCTCCTCCTCTACTTCCTCCACCTCCTCTTGTGCCACCACTTGACTCCGAATTCTGTTTAACATGTGCTCCAGCATGTAAATCACCGGAATAGTCATGCTGATAATGGCATCGTCAGCACTAAACATCTTCGTCGCTATTTCAAAACTGTGCAGAAGGGTGCATAGGTCCCTGATCTGAGACCACTCGTCCAGCGTGATTTGCCCCACCTCTGGATCTCGTTGGCCCAGGCTATACGTCAGAACGTATTGCACCAGAGCTTGTCGGTGCTGCCACAGTCGCTGCAACATGTGCAGAGTTGAATTCCATCGAGTAGGCACATCGCATTTTAGCCGGTGAAGTTGCAGGACCAACGACTTCTGTAGAGATGTAAGTCGCTGAGCTGCGGGATGCGAACGGCGGAAGTGAGCACACAGCTACCGTGCCATCTGCAGAAGGCCATCTAGTCCATGATAGTGGGCTAAAATTCCTGGACAATCAGGTTCAACATGTGAGCCATACAAGGCACGTGTGTGACATTGCCCCGGCGAAGGGTCGCACCCAGGTTTGCAGCATTGTCGCACACGGCCTTCCCTGGTGTCAGGTACAGTGGAGACAACCATTCATGAAATTGGTTTTCCAGAGGTGACCACAACTCCTCAGCTGTGTGACTCACATTTCTCAGACATTTCAAAGTAAAAACCGCCTGATGACGTTGAGCCCTACTGCCTGCATAGTAAGGAGGTGTGCAGGATCCCTTCTGCGTAGATAGAAAGCTTGTGGCATGACCAGACAGGCTTTGGGTGCAGGTGGAGGACTGAGAGGAGGTTGAGGAGGCAGAAGCAGTGGAGGAACTTTGAGATAAAGAGGATTGACGCACAACTCGTGGGGACTGCAAGACTTGGACAGCAGCCCCTTGTTCTGCTGTCACCATAATTACCCAGTGCCCAGTCAGCGACATGTAACGCCCCTGTCCATGCCTACTCGTCCAAGTGTCTGTGGTGAAATGCACCCTGTCACACACAGAGTTTCTTAAAGAAGCGGTGATGTTGTGTGCGACATGCTGGTGGACCGCAGGCACACCTTTCTTTGAGAAGTAGTACCGACTGGGCATCTGGTACTGGGGCACTGCGACGGACATAAGGTCTCGAAAATCCTCTGTGTCCACCAGGCGGAAAGGCAGCATTTCTGTAGCCAAGAGCTTGCAGATGGTGAAATACAACCTCTTAGCTTTCTCATGGCTAGGAGGAAATGGGCTTTTACTTGTCCACATCTGAGGGACCGAGGGCTGGCTGTTGTGCTTAGACGGGGTTCATAAGGGTGTCCCCGGCAAACTGCCAGTCTGTGAGGAAGATGCAGGTGGACATGTTAGGTTGCCTTGATCCAAAGGTGGTGCTATCGATGTCGGACAGCGCTCAACACCAGCTGGTGTTACCACCTCCAAAGAAAATGATGACCTGCTAATCACGCTGGCTGTTGCGGGTAAAGAGGTGGCAAGTCTGCGTCCCAAAACAGGTGTGACTGCTGTCCCCCCAGTCACAGAGGATAAAGTGGCCGCAGATGCACAAGATGGGGCAGATGGTGGTTGGCCCGTCCAGCCTGGCCGCATTGTAGCACAGTGAGCTTCAAACTGCAACTTATGCTTCATGTCCTTGTGCCGGTTCATGCATGAAGTACTCAAACTATGTATTTTTTTGGCCTCTACTTAGCTTTTGTTGACAAATGTTACAGATAACACGAGTTGGGTCATCTTTATCGATCTGAAAAAATGCCCAGGCTATGCAAGGCTTAGCACCCATGCGACCTGAAGAGCCACCACGACTTGTGGTCAGAGGCAGAGTTCTGTTTGAGGATGCAGTTGTTGACGTGCTTCCAGTACTACGTCTCTATCCAGGAAGGCGCAACCTGACCTCGTCTTCACTAGCATCCTCCTCCACCTCCTCTGCTGATCTCATCTCTTGGCTGACTGTGGGTTGAGAGTAAGTGGGATCTCCAACCTCATCATCATCACCCTGTGTGTTATCACACCCATCGTCCTCAGAGCCAACCTGTTCCTGCCCTGACAAAAAACTAAAGTTGTCGCTCCAATCAGGTATTTGAGTCTCATCATTGTCTTCCTCATTGTCTACACCAACAGGAGTTACAGTTTGAGAATGAGGGTCTACATTATGTTCAGAACCTTCTGCGTCTGGTCCTGGATCCGACTCATAAAGATTCTGGCCATCAGTGCAGATCATTTCCTCGTCTGGATTCACAGAAGCGCTGGAGCCGACCTCTGATTCCCAGGCTATAGTATGAGTAAACAGCTCTGCAGACTCAACCATCTGTTCGACCTCATACTCAGATAGGCAGATGGAGATTTGGGAGCTGTGAGGGAACAAGTGCGATTGGGGTGACACCTCTGAGGACTGGAGTATTTGTGATGTTGAAGTTGATGTGGAGGAGAGCCCACTTAAAGGAGCACTTGATATCCGTTGAAGCACCTGCTGTTTTTGTGCCTCATCTGGAATTTATAGCGATTGGCGTGGCCATAAGAAAGGGATCTTATCACATTGTCCGCTAAAAGAAGTAGACATTTTAGTTTGGCTGGAAGATGGTCTTTCTTCTGCAGATGTTACTGTTGCTTTAACACCTACCCCACGGACACAACCTTTTTTACCTTTCCCATCATGCCTATTACCCTTTCCACCAGCAGCAGGCCTTTTTCCACTCATTTTGGTGGTTAACTAATTCACAACTCAGGAGCTTTGCACAAAAAAACAATGGATGGGTACCGAGCAGAGCTGAGTGGCCAAACTGTGGTATTAGGCCAAAACTATCGTCTGGGTTAGATGCAGAAAAAAATTATATTCAATTTGCAACCTGATGGAGGTCAGTATAGATGGACTAATAGAACAAGTCCCACACACTGCTAGAAGCCCAAATATTTTTCAGAGCTAGATGCAGAAAAAAATTATATTCAATTTGCAACCTTATGGAGGTCAGTATAGATGGACGATAAGACCAAGGCCCACACACTGCTAGAATCCCAAATATTTTATCAGAGCTAGATGCAGAAAAAAATTATATTCAATTTGCAACCTGATGGAGGTCAGTATAGATGGACTAATAGAACAAGTCCCACACACTGCTAGAAGCCCAAATATTTTTTCAGAGCTAGATGCAGAAAAAAATTATATTCCATTTGCAACCTGATGGAGGTCAGTATAGATGGACTAATAGACCAAGTCCCACACACTGCTAGATGCTCAAATATTTTTTCATAGCTAGATGCAGAAAAAAATTATATTCAATTTGCAACCTTATGGAGGTCAGTATAGATGGACGATAAGACCAAGTCCCACACACTGCTAGAAGCCCAAATATTTTATCAGAGCTAGATGCAGAAAAAAATTATATTCAATTTGCAACCTGATGGAGGTCAGTATAGATGGATTAATAGACCAAGTACAACACACTGCTAGAAGCCCAAATATTTTTCCAGAGCTAGAAGCAGAAAAAAATTATATTCAATTTGCAACCTGATGGAGGTCAGTATAGATGGACTAATAGACCAAGTCCCACACACTGCTAGAAGCCAAAATATTTTTTCAGAGCTAGATGCAGAAAAAAAATTATATTCAATTTGCAAACTGATGGAGGTCAGTATACATGGACTAATAGAATGATGCTATGCCCAAAAGGTTTTACTTCACTAGGTGCAGTGAAAATATTGGTATTCTACACACAGGTGGTGTAGCTTGCAACACAGATAGGCTACTCCACTGACTAACACACTCTGCAATAGGCCAAAAAGGATTTGCTTTGCTAGATTTAGCCAAATGCTGTGAAAAAAACTTGCACAGCACTGGCACAGACTGCAATTACAATTAGTCTTTACTCCCAACCTATCTATTTAAGAGCACAGACCTACCTGATAAAAGTCGTAGGAAATGCTGTAACCTAGTCCTTTAAAGGACTGCAATCACAACTCTTCCCTACTCCCAAGCTATCTGTAGATTTGTGCGAAAATTGGCTTGAAATTAACAAGGTGTAGTGCACACAGCAACAGCGGTGCCGTCTAACACGCAGCTGCAGCAGTGAAAAAATGGTGGCGACGGGGAAAATGGCTTGGTCTTATAGGGCAAGGACATGTGAAATACACTGCCAATAACACATGCCCTTGCTTGTGTGAAAAAAAGCAGTTCACTCTGTGTGTGCTCTGCTGATAGGCTGACAGATTGCACCTCCCCACTGTAAATGCGGGAAAGAGAAAAAAAAATGGAGATCTTCATTATTCCTGCAGAGATCCATCCCCTGCCCTTCCCCCCGCCCCGCTGTACACTCAAACTGTGTATTAACATTAATTTTCAGCATTACTGAGAAAAAAATCCAGTTATGATTTTGGTGCAATGAACAATGAAGATCTCCATTTTTTTTTCTCTTTCCCGCATTTACAGTGGGGAGGTGCAATCTGTCAGCCTATCAGCAGCGCACACACGGAGCTTTTTTTCACACAAGCAAGGGCATGTGTCATTGGCAGTGTATGTCACATCTCCTTGCCCTATAAGACCCAGCCATTTTCCCCGTCGCCACCATTTTCTCACTGCTGCAGCTGCGTGTTAGACGGCACCGCTGTTGCTGTGTGCGCTATACCTTGTTAATTTCAAGCCAATTTTCGCACAAATCTACAGATAGCTTGGGAGTAGGGAATAGTTGTGATTGCAGTCCTTTTAAGGACTAGGTTACAGCATTTCCTACGACTTTTATCAGGCAGGTCTGTGCTCTTAAATAGATAGATTGTGGGAGTAAAGACTAATTGTAATTGCAGTCCTTATCAGGACTAGGTTACATCAGTTCCTATCAGTTTTTGCCAGGCAGGTCTGTGCCAGTGCTGTGCAAGTTTTTTTCACAGCATTTGGCTGAATCTAGCAAAGCTAATCCTTTTTGGCCTATTGCAAAGTGTGTTAGTCAGTGGAGTAGCCTATCTGTGTTGCAAGATAAACCACCTGTGTATAGAATACCAATTTTTTTACTGCACCTAGTGAAGTAAAATCTTTTGGGCATAGCATCATTCTATTAGTCCATCTATACTGACCTCCATCAGGTTGCAAATTGAATATAATTTTTTTCTGCATCTAGCTCTGAAAAAATATTTGGCCTTCTAGCAGTGTGTGGGACTTGGTCTATTAGTCCATCTATACCGACCTCCATCAGGTTGCAAATTAAAAATAATTTTTATCTGCATCTACCTCTGAAAAAATATAATGTAGACCCTCGTTCCCAAAATTTAACTCCTGTTGGTGGAGACAATGAGGAAGACAATGATGAGACTCAAATACCTGATTGGAGCGACAACTTTAGTTTTTTGTCAGGGCAAGAACAGGTTGGTTCTGAGGACGACGGGTGTGATAACACACTGGGTCATGATGATGAGGTTGGAGATCCCACTTTCTGTCAACCCACAGTCAGCCAAGAGATGAGGTCAGCAGAGGAGGTGGAGGAGGATGCTAGTAACGACGAGGTCAGCTTACGCCTTCCTGGACAGAGACGTAGTACTGGAAGCAAGTCAACAACTGCATCCTCAAACACAATTCTGCCTCTGACCTCAAGTCTGGGTGGCTCTTCAGGTCGCATGGGTGCTAAGCTGTGTGTGGGACTTGTTCTATTAGTCCATCTATACTGACCTCCATCAGGTTGCAAACTGAATATAATTTTTTTCTGCATCTACCTCTGAAAAAATATTTGGGCTTCTAGCTGTGTGTGGGACTTGTTCTATTAATACATCTATACTGACCTCCATCAGGTTGCAAACTGAATATATTTTTTTTCTGCATCTGCCTCTGAAAAAATATTGGGCTTCTAGCTGTGTGTGGGACTTGTTCTATTAGTCCATCTATACTGACCTCCATCAGGTTGCAAACTGAATAGAATTTTTTTCTGCATCTACCTCTGAAAAAATATTTGGGCTTCTAGCTGTGTGTGGGACTTGTTCTATTAGTCCATCTATACTGACCTCCATCAGGTTGCAAACTGAATATAATTTTTTTCTGCATCTACCTCTGAAAAAATATTTGGGCTTCTAGCTGTGTGTGGGACTTGTTCTATTAATCCATCTATACTGACCTCCATCAGGTTGCAAACTGAATATATTTTTTTTCTGCATCTACCTCTGAAAAAATATTGGGCTTCTAGCTGTGTGTGGGACTTGTTCTATTAATCCATCTATACTGACCTCCATCAGGTTGCAAACTGAATATATATTTTTTCTGCATCTAGCTCTGAAAAAATATTTGGGCTTCTAGCAGTGTGTGGGACTTGTTCTATTAGTCCATCTATACTGACATCCATCAGGTTGCAAATTAAAAATTATTTTTTGTCTGCATCTAGCTCTGAAAAACTATTTGGCCTTCTAGCAGTGTGTGGGACTTTCTCTATTAGTCCATCTATACTGACCTCCATCAGTTTGCAAACTGAATATATTATTTTTCTGCATCTACCTCTGAAAAAATATTGGGCTTGTAGCTGTGTGTGGGACTTGTTCTATTAATCCATCTATACAGACCTCCATCAGGTTGCAAACTGAATATAATTTTTTTCTGCATCTACCTCTGAAAAAATATTTGGGCTTCTAGCAGTGTGTGGGACTTTCTCTATTAGTCCATCTATACTGACCTCCATCAGGTTGCAAATTAAAAATAATTTTTATCTGCATCTACCTCTGAAAAAATATTTGGGCTTCTAGCTGTGTGTGGGACTTGTTCTATTAGTCCATCTATACTGACCTCCATCAGGTTGCAAACTGAATATAATTTTTTTCTGCATCTAGCTCTGAAAAAATATTTGGCCTTCTAGCAGTGTGTGGGACTTTCTCTATTAGTCCATCTATACTGACCTCCATCAGGTTGCAAATTAAAAATAATTTTTTGTCTGCATCCAACTCTGAAAAACTATTTGGCCTTCTAGCAGTGTGTTGGACATTCTCTATTAGTCCATCTATACTGACCTCCATCAGGTTGCAAACTGAATATATATTTTTTCTGCATCTACCTCTGAAAAAATATTTGGGCTTCTAGCTGTGTGTGGGACTTGTTCTATTAGTCCATCTATACTGACCTCCATCAGGTTGCAAATTGAATATAATTTTTTTCTGCATCTAACCCAGCCAATAGTTTTGGCCTAATACCACAGTTTGGCTACTCAGCTCTGCTCGGTTCCCATCCATTGTTTTTTTGTGCAAACAACTCCAGAGTTGTGAATTAGTTAACCACCAAAATGAGTGGAAAAAGGCCTGCTGCTGGTGGAAAGGGCAATAGGCGTGTTGGGAAGGGGAAAAAAGGTTGTGTCCGTGGGGTAGTTGTTAAAGCAACAGTAACATCTGCAGAAGAAAGACCATCTTCCAGCCAAACTAAAATGTCTACTTCTTTTAGCGGACAATGTGATAAGATCCCTTTCTTACTGCCACGCCAATCGCTACAAATTCCAGATGAGGCACAAAAACAGCAGGGGCTTCAACAGATATCAAGTGCTCCTTTAAGTGGGCTCTCCTCCACATCAACTTCAACATCACAAATACTCCAGTCCTCAAAGGTGTCACCCCAATCGCACTTGCTTCCTCACAGCTCCCAAATCTCCAGCTGCCTGTCTGAGTATGAGGTAGAACAGATGGTTGAGTCTGCAGAGCTGTTTACTCATACTATAGCCTTTGAATCAGAGGTCGACTCCAGTGCTTCTGTGAATCCAGACGAGGAAATGATCTGCACTGATGCCCAGAATCTTTATGAGTCGGATCCAAGACCAGACGCAGAAGGTTCTGACCATAATGTACACCCTCATTCCCAAACTGTAACTCCTGTTGGTGGTGACAATGAGGAAGACGATGATGAGACTCAAATACCTGATTGGAGCGACAACTTTAATTTTTTGTCAGGGCAGGAACAGGTTGGCTCTGAGGACGACGGGTGTGATAACGCACAGGGTGATGATGATGAGGTTGGAGATCCCACTTACTGTCAACCCACAGTCAGCCAAGAGATGAGGTCAGCAGAGGAGGTGGAGGAAGATGCTAGTGACGACGAGGTCAGGTTGCGCCTTCCTGGACAGAGACGTAGTACTGGAAGCACGTCAACAACTGCATCCTCAAACACAACTCTGCCTCTCACCACAAGTCGTGGTGGCTCTTCAGGTCGCATGGGTGCTAAGCCTTGCATAGCCTGGGCATTTTTTCAGATCGATAAAGATGACCCAACTCGTGTTATCTGTAACATTTCTCAGCAAAAGCTAAGTAGAGGCCAATAAATACATAGTTTGAGTACTTCATGCATGAACCGGCACATGGACATGAAGCATAAGTTGCAGTGGGAAGCTCAGTGTGCTACAATGCGGCCTAGCCGGCCGGGCCAACCACCGTCTGCCATATCTTGTGCATCCGCGGCCTCTTCATCCTCTGTGACTGGGGGGACAGCAGTCACACCTGTTTTGGGGAGCAGACCTGCCACCTCTTTACCCACAACAGCCAGCGTGATTGGCAGGTCATCATTTTCTTTGGAGGTGGTAACACCAGCTGGTGTTGAGCGCTGTCCGACATCGATAGCACCACCTTTGGATCAAGGCAACCTAACATGTCCGCCTGCATCTTCCTCACAGACCGGCAGTTTGCCGGGGACACCTTTATCAACCCCGTCTAAGCACAATAGCCAGCCCTCGGTCCCTCAGATGTGGACAAGTAAAAGACCATTTCCTCCTAGCCATGAGAAAGCTAAGAGGTTGAATTTCACCATCTGCAAGCTCTTGGCTACAGAAATGCTGCCTTTCCACCTGGTGGACACAGAGGATTTTCGAGACCTTATGTCCGTCGCAGTGCCCGAGTACCAGATGCCCAGTCGGCACTACTTCTCAAAGAAAGGTGTGCCTGCGCTCCACCAGCATGTCGCACACAACATCAACGCTTCTTTGAGAAACTCTGTGTGTGACAGGGTGCATTTCACCACAGACACTTGGACGAGTAGGCATGGACAGGGGCGTTACATGTCGCTGACTGGGCACTGGGTAACTATGGTGACAGCAGGACAAGGGGCTGCTGTCCAAGTCTTGCAGTCCCCACGAGTTGTGCGTCAATCCTCTTTATCTCAAAGATCCTCCACTGCTTCTGCCTCCTCAACCTCCTCTCGGTCTTCCACCTGCACCCAAAGCCTGTCTGGTCATGCCACAAGCTTTCTAACTGCGCAGAAGGGATCCTGCACACCTCCTTACTATGCTGGCAGTAGGGCTCAACGTCATCAGGCGGTTTTTACTTTGAAATGTCTGGGAAATGTGAGTCACACAGCTGAGGAGTTGTGGTCAGCTCTGGAGATCCAATTTCATGAATGGTTGTCTCCACTGGACCTGAAACCAGGGAAGGCCGTGTGCGACAATGCTGCAAACCTGGGTGCGGCCCTTCGCTGGGGCAATGTCAAACACGTGCCTTGTATGGCTCAAGTGTTGAACCTGGTTGTCCAGCAATTTTTAGCCCACTATCCCAGACTAGATGGCCTTCTGCAGAGGGCACAGTCGCTGTGTGCTCACTTCCGCCATTCGCATCCCGCAGCTCAGCGACTTACATCTTTACAGAAGTCGTTGGGCCTGCCACTTCACCGGCTAAAATGCGATGTGCCTACCCGGTGGAATTCAACTCTGAACATGTTGCAGCGACTGTGGCAGCACCGACAAGCCATGGTGCAATACGTTCTGACGTATAGCCTGGGTCAACGAGATCCGGAGGAGGGGCAAATCACGCTGGAGGAGTGGTCTCAGATCAGGGACCTATGCACCCTTCTGCACAGTTTTGAAATGGCGACGAAGATGTTTAGTGCTGACGATGCCATTATCAGCATGACTATTCCGGTGATTTACATGCTGGAGCACATGTTAAACAGAATTCGGAGTCAGGTGGTGGCACAAGAGGAGGTGGAGGAAGTAGAGGAGGAGGAGTTGTATGCAGAAGGGCTAACATCTGCAAGGTCCAGACGGTCGGCAGCACCAAGGCGGCAGGCATGTGAGGGTGGGGGAGATGGTTTTACCAGGGCGCATGGTAGCAGCCAAACTAGTGAGGAAGGTGCAGGAGCCCATGAAGAAGTGGAGGACTAACTGATGGAAGACTCATCAGATGAGGGAGACCTTGATCACATTTCTGTTGTGCGAGGTTGGGGGGAGAGGACAGAGGAAGGAAGCATGATTGTTACCTCGCCACCAACACAACAGGGACTTGGTGCTCCTGGATGCGCAACACACATGAGTGCCATCTTGCTGCACTACCTGCAACATGACCCTCGAATTGTGAGAATTAGAAATAATGCTGACTACTGGGTTGCCACACTGTTAGATCCCCGGTACAAAAATAAATTTGCCGAAATTATTCCTGCCATAGAAAGGGATGCACGCATGCAGGAGTATCAGCAGAGACTGTTGCAGAATCTTACATGTGCTTTTCCACAAAACACCAGTGGTGCACGTAGTGAATCTCACAGTTCCAACTTGCCAACCGTGGGACCGTCAAGTGTTCAGCACTCAAACCGTAACAGAACCACAGTATCTGCTGGTAACATCAATTTTGCGGAATCATTTCACCACTTTTTTAGCCCATCCTTTGCAAGGCCACAGGAGACAAGAAGTCTGACACATAGTCAACGCCTAGAGACGATGGTACAGGAGTATCTCCAAGTAAACATTGAAGCCATGACTGTGTCACTGGACCCTTGCTCTTTTTGGGCTTCCAATCTGGATAAATGGCCGGAGCTAGCCACTTACGCCTTGGAGATCTTGTCATGCCCCGCAGCCAGCGTTCTGTCTGAACGTGTGTTCAGCGCTGCTGGTGGTGTGCTGACAGATAAGCGCACGCGGCTCTCCACTGATAATGTAGACAGACTCACGTTCATAAAGATGAACAAATCATGGATCCGAAACGATTTTTCTACCCCTGTGTCATCCTGGGGAGATTAAAAGATGGATTATTGGTTAAAATCACCCTACCAACCGTTTTAAGCTTTCAAATTACTAATCATGTTTATCTGTATCTTGGCTGGAAAATAATTTGGGCTTTGTAGCAGTGTGCAGCACTGATTCTATTAGGCCATCTATAATAAGCTCCACCAGATTTAAAATTACTAATCATGTTTATCTGTATCTTGGCTGGAAAATAATTTGGGCTTTGCAGCAGTGTGCAGCACTGATTCTATTAGGCCATCTATAATAAGCTCCACCAGATTTAAAATTACTAATCATGTTTATCTGTATCTTGGCTGGAAAATAATTTGGGCTTTGTAGCAGTGTGCAGCACTGATCCTATTAGGCCATCTATACTAAGCTCCACCAGATTTAAAATTAATAATAATTTTTAGCTGCATCTAGCCCGGAAAATAATTTTGGGTCTCCTAGAAGTGCAAGACACATGAGTGCCTTCTTGCTGCACTACCTGCAACATGACCCTCAGATTGTCAGAATTCGAAGTAATCCTGACTACTGGGTTGCCACACTCTTAAATCCCCCCACACTCTTCGTTCAAACTTTTCATTTTAATAAAGAACAAAAAAATGGTAATTTTTGAAATCATAAGCAATAGCAGGTTATTAGAAACTGAAATCAAACAGTTTTCAACTCAAAACTTTATTCTAGGTGATGTTACATTTGCGCATTGGACCCCTTGTTCGAAAGGAGCTTTTGAACTGTCTCGTCCATTGAATTTGTTGGTTTTGGATGGTTTCTGCTTCAATTGTTTTGCATGAGGACAGAATACCATCCCAGAGCTGTTGCTTAGATGTGAACTGCCTCACGCCATCATAGACACTCCTTTTGATGATGCTCCAGAGGTTCTGAATGGGATTGAGGTCAGGGGAGCATGGGGGTCACACCATAAGTTTGTCCCCTTTTATGCCCATATCAGCCAGAGATGCAGATGTGTTATGTCCAGCATAAGACGGTGCATTATCATGCATGAAAATGACCTTGCTGTGGAATACACGGTTCTTCTTCTTGAACCATGGCAGGAAGTGCTGTTTGAGAAACTCCACATACATTATGGAGTTCATCTTTACCCCTTCAGTGATCCTAAAGGGCCCGACAATCTCTCTCCCCATGATTCCAGCCCAAAACATTACTCCACCTCCTCCTTGTTGGCGCTGTAGCCATGTTTGCGTGGGGTGTCCATCAACCAGCCATCCTCCACTCCATCCATCTGGACCATCAAGCGTTACACGGCACTCATCGGTGAACAAAACAGTTTTGAAGTCAGTCTTCATGTATTGTTTGGCCCACTGGAGCCGTTTCTACTTGTGTGCAGTGGAAAGAGGTGGTCGACAGGATGGCTTACGCACAGCTGCAAACCTCTGAAGGACTCTGCATCTTGTAGTTAGGGGACGTTGGAGGCACCAGCTGCTTCAAAAACTTGTCTGCTACTATGACCAAGCTTTTTTGCCGCTGCTCTTTTAACCTGACGTAATTGCCTGTAGGAAAGAGTCCTCAATTTTACCTTATCAGCACGCACACGTGTGTACTGTGAATCAGCTACATACTTCTTGATTGTTCGATGATCAGGATGAAGTGTCTTGGCAATGTTGATTGTAGTCATGCCTTGACCTAAACTCTCCACAATTTGTTGCTCCTCATCAGCGGACACATCCTTTTTCTTTCCCATTTTGGCAGAAAATGTAGGCTGCTTAATAATGTGGGACAGCCTTCTTAAGTAGTCTTGCCTTTCATTGGACACACCTGCCAAACTAATTAGCACAGGTGTATGCAATTGCTTACAGTGATATAAAGAGCCCTGACACACAACACCATCAATGAGTTTAACTGACAAACAAAACAAATTCTTCCCTTATTACTCCTAAACACTTTTTGCATAATAATTTGGAACACAGTGTACATGTGCTTTTCCACAAAACACCAGTGGTTCATGTAGTGAATCTTACAGTTCTAACTTGCCAACCGTGGTCTGTATGGAGTTGTTCAATAAAGGGGCCCAAAATTAAGATAACATAGACGGGAGAGGTCTCTATGAATAGGAATTCCTAAGTATTTGATACCCTGTGAGGGCCAGGCAAAGGGAAAGTTGGACTGGATGGAATCCTATATGGATTTGGGGAGGGAGACATCGAGGGCCTCAGACTTCGCTGCATTGATTTTAAAATTTGACCATGTAACAAAATGAACTATTTCAGCCATAACAGCAGGGATGGATATATGTGATTGAGTGATATATACTAGGACATCATCAGCAAATGCAGAGCACTTGTACTCGGAGCCTCCCACCTCAATCCACCTAATATTGGGGTTATGGCGAATTGATGAGAGCAGGTGCTCCGTCACAAGAATGTATAAGAGAGGGGACAGAGGACATCCCTTCCTTGTCCCATTGGTGATTATGAAAGGTGATGAAAATGTTCTGACGCGCCCCCTGGGCCTTGGGACACCCGGAGCCAAACCCTTTTTGGTGGATGCTGGGGGTTGTAGTCTCCATGGCGGCGACCCGGTTCCGTGGATCAGGGCGGTCAAACCAGTGGCGGAACTATTTATGTGGTTTTGATGTTTAAATGTCCGGCTACACCACCCGTGGATTGCGGTTAGAGTGAACCTCCGCTGCAGGGCAGACCGCTGAGGCTGGTGTTGTGGGTGCAGCAGAGCATAGTATAACTCCCCATGGGAGGAGTATAGCCTCAGGGCAGTGTATGCGGAGGATGGAGGTGATGGTGCAGGGCAGCAGCAGTAATGACACGGAGTCAGTGATGCAGTCCAGAACCTTTACTCACAGTTCTTATTATCCAGACCACTTCTGCAGTTAACGGCTGCCCACGTCGTACTGTGCTCACCAGGTGAGGGGCTCAGACAACTCCGAGATAAAGTGGGTCCTGTGAAGCGCTCAAAAGTTGTGTGTACTTTTTCTGGCCTTTCTTACCAATGCTTCTGTCCGACTGCCTCGGGCCTCCTCTTGGTAAACTTGTCGCCAGTTTCCCTGACCCTATGTGGTGCCATCCTAGCGGGTGTAGCGAGGGGCTGCGCCACATAAAATGTCACAGCTTCCGGTTTCTAGCTGAGGGTCATTTCCCGCCTCCACTAGTTTCTTGGACCAGTCTCCCCCTTTGGCCTGACCCCTCCACGCAGATGGATTCGGGAGTGGGGTGGCGACTCGCCCGTCCGCACCCCGGGGATCCCTTCGCTCCTCGTTCCTGGAGCCTTCTCCACTACTCTTACTTCCTTCTCCCTCTTCCAAGCCTGGGCCTCTGTTACTAGGCCCGCCTCCGGAGCAGAGCTCATGCAGAGCCCCTGCTCCCTGTCACTTCTGCTCAGACTTCTCTGCACTGAACTTAGATGGTGCCCACCTTTTATACTCCCTTCTCAATGCACCCAGGAACTGCTTCCTCCCTGCTCCTGCACTACAGGGTTCCCCTTCCTCGGTGTTCCCTCCCCCCACTCCAGCCAGGGACAGGGACTGTTGTGCCCATCTCAGGGGCATATTGGCATATTAATCGCCCAGCCCCACGGCAATGTGGTGTAATGCTTGCACTTACCTGAGAGTGAGATATCACACCTCTGGGTGAGTTGCAATACCTCTCTAGCAACCGAGCCCTCGGGGTGCTACAGTTCCATTTATCTTCAGCCTAGGTGACATATTGCGATACAGGGCCGTGATTTTGGCTATAAAAGGGTCCCCTAGACCCCTACCCAAAGCTTTTTAAGAGAATAATATATGGCGTGCCAGGAGACTCTATGGAATGCTTTCTCAGCATCCAACGAGAGTATCTAATTACAAATTTTTAACTGCATCTAGCCCAGGAAATACTTTGTGCCTAGTAGCAGTGTCTGCTAGTCAGCGGATTATCCCAGCTGTTAAGCAAGCTACACCACCTGTAGTTTGGACACTTAATGTTTTCAAAGGAAATGCTTCAGGCCCCCGGGATACTCAGTGAAGAGCATCGGGAGGCACCCCAAGGCATAGGGGCTGGGACTGGCTGTAAGACGCCTTGCGGTGGACCGCCGAGCTCGTTCCTTATAAAAGCTTTTTAACTGCAGCAGCTTTAGTGGACGCTACTGGAGCTGGAATTATGCGGCATGAGACTTGCCCTCCAATAGATCCTTGTAAAAGGAATTAAAGTGTATTTATTCAAATTAGAGAGACAATTTAAATTAAAAAGCTTAGAGCTGCCTCCACCACAGGGGGGCTCGCTCGACCCACCAGCGGACAGGCACCAGTATTGGGAGAGGGGGGCTGGCCATCAGGGTCCACCGCAGCTCTGGCACAAACCCGGCGACACGGAGGTCGCACGGGCTAGAACGGACTGGCCATGTCGGCTTAGCACTTTTTCAGTTTTAGAAGGGCATGACATGCTTATATCTGTGTCTCCCCCTCCTTTTAGTCCTCCACCTCTTTTCTTTTCGCATGACTATATGTACTTGTCACTTTTCCATGTGTTAGTTGTGTCTTCTGAGCAGTTTGTCAGCTTTTGGACACCTTTGAAGGTGTTTTCTATGTGTTTCTATGTGTTTTTGTTTGCCTGCCATTGGTTTTAACGGTGTTCGAAGGTGTTCGACGAACAGTTCGGTGAACATACGGGTGTTCGACGAACCGAACCGAACTCGAACACTAAGGGGGTGGCTCAACACTAGTTTTAATGCCCCTTGGCAGAGTGGTGGAGGTCAGAGTAGCTTAACAAGACGTTTTTAATGCCTCTTACAAGAGCCATGCAGTACAGCATATTAAAAACATTATTCCCATTATTGGGGAGTTGGTCTCCCAAAGTCTTTGCCTATGCCTTCCAAGCAAAAGCAGGCAAAAATTAGGACGGAGGAGCTTGCAATGCAGGCAAACAATATCCATGCAGTACAGCATATTAAAAACATTATTCCCATCATTGGGGAGTGGGTCTCCATCGTCTTTGCCTATGCCTTCCAAGCAAAAGTTGCCAAAAATTAGGACGGAGGAAATTGCAATGCTGGCAACACGGACCACGGTCACCCTGGTGGTATAGTGGTGGTGGAGGCTGAGGATAAGGAGAAGAGCAAAATACAGCCGAAATGAGGAAGCGTATACCCATGTGTGGGTGTGAAGCGGTGCATGGGAATACACCTCCCAAAATAACACAGTGGATTTGACTTTGTTACTTTGCTGTCATTTGGTGGTGATGAGAAGTCTTGCCCAATCCAGCCCTTGTTCATTTTGATAAGGGTCAGCTTGTCAGCATTGTCAGTTGACAGGCGAGTGCGCTTATCAGTTATAATTCCCCCAGCAGCACTAAAATCACGCTCCGATAACACGCTAGTGGCAGGGCAGGCGAGGACCTCCAAGGCGTACAGAGTGAGTACATTCCAAGTGTCCAGCTTGGATACCCAATAATTAAAAGGCACAGAGGAATTACGGAGGATGCTGGTACTTTCGGCAAGGTACTTCCTCACCATCTTTTGAACTTTCCACTCCTTGTGAGAGTACCCCACGCCTCAGGGACTGTAAGCTGGGCGGGTCTCAGAGAGCTTTACCAGAATGTTGACAGTGTTCCCCTGCATCTGCTGGATTGGAGATGCGTCTCTCTTGCCTGTATGCCTTGGTTGGGCAACGAACTGTGACCTCTGATGCTAGAGTGTTCAGATGGGAATTTTTTTAACAGTTCTGCAGCAAGGGCCTTCTGGTGCTGCCCCATCTTTGTAGACCTCTCCACCTCAGGAATAAGAGAATGAAAGTTCTCCTTGTATTGGGGGTCTAAAAGTGTCACCAAAAAGTAATGACTGTCACCCAACATTTTGACAATGCGAGGGTCACGGCAGCGTAACATCAAGTCAGCCAAGTCACCAAGATGATGACTGACCATGCTCTCCTCCTCCTCCTCCCCCCTGTCCTCAGGCCACCCACGCTGAACCGACGGTATGACAGTTGTACAGGTACTACCATCTACAGCGCATAATAGCAGCTCCTGTTCTTCCTCCTCCTCTCCCTCATTGTCCCCCAATGCACGTTGGGATGAGATGAGGCTGGGCTGTGTGTAATCGCCCGCTACGGCTTCTTGATCCATCTCATCATACTCTGGCTGCAATGCATCCTCTTTAATTCTCTGCAGAGAGCATTGCAAAAGACAGACAAGTGGGATGCTGATGCTAATTATGACATCATCGCCACTCACCATCTTGGTGGACTCCTCAAATTTTGTCAGAATGGTACATATGTCAGACATCCAGGTCCACTCCTGAAGTCTTATGTGTGGAGTCTGACATGAATATCGACGGCCTTGTTGAAGCTGATACTCCACAACTGCTCTCTTCTGCTGACAAATCCTTTGCAACATGTGGAGGGTAGAGTTCCAACGTGTGGGGACATCACACACCAGTCGGTGTGCCGGAAGCTGCAAACACTGCTGCAACATAGCAAAGGCGGCGGAAGCTGTAGCCGACATGCGAACATGAGCTGACAGGCGGCGTACTTTGACGAGCAGATCTGGCAACTCAGGGTACGATTCAAGAAACAGCTGAACCACGAGGTTAAGCACATGAGCCAGGCATAGTACATGTGTGATCTCGCCTCGCCTCAGTGCCGCCACCAGGTTACGGCCATTGTCACACACGACCATGCCTGAAAGTAGGTTCAGTAGTCTCAGCCACAGATCTGCCTGCTCTATCACATCTGTCCACAACTCACAAGCAGTGTGAGGTTTATCACCTAAGCTTATGAGTTTCAGCACAGCCTGATGCCACTTGGCTGAGGCAGTACTGCAGTGCTTCCAGCTTGTAACTGATGTGTTGATATCTTAGATGGAGGCTGAACATGAGGTTGAGGAGGACGATGATGCGTAGGAGATGTACACTGTGGGGGCAACTCTGACTTACATAGGGCCCGCAATCCTTGGTGTGGAGAGGATGTGTTCCATCCCAATGTCCGACTGGGTCCTGGCTTCCACTATGTTTTCCCAGTGTGCCGTCAGGGAGATGTACAGTCCCTGGCCACAAGCACTTGTCCACATGTCCGTTTTCAGGTGGACTCTCCCAGTAACTGCATTGTTGAGGGCACGGCAGATGTTTTGGGACACATGCTTGTGCAGTGCGGGGATGGCACACCGGGCAAAATAGTGTCGGCTGGGGACCGAGTACCGAGGGACGGCCACCGCCATAAGGTTGTGAAAGGATTCCGTCTCCACCAGCCTAAAAGGCAGCAGTTCCAATGCAAGCAGTCATGAATAATGTTGACCCACCCCCTTAGTGTTCGAGTTTGGTTCGGTTCGTCGAACACCCGTATGTTCGCCGAACTGTTCGTCGAACACCGTTAAAACCAATGTCAGGCAAACAAAAACACATAGAAACACATAGAAAACACCTTCAAAAGGTGTCCAAAAGCTGAAAAACTGCTCAGAAGACACAACTAACACATGGAAAAGTGACAAGTACATATAGTCATGCGAAAAGAATAGAGGTGGAGGAGTAAAAGGAGGGGGAGACACAGACATAGGCATGTCATGCCCTTCTAAAACCAAAAAAGTGCTAAGCCGACACGGCCAGTCCGTTCCGGCCCATGCGACCTCTGTGTCACCGGGTTTTGCCAGAGCTGCAGTGGATCCTGATGGCCAGCCCCCCCTCTCAATACTGGTGCCTGTCCGCTGGTGGGTCGAGCCCCCCAGCTATGGGGGGGGGGGAGTAACATCTGCAGAAGAAAGACCATTTTTCAGCCAAACTTAGATGTCTACTTCTTTTCGTGGACAATGTGATACGATCCCTTTCTTACGGACACGCCCATCGCTACAAATTCCAGATGAGGCACAAAAACAGCAGGTGCTTCAACGTATATCAAGTGCTCCTTCAAGTGGGCTTTCCTCCACCTCAACTTCAACATCACAAATACTCAAGTCCTCAGAGGTGTCACCCCAATCGCATTTGCTTCCTCACAGCTCCCAAGTAGTGTTGAGCGATACCTTCCGATATCGGGAAATATCGGATCGGATTGGATCGGACCGATACCGAAAAAGTATCGGATATCGCCGATTCCAGTACCGGAAACCAATGCAAGTCAATGGGACAGAAATATCGGAATGAAAATAAACCCTTTCTTTCCTTGTAGGTTAATTCTACATGAAGGAAAACAACTAATAATAATGTAGAATGTATTTGGGGAGGTTGGGGAGACAATAAAGGCATAGAGGTTTAGCCCAATCAAATGGAATAGCAGGAATTAATATTTTTTTTAAGACGTTCTGAGTTACGGAAATATTGACTATGTTAAGTATTTTTATATTTTGTCAGATATTTATGTTTCACTACTTCCATGCTCTTCACCTTCTTTTTTACTTCTCCCACACTTTCTCCTTCATCATCCTCAGCATCTTTTTCATCCACTTCTTCTTCACCTTCTTCATCTTCTTCGTATTATTCTTTTTTTTTACATTCTTCATATTCTACTTCTTCATCTTCTTCATCTTCTTCTTCTTCATCATATTCTTATTTGTGGCAGGCATTCCTGTAGTTGTTATCTATAAAAGGTTGGACATTACACCTTTCGTTCTGCCCGTCACAAAAGATTTACAACAGGATTTGTCCACGGTCAGTTTGGCCTGCAGCAGCAGGTCTTTTCCAGGGGCACCACGAGGAGGAACGGACTCACCCCCATACACTGCTTAGTCATCTTCTGCTTATAATTTAGATATTATCTTTTGCTTTGATTTTTAGTCTTATGCTTAATGCTCTTCCGCTTTTTGTTCTGCAGCTTCTTGTATTTCTGCGTCTTGGTTTTCTGTCTCTTGTTCGTCTGTATCTTGGTGCTTGTCTTCTCTTCTTTGTCCTCTTGGTCAACTTCTTCACGGTCATCTTCTTGGTCTTCTTCGGGGTGGTCTTCAGGGTTGTCGTCTTCAGGGGTCCTCGTCTTTGGGGTCCTCGTCTTCTTCGGGTTGGTCTTCTGGGTCCTCGTCTTCGGGGTCCTCGTCTTCTTTGGAGTGGTCTTCAGGGTCCTCGTCTTCTTCGGGGTGGTCTTCAGGGTCCTCGTCTTCTTCAGGGTGGTCTTCAGGGTCCTCGTCTTCAGGGTCGTCGTCTTCGGGGTCCTCGTCTTCTTAGGGTTGGTCTTCAGGGTCCTCGTCTTCAGGGTCCTCGTCAGGGAGATCTAGAGTGATTACCAGGAACCATTTCAAAAAGCTTGAACTTGGAAATGTAGCAGAAGGTACAAGAAAGCTGAGGAACTACCGAGGACCAGCTGACGGTACTGGAACCCGGATGGGTAGCAGAAGGTACAAGAGCCAATGGAACTGCCGAAGACCAGCTGACGGTACAGGAACTCGGTTACTAAGCAGGAGGTACCTGTGCCAGAAAGCACTACCAAGGACCAGCAGACGTTGGTGGAACTTGGATACCAAGAAGGAGGCACCTAATCCAAAGGCACTGCCGAGAACCAGCTGACGGTACTGGAACCCGGATGGGTAGCAGAAGGTACCCATGTAAAAAAAAGTTCAAAGCCGCAAGCCCGCCGCAGTTACCAAAACCCACAGTCCTACAGGGGGTGCTTGTCCTATTGGCACTATGGAACCAGCCTTCATTGCCAGATCCCGCAGCCCACATAGGAGTCACCTAAACTGCAGGCACCATAGAGTCGGCTAACCCGACCGCAACACGACAGGACAACGCATTGGAGGCAAAGTGACGTTGACACTACCCGGAAACAGCTGGCGTGCTGGAACCAGGCTGGGCAGGAGGGAGTACCCATGCCAAAGTCACTGCCGAGAACCAGCTGATGGTACTGGAACCCGGATGGGTAGTAGAAGGTACAAGAGCAAATGGAACTACCGAGGACCAGCTGACGGTATTTGAACCCGGATGGGTAGCAGAAGGTACAAGAGCCAATGGAACTGCCGAAGACCAGCTGACGGTACTGGAACTCGGTTACTAAGCAGGAGGTACCTGTGCCAGAAAGCACTACCAAGGACCAGCAGACGTTGGTGGAACTTGGATACCGAGAAGGAGGCACCTAATCCAAAGGCACTGCCGAGAACCAGCTGACGGTACTGGAACCCGGATGGGTAGCAGAAGGTACCCATGTAAAAAAAAGTTCAAGGCCGCGAGCCGGCCGCAGTTACCAAAACCCACAGTCCTACAGGGGCTGCTTGTCCTATTGGCACTATGGAACCAGCCTTCATTGCCAGATCCCGCAGCCCACATAGGAGTCACCTAAACTGCAGGCACCATAGAGTCGGCTAACCCGACCGCAACACGACAGGACAACGCATTGGAGGCAAAGTGACGTTGACACTACCCGGAAACAGCTGGCGTGCTGGAACCAGGCTGGGCAGGAGGGAGTACCCATGCCAAAGTCACTGCCGAGAACCAGCTGATGGTACTGGAACCCGGATGGGTAGTAGAAGGTACAAGAGCAAATGGAACTACCGAGGACCAGCTGACGGTATTTGAACCCGGATGGGTAGCAGAAGGTACAAGAGCCAATGGAACTGCCGAAGACCAGCTGACGGTACTGGAACTCGGTTACTAAGCAGGAGGTACCTGTGCCAGAAAGCACTACCAAGGACCAGCAGACGTTGGTGGAACTTGGATACCGAGAAGGAGGCACCTAATCCAAAGGCACTGCCGAGAACCAGCTGACGGTACTGGAACCCGGATGGGTAGCAGAAGGTACCCATGTAAAAAAAAGTTCAAGGCCGCGAGCCGGCCGCAGTTACCAAAATCCACAGTCCTACAGGGGCTGCTTGTCCTATTGGCACTATGGAACCAGCCTTCATTGCCAGATCCCGCAGCCCACATAGGAGTCACCTAAACTGCAGGCACCATAGAGTCGGCTAACCCGACCGCAACACGACAGGACAACGCATTGGAGGCAAAGTGACGTTGACACTACCCGGAAACAGCTGGCGTGCTGGAACCAGGCTGGGCAGGAGGGAGTACTCATGCCAAAGTCACTGCCGAGAACCAGCTGACGGTATTGGAACCCGGATGGGTAGTAGAAGGTACAAGAGCAAATGGAACTACCGAGGACCAGCTGACGGTACTGGAATCCGGATGGGTAGCAGAAGGTACAAGAGCCAATGGAACTGGCGAAGACAAGCTGACGGTACTGGAACTCGGTTATTAAGCAGGAGGTACCTGTGCCAGAAAGCACTACCAAGGACCAGCAGACGTTGGTGGAACTTGGATACCGAGAAGGAGGCACCTAATCCAAAGGCACTGCCGAGAACCAGCTGGCAGTGCTGGAACCCAGGGTAAATACTAAAAACAGAGTGGAGCTAGAGGTGTAATTGGAGCAAGTTTTAAATCAGTAGTAGTGAGAATGTGGACAGAGCAGGGGAGCAGTTGACGTTACTGAACCCCAATAACACGGCAGCAAGTGTTGACTGTGCAGACGGCACTTCTGAGCGCCAACTGGCGGTGTTGGAGCTCAGGAATAATACTGAAAACAGAGCAGCCAGAGGTGTAATTGGAGCAACTTTAAAATCTGTAGTAGTGAGAATGTGGACAGAGCAGGAGAAATTGCCGTCCGCACAGCAGGGGAACAGCTGACGTTACTGAACCCCAATAACACGGCAGCAAGTGTTGCCTGTGTAGACGGCACTTCCGAGCGCCAACTGGCGGTGTTGGAGCTCAGGGATAATACTGAAAACAGAGGAGCCAGAGGTGTAATTGGAGCAACTTTAAAATCTGTAGTAGTGAGAATGTGGACAGAGTAGGAGAAATTGCCGTCCGCACAGCAGGGGAACAGCTGACGTTACTGAACCCCAATAACACGGCAGCAAGAGTTGACTGTGCAGATGGCACTTCCGAGCGCCAACTGGCGGTGTTGGAGTTCAGGGATAATACTGAAAACAGAGGAGCCAGAGGTGAAATTGAAGCAACTTTAAAATCTGTAGTAGTGAGAATGTGGACAGAGCAGGAGAAATTGCCGTCCGCACAGCAGGGGAACAGCTGATGTTACTGAACCCCAATAACACGGCAGCAAGTGTTGACTGTGGAGACGGCTCTTCCGAGCGCCAACTGGCGGTGTTGGAGCTCAGAGATAATACTGAAAACAGAGGAGCCAGAGGGGTAATTGGAGTAACTTTAAAATCTGTAGTAGTGAGAATGTGGACAGAGCAGGAGAAATTGCCGTCCGCACAGCAGGGGAACAGCTGACGTTACTGAACCCCAATAACACGGCAGCAAGTGTTGACTGTACAGACGGCACTTCCGAGCGCCAACTGGCGGTGTTGGAGCTCAGGGATAATACTGAAAACAGAGGAGCCAGAGGTGTATTTGGAGGAGGTTTTAAATCAGTAGTACAGTGGATGTGGACAGAGCAGGAGAAATTGCCGTCCGCACAGCAGGGGAACAGCTGACGTTACTGAACCCCAATAACACGGCAGCAAGTGTTGACTGTGCAGACGGCACTTCCGAGCGCCAACTGGCGGTGTTGGAGCTCAGGGATAATACTGAAAACAGAGGAGCCAGAGGTGTAATTGGAGCAACTTTAAAATCTGTAGTAGTGGGAATGTGGACAGAGCAGGAGAAATTGCCGTCTGCACAGCTGGGGAACAGCTGACGTTACTGAACCCCAATAACACGGCAGCAAGTGTTGACTGTGGAGACGGCTCTTCCGAGCGCCAACTGGCGGTGTTGGAGCTCAGAGATAATACTGAAAACAGAGGAGCCAGAGGGGTAATTGGAGTAACTTTAAAATCTGTAGTAGTGAGAATGTGGACAGAGCAGGAAAAATTGCCGTCCGCACAGCAGGGGAACAGCTGACGTTACTGAACCCCAATAACACGGCAGCAAGTGTTGACTGTACAGACGGCACTTCCGAGCGCCAACTGGCGGTGTTGGAGCTCAGGGATAATACTGAAAACAGAGGAGCCAGAGGTGTATTTGGAGGAGGTTTTAAATCAGTAGTACAGTGGATGTGGACAGAGCAGGAGAAATTGCCGTCCGCACAGCAGGGGAACAGCTGACGTTACTGAAGCCCAATAACACGGCAGCAAGTGTTGACTAGTGTTGAGCCACCCCCGTAGTGTTCGAGTTCGGTTCGGTTCGTCGAACACCCGTGTGTTCGCCGAACTGTTCGTCGAACTGTTCGTCGAACACCTTCGAACACCGTTAAAACCAATGGCAGGCAAACAAAAACACATAGAAACACATAGAAAACACCTTCAAAGGTGTCCAAAAGCTGACAAACTGCTCAGAAGACACAACTAACACATGGAAAAGTGACAAGTACATATAGTCATGGGAAAAGAAAAGAGGTGGAGGAGTAAAAGGAGGGGGAGACACAGATATAGGCATGTCATGCCCTTCTAAAATCCAAAAAGTGAGAAGCCGAGACGGCCAGTCCGCTCCTGCCCGTGCCACCTCCGTGTCGCCGGGTTTGTGCCAGAGCCGCGGTGAACCCTGACGGCCAGCCCCCCTCTCCCAATACTGGTGCCTGTCCGCTGGTGGGTCGAGAGAGCCCCCCTGTGGTGGAGGCAGCTCTAAGCTTTTTAATTTAAATTGTCCCTCTAATTTGAATGAATACACTTTAAATCCATTTACAAGGATCTATTGGAGGGCAAGTCTCATGCCAGCAGCCGCGTAATTCCAGCTCCAGTAGCGTCCACTAAAGCTGCTGCAGTTAAAAAGCTTTTATAAGGATCGAGCTCGGCTGTCCACCGCAAGGCATCCTAGTGCCAGTCCCAGCCCCTATGCCTTGGGGTGCCTCCTGATGCTCTTCACTAAGTATCCCGTGGTCCCGAAGGATTTCCTTTGAAAAAATTAAGTGTCCAAACTACAGGTGGTGTAGCTTGCTTAACAGCCGGGATAATCCGCTGACTAGCAGACACTGCTACTAGGCACAAAGTATTTCCTGGGCTAGATGCAGTTAAAAATTTGTAAGTAGATACTCTCGTTGGATGCTGAGAAAGCATTCCATAGAGTCTCCTGGCACGCCATATATGATTCTCTTAAAAAGCTTGGGGTAGGGGTCTAGGGGACCCTTTTATAGCCAAAATCACGGCCCTGTATCACAATACGTCACCTAGGCTGAAGATAAATGGAACTGTAGCACCGAGGGCTCGGTTGCTACAGACGTATTGCACCTCACCCAGAGGTGTGATATCTCACTCTCAGATAAGGATGGAGTGTGGATCAGGACCCGACACCTGCATGCATTACACCACATTGCCGTGGGGCAGGGCGACCAATATGCCCCTGAGATGGGCACGACAGTCCCTGTCCCTGGCTGGAGTGGGGGGAGGGAACACTGAGGAAGGGGAACCCTGCAGTGCAGGAGCAGGGAGGAAGCAGTTCCTGGGTGCATTGAGAAGGGAGTATAAAAGGTGGGCACCATCTTAGTTCAGTGCAGAGAAGTCTGAGCAGAAGTGGCAGGGAGCAGGGGCTCTGCATGAGCTCTGCTCCGGAGGCGGGCCTAGTAACAGAGGCCCAGGCCTGCAAGAGGGAGAAGGAAGGAAGAGGAGCGGAGAAGGCTCCAGGAACGAGGAATGAAGGGATCCCAGGGGTGCGGACGGGCGAGTCGCCACCGCACGCCCGAATCCACCTGCGTGGAGGGGTCAGGCCAAAGGGGGAGACCGGTCCCCGAACTAGTGGAGGCAGGAAACGACCCTCAGCTAGAAACCGGAGGCTCTGACATTTTATGTGGCGCAGCCCCTTGCTCCACCCGCTAGGAAGGCACCACATAGGGTCAGGGAAACTGGCGCCAAGTTTACCAAGAGGAGGCCCGAGGCAGCCGGACAGAAGTGTTGGTAAGAAAGGCCAGACAAAGGACACACAAAGGGGGTCCTGTGAAGCGCTCCAAAGTTATCTGGGAGTTGTCTGAGCCCCTCACCTGGTGAGCACAGTACGACGTGGGCAGCCGTTACCTGCAGACGTGGTCTGGATAATAAGAACTGTGAGTAAAGGCCCTGAACTGCATCACTGACTCCGTGTCGTTACTGCTGCTGCCCTGCACCATCACCCCCATCCTCCGCATACACTGCCCTGAGGCTATACTCCTCCCGTGGGGAGTTATGCTACGCTCTGCTGCACCCACAACACCAGACTTAGCGGTCTGCCCTGTAGCGGCGGTTCACTCTGACCGCAATCCACGGGTGGCGTAGTCGGACATTTAAACATCAAAACCACATAAATAGTTCCGCCACTGGTTTGACCGCCCTGAGCCACGGAACCGGATCGCCGCCACGAAGACTACAACCACCAGCATCCACCAAAAAGGGTCCTGCTCCGGGTGTCCCAAGGACCAGGGGGTGCGTCAGAACATTTTCATCACCTTTCACAATCACCAATGGGACAGGGCAGGGATGTCCTCTGTCCCCTCTCTTATACATCCTAGTGACGGAGCACCTGCTCTCATCAATTCGCCATAACCCCAATATTAGGTGGATTGAGGTGGGAGGCACCGAGTACAAGTGCTCTCTATTTGCTGATGATGTCCTAGTATATATCACTCAATCACATATATCCATCCCTGCTGTTATGGCTGAAATAGATCACTTTGTTACATGGTAAAATTTTAAAATCAATGCAGCTTAGTCTGAGGCCCTCGATGTCTCCCTCCCTAAATCCATATAGGATTCCATCCAGTCCAACTTTCCCTTTGCCTGGCCCTCACAGGGTATCAAATACTTAGGAATTCCTATTCATAGAGACCTCTCCCATCTATGTTATCTTAATTTTGGGCCCTTTATTGAACAATTCCATACAGACCACGGTTGGCAAGTTAGAACTGTAAGATTCACTACGTGAACCACTGGTGTTTTGTGGAAAAGCACATGTACACCGCGTTCCAAATTATTATGCAAAAAGTGTTTAGGAGTGATAAGGGAAGAATTTGTTTGTTTGTCAGTTAAACTCATTGATGGTGATGTGTGTCAGGGCTCTTTATATCACTGTAAGCAATTGCAGACACCTGTGCTAATTAGTTTGGCAGGTGTGTCCAATGAAAGGCAAGACTACTTAAGAAGGCTGTCTCACATTATTAAGCAGCCTACATTTTCTGCCAAAATGGGAAAGAAAAAGGATGTGTCGGCTGCTGAGAAGCAACAAATTGTGGAGTGTTTAGGTCAAGGCATGACTACAATCAACATTGTGCGATGATCAGGATGAAGTGTCTTGGCAATCAAGAAGTATGTAGCTGATTCACAGTACACACGTGTGCGTGCTGATAAGGGCAAATTGAGGACTCTTTCCTACAGGCAATTACGTCAGGTTGAAACAGCAGCGGCAAAAAAGCCTTGTCATAGCTGCAGACAAGTTTTTGAAGCTGCTTGTGCCTCCAGCGTCCCCCGAACAACAAGATGCAGGGTCCTTCAGAGGTTTGCAGCTGTGCATATGCCATCCTGTCGACCTCCTCTATCCACTTCACACAAGCAGAAACGGCTCCAGTGGGCCAAACATTACATGAAGACTGATTTCAAAACTGTTTTGTTCACGGATGAGTGCCGTGCAGCGCTCGATGGTCCAGATGAATGGAGTGGAGGATGGCTGGTTGATGGACACCCCACGCAAACACGGCTACAGCGCCAACAAGGAGGAGGTGGAGTAATGTTTTGGGCTGGAATCATGGGGAGAGAGATTGTCGGCCCCTTTAGGATCCCTGAAGGCGCTAAAGATGAACTCCATAATGTATGTGGATTTTCTCAAACAGCACTTCCTGCCATGGTTCAAGAAGAAGAACCGTGTATTTCACAGCAAGATCATTTTTCTGCATGATAATGCACCATCTCATGCTGCACATAAAACATCTGCATCTCTGGCTGATATGGGCATAAAAGGGGACAAACTTATGGTGTGACCCCCATGCTCCCCTGACCTCTACCCCATTCAGAACCTTTGGAGCATCATTAAAAGGAGTGTCTATGATGGCGGGAGGCAGTTCACATCTAAGCAACAGCTCTGGGAGGGTATTCTGTCCTCATGCAAAACAATTGAAGCAGAAACCATCCAAAACCTGACAAATTCAATGGACGAGAGAGTTCAGAAGCTCCTTTCGAACAAGGGGTCCTATGTGAAAATGTAACATCACCTAGAATAAAGTTTTGAGTTGAAAACTGTTTGATTTCAGTTTCTAACAACCTGCTAATGCTTATAATTTCAAAAATGACCATTTTTTTGGTCTTTATTAAAATGAAAAGGTTGATCGAAAAGTTTGGGGGATCTAAGAGTGTAGCAACCCAGTAGTCATGATTACTTCGAATTCTGACAATATGAGGGTCATGCTGCAGGTAGTGCAGCAAGAAGGCACTTATGTGTCTTGCGCATCTCGGAGCCCCAAAATTATTTTCCGGGCTAGATGCAGCTAAAAATTATTTTTAATTTTAAATCTGGTGAAGCTTATTATAGATGGCCTAATAGGATCAGTGCTGCACACTGCTACAAAGCCCAAATTATTTTCCAGTCAAGATACAGATAAACATGATTAGTAATTTGAAAGCTTAAAATGGTTGGTAGGGTGATTTTAACCAATCATCAAGCTTTTACTCTCCCCAGGATGACACAGGGGTAGAAAAGTCGTTTCGGATCCATGATTTGTTCATCTTTATGAACGTGAGTCTGTCTACATTATCAGTGGAGAGCCGCGTGCGCTTATCTGTCAGCACACCACCAGCAGCGCTGAACACACGTTCAGACAGAACGCTGGCTGCGGGGCATGACAAGATCTCCAAGGCGTAAGTGGCTAGCTCCGGCCATTTATCCAGATTGGAAGCCCAAAAAGAGCAAGGGTCCAGTGACACAGTCGTGGCTTCAATGTTTACTTGGAGATACTCCTGTACCATCGTCTCTAGGCGTTGACTATGTGTCAGACTTCTTGTCTCCTGTGGCCTTGCAAAGGATGGGCTAAAAAAGTGGTGAAATGATTCCGCAAAATTGATGTTACCAGCAGATACTGTGGTTCTGTTACGGTTTGAGTGCTGAACACTTGACGGTCCCACGGTTGGCAAGTTGGAACTGTGAGATTCACTACGTGCACCACTGGTATTTTGTGGAAAAGCACATGTAAGATTCTGCAACAGTCTCTGCTGATACTCCTGCATGCGTGCATCCCTTTCTATGGCAGGAATAATTTCTGCAAATTTACTTTTGTACCGGGGATCTAACAGTGTGGCAACCCAGTAGTCAGGATTATTTCTAATTCTCACAATTCGAGGGTCATGTTGCAGGTAGTGCAGCAAGAAGGCACTCATGTGTGTTGCGCATCCAGGAGCACCAAGTCCCTGTTGTGTTGGTGGCGAGGTAGCAATCATGCTTCCTTCCTCTGTCCTCTCCCCCCAACCTCGCACAACAGAAATGTGATCAAGTTCTCCCTCATCTGATGAGTCTTCCATCAGTTCGTCCTCCACTTCTTCCTGGGCTCCTGCACCTTCCTCACTAGTTTGGCTGCTACCATGCGCCCTGGTAAAATCATCTCCCCCACCCTCACATGCCTGCCGCCTTGGTGCTGCCGACCGTCTGGACCTTGCAGATGTTAGCCCTTCCGCATACAACTCCTCCTCCTCTACTTCCTCCACCTCCTCTTGTGCCACCACCTGACTCCGAATTCTGTTTAACATGTGCTCCAGCATGTAAATCACCGGAATAGTCATGCTGATAATGGCATCGTCAGCACTAAACATCTTCGTCGCCATTTCAAAACTGTGCAGAAGGGTGCATAGGTCCCTGATCTGAGACCACTCCTCCAGCGTGATTTGCCCCACCTCTGAATCTCGTTGGCCCAGGCTATACGTCAGAACGTATTGCACCAGGGCTTGTCGGTGCTGCCACAGTCGCTGCAACATGTGCAGAGTTGAATTCCACCGGGTAGGCACATCGCATTTTAGCCGGTGAAGTGGCAGGCCCAACGACTTCTGTAGAGATGTAAGTCGCTGAGCTGCGGGATGCGAACGGCGGAAGTGAGCACACAGCGACCGTGCCCTCTGCAGAAGGCCATCTAGTCTGGGATAGTGGGCTAAAAATTGCTGGACAACCAGGTTCAACACGTGAGCCATACAAGGCACGTGTGTGACATTGCCCCGGCGAAGGGCCGCACCCAGGTTTGCAGCATTGTCGCACACGGCCTTCCCTGGTTTCAGGTCCAGTGGAGACAACCATTCATGAAATTGGTTCTCCAGAGCTGACCACAACTCCTCAGCTGTGTGACTCACATTTCCCAGACATTTCAATGTAAAAACCGCCTGATGACGTTGAGCCCTACTGCCAGCATAGTAAGGAGGTGTGCAGGATCCCTTCTGCGCAGTTAGAAAGCTTGTGGCATGACCAGACAGCCTTTGGGTGCAGGTGGAAGACCGAGAGGAGGTTGAGGAGGCAGAAGCAGTGGAGGAAAAATGACAAAGAGGATTGACGCACAACTCGTGGGGACGGCAAGACTTGGACAGCAGCCCCTTGTCCTGCTGTCACCATAGTTACCCAGTGCCCAGTCAGCGACATGTAACGCCCCTGTCCATGCCTACTCGTCCAAGTGTCTGTGGTGAAATGCACCCTGTCACACACAGAGTTTCTCAAAGAAGCGGTGATGTTGTGTGCGACATGCTGGTGGAGCGCAGGCACACCTTTCTTTGAGAAGTAGTGCCGACTGGGCATCTGGTACTGGGGCACTGCGACGGACATAAGGTCTCGAAAATCCTCTGTGTCCACCAGGCGGAAAGGCAGCATTTCTGTAGCCAAGAGCTTGCAGATGGTGAAATTCAACCTCTTAGCTTTCTCATGGCTAGGAGGAAATGGTCTTTTACTTGTCCACATCTGAGGGACCGAGGGCTGGCTATTGTGCTTAGACGGGGTTGATAAGGGTGTCCCCGGCAAACTGCCGGTCTGTGAGGAAGATGCAGGCGGACATGTTAGGTTGCCTTGATCCAAAGGTGGTGCTATCGATGTCGGACAGCGCTCAAGACCAGCTGGTGTTACCACCTCCAAAGAAAATGATGACCTGCCAATCACGCTGGCTGTTGCGGGTAAAGAGGTGGCAGGTCTGCGCCCCAAAACAGGTGTGACTGCTGTCCCCCCAGTCACAGAGGATGAAGAGGCCGCGGATGCACAAGATATGGCAGACGGTGGTTGGCCCGGCCGGCTAGACCGCATTGTAGCACACTGAGCTTCCCACTGCAACTTATGCTTCATGTCCATGTGCCGGTTCATGCATGAAGTACTCAAACTATGTATTTTTTGGCCTCTACTTAGCTTTTGCTGACAAATGTTACAGATAACACGAGTTGGGTCATCTTTATCGACCTGAAAAAATGCCCAGGCTATGCAAGGCTTAGCACCCATGCGACCTGAAGAGCCACCACGACTTGTGGTGAGAGGCAGAGTTGTGTTTGAGGATGCAGTTGTTGACGTGCTTCCAGTACTACGTCTCTGTCCAGGAAGGCGCAACCTGACCTCGTCGTCACTAGCATCTTCCTCCACCTCCTCTGCTGACCTCATCTCTTGGCTGACTGTGGGTTGACAGTAAGTGGGATCTCCGACCTCATCATCATCACCCTGTGCGTTATCACACCCGTCGTCCTCAGAGCCAACCTGTTCCTGCCCTGACAAAAAACTAAAGTTGTCGCTCCAATCAGGTATTTGAGTCTTATCATCGTCTTCCTCATTGTCTCCACCAACAGGAGTTACAGTTTGGGAATGAGGGTCTACATTATGGTCAGAACCTTCTGCGTCTGGTCCTGGATCCGACTCATAAAGATTCTGGGCATCAGTGCAGATCATTTCCTCGTCTGGATTCACAGAAGCGCTGGAGTCGACCTCTGATTCCCAGGCTATAGTATGAGTAAACAGCTCTGCAGACTCAACCATCTGTTCTACCTCATACTCAGACGGGCAGCTGGAGATTTGGGAGCTGTGAGGAAGCAAGTGCGATTTGGGTGACACCTTTGAGGACTGGAGTATTTGTGATGTTGAAGTTGATGTGGAGGAGAGCCCACTTAAAGGAGCACTTGATATCCGTTGAAGCACCTGCTGTTTTTGTGCCTCATCTGGAATTTGTAGCGATTGGCGTGGCCGTAAGAAAGGGATCTTATCACATTGTCCGCTAAAAGAAGTAGACATTTTAGTTTGGCTGGAAGATGGTCTTTCTTCTGCACCTACCCCACGGACACAACCTTTTTTCCCCTTCCCAACACGCCTATTCCCCTTTCCACCAGCAGCAGGCCTTTTTCCACTCATTTTGGTGGTTAACTTATTCACAACTCTGGAGTTGTTTGCACAAAAAAACAATGGATGGTAACCGAGCAGAGCTGAGTGGCCAAACTGTGGTATTAGGCCAAAACTATTGGCTGGGTTAGATGCAGAAAAAAATTATTTTTAATTTGCAACCTGATGGAGGTCAGTATAGATGGACTAATAGACCAAGTCCCACACACCGCTAGAAGCCCAAATATTTTTTCAGAGCTAGATGCAGAAAATTTTTTTATTCAATTTGCAACCTGATGGACGTCAGTATAGATGGACTAATAGACCAAGTCCCACACACTGCTAGAAGCCCAAATATTTTTTCAGAGCTAGATGCAGAAAAAAATTATTTTTAATTTGCAACCTGATGGAGGTCAGTATAGATGGACTAATAGACCAAGTCCCACACACTGCTAGAAGCCCAAATATTTTTTCAGAGCTAGATGCAGAAAAAAATTATTTTTAATTTGCAACCTGATGGAGGTCAGTATAGATGGACTAATAGACCAAGTCCCACACACCGCTAGAACCCAAATATTTTTTCAGAGCTAGATGCAGAAAAAAATTATATTCAGTTTGCAACCTGATGGAGGTCAGTATAGATGGACTAATAGAATGATGCTATGCCCAAAAGATTTTACTTCACTAGGTGCAGTAAAAAAATTGGTATTCTATACACAGGTGGTATATCTTGCAACACAGATAGGCTACTCCACTGACTAACACACTCTGCAATAGGCCAAAAAGGATTAGCTTTGCTAGATTCAGCCAAATGCTGTGAAAAAAACTTGCACAGCACTGGCACAGACCTGCCTGGCAAAAACTGATGTAACCTAGTCCTGAAAAGGACTCCAATTACAATTAGTCTTTACTCCCACAATCTATCTATTTAAGAGCACAGACCTGCCTGATAAAAGTCATAGGAAATGCTGTAACCTAGTCCTTAAAAGGACTGCAATCACAACTATTCCCTACTCCCAAGCTATCTGTATATTTGTGCGAAAATTGGCTTGAAATTAACAAGGTATAGCGCACACAGCAACAGCGGTGCCGTCTAACACGCAGCTGCAGCAGTGAGAAAATGGTGGCGACGGGGAAAATGGCTTGGTCTTATAGGGCAAGGACATGTGACATACACTGCCAATCACACATGCCCTTGCTTGTGTGAAAAAAAGCACTTCGCTCCGTGTGTGCGCTGCTGATAAGCTGACAGATTGCACCTCCCCACTGCAAATGCGGGAAAGAGAAAAAAAAATGGAGATCTTCATTGTTCCTGCAGAGATCCATCCCCTGCCCCTCCCCCCGCCCCGCTGTACACTCAAACTGCGTATTAACATTAATTTTCATCATTACTGAGAAAAAATCCAGTTATGATTTCGGTGCACGAACAGTTATCGAACATAACCTCGAACAGCCGAATTTTTCTCAAATTGTTCGTGTTCGCCGACCGGCTCGAACACCGCCCAAAACAGCTCGAATTTGAGATTGGCGAACAGTTCGAGTAGAACAACGCTCATCTCTAGTGTTGACTGTGCAGACGGCACTTCCGAGCGCCAACTGGCGGTGTTGGAGCTCAGGGATAATACTGAAAACAGAGGAGCCAGAGGTGTAATTGGAGCAACTTTAAAATCTGTAGTAGTGAGTGTTATGATCTGCTACAGAGACTAAGAAAGGCAGGAGATCTGTCCCTACAATAGAACTAAACTAGATCCCTACGATGTAACGGGGAACCTGATCCTGCGATCAGACCCGCTAAAGTCCTCGGCTAGTCTGAACGCAGACCTATAGATGTGGGGGAGGGATCCCTACAAGTTCTAGGGACTGGAATAAGTTGGACACCTCCTAGCAGAAATAGTAGCAGTCAAAGACAAACACACAACAAAAAGCAAAGAGGTCATAAGGCCTAGCAAAACTAACAGAGTACGGCAATAGAGCAACAAGCTAGCTCAACAGTAGTAAATACAAATGAAGTCCAGCAAAGCCAGGAGGGCGGAGCCGGATTAAATAGGCAAAATGGTCATGTGACCAGCAAACTAAAAAAAAAACTAACAGAAGAGTTGTAACAGTACCCTCTCTTCTAAGAGGATCCTCCGGATCCCCTAGGCCCAGGCTTACCAGGAAACCTCCTGTGAAACGCTCGGACAAGTCTGGGGCAGAAACATCATCCGCCCTCACCCATGAGTTATCCTCAGGTCCGAAACCCTTCCAAGCGACGAGATACTGCAAACTCCCTCTATACCGTCTAGAATTTAGGATGCGGGAAATTTCATATTCCCCGTCCTCCACCACCGGAGGAACAGTAGCAGAGGCGTCACCATCCGACACAAAAGCTTTTTTCAACAGAGAAACATGAAACACCGGATTAATCCTCCAGGACGTAGGAACCTCCAGCCTAACAGCAGATTGGTTAACTATCTGAAGTACCTTAAAGGGCCCTACGAACTTGGGACCCAATTTTTTAGAAGGAATCCTCAATCGCAGATTCTTAGAGGACAACCAAACCATGTCACCAACAGCAAACAAAACCTTTTGCCGTTTCCTATCAAAGTACCTCTTAGATTTATTGTTAGCCTCCTGAAGATTACCACGCACATCCGTCCAAACTCTCTCCAAATCACCGGAAAAACTCTCCTCCTCAGGCACAGCCGAAACCAATTTGGAAAATGACCCAAAAGACGGATGTCTCCCAGAACAACAAAAAAAAGGCGAACACCCAGCAGAAGAGGATGTATGGTTGTTAAGAGCAAATTCAGCAAGTGGCAGAAACTCAGACCACCCCTCTTGATTGTCTGCCACAAAACAACGCAAGAACTGCTCAACATCCTGGTTCTTCCTTTCTGTCTGGCCATTAGACTCAGGATGATATCTGGATGAAAATGACAAATGAACTCCCAACCTGTCACAAAAGGCACGCAAAAAACAAACCACGAACTGAGGTCCCCTATCAGAAACAATGTCAGTAGGAACACCATGTAGTCTGACAATCTCCTTGACAAAGGCCTTAGCGAGTGTCTTAGCGCAAGGCAGTTTGATGAAGGGAACCAAGTGACACATCTTGCTAAAACGGTCCACGACCACCCAGATGACCGTGAAACCTTCAGAGGGAGGAAGGTCAGTAATAAAGTCCATAGCCAGATGTGTCCAAGGTGCACTAGGAACCTCCAGAGGGCAAAGCAACCCCACAGCAGGAGCATGCGAAGACTTGGATCTTGCACACACGGTACATCGGCGCACCCACTTAATGACTTCCTTCTGCCATCCAGGCCACCAAAAACTGCGACCCACAAGTCTCTTGGTCTCAGAAATTCCTGGATGACCTGCCAACCGAGACTCATGACACTCAACAAACAAATCTCTCCTAAAGGTCCTAGGCACAAACAACCTCCCATGGGGAGTGTTAGATGGTGCATTCTCCTGTGCTTTAACAATCTCATCCTCCAAAATGGAGTCCAAAGCAGCAATCACAACACCTTCTTGTAAAATGGTCTCCTCCTCCTCCTCAACACCGACCATGGGAGAAAAGCTGCGAGACAAAGCATCCCCTTTAACATTCTTGGTACCCGGGATGTAAGTAACGGAAAAATTAAACCGCGAGAAAAAAAGTGCCCACCTAGCCTGACGGGCATTCAAGCGCTTGGCAGCATCAAGATAGATCAGATTTTTATGATCAGTGAAAACCTGAACGGGAAATTCAGCACCTTCCAAGAGGTGACGCCAGTGTCCAAATGCGAGTTTAATCGCCAGCAATTCCCGATTACCAATATCGTAATTAAGTTCAGTCTCGGAAATTTTTTTTGAAAAAAAGGCACAGGGATGTACTCCATCCTTGTTTTCCTGAGACAACACCGCACCAACCCCCACCGAAGAAGCATCAACCTCAACCAAAAATGGCTTAGTCACATCAGGCTGCATAAGGATGGGAGCAGAGGTGAACCTCTCCTTTAAAAACACAAAAGCTTCAATGGCCTCAGAAGTCCACTGAACCGCATTAGCACCTTTCCTGGTGAGATCGGTCAGCGGTTTGACAATAATAGAAATTTTTTTTATGAATTTTCTGTAATAATTGGCGAAACCCAAAAACCTCTGTATCGATTTCAAACCAATAGGCCTAGGCCATTCCTGCACAGCTTGAACTTTAACCGGGTCCATCTCAAAACCTTCACTGGAGATAATGTAGCCCAAAAAAACTAATTCTCTGTACAGCGAACTCACATTTCTCCAGCTTAGCAAAAAGTGAATTGTCCATTAATAACTGTAATACCTCACGTACGCTCCGCCAATGAGACTCCAGATCCGGCGAATAAATCAAAATGTCATCCAAATACACAACCACATTTTTGCCGATTAAAGGTCTAAGGATATCATTAATAAGATTCTGAAAAAATGCTGGAGCATTGGTGAGACCAAAAGGCATAACCAGATTCTCAAAATGACCCACAGGAGTGTTAAAAGCAGTCTTCCATTCATCACCCTCCTTCATGCGCAACAAATTGTATGCCCCCCGGAGATCAATTTTAGAGAACCACTTGGCCCCCACTAACTGGTTAAATAAATCGGGAATCAATGGCAGTGGGTAAGGATTGCGTACAGTAATTTTATTAATCTCACGAAAGTCCAGACAAGGACGTAAACCGCCATCTTTTTTTTTTTTACAAAAAAAAAACCAACAGCCACAGGAGACTTGGAAGGCCTAATGTGACCGGCGGCCAAGCTTGTCTGTATGTATTCCTCCAAAGCCTTTCTCTCAGGAATAGTAAGATTAAATAAACGACTCTTAGGAAGAGTCGCTCCAGGGACAAATTCAATGGTACAATCATAGTCTCTATGGGGAGGCAAAACCTGCGACTCCTCCTCAGAAAAAACTCTCCAAAAATCCTGAATAGGTACAGGCAATTCCCCTCTATCCACAGCAGCAATGCGCCCGTTACAACACTTGTCATAACACTTAGGGCTCCAGGACTTAATTTCATTGGTAGACCAATCCAGTACAGGATTGTGCAATTTCAACCAGGGTAACCCCAATATTACTGGAGAAGGCAAATTATTCAATACCACCAAATCCAAATTCTCTTGATGAATACCATTAATAGTGAGGGGAAATTCACAGACCTTGTGAGTAACACTCTTCAAGGGAGAGCCATCGACAGAAACCACAGCAATAGGGGATGACAAAGTTTTAGGTTCTAATTTAAGTTTTTCCAAGAATCCCCCATCAATCACATTCAGAGTAGATCCACAATCCACAAATACCCGAAATTCAATTAATTCATCATGAGCAGCAGTAGTGGCAGATAGGAATACTCCCTTAGAATTTAGACAGGCAATACGGGCATGACTGACCATTTTTTTTTCTTTCTTCATACGAAGCACACAGCTTTTAATAAATTGACCAGAATTTCCGCAATAGAAACACAAGCCTTCAGAAAGTCGGCGGTCTTTTTCCTGAGAGCGGGGTGCAATCACCCCAATTTCCATCGGCTCTTCATTGTCAGCACAGAACCTCTCAGAACTCGAAGCTGACATAGCAGAGGATTTGCTCACATTAACCCTTTCACGCAGTCTCCTGTCCACCCGTATAGCTAATTGCATTGCCTCCTGCAAGTTTCCAGGTGTGGGATAAGCAATCAGTAAATCCTTTACCCTTTCACATAGCCCTGCAAGAAACAAGCTTTTCAAAGCAGAATCGTTCCACCCCACCTGGGCAGACCACCGACGGAAGTGAGAACAATATTTTTCCACATTACCTGATCCCTGCCTCAAACATCTTAATTCAGACTCAGCAGATGAGACACGATCAGGATCATCGTACAACAAACCCAAAGCAGAAAAAAAACTATCCACTGATCTAAAGCACGGATCACTAGGTTGGAGAGAGAAGGCCCATCCCTGAGGATCTTTGCGCAAAAGTGACATTATGAACCCTATGCGCTGTGATTCATCACCAGAGGATCCGGGTCTCAAACGAAAATATAATAGACAAGCATTTTTAAAAGAAAAAAAATCTTGTTGTTCACCAAAAAATAGATCAGGCAGACGTACCTTAGGTTCAACAAAATGCGCTCCAGAACAGCTACTCACGTGTTGTTGGAGCTTGGTCACCCTCAGAGAGAGTCCCTGCAAGCGTTAAGCCAAATCTTGCACCGAGACCATGATGGAAAACTGGAGGTCTTTCCTTAGAGAAAATTTTTTTTTTTTACTGGCTGGACTTACTGTTATGATCTGCTACAGAGACTAAGGAAAGGCAGGAGATCTGTCCCTACAATAGAACTAAACTAGATCCCTACGATGTAACGGGGAACCTGATCCTGCGATCAGACCCGCTAAAGTCCTCGGCTAGTCTGAACGCAGACCTATAGATGTGGGGGAGGGATCCCTACAAGATCTAGGGACTGGAATAAGTTGGACACCTCCTAGCAGAAATAGTAGCAGTCAAAGACAAACACACAACAAAAAGCAAAGAGGTCATAAGACCTAGCAAAACTAACAGAGTACGGCAATAGAGCAACAAGCTAGCTCAACAGTAGTAAATACAAATGAAGTCCAGCAAAGCCAGGAGGGCAGAGCCGGATTAAATAGGCAAAATGGTCATGTGACCAGCAAACAAAAAAAAAAACCTAACAGGAGAGTTGTAACAGTGAGAATGTGGACAGAGCAGGAGAAATTGCCGTCCGCACAGCAGGGGAACAGCTGACGTTACTGAACCCCAATAACATGGCAGCAAGTGTTGACTGTGCAGACGGCACTTCCGAGTGCCAACTGGCAGTGTTGGAGCCTAGGGATAATACTGAAAACAGAGGAGCCAGAGGTGTAATTGGAGCAACTTTAAAATCTGTAGTTGTGAGAATGTGGACAGAGCAGGAGAAATTGCCGTCTGCACAGCTGGGGAACAGCTGACGTTACTGAACCCCAATAACACGGCAGCAAGTGTTGACTGTGCAGACGGCACTTCCGAGCGCCAACTGGCGGTGTTGGAGCTCAGGGATAATACTGAAAACAGAGGAGCCAGAGGTGTAATTGGAGCAACTTTAAAATCTGTAGTAGTGAGAATGTGGACAGAGCAGGAGAAATTGCCGTCCGCACAGCAGGGGAACAGCTGACGTTACTGAACCCCAATAACACGGCAGCAAGTGTTGACTGTGGAGACGGCTCTTCCGAGCGCCAACTGGCGGTGTTGGAGCTCAGGGATAATACTGAAAACAGAGGAGCTAGAGGTGTAATTGGAGCAACTTTAAAATCTGTAGTAGTGAGAATGTGGACAGAGCAGGAGAAATTGCCGTCCGCACAGCAGGGGAGCAGCTGACGTTACTGACCCCCAATAACACGGCAGCAAGTATTGACTGTGCAGATGGCACTTCCGAGCGCCAACTGGCGGTGTTACAGCTCAGGGATAATACTGAAAACAGAGGAGCCAGAGGTGTATTTGGAGGAGGTTTTAAATCAGTAGTACAGTGGATGTGGACAGAGCAGGAGAAATTGCCGTCCGCACAGCAGGGGAACAGCTGACGTTACTGAACCCCAATGTCACGGCAGCAATTGTTGACTGTGCAGACAGCAATTCCGAGCGCCAACTGGCGGTGTTGGAGCTCAGGGATAATACTGAAAACAGAGGATCCAGAGGTGTAATTGGAGCAACTTTAAAATCTGTAGTAGTGAGAATGTGGACAGAGCAGGAGAAATTGCCGTCTGCACAGCTGGGGAACAGCTGACGTTACTGAACCCCAATAACACGGCAGCAAGTGTTGACTGTGCAGATGGCACTTCCGAGCGCCAACTGGCGGTGTTGGAGCTCAGGGATAATACTGAAAACAGAGGAGCCAGAGGTGTAATTGAAGCAACTTTAAAATCAGTAGTAGTGAGAATGTGGACAGAGCAGGAGAAATTGCCGTCCGCACAGCAGGGGAACAGCTGACGTTACTGAACCCCAATAACACGGCAGCAAGTGTTGACTGTGCAGACGGCACTTCCGAACGCCAACTGGCGGTGTTGGAGCTCAGGGATAATACTGAAAACAGAGGAGCAAGAGGTGTAATTGGAGCAACTTTAAAATCTGTAGTAGTGAGAATGTGGACAGAGCAGGAGAAATTGCCGTCTGCACAGCAGGGGAACAGCTGACGTTACTGAACCCCAATAACACGGCAGCAAGTGTTGACTGTGCAGATGGCACTTCCGAGCGCCAACTGGCGGTGTTGGAGCTCAGGGATAATACTGAAAACAGAGGAGCCAGAGGTGTAATTGGAGCAACTTTAAAATCAGTAGTAGTGAGAATGTGGACAGAGCAGGAGAAATTGCCGTCCGCACAGCAGGGGAACAGCTGACGTTACTGAACCCCAATAACACGGCAGCAAGTGTTGACTGTGCAGACGGCACTTCCGAACGCCAACTGGCGGTGTTGGAGCTCAGGGATAATACTGAAAACAGAGGAGCCAGAGGTGTAATTGGAGCAACTTTAAAATCTGTAGTAGTCAGAATGTGGACAGAGCAGGAGAAATTGCCGTCCGCACAGCAGGGGAACAGCTGACGTTACTGAACCCCAATAACACGGCAGCAAGTGTTGACTGTGCAGACGGCACTTCCGAACGCCAACTGGCGGTGTTGGAGCTCAGGGATAATACTGAAAACAGAGGAGCAAGAGGTGTATTTGGAGGAGGTTTTAAATCAGTAGTACAGTGAATGTGGACAGAGCAGGAGAAATTGCCATCCGCACAGCAGGGGAACAGCTGACGTTACTAAACCCCAATAACACGGCAGCAAGTGTTGACTGTGCAGATGGCACTTCCAAGCGCCAACTGGCGGTGTTGGAGCTCAGGGACTACAGTTCAGGTGGTAGAAACATGAACAGAACAGGAGACCTGGATACTGTTGCCAACCAATTATTTATTCTGGAAGAGGACTGGCAAATTCATGAGAGATCCAGGCCTTGTTCATTTTGAGAAAAGTAAGCTTTCAACGTTATCGGAGGATAGTCGCATGCGACGGTCTGTTAGTACACCACCTGCGGCACTAAAGACGCGTTCCGATAATACACTAGCAGCAGGGCAAGCTAGCACCTCCAATGCATACTGACTAAGCTCTGGCCATGTATCCAGCTTACAGACCCAAAACTTGAAGGGAGAAGAGCCGTCTGGGAGTACACTAAGAGGGCAAGACATGTAGTCTGTCACCATCTGACGGAAACGTTGCCTCCTGCTGACTGGAGCCGTCTGTGATGGTGTAGACATTTGTGGCGGCGGATACACAAAACTTTGCCACATTTCGGCCATACTGGTCTTGCCTTGTGCTGAGGCGCTGCTTCTGCTCCCTCTTTGTGCAGAGCTTCCTCCACTGCCTCGAGGCACTGAGCTGCTTTGTAAAGCACTAGCAGCACTGCTCTCGGTTGGAATGGAGAACATGATGGAATGCACCAGTGCGTCTTGGTACTCCCGCATTTTACGCTCCCGGTTCAACGGTGTTATGAGCCTTTGTAAGTTGTCCCGGTAGCGAGGATCTAGGATGGTGGACACCCAATAATCAGCCGTGTTGAGAATGTGGGCGATGCGGCGGTCGTTTCTCAGGCACTGCAGCATGAAATCAACCATGTGCTGCAGACTGCCAACTGGCCAAGAAACGCTGTCCCCTGCTTGAGGCGTGATCTCTGCCTGCTCTGCATCACCCCACCCTAGATACTGACTACTAGAGCATTGTGTACCTCCCTCCTCTGGATAGATGTCTTCCTCATCCATTGACTCCTCCTCATCCTCCTCACAAAGTGTCCCCTGCCTAGGCCTTTGTGAGGAACCACGTTGCGCAGACTGTAGAGAAGCAGATGGCATTTGTGACTCCTCATCCTCCACCTCTTCCAAAACCTCGTCCCTTAGTGCTTGCAGTGTTTTTTCAAGCAGGCAGATAAGGGGGATAGTCATGCTGACTAGTGCATCATCTGCACTCGCCATCCGCGTGGAATAATCGAAGGCACGCAAAACGTGGCAAATGTCCTTCATAGAGGCCCACTCAGTGGTGGTGAAGTGTGAACGGCGCGCACTGTGACTTGTTTGCGCCTGCTGCAGCTGGTACTCCATTACTGCTGCCTGCTGCTCACACAACCTCTCCAACATATGTAACGTTGAATTCCACATGGTGGGTAGGTCACATATGATGCGATGTTCCGGAAGACGTAATCGGCGCTGCAGAGCTGCAATGCGTGATCTTGCATTGCTGGAACGCCGCAAGTGAGCGCACTCTATGCGGACCTTGTGAAGCAGTGCATCAAGATCCGGATAGTCCCTCAAAAAACTCTGCACGACCAAGTTGAGCACATGTGCCAGACATGGGATGTGAGTGAGGTTGCCTAGGCCCAGAGCTGCCACCAGATTTCGGCCATTGTCACACACTACCATGCCTGGCTGGAGATTCGCTGGCACAAACCACACGTCGCTCTGCTGCTTGATGGCATTCCAGAGCTCCTGCGCTGTGTGGCTTCGATTCCCCAAAGAAATTAATTTTAATACGGCCTGTTGACGTTTGGCCACGGCTGCGCTCATATTGGTCACCATAACAGGTAACCGTTCACGGGTCGATGTGGAGGTAGACCGTGACGGCTCCTGCAGCGCTGATTCAGAGGAACTGGAGTATGAGGAGGAGTCAATGTGTACAGACTGGATTCCTGCAATCCTTGGAGTTGGCAGAACACGTACAGCGCCACTCAAGATCTGTACCCGGCTCCACAACATTTACCCAATGGGCAGTGAGGGAAAGGTAATGTCCCTGTCCATGCTTACTGGTCCACGCATCGGTGGTCAGGTGGACCTTGCTACTGACGGCGTTTTGTAGCGCATGTTTAATTTTTCCCTCCACATGATGTTGCAGGGCAGGGATGGCTTGCCTGCTGAAATAAAATCGGCTGGGCACGTTGTATTGTGGGACTGCCAATGCCATAAAGTTACGGAATGTGTCAGTCTCCACCAGCCTGAATGATAGCATTTCAAGGGCCAGTAGTTTAGCAATGCCAGAATTCAGAGCCTGTGCTCAGGGGTGGTTTGCCGAGTATGGGCGCCTTTTCTCCCATGCCTGTGCTAACGATGGCTGTAGACTGGCCTGGGAGTGTGAGGATGACTGGGAAAGTGTTGCTGTGGGTGGAATTACACTGTGTCTCTGTACAACAGTGCAAGAGATTCTTCCATGGCGATCCTGTGAGGAAGCCGAACCAGCTGTGTGTGAGCTGCAGGAAGAGGCTACAACACGAGCTGAAGAGGTGGTAGGTGGCGCTGTAGGTTGGCCTAGGTCTTCAGTGTGTTTTTGTAACTCCACCACGTGCTTGGTCCGCACATGTTTCCACATATTTGTGGTATTGAGGTTGCTGACACTTTTCCCTCTTTTCACCTTCTGATTACACAGCTTGCATTTGACAAAGCAAATGTCATCTGCAACTGTGTCAAAAAAGGACCAGGCACTGCAAGTCTTGGGAGCGCCTGCTTTGGATTTTGGAAGAGCCATGCTCCTAATGGGTGCTGAAGTGGAGGCTACAGGCAACCAAGTCTGCCCCCTCCCTCTCCCTCCTTTTTGGGCTGTTCGGGGAATCTCTTCCTCAGAGCTGCTCCCACCACCTTCCTGTCCCTCACGCCATGATGGGTCAAGGACCTCATCATCTACACCACCCTCTTCAAACAACTGCTTCTCCTGGGTAGTCTCGACAGCACAGTACGCACCAGAAAGTGGCACCTGAGTCTCATCATCAGATGCATACTGAGGTGTGCTGCTGACCATAGGCACTGGCCCACGCGCCTCTTCAGATTCAGAGAAACAAAACGGTTGCGCATCACTGCATACTACCTCTTCTTCAAATTCTTGAATTCTGCTTGGCTGGTCCCCTCTTTCCAAGCCAAGAGATTCAGAGAACAGAAGTAGAGATGGCTCCTGTGCAGGGCTCTCTGACTGCCTGGGCAATTTGGCAGGTGGTGAAGAGACAGATGGGTGCTCTTCAGTGCTCAGGACCTGAGAGGATCTGGAACTAATTGAAGTCGATGCGTTAGCTGCCATCCATCCGACAACGGCTTCAATTTGGTCCTCGCGCATCAGTGGGGTACGGCTAGCTCCTACAAAGCTGCGCATAAAGGACTGTTCCCTGGTAAAACTGGGGGATGCTGAGTCACTGGTGCCCGCAGCAAGCACAGAATCCCCACGTCCTCTCCCTGCAGGCACAGAATCCTCACGTCCTCTCCCTGCAGAAACTCCACGCCCATGCCCACGCCCACGACCACATGTCTTACTCCCTGCCTTCTTCATCTTGGTAGACTGATAAAGATAGGCAGAAAAGTACTAAGGGCTTAGTGTGCTTATTCCTGAACAGCTGCTAACAGGTATAAGAAACACTAATTTTATAAAGTGTGGACTAGACTTTAATATGAGCTAATGTGGCCTACACAACTGTAAAGTGGAGTGTTTGGTGAACTTTATTTAGGTTTTTTTTGTCACAAAAAGACACTGGATGTGCCTAAAGATGTAATAACGATAGTATCACAAACTTTTTGAAGCTATTACAATGTAGGAAGGTAACCTACAATGCAATAGATGAGGCTGCAAAAAGTAGGCTAATACTAATCTGGCTGGGGCTGCAGGGCCCAATGCTGCAGAAAGGCTCCTCTAACTACTCCTATATAGTGTGTTTGGAACCAATTTAGCTGAATACGGATGGAACCACCACACTAATAGGAGAAATCAGGAAAAATTGTGAATTGGCAAAAAAGGACAATGTATGAGGCAGTGACACACACTGAGTGCACTACAACCAGACGTGGTTGAAGCACACACTACAGGGTGAGCTGCACTCACACACCAGACCTTGCAGACAGCGGTGAACAGTACAGATTAGTGTTGAGCCACCCCCGTAGTGTTCGAGTTCGGTTCGGTTCGTCGAACACCCGTGTGTTCGCCGAACTGTTCGTCGAACTGTTCGTCGAACACCTTCGAACACCGTTAAAACCAATGGCAGGCAAACAAAAACACATAGAAACACATAGAAAACACCTTCAAAGGTGTCCAAAAGCTGACAAACTGCTCAGAAGACACAACTAACACATGGAAAAGTGACAAGTACATATAGTCTTGCGAAAAGAAAAGAGGTGGAGGAGTAAAAGGAGAGGGAGACACAGGTATAGGCATGTCATGCCCTTCTAAAATCCAAAAAGTGAGAAGCCGACACGTTCAGTCCGCTCCTGCCCGTGCCACCTCCGTGTCGCCGGGTTTGTGCCAGAGCCGCGGTGAACCCGGACGGCCAGCCCCCCTCTCCCAATACTGGTGCCTGTCCGCTGGTGGGTCGAGCGAGCCCCCCTGTGGTGGAGGCAGCTCTAAGCTTTTTAATTTAAATTGTCTCTCTAATTTGAATGAATACACTTTAAATCCATTTACAAGGATCTATTGAAGGGCAAGTCTCATGCCAGCAGCCGCGTAATTCCAGCTCCAGTAGCGTCCACTAAAGCTGCTGCAGAAAAAAAGCTTTTATAAGGATCGAGCTCGGCTGTCCACCGCAAGGCATCCTACTGCCAGTCCCAGCCCCTATGCCTTGGGGTGCCTCCTGATGCTCTTCACTGAGTATCCCGTGGTCCCGAAGCATTTCCTTTGAAAAAATTAAGTGTCCAAATTACAGGTGGTGTAGCTTGCTTAACAGCCGGGATAATCCGCTGACTAGCAGACACTGCTACTAGGCACAAAGTATTTCCTGGGCTAGATGCAGTTAAAAATTTGTAATTAGATACTCTCGCTGGATGCTGAGAAAGCATTCCATAGAGTATCCTTGCACGCCATATATGATTCTCTTAAAAAGCTTGGGGTAGGGGTCTAGGGGACCCTTTTATAGCCAAAATCACAGCCCTGTATCACAATACGTCACATAGGCTGAAGATTAATGGAACTGTAGCACCCCGAGGGCTCGGTTGCTACAGAGGTATTGCACCTCACCCAGAGGTGTGATATCTCACTCTCAGGTAAGGATGGAGTGTGGATCAGGACCCGACACCTGCATGCATTACACCACATTGCCGTGGGGCAGGGCAACCAATATGCCTCTGAGATGGGCACGACAGTCCCTGTCCCTGGCTGGAGTGGGGGGAGGGAACACTGAGGAAGGGGAAACCTGTAGTGCAGGAGCAGGGAGGAAGCAGTTCCTGGGTGCATTGAGAAGGGAGTATAAAAGGTGGGCACCATCTTAGTTCAGTGCAGAGAAGTCTGAGCAGAAGTGGCAGGGAGCAGGGGCTCTGCATGAGCTCTGCTCCGGAGGCGGGCCTAGTAACAGAGGCCCAGGCCTGGAAGAGGGAGAAGGAAGGAAGAGGAGCGGAGAAGGCTCCAGGAATGAGGAATGAAGGGATCGAAGGGGTGCGGACGGGTGAGTCGCCACCGCACGCCCGAATCCACCTGCGTGGAGGGGTCAGGCCAAAGGGGGAGACCGGTCCCCGAAACTAGTGGAGGCAGGAAACGACCCTCAGCTAGAAACCGGAGGCTGTGACATTTTATGTGGCGCAGCCCCTCGCTAAACCTGCTCGGAAGGCACCACACAGGGTCAGGGAAACTGGTGCCAAGTTTACCAAGAGGAGGCCCGGGGCAGCCGGACAGAAGGGTTGGTAAGAAAGGCCAGACAAAGGACACACAAAGGGGGTCCTGTGAAGCGCTCCAAAGTTATCTGGGAGTTGTCTGAGCCCCTCACCTGGTGAGCACAGTACGACGTGGGCAGCCGTTACCTGCAGACGTGGTCTGGATAATAAGAACTGTGAGTAAAGGCCCTGGACTGCATCATTGACTCCGTGTCGTTACTGCTGCTGCCCTGCACCATCACCCCCATCATCCGCATACACTGCCCTGAGGCTATACTCCTCCCTTGGGGAGTTATGCTACGCTCTGCTGCACCCACAACACCAGCCTCAGCGGTCTGCCCGGCAGCGGCGGTTCACTCTGACCGCAATCCACGGGTGGCGTAGTCAGACATTTAAACATCAAAACCACATAAATAGTTCCGCCACTGGTTTGACCACCCTGAGCCACGGAACCGGGTCGCCGCCACGAAGACTACAACCACCAGCATCCACCAAAAAGGGTCCGGCTCCGGGTGTCCCAAGGCCCAGGGGGTGCATCAGAACATTTTCATCACCTTTCACAATCACCAATGGGACAAGGCAGGGATGTCCTCTGTCCCCTCTCTTATACATCCTAGTGACGGAGCACCTGCTCTCATCAATTCGCCATAACCCCAATATTAGGTGGATTGAGGTGTAAGGCACCGAGTACAAGTGCTCTCTATTTGCTGATGATGTCCTAGTATATATCACTCAATCACATATATCCATCCATGCTGTTATGGCTGAAATAGATCACTTTGTTACATGGCCAAATTTTAAAATCAATGCAGCGAAGTCTGAGGCCCTCGAAGTCTCCCTCCCCAAATCCATATAGGATTCCATCCAGTCCAACTTTCACTTTGCCTGGCCCTCACAGGGTATCAAATACTTAGGAATTCCTATTCATAGAGACCTCTCCCATCTATGTTATCTTAATTTTGGGCCCTTTATTGAACAACTCCATACAGACCACGGTTGGCAAGTTAGAACTGTAAGATTCACTACGTGAACCACTGGTGTTTTGTGGAAAAGCACATGTACACTGTGTTCCAAATTATTATGCATGAAGTGTTTAGGATTGATAAGGGAAGAATTTGTTTGTTTGTCAGTTAAACTCATTGATGGTGATGTGTGTCAGGGCTCTTTATATCACTGTAAGCAATTGCAGACACCTGTGCTAATTAGTTTGGCAGGTGTGTCCAATGAAAGGCAAGACTACTTAAGAAGGCTGTCTCACATTATTAAGCAGCCTACATTTTCTGCCAAAATGGGAAAGAAAAAGGATGTGTCGACTGCTGAGAAGCAACAAATTGTGGAGTGTTTAGGTCAAGGCATGACTACAATCAACATTGTGCGATGATCAGAATGAGGTGTCTTGGCAATCAAGTATATAGCTGATTCACAGTACACATGTGTGCGTGCTGATAAGGGCAAATTGAGGACTCTTTCCTACAGGCAATTACGTCAGGTTAAAAGAGCAGCGGCAAAAAAAGCCTTGTCATAGCAGCAGACAAGTTTTTGAAGCTGCTGGTGCCTCCAACGTCCCCCGAACAACAAGATGCAGGGTCCTTCAGAGGTTTGCAGCTGTGCATACGCCATCCTGTCGACCTCCTCTATCCACTTCAGACAAGCAGAAATGGCTCCAGTGGGCCAAACATTACATGAAGACTGATTTCAAAACTGTTTTGTTCACGGATGAGTGCCGTGCAGCGCTCGATGGTCCAGATGGATGGAGTGGAGGATGGCTGGTTGATGGACACCCCACGCAAACACGGCTACAGCGCCAACAAGGAGGAGGTGGAGTAATGTTTTGGGCTGGAATCATGGGGAGAGAGATTGTCGGCCCCTTTAGGATCCCTGAAGGCGCTAAAGATGAACTCCATAATGTATGTGGATTTCTCAAACAGCACTTCCTGCCATGGTTCAAGAAGAAGAACCGTGTATTTCACAGCAAGATCATTTTTTTGCATGATAATGCACCATCTCATGCTGCACATAAAACATCTGCATCTCTGGCTGATATGGGCATAAAATGGGACAAACTTATGGTGTGACCCCCATGCTCCCCTGACCTCTACCCCATTCAGAACCTCTGGAGCATCTTCAAAAGGAGGGTCTATGATGGCGGGAGGCAGTTCACATCTAAGCAACAGCTCTGGGAGGGTATTCTGTCCTCATGCAAAACAATTGAAGCAGAAACCATCCAAAACCTGACAAATTCAATGGACGAGAGAGTTCAGAAGCTCCTTTCGAACAAGGGGTCCTATGTGAAAATGTAACATCACCTAGAATAAAGTTTTGAGTTGAAAACTGTTTGATTTCAGTTTCTAATAACCTGCTGATGCTTATAATTTCAAAAATTACCATTTTTTTGGTCTTTATTAAAATGAAAAGGTTGATCGAAAAGTTTGGGGGATCTAAGAGTGTGGCAACCCAGTAGTCATGATTACTTCGAATTCTGACAATATGAGGGTCATGCTGCAGGTAGTGCAGCAAGAAGGCACTTATGTGTCTTGCGCATCTCGGAGCCCCAAAATTATTTTCCGGGCTAGATGCAGCTAAAAATTATTTACAGATAAACATGATAAGTAATTTGAAAGCTTAAAACGGTTGGTAGGGTGATTTTAACCAATCATAAAGCTTTTACTCTCCCCAGGATGACACAGGGGTAGAAAAGTCGTTTCGGATCCATGATTTGTTCATCTTTATGAACGTGAGTCTGTCTACATTATCAGTGGAGAGCCGCGTGCGCTTATCTGTCAGAACACCACCAGCAGCGCTGAACACACGTTCAGACAGAACGCTGGCTGCGGGGCATGACAAGATCTCCAAGGCGTAAGTGGCTAGCTCCGGCCATTTATCCAGATTGGAAGCCCAAAAAGAGCAAGGGTCCAGTGACACAGTCATGGCTTCAATGTTTACTTGGAGATACTCCTGTACCATCGTCTCTAGGGGTTGACTATGTGTCAGACTTCTTATCTCCTGTGGCCTTGCAAAGGATGGGCTAAAAAAGTGGTGAAATGATTCTGCAAAATTGATGTTACCAGCAGATACTGTGGTTCTGTTACGGTTTGAGTGCTGAACACTTGACGGTCCCACGGTTGGCAAGTTGGAACTGTGAGATTCACTACGTGCACCACTGGTGTTTTGTGGAAAAGCACATGTAAGATTCTCCAACAGTCTCTGCTGATACTCCTGCATGCGTGCATCTCTTTCTATGGCAGGAATAATTTCTGCAAATTTACTTTTGTACCGGGGATCTAACAGTGTGGCAACCCAGTAGTCAGGATTATTTCTAATTCTCACAATTCGTGGGTCATGTTGCAGGTAGTGCAGCAAGAAGGCAGTCATGTGTGTTGCGCATCCAGGAGCACCAAGTCCCTGTTGTGTTGGTGGCGAGGTAACAATCATGCTTCCTACCTCTGTCCTCTCCCCCCAACCTCGCACAACAGAAATGTGATCAAGGTCTCCCTCATCTGATGAGTCTTCCATCAGTTCGTCCTCCACTTCTTCCTGGGCTCCTGCACCTTCCTCACTAGTTTAGCTGCTACCATGCGCCCTGGTAAAACCATCTCCCCCACCCTCACATTCCTGCCGCCTTAGTGCTGCCGACCTTCTGGACCTTGCAGATGTTAGCCCTTCCGCATACAACTCCTCCTCCTCTACTTCCTCCACCTCCTCTTGTGCCACCACCGGACTCCGAATTCTGTTTAACATGTACTCCAACATGTAAATCACTGGAATAGTCATGCTGATAATGGCATCGTCAGCGCTAAACATCTTCGTCGCCATTTCAAATCTGTGCAGAAGGGTGCATAGGTCCCTGATCTGAGACCACTTCTCCAGCGTGATTTTCCCCACCTCTGGATCTCGTTGGCCCAGGCTATACGTCAGAACGTATTGCACCAGGGCTTGTCGGTGCTGCCACAGTCGCTGCAACATGTGCAGAGTTCAATTCCACCGGGTAGGCACATCGCATTTTAGCCGGTGAAGTGGCAGGCCCAACGACTTCTGTAGAGATGTAAGTCGCTGAGCTACGGGATGCGTACGGCGGAAGTGAGCACACAGCGACCGTGCCCTCTGCAGAAGGCCATCCAGTCTGGGATAGTGGGCTAAAAATTGCTGGACAGCCAGGTTCAACACGTGAGCCATACAAGGCACGTGTGTGACATTGCCCCGGCGAAGGGCCGCACCCAGGTTTGCAGCATTGTCGCACACGGCCTTCCCTGGTTTCAGGTCCAGTGGAGACAACCATTCATGAAATTGGTTCTCCAGAGCTGACCACAACTCCTCAGCTGTGGGACTCACATTTCCCAGACATTTCATAGTAAAAACCGCCTGATGACGTTGAGCCCTACTGCCCGCATAGTAAGGAGGTGTGCAGGATCCCTTCTGCGCAGTTAGAAAGCTTGTGGCATGACCAGACAGGCTTTGGGTGCAGGTGGAAGACCGAGAGGAGGTTGAGGAGGCAGAAGCAGTGGAGGAACTTTGACATAAAGAGGACTGACGCACAACTCGTGGGGACTGCAAGACTTGGACAGCAGCCCCTTGTCCTGCTGTCACCATAGTTACCCAGTGCCCAGTCAGCGACATGTAATGCCTCTGTCCATGCCTACTCGTCCAAGTGTCTGTGGTGAAATGCACCCTGTCACACACAGAGTTTCTCAAAGAAGCGGTGATGTTGTGTGCGACATACTGGTGGAGCGCAGGCACACCTTTCTTTGAGAAGTAGTGCCGACTGGGCATCTGGTACTGGGGCACTGCGACGGACATAAGGTCTCGAAAATCCTCTGTGTCCACCAGGCGGAAAGGCAGCATTTCTGTAGCCAAGAGCTTGCAGATGGTGAAATTCAACCTCTTAGCTTTCTCATGGCTAGGAGGAAATGGGCTTTTACTTGTCCACATCTGAGGGACCGAGGGCTGGCTATTGTGCTTAGACAGGGTTGATAAGGGTGTCCCCGGCAAACTGCCGGTCTGTGAGGAAGATGCAGGCGGACATGTTAGGTTGCCTTGATCCAAAGGTGGTGCTATCGATGTCGGACAGTGCTCAACACCAGCTGGTGTTACCACCTCCAAAGAAAATGATGACCTGCCAATCACGCTGGCTGTTGCGGGTAAAGAGGTGGCAGGTCTGCGCCCCAAAACAGGTGTGACTGCTGTCCCCCCAGTCACAGAGGATGAAGAGGCCGCGGATGCACAAGATATGGCAGACGGTGGTTGGCCTGGCCGGCTAGGCCGCATTGTAGCACACTGAGCTTCCCACTGCAACTTATGCTTCATGTCCATGTGCCGGTTCATGCATGAAGTACTCAAACTATGTATTTTTTGGCCTCTACTTAGCTTTTGCTGACAAATGTTGCAGATAACACGAGTTGGGTCATCTTTATCGATCTGAAAAAATGCCCAGGCTATGCAAGGCTTAGCACCCATGCGACCTGAAGAGCCACCATGACTTGTGGTGAGAGGCAGAGTTGTGTTTGAGGATGCAGTTGTTGACGTGCTTCCAGTACTACGTCTCTGTCCAGGAAGGCGCAACCTGACCTCGTCGTCACTAGCATGTTCCACCACCTCCTCTGCTGACCTCATCTCTTGGCTGGCTGTGGGTTGACAGTAAGTGGGATCTCCAACCTCATCATCATCACCCTGTGCGTTATCACACCCGTCGTCCTCAGAGCCAACCTGTTCCTGCCCTGACAAAAAACTAAAGTTGTCGCTCCAATCAGGTATTTGAGTCTCATCATCGTCTTCCTCATTGTCTCCACAAACAGGAGTTACAGTTTGGGAATGAGGGTCTACATTATGGTCGGAACCTTCTGCGTCTGGTCCTGGATCCGACTCATAAAGATTCTGGGCATCAGTGCAGATCATTTCCTCGTCTGGATTCACAGAAGCGCTGGAGTCGACCTCTGATTCACAGGCTATAGTATGAGTAAACAGCTCTGCAGACTCAACCATCTGTTCTACCTCAAACTCAGACGGGCAGCTGGAGATTTGGGAGCTGTGAGGAAGCAAGTGCGATTGGGGTGACACCTTTGAGGACTGGAGTATTTGTGATGTTGAAGTTGATGTGGAGGAGAGCCCACTTAAAGGAGCACTTGATATCCGTTGAAGCACCTGCTGTTTTTGTGCCTCATCTGGAATTTGTAGCGATTGGCGTGGCCGTAAGAAAGGGATCTTATCACATTGTCCGCTAAAAGAAGTAGACATTTTAGTTTACCTGGAAGATGGTCTTTCTTCTGCAGATGTTACTGTTGCATTAACACCTACCCCACGGACACAACCTTTTTTCCCCTTCCCAACACGCCTATTCCCCTTTCCACCAGCAGCAGGCCTTTTTCCACTCATTTTGGTGGTTAACTAATTCACAACTCTGGAGTTGTTTGCACAAAAAAACAATGGATGGGAACCGAGCAGAGCTGAGTGGCCAAACTGTGGTATTAGGCCAAAACTATTGGCTGGGTTAGATGCAGGAAAAAATTATATTCAATTTGCAACCTGATGGAGGTCAGTATAGATGGACTAATAGAACAAGTCCCACACACAGCTAGAAGCCCAAATATTTTTTCAGAGGTAGATGCAGAAAAAAAATATATTCAGTTTGCAACCTGATGGAGGTCAGTATAGATGGACTAATAGAGAAAGTCCCACACACTGCTAGAAGGCCAAATAATTTTTCAGAGCTAGATGCAGACAAAAAATTATTTTGAATTTGCAACCTGATGGAGGTCAGTATAGGTGGACTAATAGAACAAGTCCCACACACTGCTAGAAGGCCAAATATTTTTTCAGAGCTAGATGCAGAAAAAAATTATATTCAGTTTGCAACCTGATGGAGGTCACTATAGATGGACTAATAGAACAAGTCCCACACACAGCTAGAAGCCCAAATATTTTTTCTGAGCTAGATGCAGAAAAAAATAATATTCAGTTTGCAACCTGATGGAGGTCTGTATAGATGGATTAATAGAACAAGTCCCACACACAGCTAGAAGCCCAATATTTTTTCAGAGGTAGATGCAGAAAAAAAATATATTCAGTTTGCAACCTGATGGAGGTCAGTATAGATGGACTAATAGAGAAAGTCCCACACACTGCTAGAAGGCCAAATATTTTTTCAGAGCTCGATGCAGACAAAAAATTATTTTTAATTTGCAACCTGATGGAGGTCAGTATAAATGGACTAATAGAGAAAGTACCACACACTGCTAGGAGGCCAAATATTTTTTCAGAGCTAGATGCAGAAAAAAATTATTTTTAATTTGCAACCTGATGGAGGTCAGTATAGATGGACTAATAGAGAAAGTCCCACACACTGCTGGAAGGCCAAAAATTTTTTCAGAGCTAGATGCAGAAAAAAATTATATTCAGTTTGCAACCTGATGGAGGTCAGTATAGATGGACTAATAGAACAAATCCCACACACAGCTAGAAGCCCAAATATTTTTTCAGAGGTAGATGCAGATAAAAATTATTTTTAATTTGCAACCTGATGGAGGTCAGTATAGATGGACTAATAGAGAAAGTCCCACACACTGCTAGAAGGCCAAATATTTTTTCAGAGCTAGATGCAGGCAAAAAATTATTTTTAATTTGCAACCTGATGGAGGTCAGTATAGATGGACTAATAGAGAAAGTCCCACACACTGCTAGAAGGCCAAATATATTTTCAGAGCTAGATGCAGATAAAAATTATTTTTAATTTGCAACCTGATGGAGGTCAGTATAGATGGACTAATAGAGAAAGTCCCACACACTGCTAGAAGGCCAAATATTTTTTCAGAGCTAGATGCAGAAAAAAATTATATTCAGTTTGCAACCTGATGGAGGTCAGTATAGATGGACTAATAGAACAAGTCCCACACACAGCTAGAAGCCCAAATATTTTTTCAGAGGTAGATGCGGATAAAAATTATTTTTAATTTGCAACCTGATGGAGGTCAGTATAGATGGACTAATAGAGAAAGTCCCACACACTGCTAGAAGGCCAAATATTTTTTCAGAGCTAGATGCAGATAAAAATTATTTTAATTTGCAACCTGATGGAGGCCAGTATAGATGGACTAATAGAGAAAGTCTCACACACTGCTAGAAGGCCAAATATTTTTTCAGAGCTAGATGCAGACAAAAAATTATATTCAGTTTGCAACCTGATGGAGGTCAGTACAGATGGACTAATAGAACAAGTCCCACACACAGCTAGAAGCCCAAATATTTTTTCAGAGGTAGATGCAGATAAAAATTATTTTTAATTTGCAACCTGATGGAGGTCAGTATAGATGGACTAACAGAGAAAGTCCCACACACTGCTAGAAGGCCAAATATTTTTTCAGAGTTAGATGCAGACAAAAAATTATTTTGAATTTGCAGCGTGATGGAGGTCAGTAAAGATGGACTAATAGAACAAGTCCCACACACTGCTAGAAGGCCAAATATTTTTTCAGAGCTAGATGCAGAAAAAAATTATATTCAGTTTGCAACCTGATGGAGGTCAATATAGATGGACTAATAGAACAAGTCCCACACACTGCTAGATGCCCAAATATTTTTTCAGAGCTAGATGCAGAAAAAAATTATATTCAATTTGCAACCTGATGGAGGTCAGTATAGATGGACTAATAGAATGATGCTATGCCCAAAAGATTTTACTTCACTAGGTGCAGTAAAAAAATTGGTATTCTATACACAGGTGGTATATTTTGCAACACAGATAGGCTACTCCACTGACTAACACACTCTGCAATAGGCCAAAAAGGATTAGCTTTGCTAGATTCAGCCAAATGCTGTGAAAAAAACTTGCACAGCACTGGCACAGACCTGCCTGGCAAAAACTGATAGGAACTGATGTAACCTAGTCCTGAAAAGGACTGCAATTACAATTAGTCTTTACTCCCACAATCTATCTATTTAAGAGCACAGACCTGCCTGAAAATAGTCGTAGGAAATGCTGTAACCTAGTCCTTAAAAGGACTGCAATCACAACTATTCCCTACTCCCAAGCTATCTGTAGATTTGCGCGAAAATTGGCTTGAAATTAACAAGATATAGCGCACACAGCAACAGTGGTGCCATCTAACACGCAGCTGCAGCAGTGAGAAAATGGTGGCGACGGGGAAAATGGCTTGGTCTTATATGGCAAGGACATGTGACATACACTGCCAATGACACATGCCCTTGCTTGTGTGAAAAAAAGCACTTCGCTCCGTGTGTGCGCTGCTGATAGGCTGACAGAGTGCACCTCCCCACTGTAAATGTGGGAAAGAGAAAAAAAAATGGAGATTTTCATTATTCCTGCAGAGATCCATCCCCTGCCCCTCCCACCACCCCGCTGTACACTCAAACTGCGTATTAACATTAATTTTCATCATTACTGAGAAAAAATCCAGTTATGATTTTGGTGCACGAACATTTATCGAACATAACCTCGAACAGCCGAATTTTTCTCAAATCGTTCGTGTTCACCGAACGGCTCGAACACCGCCCAAAACAGCTCGAATTTGAGATTGGCGAACAGTTCGAGTAGAACAACGCTCATCTCTAGTACAAATGCAGAGCACTGTGCACTAGCGCTGCAAGACCAAAAAAATGTCTCTATCTACTCCTATATAGTGTGTTTGGAACCAATTTAGCTGAATACGGATGGAACCACCACACTAATAGGAGATATCAGGAAAAATTATGAATTGGCAAAAAAGGACAATGTATGAGGCAGTGACACACACTGAGTGCACTACAACCAGACGTGGTTGAAGCACACACTACAGGGTGAGCTGCACTCACACACCAGACCTTGCAGAAAGCGGTGAACAGCACAGAGAACTGTGCACTAGCACTGCAAGGCACGGCGATTTATAAAGTAGCTTGGGTAAAGCAGAATAGACCAAATAGGTAGCTAAAACTGTCCCTCAGAACAACAGCGTCCTATCCCTAACTGAATTCACAGCAGAGTGAGCTCAAAATGGCGGCGGCGGCTTTTATAGTGCATCATGACATCATTTCAGCAGCTAATCACAGCCATGCCATTAGTTAAGATGCCTACTTGCCTAATAGGATGTGCCCACACTTCTTAGGATCCTCATTGGCTGAATAAAATGAAAATGGCTCATTGCATTATGGGAACTTCCGATTCCGGTATACGATATTGCAAAAGTATCGGAATTAAGTATCGGAATTCCAATACCGTGAATATCAGCCGATACCCGATATTTCAGTATCGGAATGCTCAACCCTACTCCCAAGTCTCCAGCTGCCAGTCTGAGTATGGTGTAACACAGATGGTTGAGTCTGCACAGCTGTTTACTCATACTATAACCTGGGAAATGGAGTTCTGCTCCAGAGCTTCTGTTAATCCAGATGAGGAAATGATCTGCACTGATGCCCAGTATCTTTATGAGTCGATCCAGGACCATATGAAGAAGGTTCTGAGCATAATGTAGACCCTCTTTCCCAAACTATAACTCCTGTTGGTGGAGACAATGATGAAGACGATGATGAGACTCAAATACCTGATTGTAGTGACAACTTGACTTTTTGGTCAGGGCAGGAAGAGGTTGGCTCTGAGGACGACGGGTGTGAGAACACACAGGGTGATGATGACGAGGTTGGAGATCCCACTTACTGTCAACCCACAGTCAGCCAGTCGATGAGGTCAGCAGAGGAGGTGGAGGAGGATGTGACTAGCCCAGGGGATGGGGATGACATGGTACGCAGGCCTTTGCCTGGCCTTTGGGCTGTCGCGGGGGTAGGCTCCTGGGCCCGTACCCTGGGATCAGTCTTTAAAAGGGTGGATAATTGTTAATTTTATAAGAGTTTGTGACGTCACCTCTGGTATCTGGTGAGAAGCACCACCGCTGCAGTAGTCCATTGAGGCTGGTGATAAGGCAGCTCGATGGTATAGCTCCCCACAGGTGGAGCTAGGCCTCAGAAAAGCGTATGCAGGGGGAATGCAGGACAGGCGTGACCCAGCTGGGTCAGAACAAGAACGGGAACGGACACGGTAGTCACTTCAGTACCTTTTACTGGTGGAAATTCAGGCACTTCCCGGAGCACTGTAGGGTGAAGGGTGCATATCAGGATCCTCCCCAATGAACGGGTGTAGGGCCTCCAGTTTCTTGCCTCTGCGTAGTAAGTTTCTGACCTGCCTGGAGCTAGGCCTAACATTATCTGTGTCCTGCGCTGACTGACCTTGTGGTAGGGCTTTGTCTTGGAGTTCACGCTCCCAGTATGCGGGGCCTCAGCTTCTCCTGGCTCTGTTATGTATCAGCACCTTAGCGATCCTGGGACTTGTTGTTCTCCAGGGATTCCGGTTATGCCTTACTGGGTCATAGAGATCCCGGTAAGCTCGGATCCGGTGTCCGGTAATTGCTTCAGGGTGAGCTGGTTAAGCTCCTCTGCGCCCTATGTACTAATTCTCCACTCGCCTTCGGCCTACTCGGGCCCTAACTAGGGTATACACACTAACGGCAACTTGCCGCGCTTCAACGATCTTATGGTGCCGGCACACCTTAAGCTCTAACTGGGCTCCCTGAATCTAGCTAACAGGAGCCTCATGCTCCACTGCTGAACTATTAACTGAGTTCTCTAGACTAGATTGAGCTCCACTGCAGACTGACCTCTTTTAGGCTTCTCTACTGCAGGAACTCTTCAGAGGAAATGAACTGCCTAGCTCCACCTTCCCTATTTATATACCTAATGGGCTCCCTCTGCTGGTCTGAGGAGGAAGGTGGAGATGTATATATGAGATACTATAACCTGGGAAACGGAGGTCTGCTCCAGAGCTTCTGTTAATCCAGACAAGGAAATGATCTGCACTGATACCCAGAATCTTTATGAGTCAGATCCAGGACCAGATGAAGAAGGTTCTGAGCATAATGTAGACCCTCGTTCCCAAACTGTAACTCCTGTTGGTGGAGACAATGATGAAGACGATGATGAGACTCAAAAACCTGATTGGAGTGACAACTTGACTTTTCGGTCAGGGCAGGAAGAGGTTGGCTCTGAGGACGACGGGTGTGAGAACACAGAGGGTGATGATGACGAGGTTGGAGATCCCACTTACTGTCAACCCACAGTCAGCCAGTCGATGAGGTCAGCAGAGGAGGTGGAGGAGGATGTGACTAGCCCAGGGGATGGGGATGACATGGTACCCAGGCCTTTGCCTGGCCTTTGGGCTGTCACGGGGGTAGGCTCCCGGGCCCGTACCCTGGGATCAGTCTTTAAAAGGGTGGATAATTGTTAATTTTATAAGAGTTCGTGACGCCACCTGTGGTATCTGGTGAGAAGCACCTCTCTTGGAGGATTCCATCAATGCACTCTTCTAGGATCTGTGATACCAAGCGCAGCTGGGCATCACAGATGCTATTGACGACGAGGTTAGGTTGCTCCTTCCAGGACAGAGATGGAGTACTGGAAGCACGTCAACAACTGCATCCTCAACCACAACTCTGCCTCTGACCTCAAGTCGTAGTGGCTCTTCAGGTCGCATGGGCTCTAAGCCTTGCATAGCCTGGGTATTTTTTCAGATCGATAAGGATGACCCAACTCATGTTATCTGTAATATTTGTCACCAAAAGCTAAGTAGAGGCCAAAAAATCCATAGTTTGAGTACTTCATGCATGAACCGTCACATGGATATGAAGAATAAGTTGCAGTGGGAAGCTCACCGTGCTACAATGCGGCCTAGCGGGCCATGCCAATCATGGTCTGCCCCATCTTGTGCATCCGCGGCTTCTTCATCCTCTGTGACTGGGGGGACAGCAGTCACACATGTTTTTGGACGCAGATCTGCCACCTCTTTACCCGCATCAGCCAATGTGATTGGCAGGTCATCATTTCATTTGGAAGTGGAAACACCAGCTGGTGTTGAGCGCTCTCTGACATCAAGAGCACCTCCTTTGGATCAAGGCAACCAACTTTTCCGCCTGCATCTTCCTCATAGACCGGCAAGTTTTCCGGGGACAACCTAATCAACCCCATCTAAGCACAACAGCCAGCCCTCGGTCCCTCAGTTGTGGACAAGTAAAATACCATTTCCTTCTAGCCATGAGAAAGCTAAGAGATTGAATTTCACCATCTACAAGCTCTTGGCTACAGAAATGCTGCCTTTCCGCCTGGTGGACACAGAGGGTTTTCGAGACCTTATGTCCGTCGCAGTGCCCCAGTATCAGATGCCCAGTCGGCACTATTTCTCAAAGAAAGGTGTGCCTGCGCTCCACCAGCATGTCGCACACAACATCACCTCTTCTCTGAGAAACTCTGTGTGTGACAGGGTGCATTTCACCACAGACACTTGGACGAGTAGGCATGGACAGGGGCGTTACATGTCGCTGACTGGGCACTGGGTAACTATGGTGACAGCAGGACAAGCGGCTGCTGTCCAAGTCTTGCCGTCCCCACGAGTTGCACGTCAAGCCTCTTTATCTAGAAGTTCCTCCACTGGTTCTGCCTCCTCAACCTCCTCTCGGTCCTCCACCTGCACCCAAAGCCTGTCTGGTAATGCCACCCGCATTCTAACTGCGTAGAAGGAATCCTGCACACCTCCTTACTATGCTGGCAGCAGGGCTCAACGGCATCAGGTGGTGTTTACTTTGAAATGTCTGGGAAATGTGAGTCACACAGCTGAGAAGTTGTGGTCAGCTCTGGAGACCCAGTTTCATGAATGGTTGTCTCCACTGGACCTGCAACCAGGGAAGGCCGCGTGCGACAATGCTGCAAACCTGGTTGCGGCCCTTCACCAGGGCAATGTCACACACGTGCCTTGTATGGCTCACGTGTTGAACCTTGTTGTCCAGCAATTTTTTGCCCACTATCCCAGACTAGATGGCCTTCTGCAGAGGGCACGGTCGCTGTGTGCTCACTTCCGCCATTCGCATCTCGCAGCTCAACGACTTACATCTCTACAGAAGTCGTTGGGCCTGCCAGTTCACCGGCTGAAATGCGATGTGCCAACACGTTGGAATTGAAATCTGCACATGTTGCAGTGACTGTGGCAGCACCAACAAGCCCTGGTGCAATATGTTCTGATGTATAGCCTGGGCCAACGAGATCCAGAGGTGGGGCAAATCACGCTGCAGGAGTGGTCTCATATCACGGACCTATGAAGTTGACATGCCCCCTGGCCCGTGAGGTACCGGTAGCCGGGCCGGTAGACGCTGGGGGTTGTAGTCACTGTGGCGGCGACCCGTTCCGTGACCCAGGGCGGTGAATCCATTGTTAATTTATATATATGGGTTTTATAATGTCTGACTATGCCACCTGTGGAGTGTGGTCAAAGGGGTCGCTGCTGCGGAACAGTCCTCTGAAGCTGGTGGTTTTGCAGCAATGGTATTATTACTCCTCACAGGAAGAGTGTAGCTTCAGGGCAGTGTGGGTGGATGATGGTGTTTGTAGTGCAGGGAGTCAGTAATTAACACAGAGTCCATGTGATGCAGTCCCAAGATCTTTACTCACAGTTGTTGCAGTCCAGATTACAGGTACCAGATCAATCTCCCCCGCCGTGCTGTGCGTACTCAGTGAGGGGCTCAGTCCACCCCCAGATAGCTCCGGAGTACTTAGCAGGACCCCCTTCTGTGTGTCCTTTCTCTGGCCTTCTCCCTGCACCTCACACCCAGTGACACTTCTATCCGGTATCCTCGGGCCTTGGCGGGCGACGTGTGTTCCGTCCCCTAGGTCCTATGTGGTTACCTTCTTAGTGAGACTGGTGTGGACTTTGGCCTGCAGTACATGAAATACTGCAGCCTCTGGTTTCTAGTTGAGCCTTGCTGTTTCTCCACTAGTTGAGGCACCGGTTCCCCTTATCTGGCCTGACCCCTCTACCTCCTGGTAGCAGCGGACGTACGGGTGGCCTTCTGCATGGCCCGTACCCCTAGGGTCCCTTTGGTTCCTGGAGCCTTCCTGCTCCCACTCCTCTCTTCTCTCCTTCAGTCCAGGGCCTCCCTGGCTATGCCCGCCTCCGGAGCAGAGCTCATGCAGAGCCTCTGCTCCTGTCACTTCTCCTCTGACTGGCTTGCTCTTTCTAAGATGGCTTCCTATTTATACTCTCCCTGTCATGTGCTCCCCTAAGCTGCTTTCTCCACCCACACCCACTACATAGGACCATCCCACCAGCTAGGGAGCTAGTACTGTGCTCTCCCTTAGGAGCAATCTCGCCCTACCCCCACTGCGGGTATGTTTTGGATGCAGGTGTTAGGGTCCCGAGCCATACTCCTTCCTTACCTGATGGTGAGATACCACACCTCTGGGTGAGATGCAGTACCTCTGTAGCGACTGAACCCTCAGGGGCACCACACACCCTTCTGCGCAGTTTTGAAATGGCGACAAAGATGTTTAGTGCAGACGACGATGCAATTATCAGCATGACTATTCTGGTGATTTACATGCTGGAGCACACATTAAACAGAATTCAGAGTCAGGTGGTGGGACAAGAGGAGGTGGAGGAAGTAGAAGAGGAGTCGTATGCGGAAGGGATAACATCTCCAAGGTCCCAACGGTCGGCAACACCAAGGCGGCAGGCATGGGATGGTAGGGGAGAGGGATTAACCAGGGCGCATGGTAGCTGCCAAACTGTTGAGGAAGGTGCTGGAGCCGAGGAAGAAGTGGAGGACGAACTGGCGATGAGCATGTAAGACTCATAAGATGAGGGAGACCTTAATCACATTTCTGTTGTGCGAGGTTGGGGGGAGAGGGCAGAGGAAGGAAGCATGATTCTTACCTCGCTACCAACACAACAAGTACTTGGTCCTCCTGGATGCGCAGGACACATGAGTGCCTTCTTGCTGCACTACCTGCAACATGACCCTCAGATTGTCAGAATTCGAAGTAATCCCGACTACTGGGTTGCCACACTCTTAGATCCCCGGTACAAAAGTAAATTTGCTGAAATAATCCCTGCCATAGAAAGGGATTCACGCATGCAGGAGTATCAGCAGAGGCTGTTGCAGAATCTTACATGTGCTTTTCCACAAGACACCAGTGGTGCACGTAGTGAATCTCACAGTTCTAACTTGAAAACCGTGGGACTGTCGAGTCTTCATCACTCAAACCATAACAGTAACACAGTATCTGCTGGTAACAGCAATTTTGTGGAATCGTTTCACCACTTTTTTAGACCATTCTTTGCAAGGCCCCAGGAGACAAGAAGTCTGACACATAGTCAATGCCTAGAGAGGATGGTACAGGAGTATCTCCAAGTGAATATCGAAGGTATGGCTGTGTCACTGGACCCTTGCTCATTTTAGGCTTCCAATCTGGAAAAACGGATGGAGCTTGCCTCTCAAGCCTTGGAGATCTTGTCATGCCCTGCAACCAGCGTTCTCTCTGAACATGTGTTCAGTGCTGCTGGTGGTGTGCTGCCAGATATGCGCACGCTGCTGTCGACTGAGTATGTAGACAGACTCACGTTCATAAAGATGAACAAATCATGGATCTGCAAGGACTTTTCTACCCCTGTGGCATACTGGGGAGACTAAATGCTTGAGGATTTGGTAAAATCACCTCACCGACCGTTTTAAGCAACTCTGGGGCAATTGATGCCACTTAAGTGGTGTCTGTGCAACAATTTTTGGAAAAAATGGAGACTATTTTTGGAATCCCCTTGCTGTGTTTTGCGTGAAATTGGCATCGTCAATTCCAGGTGTGTTGGGTGGCCCCCCCCTTTTAACTGTAATAAACTACATACACTATGGCTTGGGATAACACAGATGGTTGAGACTGAAGTGCTGTTTACTCAGAGTTCTGCTCCAAAGCTTCAGTGTCTGTTAGTAGTGTTCGAGTTCGGTTCGGTTCGTCGAACACCCGTGTGTTCGCCGAACTGTTCGTCGAACTGTTCGTCGAACACCTTCGAACACCGTTAAAACCAATGGCAGGCAAACAAAAACACATAGAAACACATAGAAAACACCTTCAAAGGTGTCCAAAAGCTGACAAACTGCTCAGAAGACACAACTAACATGGAAAAGTGACAAGCACATATAGTCATGCGAAAAGAAAAGAGGTGGAGGAGTAAAAGGAGGGGGAGACACAGATATAGGCATGTCATGCCCTTCTAAAATCCAAAAAGTGAGAAGCCGAGACGGCCAGTCCGCTCCTGCCCGTGCCACCACCGTGTCGCCGGGTTTGTGCCAGAGCCGCGGTGAACCCTGACGGCCAGCCCCCCTCTCCCAATACTGGTGCCTGTCCGCTGGTGGGTCGAGAGAGCCCCCCTGTGGTGGAGGCAGCTCTAAGCTTTTTAATTTAAATTGTCCCTCTAATTTGAATGAATACACTTTAAATCCATTTACAAGGATCTATTGGAGGGCAAGTCTCATGCCAGCAGCCGCGTAATTCCAGCTCCAGTAGCGTCCACTAAAGCTGTTGCAGTTAAAAAGCTTTTATAAGGATCGAGCTCGGCTGTCCACCGCAAGGCATCCTAGTGCCAGTCCCAGCCCCTATGCCTTGGGGTGCCTCCTGATGCTCTTCACTAAGTATCCCGTGGTCCCGAAGCATTTCCTTTGAAAAAATTAAGTGTCCAAACTACAGGTGGTGTAGCTTGCTTAACAGCCGGGATAATCCGCTGACTAGCAGACACTGCTACTAGGCACAAAGTATTTACTGGGCTAGATGCAGTTAAAAATTTGTAAGTAGATACTCTCGTTGGATGCTGAGAAAGAATTCCATAGAGTCTCCTGGCACGCCATATATGATTCTCTTAAAAAGCTTGGGGTAGGGGTCTAGGGGACCCTTTTATAGCCAAAATCACGGCCCTGTATCACAATACGTCACCTAGGCTGAAGATAAATGGAACTGTAGCACCGAGGGCTCGGTTGCTACAGACGTATTGCACCTCACCCAGAGGTGTGATATCTCACTCTCAGATAAGGATGGAGTGTGGATCAGGACCCGACACCTGCATGCATTACACCACATTGCCGTGGGGCAGGGCGACCAATATGCCCCTGAGATGGGCACGACAGTCCCTGTCCCTGGCTGGAGTGGGGGGAGGGAACACTGAGGAAGGGGAACCCTGCAGTGCAGGAGCAGGGAGGAAGCAGTTCCTGGGTGCATTGAGAAGGGAGTATAAAAGGTGGGCACCATCTTAGTTCAGTGCAGAGAAGTCTGAGCAGAAGTGGCAGGGAGCAGGGCTCTGCATGAGCTCTGCTCCGGAGGCGGGCCTAGTAACAGAGGCCCAGGCCTGCAAGAGGGAGAAGGAAGGAAGAGGAGCGGAGAAGGCTCCAGGAACGAGGAATGAAGGGATCCCAGGGGTGCGGACGGGCGAGTCGCCACCACACGCCCGAATCCACCTGCGTGGAGGGGTCAGGCCAAAGGGGGAGACCGGTCCCCGAACTAGTGGAGGCAGGAAACGACCCTCAGCTAGAAACCGGAGGCTCTGACATTTTATGTGGCGCAGCCCCTTGCTCCACCCGCTAGGAAGGCACCACATAGGGTCAGGGAAACTGGCGCCAAGTTTACCAAGAGGAGGCCCGAGGCAGCCGGACAGAAGTGTTGGTAAGAAAGGCCAGACAAAGGACACACAAAGGGGGTCCTGTGAAGCGCTCCAAAGTTATCTGGGAGTTGTCTGAGCCCCTCACCTGGTGAGCACAGTACGACGTGGGCAGCCGTTACCTGCAGACGTGGTCTGGATAATAAGAACTGTGAGTAAAGGCCCTGAACTGCATCACTGACTCCGTGTCGTTACTGCTGCAGCCCTGCACCATCACCCCCATCCTCCGCATACACTGCCCTGAGGCTATACTCCTCCCGTGGGGAGTTATGCTACGCTCTGCTGCACCCACAACACCAGCCTTAGCGGTCTGCCCTGTAGCGGCGGTTCACTCTGACCGCAATCCACGGGTGGCGTAGTCGGACATTTAAACATCAAAACCACATAAATAGTTCCGCCACTGGTTTGACCGCCCTGAGCCACGGAACCGGATCGCCGCCACGAAGACTACAACCACCAGCATCCACCAAAAAGGGTCCGGCTCCGGGTGTCCCAAGGCCCAGGGGGTGCGTCAGAACATTTTCATCACCTTTCACAATCACCAATGGGACAAGGCAGGGATGTCCTCTGTCCCCTCTCTTATACATCCTAGTGACGGAGCACCTGCTCTCATCAATTCGCCATAACCCCAATATTAGGTGGATTGAGGTGGGAGGCACCGAGTACAAGTGCTCTCTATTTGCTGATGATGTCCTAGTATATATCACTCAATCACATATATCCATCCCTGCTGTTATGGCTGAAATAGATCACTTTGTTACATGGTAAAATTTTAAAATCAATGCAGCGAAGTCTGAGGCCCTCGATGTCTCCCTCCCTAAATCCATATAGGATTCCATCCAGTCCAACTTTCCCTTTGCCTGGCCATCACAGGGTATCAAATACTTAGGAATTCCTATTCATAGAGACCTCTCCCATCTATGTTATCTTAATTTTGGGCCCTTTATTGAACAATTCCATACAGACCACGGTTGGCAAGTTGGAACTGTGAGATTCACTACGTGCACCACTGGTATTTTGTGGAAAAGCACATGTAAGATTCTGCAACAGTCTCTGCTGATACTCCTGCATGCGTGCATCCCTTTCTATGGCAGGAATAATTTCTGCAAATTTACTTTTGTACCGGGGATCTAACAGTGTGGCAACCCAGTAGTCAGGATTATTTCTAATTCTCACAATTCGAGGGTCATGTTGCAGGTAGTGCAGCAAGAAGGCACTCATGTGTGTTGCGCATCCAGGAGCACCAAGTCCCTGTTGTGTTGGTGGCGAGGTAACAATCATGCTTCCTTCCTCTGTCCTCTCCCCCCAACCTCGCACAACAGAAATGTGATCAAGGTCTCCCTCATCTGATGAGTCTTCCATCAGTTCGTCCTCCACTTCTTCCTGGGCTCCTGCACCTTCCTCACTAGTTTGGCTGCTACCATGCGACCTGGTAAAATCATCTCCCCCACCCTCACATGCCTGCCGCCCTGGTGCTGCCGACCGTCTGGACCTTGCAGATGTTAGCCCTTCCGCATACAACTCCTCCTCCTCTACTTCCTCCACCTCCTCTTGTGCCACCACCTGACTCCGAATTCTGTTTAACATGTGCTCCAGCATGTAAATCACCGGAATAGTCATGCTGATAATGGCATCGTCAGCACTAAACATCTTCGTCGCCATTTCAAAACTGTGCAGAAGGGTGCATAGGTCCCTGACCTGAGACCACTCCTCCAGCGTGATTTGCCCCACCTCTGAATCTCGTTGGCCCAGGCTATACGTCAGAACGTATTGCACCAGGGCTTGTCGGTGCTGCCACAGTCGCTGCAACATGTGCAGAGTTGAATTCCACCGGGTAGGCACATCGCATTTTAGCCGGTGAAGTGGCAGGCCCATCGACTTCTGTAGAGATGTAAGTCGCTGAGCTGCGGGATGCGAACGGCGGAAGTGAGCACACAGCGACCGTGCCCTCTGCAGAAGGCCATCTAGTCTTGGATAGTGGGCTAAAAATTGCTGGACAACCAGGTTCAACACGTGAGCCATACAAGGCACGTGTGTGACATTGCCCCGGCGAAGGGCCGCACCCAGGTTTGCAGCATTGTCGCACACGGCCTTCCCTGGTTTCAGGTCCAGTGGAGACAACCATTCATGAAATTGGTTCTCCAGAGCTGACCACAACTCCTCAGCTGTGGGACTCACATTTCCCAGACATTTCAATGTAAAAACCGCCTGATGACGTTGAGCCCTACTGCCAGCATAGTAAGGAGGTGTGCAGGATCCCTTCTGCGCAGTTAGAAAGCTTGTGGCATGACCAGACAGGCTTTGGGTGCAGGTGGAAGACCGAGAGGAGGTTGAGGAGGCAGAAGCAGTGGAGGAAAAATGACATAAAGAGGATTGACGCACAACTCGTGGGGACGGCAAGACTTGGACAGCAGCCCCTTGTCCTGCTGTCACCATAGTTACCCAGTGCCCAGTCAGCGACATGTAACGCCCCTGTCCATGACTACTCGTCCAAGTGTCTGTGGTGAAATGCACCCTGTCACACACAGAGTTTCTCAAAGAAGCGTTGATGTTGTGTGCGACATGCTGGTGGAGCGCAGGCACACCTTTCTTTGAGAAGTAGTGCCGACTGGGCATCTGGTACTGGGGCACTGCGACGGACATAAGGTCTCGAAAATCCTCTGTGTCCACCAGGCGGAAAGGCAGCATTTCTGTAGCCAAGAGCTTGCAGATGGTGAAATTCAACCTCTTAGCTTTCTCATGGCTAGGAGGAAATGGTCTTTTACTTGTCCACATCTGAGGGACCGAGGGCTGGCTATTGTGCTTAGACGGGGTTGATAAGGGTGTCCCCGGCAAACTGCCGGTCTGTGAGGAAGATGCAGGCGGACATGTTAGGTTGCCTTGATCCAAAGGTGGTGCTATCGATGTCGGACAGCGCTCAAGACCAGCTGGTGTTACCACCTCCAAAGAAAATGATGACCTGCTAATCACGCTGGCTGTTGCGGGTAAAGAGGTGGCAGGTCTGCGCCCCAAAACAGGTGTGACTGCTGTCCCCCCAGTCACAGAGGATGAAGAGGCCGCGGATGCACAAGATATGGCAGACGGTGGTTGGCCCGGCCGGCTAGACCGCATTGTAGCACACTGAGCTTCCCACTGCAACTTATGCTTCATGTCCATGTGCCGGTTCATGCATGAAGTACTCAAACTATGTATTTTTTGGCCTCTACTTAGCTTTTGCTTACAAATGTTACAGATAACACGAGTTGGGTCATCTTTATCGATCTGAAAAAATGCCCAGGCTATGCAAGGCTTAGCACCCATGCGAACTGAAGAGCCACCACGACTTGTGGTGAGAGGCAGAGTTGTGTTTGAGGATGCAGTTGTTGACGTGCTTCCAGTACTACGTCTCTGTCCAGGAAGGCGCAACCTGACCTCGTCGTCACTAGCATCTTCCTCCACCTCCTCTGCTGACCTCATCTCTTGGCTGACTGTGGGTTGACAGTAAGTGGGATCTCCGACCTCATCATCATCACCCTGTGCGTTATCACACCCGTCGTCCTCAGAGCCAACCTGTTCCTGCCCTGACAAAAAACTAAAGTTGTCGCTCCAATCAGGTATTTGAGTCTTATCATCGTCTTCCTCATTGTCTCCACCAACAGGAGTTACAGTTTTGGGAATGAGGGTCTACATTATGGTCAGAACCTTCTGCGTCTGGTCCTGGATCCGACTCATAAAGATTCTGGGCATCAGTGCAGATCATTTCCTCGTCTGGATTCACAGAAGCGCTGGAGTCGACCTCTGATTCCCAGGCTATAGTATGAGTAAACAGCTCTGCAGACTCAACCATCTGTTCTACCTCATACTCAGACGGGCAGCTGGAGATTTGGGAGCTGTGAGGAAGCAAGTGCGATTTGGGTGACACCTTTGAGGACTGGAGTATTTGTGATGTTGAAGTTGATGTGGAGGAGAGCCCACTTAAAGGAGCACTTGATATCCGTTGAAGCACCTGCTGTTTTTGTGCCTCATCTGGAATTTGTAGCGATTGGCGTGGCCGTAAGAAAGGGATCTTATCACATTGTCCGCTAAAAGAAGTAGACATTTTAGTTTGGCTGGAAGATGGTCTTTCTTCTGCACCTACCCCACGGACACAACCTTTTTTCCCCTTCCCAACACGCCTATTCCCCTTTCCACCAGCAGCAGGCCTTTTTCCACTCATTTTGGTGGTTAACTAATTCACAACTCTGGAGTTGTTTGCACAAAAAAACAATGGATGGTAACCGAGCAGAGCTGAGTGGCCAAACTGTGGTATTAGGCCAAAACTATTGGCTGGGTTAGATGCAGAAAAAAATTATTTTTAATTTGCAACCTGATGGAGGTCAGTATAGATGGACTAATAGACCAAGTCCCACACACCGCTAGAAGCCCAAATATTTTTTCAGAGCTAGATGCAGAAAAAAAATATTTTTAATTTGCAACCTGATGGAGGTCAGTATAGATGGACTAATAGACCAAGTCCCACACACCGCTAGAAGCCCAAATATTTTTTCAGAGCTAGATGCAGAAAAAAATTATATTCAATTTGCAACCTGCTGGAGGTCAGTATAGAAGGACTAATAGAACAAGTCCCACACACTGCTAGAAGCCCAAATATTTTTTCAGAGCTAAATGAAGAAAAAAATTATTTTTAATTTGCAACCTGATGGAGGTCAGTATAGATGGACTAATAGACCAAGTCCCACACACTGCTAGAAGCCCAAATATTTTTTCAGAGCTAGATGCAGAAAAAAATTATTTTTAATTTGCCACCTGATGGAGGTCAGTATAGATGGACTAATAGACCAAGTCCCACACACTGCTAGAAGCCCAAATATTTTTTCAGAGCTAGATGCAGAAAGAAATTATTTTTAATTTGCAACCTGATGGAGGTCAGTATAGATGGACTAATAGACCAAGTCCCACACACCGCTAGAAGCCCAAATATTTTTTCAGAGCTAGATGCAGAAAAAAATTATATTCAATGTGCAACCTGCTGGACGTCAGTATAGAAGGACTAATAGAACAAGTCCCACACACTGCTAGAAGCCCAAATATTTTTTTCAGAGCTAAATGAAGAAAAAAATTATTTTTAATTTGCAACCTGATGGAGGTCAGTATAGATGGACTAATAGACCAAGTCCCACACACTGCTAGAAGCCCAAATATTTTTTCAGAGCTAGATGCAGAAAAAAATTATTTTTTATTTGCAACCTGATGGAGGTCAGTATAGATGGACTAATAGACCAAGTCCCACACACCGCTAGAAGCCCAAATATTTTTTCAGAGCTAGATGCAGAAAATTTTTTTATTCAATTTGCAACCTGATGGAGGTCAGTATAGATGGACTAATAGACCAAGTCCCACACACTGCTAGAAGCCCAAATATTTTTTCAGAGCTAGATGCAGAAAAAAATTATTTTTAATTTGCAACCTGATGGAGGTCAGTATAGATGGACTAATAGACCAAGTCCCACACACTGCTAGAAGCCCAAATATTTTTTCAGAGCTAGATGCAGAAAAAAATTATTTTTAATTTGCAACCTGATGGAGGTCAGTATAGATGGACTAATAGAACAAGTCCCACATGCTGCTAGAAGCCCAAATATTTTTTCAGAGCTAGATGCAGAAAAAAATTATATTCAATTTGCAACCTGCTGGAGGTCAGTATATAAGGACTAATAGAACAAGTCCCACACACTGCTAGAAGCCCAAATATTTTTTCAGAGCTAAATGAAGAAAAAAATTATTTTTAATTTGCAACCTGATGGAGGTCAGTATAGATGGACTAATAGACCAAGTCCCACACACTGCTAGAAGCCCAAATATTTTTTCAGAGCTAGATGCAGAAAAAAATTATATTCAGTTTGCAACCTGATGGAGGTCAGTATAGATGGACTAATAGAATGATGCTATGCCCAAAAGATTTTACTTCACTAGGTGCAGTAAAAAAATTGGTATTCTATACACAGGTGGTATATCTTGCAACACAGATAGGCTACTCCACTGACTAACACACTCTGCAATAGGCCAAAAATGATTAGCTTTGCTAGATTCAGCCAAATGCTGTGAAAAAAACTTGCACAGCACTGGCACAGACCTGCCTGGCAAAAACTGATAGGAACTGATGTAACCTAGTCCTGAAAAGGACTCCAATTACAATTAGTCTTTACTCCCACAATCTATCTATTTAAGAGCACAGACCTGCCTGATAAAAGTCGTAGGAAATGCTGTAACCTAGTCCTTAAAAGGACTGCAATCACAACTATTCCCTACTCCCAAGCTATCTGTATATTTGTGCGAAAATTGGCTTGAAATTAACAAGGTATAGCGCACACAGCAACAGCGGTGCCGTCTAACACGCAGCTGCAGCAGTGAGAAAATGGTGGCGACGGGGAAAATGGCTTGGTCTTATAGGGCAAGGACATGTGACATACACTGCCAAACACACATGCCCTTGCTTGTGTGAAAAAAAGCACTTCGCTCCGTGTGTGCGCTGCTGATAGCCTGACAGATTGCACCTCCCCACTGCAAATGCGGGAAAGAGAAAAAAAAATGGAGATCTTCATTGTTCCTGCAGAGATCCATCCCCTGCCCCTCCCCCCGCCCCGCTGTACACTCAAACTGCGTATTAACATTAATTTTCATCATTACTAAGAAAAAATCCAGTTATGATTTTGGTGCACGAACAGTTATCGAACATAACCTCGAACAGCCGAATTTTTCTCAATTGTTCGTGTTCGCCGACCGGCTCGAACACCGCCCAAAACAGCTCGAATTTGAGATTGGCGAACAGTTCGAGTAGAACAACGCTCATCTCTATCTGTTAGTCAGCGTAGAATTTTTAACTGCATCTAGCCTAGTCAATACTTTGGGCGTAGTAGCCCAGCTGCAAAGCAAGCTGCACCGCCTGTGTATCTAATAAGAATTTTTAAATGCATCTAGGCTTGGCAGACTGTGGGGACCCCAAACCAAACCCAGATGCTCAGCCCCCCTACCGCCCCCCTTTCCTTGACAATATAATAATGTAACTCTTACAACTGGATGGGTGAGGATCGGTCACAGCTTTATTAACTTTTAATACTCATTCCATTAGAAAGGCATTTTATTTCTAAAATAATTCAGCTTGTTGCAGCATGCCCTGGGTCTCCACACTGGCAAGTTGGCCAACAAGTGTAACTCTCCAACATGTCCTTTCTATTTCCAGGCCACGGAGGATCCTGAATACTCGTATGCAGGACTCTGACCCCCATCCATCACTCTTAACACTTGTTCCACTCCGTCCTGGAATCCTGACAGGAATATATCCAGTCCAATATACATTAAGTGAACACCGTCAGGCAGTATGAGGCTTGCTTTATCTCCTTCCAGTTGTCGGTGTTGTATCACTACACCGCCTCTGTCTCTTCTAAATTCTGGCATTCCGAATACTTATTACCCGCCTTGTCCGTTTGATGGCCGTGATGTCTCGCGCACCTTGCCATACCGCTATCGGCACAATCTCTGACCATACTATCGTTAGTTTTGTGAAAAATTCTCTGAAGCGCTCAGTGTCTAGTTTCATTATTGCCATTAGTTATGCGCTCTTGTGATGACCTAGGTCGTTTCCCCGGGCCTGTATAACTAAGATGACCGGACCTCTTGCCTCTCTCCCTACCGTGATTACCTCCATTAGTACCTGTGGCCATAGTAGGCCTCTAATACCTCTCCAGTTGAAATATGTGTTATGAAACTCTAATTTACTCCTGCCTGGGCGGACTTTCACCCTTTTTTCTGCCCGATATATATACGAGTGGCCTATCACCCACACTGTTGGCTTAGCGTCACCTGTAAAAGAAACAAACCACGTTAGGATAACAAGTCCGGTCTTATGTATCAAACACGTGGATCGCCATCTCCCTATCCTCTGAACTTCAGTTTCTGACAGTCCTGCTCTTGCTGCTTCCATGGCCTCGCCTATGCGGAATGAGTGTGTCCCGTAATCTTTGGGGTGGTTCCCTGCCGATGTTATGCATTTATTAAATATAGCTTGGAACTGGTATCTTGATAATGGCGTTCCATCAATGTATGATAGGAAGAAATTACTTTGTGATCTGATGGTTATATATGTTTTTACCATTGATACCCGACTCAGTGTACCGTTTGTGGGTTGTAGAAGTACCCAAGTGCCCCTGCCCGCTGGAACCATTTTCGATTGGCGTATGCGTAGACGTATTGCATTATTGGCTATGAGTACGTCCTGGTGTAATAAGCCTCCACTGGTGTTAATTTTGGATTGAGGGACTAATTCGCTTATGCATAGCGCCCCGAAGAAGGCGATCGCAAATGCAGTAGACAGTAGTGTTGCTTAAAATTGTGAGTGTCATGTTAATGGTGTTAAGGATATGATGTGAGAAACCAGTTTTAGTGACACGGGACGGGACTTCTACACTCCTGACTTGGCTGACCCCTTTTCCACCCTTTTATGGATTGTCTGATGATGAATCTCTTTGTCACATCTCCCCAATTCAGTAGTTGGAAGTGAAATGCTACTCCGGTCAGACACCGCTGCGCTGACATCCCTGATATGCCCCTTATCATTAGCTGGTGGAGAATTTCTATGGTGACTTGTAATCTGGCTTGTTCACATTGGTCAACCCGTCTACCTGCTACTAGTCGTGTCCACTCTTCCCATGACTTACCGTATGCTTGCCACGTCGACACGGCAACTGACGCTCTGATTAATGGCATCAACTATTCGCCACTAGATCCCATAGGGAGGGTGGGCAACTGTTGCCCGATGGGTGGGCGTTGGGGAGGAGCTCTGTGAAAATCTGCCAATTGAATTGTGATAAAGCGTTAGCAGCAAAATTATTATTTATTTCAAAGCTGGTGGAGCTTGGTATGGATGGCCTAATACAATGAGTACCACACACTGCTACTATGTCCAAAATTATTTTCCAGGCAAGATGCAGCTAAAAATTACTATTAATTTCAAAGCTGGTGGAGCTTAGTATAGATGGCCTAATAGAATGAGTACCACACACTGCTAATATGCCCAACATTAGTTTACAGGCAAGATGCAGCTAAAAATTATTATTAATTTCAAAGCTGGTGGAGCTTGGTATAGATGGCCTAATACAATGAGTACCACAAACAGCTACGAAGCCCAAAATTATTTTCCGGGCTAGATGCAGCGAAAAAGTATTTTGAATTTGCAACCTGGTGGAGGTTAGTATAGATGGACTAATAGTACAAGTCCCACACTCTGCTACAAGCCGAAGCACAAATATTTTTTCAGAGCTAGATGCAGATAAAAATTAGTTTGAATATGCAACCTGGTGGAGGTTAGTATAGATGGACTAATAGAACAAGTCCCACACACTGCTACAAGCCGAAATATTTTTTCAGAGCTAGATGCAGATAAAAATGATATTGAATTTGCAACCTGGTGGAGGTTAGTATAGATGGATTAATAGAATGATGCTATGCCCAAAAAGTTTTACTTCACTAGGTGCAGTAAAAAAATGTGTATTCTAGACACAGGTGGTGTAGCTTGCAGCACAGATAGGCTACTCCACTGACAAACACACACTGCAAGAGGCCAAAAAGGATTTGCTTTGCTAGATTTAGCCAAATGCTGTGAAAAAAAACTTGCACAGCACTGGCACAGACCTGCCTGGCAAAAAGTGATAGGAACTGATGTAACCTAACCCTCAAAAGGACTGCAATTACAATTGGTCTTTACTCCCAACCTATCTATTTAAGAGTACCGACCTGCGTGATAAAATCGATAGGAACCAATGTAACCTAGCCCTCAAAAGGACTGCAATTACAATTAGTCTTTACTCCCAAACTATCTATTTAAGAGCACAGACCTGCCTGATAAAAGTCGTAGGAAATGATGTAACCTAGTCCTCAAAAGGACTGCAATCAAAACTATTCCCTACTCCCAAGCTGTAGATTTGTGCGAAAATTGGCTTGAAATTAACAAAGTATAGCGCACACAGCAACAGCGGTGCCATCTAACATGCAGCTGCAGCAGTGAGAAAATGGTGGCGACTGGTAAAATGGTTGTGTCTTATAGGGCAAGGACATGTGACATACACTGCCAATGACACATGCCTTTGCTTGTGTGAAAAAAAGCACTTCACTCCGTGTGTGCGATGCTGATAGGCTGACAGATTGCACCTCCCCACTGTAAATGTGGGAAAGAGAAAAAATAATGGAGATCTTCATTATTTATGCAGAGATCCATCCCATGCCCCTCCCCCCGCGCCGCTGTACACTCAAACTGCGTATTATCATTAATTTTCAGCATTACTGAGAAAAAATCCAGTTATGATTTTGGTGCACGAACAGTTATCAAACATAACCTCGAACTGCCGAATTTTTTTCAAATCGTTCGTGTTCGCCGAACGGCTCGAACAACGCCCAAAACAGCTCGAATTTGAGATTGTCGAACAGTTCGAGTCGAACACTGCTCATCTCTAGTCATGAAATGTGCGAATTTAGGACTGTGGCCTGTGGGGTGTTGGCTGCAAATTTGCACTTTCGTTCAAAGCTCTGGGATATGGACAATTGAACGCTGCGGTGGGACGTGGACGTTTACGTTGATGCTGTTTCTTGAGAAACTGCCAGAACTAGTGAAGACTGAGAGGAAGGGGCATCTTTGCATGCAGTGTGGACAGGGGATTGCATTGCACGCACAACAGGGGGATCTCTTACACGCAGAAGAGCGGAATAAGCAGTGGTGACACACGCTGACACTGGTAGTGGACCCTGGGTTACGCCCCACAAAGTCGGGTGCTTTACTGACATATGCCTGATCATGCTGGTGGTGGTCAGGCTCGTAGTTTTGTCACCCCTGCTGATGCTGGCATGGCAGGTGGTACAAATGGCCTTTTTGGGGTTATCAGCAGAGTCTTTAAAAAAATTCCAGACTCTGAAAGACTTACCGGTTGTACTGGCAACGTCCCTCGTGTTGGTGTTACGGGGAACTGTTGCCTGCCTTCTGTGTGCGGCCACCACACTGCTTCTTCCTGCCTGTTGGGGTACTCTGCCTCCCTCCCCTTGTGTGCTGCTGGCCTCACTCTGCGTATCCTCCTGCCACGTTGGGTCAGTTACTAGATCATCCACCACCTCCTCCTCTTCACTTGCGCACCACGATCCTCCTCCTCACTTTGTGGCAATTGTGTCTCATCATCGTCCACCTCTTGTGACAAATTGCCAGCGTCGTTTTCCTATGGCCCTAGCAGTTCAAATATTTGGGCATTGCTACTTGGGATCTCCTCTTCCACCACTTCAAATGGAGCAGGCAAGGGGCACAAATATGGAAATGGACCAGTGAACAGCTCTTCAGAGTGTCCAAGTGTGGGATCAGTTGCTGTCAGATGACACTCGGCATGGTGGGAGGAAGTACCATCAGGGTGAGGAGGAATATGCGATCGAGACCCACGACTACTAAAACTTGACTGTGTGGAAGACAGACCGGAGATGGTGGTGCCCAGGTAACTGGAAGTATTATCTGCTATCCAATTAAAAACATGTTCACACTGATCAGTTCGCAACACTGGTGTTGTAGTGTGCTTCCCTAGTAATTTGGTCAAGAAGTGGGAGTGAGAAGATGTTGGTTGTGGCACATTTTCACCTTGGCCATGGCCCCGCCCTCTACATGCATGATCACCAGATCGTCAATTTCCACGTCCCTTGCCACGTGCCTTTCCCATTGTAAATAAAGTAAAATAGCTTACTCTCGCACTATCAATGTCAAAAGGGTAAAAAAAAGGAGAATAGTACTGGGGAAGAGGAAAACCACAGTTCTATTTCTCTGGCCTACACCAGACTCTTTTAATTAGATATATTGGTGTTTGACCAGTCAGGGAGACACTATTACAGGTTTTTTTTTTACGGCAAAAAATGCCAAAAGCAGGAAAATAGAGAGATTTGACCAGTGGACCTGCAAAACCACAGTTGTATTTCTCTGGCCTACACCAGACTTTTTTAAACAGATATATTGGTGTCTGACCAGTCAGAGAGACACTATAACAGTTTTTTTCATGGCAAAAAATGCCAAAAGCAGGATAATACAGAGATTTGACCCGTGGAACTGTAAAAAAAACAGTTCTATTTCTCTGGCCTACACAAGACTCTTTTAAACGGATATATTGAAGTCTGACCAGTCAGGGAGACTCTATTACAGTTTTTTTTAAGACAAAAATGCCAAAAGCAGGATAATACAGAGATTTGACCCGTGGAACTGCAAAACCACAGTTCTATTTCTCTGGCATACACCAGACTCTTTTAAACAGATATATTGGTGTCTGACCAGTCAGAGAGACACTATAACAGGTTTTTTATATGGCAAAAAATCCAAAAGCAGGATAATACAGAGATTTGACCAGTGGAACCGCCAAACCACAAGTCTATTTCTCTGACCTACACCAGACTCTTTTAAACAGATATATTGGTGTCTGACCAGTCAGGGATACACAATTACAATTTTTTTAAGGCAAAAAAATGCCAAAAGCAGGATAATACAGAGATTTGACTCATGGAACTGCAAAAAAAACTGTTCTACTTCTCTGGCCTACACCAGACACTTTTAAACAGATATATTGGTGTCTGACCAGTCAGTGAGACATTGTTACAGCTTTTTTTTATGGCAAAAAATGCCAAAAGCAGGATAATACAGAGATTTGACCCGTGGAACTGCAAAAGCACAGTTCTATTTCTCTGGCCTACACCATGCTCTTTTAATTAGATATATCGGCGTCTGACCTGTCAGGGAGACACTATTACATTTTTTTTTTTTGGCAAAAAATGCCAAGAGCAGGATAATACAGAGATTTGACCTGTGGAACTGCAAAACCATAGTTCTGTTTCTCTGGTCTACACCAGACTCTTTTAAACAGATATATTGGTGTCTGAACAATCAGTGAGACACTATAACAGTTTTTTTTTACGGCAAAAAATGCCAAAAGCAGGATAATACAGAGATTTGAACCATGGAACGACAAAACCACAGTTCTATTTCTCTGGCCTACACCAGACTCATTTAATTAAATATATCGGTGTCTGACCTGTCAGGGAGACACTATTACAGTTTTTTTTCGGCAAAAAATGCCAAGAGAAGGATAATACAGAGATTTGACCCGTGGAACTGCAAAACCACATAACTATTTCTCGGGTCTACACCAGACTCTTTTAAACAGATATATTTGTGTCTGACCAGTTAGTGAGACACTATCACAGCTTTTTTTATCGCAAAAAATGCCAAAAGCAGGATAATACAGAGATTTGACCTGGGGAACTGCAAAACCACAGTTCTATTTCTCTGGCCTACACCAGACTCTTTTAAACAGATATATTGGTGTCTGACCAGTCATGGAGACACTATTACAGTTTTTTTTACGGCAAAAAATGCCAAAAGCAGGATAATACAGAGATTTGACCCGTGGAGCTGCAAAACCACAGTTCTATTTCTCTGGCCTACACCATGCTCTTTTAATTAGATATATTGGTGTCTGACCAGTCCGGGAGACACTATTACAGTTTTTTTTTACGGCAAAAAATGCCAAAAGCAGGATAATGCAGAGATTTGACCCGTGGAACTGCAATACCACAGTTCTATCTCTCTGTCCTACACCAGACTCCTTTAATTATATATATTGGTGTCTGACCATTCAGGGAGATACTATTACAGTTTTTTTTTACGGCAAAAAATGCCAAAAGCAATATAATGCAGAGATTTGACCTTTGGAACTGAAAAACCACAGTTCTATTTCTCTGGCCTACACCAGATACTTTCAATTAGATATATTGGTGTCAGTCCAGTCAGGGAGACACTATTACAGGTTTTTTTTATGGCAAAAAAAATGCCAAAAGCAAGATAATACAGAGATTTGTCCTGTGGAACTGAAAAACCACAGTAATATTTATCTTGCATACACTAGACTCTTTTAAACAGATATATTGGTGTCTGAACAGTCAAGGAGAGACAACTACTACAGTTTTTTAATGGCAAAAAATGCCAAAAGCAGGATAATACCGAGATTTGACCCGTGGCACAGCAAAACCTCAGTTCTATTTCTCTGGCCTACACCAGACTCTTTCATTAAGATATATTGGTGTCTGACCAGTCAGGGAGACACTATTACACTTGTTTTTTAGGGCAAGCAATGACAAAAGCAGTATATTACAGAAATTTGACCCGTGGAATTGGAAAACCACATGTCTAATTCTCTGGCCTACACCAGACCCTTTTAAACAGATATTTCGAAGTCTGACCTGTCAGGGAGACACTATTACAGTTTTTTTACGACAAACAATGCCAAAAGCAGGATACTACAGAGATTTGACCCGTGGAACTGCAAAACCACAGATCTATTTCTCTGGCATACACCAGACTATTTTAAACAGATATATTGGTGTCTGACCAGTCAGTTAGACACTATTACAGTTTTTTATGGCAAAAAATGCTAAAAGCAGGATAATACAGAGATTTGACCTGTGGAACTGCAAAACCACAGTTCTTTTTCTCTGGCCTACACCAAACCCTTTTAATTAGATATATTGGTGTCTGACCCGTCAGGAGACGCTATTACAGTTTTTTTTACGGCAAAAAATGCCAAAATCAGGATAATACATAGATTTGACACGTGGAACTGCAAAACAACAGTTCTATTTATCTGGTATACACCAGACTCTGTTAAACAGATACATTGGTGTCAGACCAGTCAGTGAGACACTATTACAGTTTTTTTACGGCAAAAAATGCCAAAAGCAGGATAATACAGAGATTAGACCTGTGGAACTGCAAAACCACAGTTATATTTCTCTGTCCTACACCAGACTCTTTTAAACAGATATATTGGTGTCTGACCAGTCAGAGAGACACTATTACAGTTTTTTACGGCTTAAAATGCCAAAAGCAGGATAATACAGAGATTAAACCCATGGAACTGCAAAACAACACTTCTATTTCTCTGGCATACACCAGACTCTTTTAACCCCCTAAGCCCCGAGGGTGGTTTGCACGTTAATGACCTGGCCAATTTTTACAATTCTGACCACTGTCCCTTTATGAGGTAATTTCTCTGGAACGTTTCAACGGATCCCTCTGTTTCTGAGATTGTTTTTTCGTGACATATTGTTCTTCATGATTGTGGTAAAATTTCTTCGATATCACTTGCGTTTATTTGTGAAAAAAATGGAAATTTGGCGAAAATTTTGAAAATTTTGCAATTTTCAAAATTTGAATTTTTATGCCCTTAAATCAGAGAGATATGTCACACAAAAGAGTTAATAAATAACATTTCCCACATGTCTATTTTACATCAGCACAATTTTGGAACCAAAATTTTTTTTTTGTTAGGGAGCTATAAGGGTTAAAATTTGACCAGCGATTTCTTATTTTTCGAACAAAATTTACAAAACCATTTTTTTTAGGGACCACATCACATTTGAAGTCACTTTGAGAGGTCTTTATGACCGAAAATTCCCAAAAGTGACTCCATTCTAAAAACAGAACCCCTCAAGGTGCTCAAAACCACATTCAAGAACTTTGTAAAACCTTCAGGTGCTTCACAGGAATTTTTTGAATGTGGAAGAAAAAAATGAACATTTAACTTTTTTCATAAAAATGTTATTTTAGACCCAATTTTTTTTTTATTTTCACAGGGGAAACAAGAAAAAATGGACCCCAAAATTTGTTGTGCAATTTCCCCTGGGCACGCAGATACCCAAAATGTGGGGAAAAAACACTGTTTGGGTGCACGGCAGGGCTCGGAAGGGAAGGAGCACCATTTGACTTTTTGATTGTAAAATTTGCTTGAAAAATTAGCGGATGCCATGTTGTGTTTGGAGAGCCCCTGTGTGCCCAAACATTGGAGCTCCCCCAAAAGTGACCCCATTTTGGAAACTAGACCCCCCAAGGCACCTAGCTAGATGCATAGTGAGCACTTGGAACCCCCTAGGTGCTTCACAAATTGATTCGTAAAAATGAAAAAGTGTTTTTTTTTTCATTTTTTCATTTTTACGAATCAATTTGTAAAGCACCGAGGGGTTCCAAGTGCTCACTATGCATCTAGATAGGTGCCTTGGGGGGTCTAGTTTCCAAAATGGGGTCACTTGTGGGGGAGCTCCAATGTTTGGGAACACAGGGACTCTCCAAATGCAACATGGTATCCGCTAACAAATGGTCAGCTCAAATTGTTAGCGGACACCATGTTGCGTTTGGAGAGCCCCTGTGTGTCCAAACATTGGAGCTCCCCCACAAGTGACCCCATTTTGGAAACTAGCCTCCCAAATGCACCTATCTAGATGCATAGTGAGCACTTGTAACCCCCAATTGCTTCACAAATTGATTCATAAAAATGAAAAAGTGAAAAAAAAACACTTTTTCATTTTTATTAATCAATTTGTGAAGCACCTGGGGGTTCCAAGTGCTCACTATGCATCTAAATAGGTGCCTTGGGGGGTCTAGTTTCCAAAATTGGGTCACTTGTGGGGGAGCTCTAATGTTTGGGCGCGCATGGGCTCTCCAAACGCAACATGGCGTCCGCTAACAATTTGAGCCAATTTTCCATTCAGTTTGTTAGCGGACACCATGTCGCGTTTGGAGAGCCCTTGATGTGCCTAAACAGTGGAGCTCCCCCACAAGTGACTCCATTTTGTAAACTATACCCCTCAAGGATTTTATTAAGGTGTATAGTGAACATTTTGAACCCAGAGGTACGACACAGAATTTGTTTACATTAGGTCATCATATTGAATAAGTTGTCATTATTCTTGAGCGCTAGTGCTCACTGCTTGAGTTTGCATCGGGTACTCAGGTATACACCATGTACAGCGTGTGCTCGAGTGACATGCTCGAGTCCCTGCTCCGCATGTTTCACGGTTATTAGACACCCAAAAAAAAACATGCGGGGATCGCTCGTGCATGGCAGTCAATCCCCGTAAAGTTTTTTTGGCCGCGAAGCATATGGGGCAGAGACTCGAGCATGTCACTCAAATACCAACGATACTCAATGCATACCAGAGCACCCGATGCAAACTCAAGTAGCGAGCACTTGCGCTCAACACTAGTCGCCATATCGTCATCTTTTTTTCTTACTTTTGAAAAAAATCCCAAGCCCATCACAACCCTAACCCCAACCCTAACCCCAACCCCAGCCCTAACCGTAGCACAACCCTAACAGTAGCACAACCCTAACCCTAGCACAACCATAACCCTAGCACAACCATAACCCTAGCACAACCCCAACCCCAAACCCAGCCCTAACCCTAGCCCAATCCTAACCCAAGAGTTTATTTTTGACGCCGTTCCTCATGCGTTATAAGTGATTAGACAACTTTATTCTTCGGGTCGGTGAGATTACAGCAATACCAGAATCATATGGGGATTTTATGACTGACAGCTGTCACACACAAAAAGACGCATTTGTTGTAAATCTAGTTTTTGCATCGCCATATTTTGAGAGCTATAATTTTTCCAGATTTTGGCAGACAGTCATGTGACGGCTCGTTTTTTGTGGGATGAGTTGACGTTGTTATTGGTGCCATTTTCAGGCACGTGACATTTTTTGATCGCTTTCTATTCTGATTTTTGGGAGGCAGAATAAACAAAAACCAACAATTCAGGATCTGTTTTTTTTGTTGTTTTTTATTCTGTTCCGCGTGTGGTAAAATTGATAAGGCAGCTTTATTCTTCGGGTCAGTATGTTTACAGCGGTACCACATTTATATAGTTTTTCTATGTTTTGCACTTTTACATAATAAAAGCAATTTTATAGAAAAAAATATTTTTTAGCATAGCCTTATTCTGAGAGCTATAACTTTTTTATTTTTCTGCTTATGGAGCTGTATGTCAGCTTGTTTTTTGCGGGACGAGATTACGTTTTCAGCGGTACCATTCTTATTTATATCTGTCTTTTTGATCGCGTGTTAGTCCATTTTTTGTTTGGCGGTATGGTGATAAAGCATTGTTTTTTGCTTCGTTTTTTTTTTTTTACCGTGTTCACTGAAGGGGTTAACTAGTGGGACAGTTTTATAGGTCTGGTTGTTCCGGACGTGGCGATACCAAATATGTGTACTTTTATTGTTTTGTTTTGTTTTTTTTATAATAATATTTATTGATGGGTACATTATATTTTTATTTTTGGTGGATTATTTTATTTCTTTTTTTTATATATTTTTGCATTTTTTTTTTCCACTTTCTGAAAGTTTATATACTTTTTTACTTTGTCCCACTGTGGGACTTTCCCTTTTTTTATTCTGATCGCCTGCATGGCACAGGAATGCAGCACCATCCCTGTGCCATGCAGGCTGTCAGCGCTGGAAAGGGAGAAGATTGTTTGGAGATGCACTGCGCATGTCCAAACAATCTTCCTGCTGTCTGGTGACCCAGATGTTGTCATGACGACATCGGGTCGTCATGGCAACACCCGGGAAGCCTTTGCAGACAGCGCTGGAAGCAGGAAGAGGAGGTGAGTATCTGCGATCACCTCCCCTTGCCCCCGCAATGCTGTGATCGACTTCGATCGCAGCATCACGGGGGTTAATGTGCTGGGAGCGGTGCAGGACCGCTCCCTGCACATTGTCACAGCTGACACCCGATACTATCAGCTGACACCCGGCGGCGATCGCGCCAGCACAGCCTGTATGCGCGCGCGATCGCCATGACGTACTAATACGGGTCTGGCTCTTAAGTCCCAGAGCACAGACGCGTATTAGTACGTCAGATGTTGATAAGGGGTTAAACAGATATATTGGTGTCTGATCAGTCAGGGAGAGACTATTACAATTTTTTTTATGGCAAAAAATGCAATAAGCAGAATAATACAGAGATTTGACGCGTGGAACTGCAAAACCACAGTTCTATTTCTTTGGCCTACAACAGATTCTTTTAATTAGATATATTGGTTTCTGACCAGTCAGGTACAGACTATTACAGTTTTTTTAAGGCAAAAAATGCCAAAAGCAGGATAATACAGAGATTTGACACGTGGAACTGCAAAACTACAGTTCTACTTATCTGGCATACACCAGAATCTTTTAAACAGATATTTTAGTTTCTGACCAGTCAGGGAGACACTATTCCAGGTTTTTTTAAGGCTAAAAATGCCAAAAGCAGGATAATACAGAGATTAGACCCGTGGAACTGCAAAACCATAGTTCTAGTTCTCTGGCCTACACCAGACTCTTTTAAACAGATATATTGGTGTCTGATCAGTCAGGGAGAAACTATTTTATATTTTTTTTACTGCAAAAAATGCCAAAAGCAGGATAATACAGAGATTTGACCCGTGGAACTGTGAAACCACAGTTTTATTTCTCTGGCCTACAACAGACTCTTTTAAACAGATATACTGGTGTCTGACTAGTCAGGAAGACACTATTATATTTTTTTTTATGAAAAAAAATGCCAAAAGCAGTATAATACATAGATTTAACACGTGGAACTGCAAAACCACAGTTCTGTTTATCTGATATACACCAGACTCTTTAAACTGATAAATTGGTGACAGACCAGTCAGGGAGACACTATTGCAGTTTTTTTATGGCAAAAAATGAAAAAAGCAAGATAATACAGAGATTTAACACGTGGTACTGCAAAACCACAGTTCTATTTATCTGGCATACACCAGAATCTTTTAAACAGATATATTGGTGCCTCACCCGTCTGGGAGATACTATTACAGATTTTTTTTATTGCAAAAAATGCCAAAAGCAGAATAATACAGAGATTTGGACCATGGAACTGTAAAACCACAGTTCTATTACTCTGGCCTACACCAGACTCTTTTAAACAGATATATTGGTGTCTGACCATTTAGTGAGACACTATTATAGGTTTTTTTTGCGAAAAAAAATGCCAAAAGCAGGATAATACAGAGATTTACCCGTGGAACCGCAAAACCACAGTTCTATTTCTCTGGCCTACACCAGACTCATTTAATTAGATATATTGGTGTCTGACCAGTCAGGGAGAGACTATTACAATTTTTTTTTTTACGGCAAAAAATGGCAAAAGCAGGATAATACAGAGATTTGACCCGTGGAACTGCAAAACCACAGTTCTATTTCTCTGGCCTACTCAAGATTCTTTTAATTAGATATATGGATGTCTGACCAGTCAGGTACACACTTTTACAGTTTTTTTATGGCAAAAAATGGCAAAAGCAGGATAATACAGAGATTTCACCCGTGGAACTGCAAAACCACAGTTCAATTTATCTTTCATATACCAGACTCTTTTAAACAGATATATTGGCGTCTGACCAGTCAGGTACACACTATTACAGTTTTATTATGGCAAAAAATGCCAAAAGCAGGATAATACAGAGATTTGACCTGTGGAACCACAAAATCACAGTTATATTTCTCTGGCCAACACCAGACTCTTTTAATTAGATATAACGGTGTCTGACTTGTCAGGGAGACACTATTATAGTTTTTTTTATGGCAAAAATGCCAAAAGCAAGAGAATACAGAGATTTGACCCATGGAACTGCAAAACCACATTTCTATTACTCTGGCCTACACCAAACTCTTTTAAACAGATATATTGTTGTCTGACCAGTTTGGGAGACACTATTCCAGGTTTTTTTTACGGCAAAAAATGCCAAAAGCAGGATAATACAGAGATTTGACCCGTGGAACTGCAGAAAAACATTTCTATATCTCTGGCCTACACCAGACCCTTTTTAACAGATATTTTGAAGTCTGACCAGTCAGGGAGACACTATTACAGTTTTTGTTTACTACAAAAAATGAAAAAAGCAGGATAATACAGAGATTTGACCCGTGGAACTGCAAAACCACAAATCTATTTCTCTGGCCTACACCAGTGTCTTTTAAACATATATATCGGTGTCTGACCAGTCAGTGAGCCACTATTACAGTTTTTTTTACGTCAAAAAATGCCAAAACCAGGATAATAAAGAGATTTGACACGTGGAAATGCAAAACCACAGTTCTACTTATCTGGCATGCACCAGAATCTTTTAAACAGATATATTGGTGTCTGACCAGTTAGTGAGACACTATTACAGTTTTTTTTAACAGGAAAAAATTCCAAAAGCAGGATACTACAGAGATTTGACCCATGGAACTGCAAAATCACAGTTCTATTTCTCTGGCCAACATCAGACTCTTTTAAAACAGATATATTAGTGTCTGACCAGTCAGGGAGACACTATTCCAGGTTTGTTTTACGGCAAAAAATGCCAAAAGCAGGATAATACAAAGATTTGACCCGTGGAACTGCAGAAAAAATTTCTATATCTCTTGCCTACACCAGACGCTTTTAAACAGATATATTGAAGTCTGACCAGTCAGGAAGACACTATTACAGTTTTTTTTTATGACAAAAAATGCCAAAAGCAGGATAATACAGAGATTTGACCCGTGGAACTGCAGAACCACAGTTCTATTTCTCTGGCCTACACCAGACTCTTTTAAACAGATATATTGGTGTCTGACCATTTAGGGAGGCACTATTACAGTTTTTTATAACAGCAAAAATTGCCAAAAGCAGGATACTACAGAGATTTGACCCATGGAACTGCAAAACCACAGTTCTATTTCTCTGGCCTTCATCAGACTCTTCTAAACAGACATATAAGTGTCTGACCAGTCAGGGAGACACTATTCCAGGTTTTTTTTACGGCAAAAAATGCCAAAAGCAGGATAATACAGAGATTTGACCCGTGGAACTGCAAAAATCATTTCTATATCTCTGGCCTACACCAGACGCTTTTAAACAGATATATTGAAGTCTGATCAGTCAGGGAGACACTATTACAGTTTTTTTTACAGCTAAAAATGCCAAAAGAAGGATAATACAGAAATTAGACCCGTGGAACTGCAAAACCACAGTTCTAATTCTCTGGCCTACACCAGACTATTTTAAACAGATATATTGGTGTCTGATCAGTCAGGAAGACACTATTTTAGTTTTTTTTTATGGCAAAAAATGCCAAAAGCAGGATAATACAGAGATTTACCCGTGGAAGCGCAAACTCACAGTTCTATTTCTCTGGCCTACACCAGACTCATTTAATTAGATATATTGGTGTCTGACCAGTCAGGGAGAGACTATTACAATTTTTTTTTTTACGGCAAAAGATGCCAAAAGCAGGATAATACAGAGATTTGACCCATGGAACTGCAAAGCCACAGTTCTATTTCTCTGGCATACACCAGATTCTTTTAATTAAATATATTGGTGTCTGACTAGTCAGGGAGACACTATTTCAGGCTTTTTTTTACGGCAAAAGATGCCAAAAGCAGGATAATACAGATATTTGACCGGTGGAACTGCAGAAAAACATTTCTATATCTCAGTCCAACACCAGACTCTTTAAAACAGATATATTTGTGTCTGACCAGTCAGGGAGACAGTAATAAAAATATTTTTACATCATAAAATGTCAAAAGCAGGATAATGCAGAGATTTGAACCGTGGAACTACAAAACCACAATTCTAATTCTCTGGCCTACACCAGACTCAATTAATTAGCTATATTGGTGTCTGACCTGTCAGGTACACATTATTGCAGGTTTTTTACGGCAAAAAATGCCAAAAGCAGGATAATAGAGAGATTTGACCGGTGGAACTGCAAAACCACAGATCTATTTCTCTGGACTACACCAGACTCATTTAATCAGATATATTGGTGTCTGGCCAGTCAGGGAGAGACTATTACAATTTTTTTTTTTACGGCAAAAAATGCCAAAAGCAGGATAATAGAGAGATTTGACCGGTGGAACTGCAAAACCACAGATCTATTTCTCTAGACTACACCAGACTCATTTAATCAGATATATTGGTGTCTGACCAGTCAGGGAGACACTATTCCAGGTTTTTTTTACGGCAAAAAATTCTAAAAGCAGGATAATACAGACATTTGACCCATGGAACTGCAAAAATTATTTCTATATCTCTGGCCTACACCAGACACTTTTAAACAGGTATATTAAAGTCTGACCAGTCAGGGAGACACCATTACAGTTTTTTTTTACTACAAAAAATGCCAAAAGCAGGATAATACAGAGATTTGACCCGTGGAACTGCAAAACAACAGTTCTATTTCTCTGGACTACCTAAGACTCTTTTAAACAGATATATTAGTGTCTGACCAGTCAGGGAGATACTATTACAGGTTTTTTTTACGGCAAAAGATGCCAAAAGCAGGATACTACAGAGATTTGACAGGTGGAGCTGCAGAAAAACATTCCTATATCTCTGGCCTACACCAGATCCTTTTAAACAGACATATAAGTGTCTGACCAGTCAGGTAGACACTATTCCAGGTTTTTTTTACGGCAAAAAATGCCCAAAGCAGGATAATACAGAGATTTTACCCGTGGAACTGCAAAACAACAGTTCTATTTCTCTGGACTACACCAGATCCTTTAAAACAGACATATAAGTGTCTGACCAGTCAGGGATACACTATTACGGTTTTTTTTTATGGCAAAAAATGCCAAAAGCAGGATAATACATAGACTTGACACGTGGATCTGCAAAACCACAGTTCTAATTATCTGGTATACACCAGACTCTTTTAAACAGATACATTGGTGACACACCATTCAGGGAGACACTATTACAATTTTTTTGCGTCAAAAAATGCCAAAAGCAGGATAATACAGAGATTAGACCCATGGAACTGCAAAACCACAGTTCTATTTCTCTGGCCTACACCAGACTCTTTTAAACAGATACATTGGTGACAGACCATTCAGGGAGACACTATTACAGTTTCTTTAAGGCAAAAAGTGCCAAAAGCAGGATAATGCAGAGATTTGACGCGTGGAACCACAAAACCACAGTTCTATTACTCTGGCCTACACCAGACTCTTTTAAACAGATACATTGGTGACACACCATTCAGGGAGACACTATTACAATTTTTTTACGTCAAAAAATGCCAAAAGCAGGATAATACAGAGATTAGACCCGTGGAACTGCAAAACCACAGTTCTATTTCTCTGGCCTACACCAGACCCTGTTAATTAGATATAACGGTGTGTGACCTGTCATGGAAACAATAATACAGATTTTTTAAGGCTAAAAATGCCAAAAGCAAGATAATACAGAGATTTAACCCATGGAACTGCAAAACCACAGTTCTATTTCTCTGGCCTTCATCAGACCCTTTTAAACAGACATATAAGTGTCTGACCAGTCAGGGAGACACTATTCCAGGTTTTTTTTACGGCAAAAAATGCCAAAAGCAGGATAATACAGAGATTTGACCCATGGAACTGCAAAAATCATTTCTATATCTCTGGCCTACACCAGACGCTTTTAAACAGATATATTGAAGTCTGATCAGTCAGGGAGACACTATTTCAGTTTTTTTACGACAAAAAATTCCAAAAGCAGGATAATTCAGAGATTTGACCGTTGGAGCTGCAAAACAACAGTTCTATTTCTCTGGACTACATCAGACTCTTTTAAACAGATATATTAGTGTCTGACCAGTCAGGGAGACACTATTCCAGGTATTTTTTACAGCAAAAAATGCCAAAAGCAGGATACTACAGAGATTTAACCCGTGGAACTGCAAAAATCATTCCTTTATCTCTTGCCTACACCAGACCTTTTTAAACAGATATATTGAAGTCTGACCAGTCAGGGAGACACTATTACAGTTTTTTTTACGACAAAAAAAAGCCAAAAGCAGGATAATGCAGAGATTTGAACCGTGGAACTACAAAACCACAGTTCTAATTCTCTGGCCTACACCAGACTCATTTAATTAGATATATTGGTGTCTGACCAGTCAGGTACACACTATTACAGTTTTTTTACGGCAAAAAATGCCAAAAGCAGGATAATACAGAGATTTGACACGTGGAACTGCAAAACCACAGTTCTATTTCTCTGGCCTACACCAGACTCTTTAAAACAGATATATTGGTGTCTCACCAGTCAGGGAGACAATACTACAGCTTTATTTATGGCAAAAAATGCCAAAAGCAGGATAATACAGAGATTTGACACGTGGAACCGCAAAACCACAGTTCTATTTCTCTGGCCTACACCAGATTCTTTTAATTAGATATATTGGTGTCTGACCAGTCAGGTACACACTATTACAGATTTTTTACGGCAAAAAATGCCAAAAGCAGGATACAACAGAGATTTAACCCGTGGAACTGCAAAACCACAGTTCTATATCTCTGGCCTACGCCAGACTCTTTTAATTTTATATATTGGTGTCTGACCAGTCAGGGAGACACTATTACAGTTTTTTTTTCATGGCAAAAAATGCCAAAAGCAGTAAAATACAGAGATTTGAACCTTGGAACTGCAAAACCACAGTTATGTTTCTCTTGCCTACACCATACTCTTTTAAACAGATATATTGGTGTCTCACCTGTCAGGGAGACACTATTACAGATTTTTTATGGCAAAAAATGCCAAACGCAGGATATTACAGAGATTTGACCCGTGGAACTGCAAAACCACAGTTCTAATTCTCTGGCCTACGCCAGACTCTTTTAATAAAATATAACGTTGTCTGACCTGTCATGGAGACACTATTACAGTTTTTTTAATGGCAAAAAATGCCAAAAGCAGGATCCTACAGAGAATAGACCCGTGGAACTGCAAAACCACAGTTCTATTTCTCTGGCCTATATCAGACTCTTTTAAACAGATATATTGGTGTCTGACTAGTCAGGGAGACACTATTAAAGGTTTTTTTTACGGCAAAAAATGCCAAAAGCAGGATAATACAGAGATTTGACCTGTGGAACTGCAAAACCACAGTTCTATTTCTCTGGCCTACACCAGACTCTTTTAAGTAGACATATTGGTGTTTGACTAGTCAGGAGACGCTTTTACAGTTTTTTTTACGGTAAAAAATGCCAAAAGCAGGATAATACATAGACTTGACACGTGGATCTGCAAAACCACAGTTCTATTCATCTGGTATACACCAGACTCTTTTAAACAGATATATTGGTGTCTGATCAGTCAGGGAGACACAATTTAAGTTTTTTTTTTACGGAAAAAAATGCCAAAAGCAGGATAATACATAGATTTGATGCGTGGAACTGCAGAAAAACATTTCTATATCTCTGGCCTACACCAGACACTTTTAAACAGATATTTTGAAGTCTGACCAGTCAGGGAGACACTATTACAGTTTTTGTTTACGACAAAAAATGACATATGCAGAATAATACAGAGATTTGACCTGTGGAACTGCAAAACCACAGATCTATTTCTCTGGTCTACACCAGACTCTTTTAAACAGATATATTGGTGTCTGTCTATTTATGCAGACACTATTACAGTTTTATTTTATGGCAAAAAATGCCAAAACCAGGATAATACAGAGATTCGACCCGTGGAAAAGCAAAACCACAGTTCTATTTCCCTGGCCTACACCAGACTCTTTTAATTAGACATATTGGTGTTTGACCAGTCAGGAGACGCTATTACAGGGTTTTTTTACGGCAAAAAATGCCAAAAGCAGGATAATACATAGACTTGGATCTGCAAAACCACAGCTCTATTTATCTGGTATACACCAGACTCTTTTAAACAGATACATTGGTGACAGACCATTCAGGGAGACACTATTACAGTTTTTTTAGGGAAAAAATGTCAAAAGCAGGATAATACAGAGATTTGACCGATGGAACTGCAAAACCACAATTCTATTTCTATGGCCTACACCAGACTCTTTTAAACAGATATATTGGTGTCATATCAGTCAGGGAGAAACTATTTTAGTTATTTTTTTACGGCAAAAAGTGCAAAAAGCAGGATAATACAGAGATTTGACCAATGGAACAGCAAAATCACAATTCTATTTATATAGCATACACCAGACTCTTTTAAACAGATATATTGGTGTTTGACCAGTCAGGGAGACACTATTACAGATTTTTTTATGGCAAAAAATGCCAAAAGCAGGATACTACAGAGATTTGACCCATAGAACTGAAAAACCACAGTTCTATTTCTCTGGCTCACACCAGATTCTTTTAATTAGATATATTGGTGTCTGACCAGTCAGGTACACACTATTACAGTTTTTATGGTAAAAAATGCCAAAAGCAGGATAATACAGAGATTTGACACGTGGAACTGCAAAACCACAGTTCTATTTATCTCACATACACCAGACTCTTTTAAACGGAAATATTGTTGTCTGACCAGTCAGGGAGACACTATTACAGTTTTTTTGGGGGCAAAAAATGCCAAAAGCAGGATAACATAGAGATTTGACCGATGGAACTGCAAAACCACAATTCTATTTCTATGTCCTACACCAGACACTTTTAAACAGATATATTGGTGTCTGATCAGTCAGGGAGACACTATTTAGTTATTTTTTTACGGCAAAAAATGCCAAAAGCAGGATAATACAGAGATTTAACCCGTGGATCTGTAAAGCCACAGTTCTATTTCTCTCGCCTACACCAGACTCTTTTAAACAGATATATTTGTGTCTGACCAGTCAGGGAGACACTATGTAACGGGTCTGGGAGGCGGAACCTCTGAGCAGCTATACAAGGGGGCGGTCCTTGTAAAGAAGCGGGTGGCGCCCAGGGAAGACGGGCTGGTAGTCACAGCAAGCGACAGGGACAGTTTCTGGGTAAACGGGCAGGTGGTCACGGCAAGTGACCGGGACAGTCTCTGGGTAAACGGTCAGGTGGTCACGGCAAGTGACCGGGACAGTCTCTGGGTAAACGGTCAGGTGGTCACGGCAAGTGACTGGGACAGTCTCTGGGTAAACGAGCAGGAAGTCACAGCAAGTGACCAGGACAGTCTCTTGACAGGAGGGTGATCACGGCAAGTGACAGCAGAGCCTCCAGGTAGGCTAGCAGGCTGGTAGAGGGTGGACGCTCCCAGGTGAGCGAGCAAGAGTCTCTGGACAGGCAGGTGGTCACAGCACGTGACGGCAGAGCCTCCAGGTAGGCTAAAAGGCAGGTAGCAGATGAGCGCTCCCAGGTGAGCGGGCAAGAGTCTCTGGACAGGCAGGTGGTCACAGCACGTGACGGCGGAGCCTCCAGGTAGGCTAGCAGACAGAGAGCAGGTGAGTGCTCCCAGGTGAGCGGGCAAGAGTCTCTGGACAGGCAGGTGGTCACAGCACGTGACGGCGGAGCCTCTAGGTAGGCTATCAGACAGGTAGCAGGTGAGTGCTCCCAGGAGAGCGGGCAAGAGTCTCTGGACAGGCAGGTGGTCACAGCACGTTACGTCGGAGCCTCCAGGTAGGCTAGCAGGCAGGTAGCAGATGTGCGCTTCCTGGTGAGCGGACAGACGGATCCATAGACAGACTGGCAGGGCTGGTAGGCAGACTGTCGGACCGCAGGAATAGTAGTAGGTAGACACGAGACAGGCAGGTATCAGACAGGAAACTGGCAGGTAACTGGCAGGTAACTGGAAACGGGACCTGAGGGCTGAAGCAGAGTGATGAACTGTGCTACAACATTGCTCGGGCACCTCCATTTTGGAGGAGGTGCCTTATATATGGTGAAGTCCTCCGGCCATTTGCCGGGGACTCCCTAGGACGGCGCGCGCGGCCCCTTCAAGAGAGGGGGAGAGTGCGCGCGCCCTAAGCACCGTGGCAGGGAAGGAGCGCGCACTGCCAGCAGAGTGGGAGGAAGACGCCGGGCACGGCGCAGAGAGGTGAGGGGAACATCGTCCCTGCCTACCAGGAGGCAGGGACGCCGACGCTACAGTACCCCCCCTTTAGGTCCCCCCCTTTTTTAGGCCAGACAGAAATTTAGCAAGCATGAGAGGGGCATGGATGTTCTCCCGGGGCTCCCAAGTTCTCTCCTCAGGACCAAACCCCTTCCAATCTACTAGATAAAAGGTCTTTCCTCTTACCCTTTTGCTGGCCAGAATGTTCTCTACCTCAAACTCGTTTTCAGCGGAAACCGGAGCAGGAGGCGTACCTGTAGACTTGGAAAAAGAGTTAAATACCACGGGTTTGAGGAGAGATACATGGAAGGAGTTAGGGATCCGCAAGTTGGCCAGGAGTTTCAATTTATAGGCCACCGGGTTGATCTGATTGATAACCTCCAGTGGGCCGATGAACCGAGGCCCTAACTTGTAGGAAGGAACCTTGAGCCGGACATACTTGGACGAGAGCCAGACTTTATCTCCAGGACGGAATTGTGGAGGATCCAGGCATTTTTTGTCAGCGTGTTTTTTCATTCGCTCGGACGACTGAAGGAGTGCTGATCGGGTACTCTCCCAAATGGAGGAAAATTCGCTAACGAGAGATTCCGCAGCCAGATTATCCACCGAGGTGGAGAAGGGAAATGGGATCCGAGGATGCTGACCGAAGACTACAAAAAACGGGGATTTGGAGGAAGATTCGCTCTCGTGATTGTTGTAAGAGAATTCGGCCCATGTCAGAAGATCCACCCAGTCTGAATGGTGGGCATTAACGAAGTGCCAGAGGTAACTGGTCAGGATCTGATTGATCCGCTCCACTTGACCATTGGACTGTGGATGGTAAGCGGAGGAGAAGTCCAGGGTGACGTCTAGCAGTTTACATGTGGCTCTCCAGAAGCGTAAGGTGAACTGAACCCCACGATCCGACACGATGTGGAGGGGCAGGCCATGAAGACGGAAGATGTGGCGGATAAAGTCTTTAGCCAGCTCTGGTGCAGACGGGAGGCCTGGCAGGGGAATGAAATGAGCCATTTTGGAAAAGCGGTCAGTGACCACCCAAATGACTGTACAACCGGCAGAGACAGGGAGATCTGTTATGAAGTCCATAGCTATATGCTGCCAGGGGGCAGCAGGTACAGGTAGCAGAAGGAGGCGAACGGCTGGCAGGTGTCTCGGAACCTTGTTGCGTTCGCAGGACACACAGGCAGAAACAAAGTCTATTACGTCCTTGTGCAGGGTAGGCCACCAGTAGTGCCGGGTAATAAGCTGGAGGGTCTTTTTCTGACCGGCGTGGCCAGCTAGTTTAGACGAGTGACCCCAGTGTAGGATCTTCTCCCGATCTGGTACCGTTACGAACGTCTTACCGGGAGGGAGACGATTTAGACTCACGGGGGCCACCTGTATTACTCTGGCGGGATCGATGATGTGTTTGGGTTCCTCCTCGAGATCAGACACCAGAAAGGATCGGGACAAGGCATCCGCTTTGATGTTTTTGTCAGGCGGGCGAAAATGAAGAACAAAATCAAAGCGAGCAAAAAACAAGGACCACCGGGCTTGGCGCGGGTTAAGTCTCTGGGCACTCTGGAGGTAAGCCAAGTTCTTGTGGTCAGTGTAAATTATTTCCGGGTGAAGAGCCCCCTAGAGCAGGTAACGCCACTCCTCCAATGCCAGCTTAATGACCAATAACTCTCGGTCTCCTATAGAATAGTTGCGTTCAGGAGAGGAGAAGAGTTTGGAGAAGAAGCCGCAGGTTACCATTCTCCCGGAAGACGATTTTTGGGTATGTACCGCTCCGGCTCCAGAGGAGGAGGCGTCAACTTCCAGGAAGAACTGCTTGTTGCCGTCCGGGCGATGCAGCACCGGGGCGGAAGAGAAAGCCTGTTTTAAGGAGAGAAAGGCTTCCTCTGCTTCGGGCGGCCATTCTCTGGGATTAGTGCCTTTACGGGTGAGCGCAGAGATTGGGACAGTCCGGGAAGAGAAGTGCGGTATGAAGAGGCGGTAGTAGTTGGCGAAGCCCAGGAACCGCTGAATAGTAGTGTTGAGCCACCCCCGTAGTGTTCGAGTTCGGTTCGGTTCGTCGAACACCTTCGAACACCGTTAAAACCAATGGCAGGCAAACAAAAACACATAGAAACACATAGAAAACACCTTCAAAGGTGTCCAAAAGCTGACAAACTGCTCAGAAGACACAACTAACACATGGAAAAGTGACAAGTACATATAGTCATGCGAAAAGAAAAGAGGTGGAGGAGTAAAAGGAGGGGGAGACACAGATATAGGCATGTCATGCCCTTCTAAAATCCAAAAAGTGAGAAGCCGACACGGCCAGTCCGTTCCTGCCCGTGCCACCTCTGTGTCGCCGGGTTTGTGCCAGAGCCGCGGTGGACCCTGACGGCCAGCCCCCCTATCCCAATTCTGGTGCCTGTCCGCCGGTGGGTCGAGGCCCCCCACGGTGGGGAGGGAGTAACATCTGCAGAAGAAAGACCATCTTCCAGCCAAACTAAGATGTCGACTTCTTTTCGTGGACAATGTGATACGATCCCATTCTTGCGAACACGCCCATCGCTACAAATTCTAAATGAGGCACAAAAACAGCAGGTGCTTCAACGGATATCAAGTGCTCCTTCAAGTGGGCTCTCCATCACCTCAATTTCAACATCACAAATACTCCAGTTCTCAGAGGTGTCACCCCAATCGCACTTGCTTCCTCACAGCTCCCAAGTCTCCAGCTGCCCGTCTGAGTATGGGGTAGCACAGATGGTTGAGTCTGCACAGCTGTTTACTCATACTATAGCCTGGGAAACGGAGGTCTGCTCCAGAGCTTCTGTTAATCCAGATGAGGAAATGATCTGATCTGATGCCCAGAATCTTTATAAGTCGGATCCAGGACCAGATGAAGAAGGTTCTGAGCATAATGTAGACCCTTGTTCCCAAACTGTAACTCCTGTTGGTGGAGACAATGATGAAGACGATGATGAGACTCAAATACCTGATTGGAGCGACAACTTTACTTTTCGGTCAGGGCAGGAAGAGGTTGGCTCTGAGGACGACGGGTGTGATAACACACAGGGTGATGATGACGAGGTTGGAGATCCCACTTACTGTCAACCCACAGTCAGCCAGTCGATGAGGTCAGCAGAGGAGGTGGAGGAGGATGTGACTAGCCCTGGGGATGGAGATGACTCGGTACCCGGGCATTTGCCTGGCCTTGGGGATGTCGCGGTGGTCGGCTCCCTGGCCCGTACCCTGGGGTCTCTCTTTAAAAGGGTGGATAATTGGTAATTTTATAAGAGTTCATGACGCCACCTGTGGTATCTGGTGACAAGCACAAGCGCTGCAGCAGTCCACTGAGGCCGGTGATAAGGCAGCTCGATGGTATAGCTCCCCACAGGTGGACCTAGGTCTCAGAAAAGCGTATGCAGGGGGAATGCAGGACAGGCAAGACCCAGCTGGGTCAGAGCAAGAACGGGAATGGACACCGTAGTCACTTCAGTACCTTTTACTGGTGGAAATTCAGGCACATCCCGGAGCACTGTAGGGTTAAGGGTGCATATCAGGATCCTCCCCAAAGAGCGGGTGTAGGGCCTTCTGTTTCTTGCCTCTGCGTAGTAAGTTTCTGACCTGCCTGGAGCTAGGCCTAACTTTGTCTCTGTCCTGCGCTGGCTGACCTTGTGGTAGGGCCTTCTCTTGGAGTTCACGCTCCCAGTATGCGGGGCCTAAGCATCTCCTGGCTCTGTTACATATCAGCACCTTAGCGATCCTGGGACTTGTAGTTCTCCAGGGATTCCGGTTATGCCTTACTGGGTCATAGAGATACCGGTAAGCTCGGATCCTGTGTCCGGTAAATGCTTCGGGGTGAGCTGGTTAAGCTCCTCTGCCCCTTATGTACTAACTCACCTTCGGCCTACTCGGGCCCTCACTAGGCTATACACACTAACGGCAGCTTGCCGCGCTTCACTGATCTTACGGCACCGGCACACCTTAAGCTCTATCTGGGCTCCCTGAATCTAGCAAGCAGGAGCCTCGTGCTCCACTGCTGAACTATTAACTGCGTTCTCTAGACTAGACTGAGCTCCACTGCAGACTGACCTCTCTTAGGCTTCTCAACTGCAGGAACTCTTCAGAGGAACTGAACTGCCTAGCTCCACCTTCCCTATTTATATCCCTAACGGGCTCCCTCTGCTGGTCTGAGGTGGAAGGTGGAGATGTGTGAATGTTTATGGGGGCCACTTGTGGAGGATTCCATCAATGCACTCTTCTAGGAACTGTGATACCAAGCGCAGCGGGGCATCAAAAATGCTATTGACGACGAGGTTAGGTTGCACCTTCCTGAACAGAGACGGAGTACTGGAAGAACGTCAACAACTGCATTCTCAACCACAACTCTGCCTCTGACCACAAGTCGTAGTGGCTCTTCAGGTCACATGGGCTCTAAGCCTTGCATAGCCTGGGCATTTATTCAGATCGATAAGGATGACCCAACTCGTGTTATCTGTAATATTTGTCAGCAAAAGCTAAGTAGAGGCCAAAAAATCCATAGTTTGAGTACTTCATGCATGTACCGTCACATGGATATGAAGCATAAGTTGCAGTGGGAAGCTCACTGTGCTACAATGCGGCCTAGCCGGCTGGGCCAACCACCGTCTGCCCCATCTTGTGCATCCGCAGCCTATTCATCCTCTGTGACTGGGGGGACAGCAGTCACACATGTTTTTGGATGCAGACCTGCCACCTCTTTACCCGCAACAGCCAGTGTGATTGGCAGGTCGTCAGTTCATTGGGAAGTGGAAACACCTGCTAGTGTTGAGCGCTCTCCGACATCGAGAGCACCACCTTTGGATCAAGGCAACCTAACATGTCCGCCTGCATCTTCCTCACAGACCGGCAGTTTGCCGGGGACACCCTACTCAACACCGTCTAAGCACAACAGCCAGCCCTCGGTCCCTCAGATGTGGACAAGTAAAAGACCATTTCCTCCTAGCCATGAGAAAGCTAAGAGGTTGAATTTCACCATCTGCAAGCTGTTGGCTACAGAAATGCTGCCTTTCCATCTGGAGGACACAGAGGATTTTCAAGACCTTATGTCCGTCACAGTGCCCCAGTACCAGATGCCCAGTCGGCACTACTTCTCAAAGAAAGGTGTGCCTGCGCTCCACTAGCATGTCGCACACAACATCACCGCTTCTTTGAGAAACTGTGTGTGTGACAGGGTGCACTTCACCACAGACACTTGGACGAGAAGGCATGGACAGGGGCGTTACATGTCGCTTACTGGGCACTGGGTAACTATGGTGACAGCAGGACAAGGGGCTGCTGTCCAAGTCTTACCGTCCCCACGAGTTGTGTGTCAATCCTCTTTATCTCGAAGTTCCTCTACTGCTTCTGCCTCCTCAACCTCCTCTCGGTCCTCCTCCTGCACCCAAAGCCTGTCTGGTAATGAGACCTGCTTTCTAACTGCGCAGAAGGAATCCTGCACACCTCCTTACTATGCTGGCAGCAGGGCTCAACGGCATCAGTGTTTACTTTGAAATGTCTGGGAAATGTGAGTCACACAGCTGAGGAGTTGTGGTCAGCTCTGGAGACCCAGTTTCATGAAAGGTTGTCTCCACTGGACCTGCAACCAGGGAAGGCCATGTGCGACAATGCTGCAAACCTGGGTGCGTCACTTCGCCGGGGCAATGTCACACACGTGCCTTGTATGGCTCACGCGTTGAACCTGGTTGTCCAGCAATTTTTAGCCCACTATCCTGGACTAGATGGCCTTCTGCAGAGGGCACGGTCGCTGTGTGCTCACGTCCGCCGTTCGCATCCCGCAGTTCAACGACTTACATCTCTACAGAAGTCGTTGGGCCTGCCAGTTCACCGGCTGAAATGCGATGTGCCGACACGGTGGAATTCAACTCTGCACATGTTGCAGCGACTGTGGCAGCACCGACAAGCCCTGGTGCAATACGTTCTGACGTATAGCCTGGGCCAACAAGATCCAGAGGTGGGGCAAATCACGCTGCAGGAGTGGTCTCAGATCAGGGACCTATGAAGTTGACGCGCCCCCTGGGCCATGGGGAACCCCGAGCCGGGCCGGTAGACGCTGGGGGTTGTAGTCACTGTGGTGGTGACCCAGTCTGTGACCCAGGGCGGTCAATCCAATGGAAATTTGTATATATGGATTTTATAATGTCTGACTACGCCACCTGTGGAGTGCGGCCAAAGGGGCTGTCGCTGCGGAACAGTCCTCTGAAGCTGGTGGTTTTGCAGCAACGGTATTATTACTCACCACAGGAAGAGTGTAGCTTCAGAGCAGTGTGGGTAGATGATGGTGGTTGTAGTGCAGGGAGTCAGTAATGAACACAGAGTCCGTGTGATGCCGTCTCAAGATATTACTCACAGTTGTTGTAGTCCAGATTACAGGTACCAGAGCAATCTCCCCCGTCGTGCTGTGCATACTCAGTGAGGGGCTCAGTCCACCCCCAGATATCTCCGGAGTACTTAGCAGGACCCCCTTCTGTGTGTCCTTTCTCTGGCCTTCTCCCTGCACCTCACACCCAGTGACACTTCTACCGGTATTCTCGGGCCTTGGCGGGTGACGTGTGTTCCGTCCCCTGGGTCCTATGTGGCTACCTTCTTAGCGAGACTGGTGTGGACTTTGGCCTGCAGTACATGAAATGCAGCAGCCTCCGGTTTCTAGTTGAGCCTTGCTGTTTCTCCGCTAGTTGAGGGACCGGTTCCCCTTATCTGGCCTGACCCCTCTACCTCCTGGTAGCAGCGGGAGTACGGGTGGCCTTCTGCACGGCCCGTAGCCGTAGGGTCCCTTCGGTTCCTGGAGCCTTCCAGCTCCCACTCCTCTCTTCTCTCCTTCAGTCCTGGGCCTCCCAGGCTAGGCCCGCCTCCGGAGCAGAGCTCATGCCTAGTCTCTGCTCCTGTCACTTTTCCTCCTCTGTCTGGCTTGCTCTTTCTAAGATGGCTTCCTATTTATACTCTCCTTGTCATGTGCTCCCCTAAGCTGCTCCCCTAAGCACCCACTGCATAGGACCCTCAAACCAGCTAGGGACCTGGGACTGTGCTCTCCCTTAGGAGCAATCTCGCCCTACCCCCACTGCGGGTATGTGTTGGATGCAGGAGTCAGGGTCCCGAGCCATACGCCTTCCTTACCTGAGGGTGAGATACCACACCTCTGGGTGAGATGCAGTAACTCTGTGGCGACTGAACCCTCAGGGGCGCCACACACCCTTCTGCACAGTTTTGAAATGGCGACGAAGATGTTTAGTGCTGACGACGATGCCATTATCAGCATGACTATTCCGGTGATTTACATGCTGGAGCACACTTTAAACAGAATTCAGAGTCAGGTGGTGGTACAAGAGGAGGTGGAGGAAGTAGAGGAGGAGTCGTATGCGGAAGGGATAACATCTCCAAGGTCCAGACGGTTGGCAGCACCAAGGCGGCAGGCATGGGAGGGTGGGGGAGAGGGATTAACCAGGGCGCATGGTAGCAGCCAAACTGTTGAGGAAGGTGCAGGAGCCGAGGAAGAAGTGGAGGACGAACTGGCGATGGGCTTGGAAGACTCATCACATGAGGGAGACCTTGATCACATTTCTGTTGTGCGAGGTTGGAGGGAGAGGGCAGAGGAAGGAAGCATGATTCTTACTTCGCTACCAACACAACAAGGACTTGGTACTTCTGGATGCGCAAGACACATGAGTGCCTTCTTGCTGCACTACCTGCAACATGACCCCCGGATTGTCAGAATTCGAAGTAATCCCGACTACTGGGTTGCCACACTCTTAGATCCCCGGTACAAAAGTATATTTGCCGAAATAATTCCTGCCATAAAAAGGTATTGACGAATGCAGGAGTATCTGCAGACGCTGTTGCAGAATCTTACATGTGCTTTTCCACAAAACACCAGTGGTGCACGTAGTGAATCTCACAGTTCTAACTTGCCAACGGTGGGACTGTCGAGTCTTCATCACTCAAACAGTAACAGTAACACAGTATCTGCTGGTAACAGCAATTTTGTGGAATCGTTTCACCACTTTAGACCATCCTTTGCAAGGCCACAGTAGACAAGAAGTCTGACACATAGTCAATGCCTAGAGAGGATGGTACAGGAAAATCTCCAAGTGAACATCGAAGCCATGACTGTCACTGGACCCTTGCTCATTTTGGTATTCCAATCTGGAATAATCGCCGGAGTTCGCCACTCACACCTTGGAGATCTTGTCATGCCAAGCAGCCAGCGTTCTCTCTGAACATGTGTTCAGCGCTGCTGGTGGTGTGCTGACAGATAAGCGCACGCGGCTGTCCACTGAGAATGTAGACAGACTCACGTTCATAAAGATGATCAAATCATGGATTCGCAAGGACATTTCTACCCCTGTGTCATCCTTGGGAGACTAAAAGCTTGGGGATTTGGTAAAATCACATCACCAACCATTTTAAGCAACAGTGGGGCAATTGATGCCACTTAACACTAGAACGCATGACCATAAAAATCTACACTTTCACATACCTGGGGCCCTTTAGGCCCGTGTGCAAATAACATGGAATAACTCAAACTCAAATGACAAACAACTATATACATGAAGAATACCTAGAGTTTCAAAATTCTAACTAAAGTAATCTTGCAGAAAATAGAAAACAATTAACTGGGCGGGACTGCAAGGCCACAGGTATGCGTTCTAGTGTTAAGTGGTGTCTGTGCCACAATTTTGGGAGTCCCCTTGCTGTGTCGTACGTGACGTTGGCATCATCAATTCCAGGTGGGTTGGGTCGCACCCCCCTCTTTTAACTGTAAGAAACTACATACACTATGGCTTGGGGTAACACAGATGGTTGAGTCTGAAGAGCTGTTTACTCAGAGGTCTGCTCCAAATCTTCAGTGTCTGCTAGTCAGCGTAGAATTTTTAACTGCATCTAGCCTAGGCAATACTTTGGGCGTAGTAGCCCAGCTGCGTAGCAAGCTGCACCGCCTGTGTATCTAATAAGAATTTTTAAATGAATCTAGCCTAGGCAGACTGTGGGGACCCCCAACCAAACCCAGATGCTCAGCCCCCCTACCGCCCCCCTTTCATGGACAATACAATAATGTAACTCTTACAACTGGATGGGTGAGGATCGGTCACAGCTTTATTAACTCTTTATACTCATTCCATTAGAAAGGCATTTTATTTCTAAAATAATTCAGCTTGTTGCAGCATGCCATGGGTCCCCACTCCGGCAAGTTGGCCAACAAGTGTAACTCTCCAACATGTCCTCTCTATTTCCAGGCCACGGAGGATCCAGCGTACTCGTATGCAGGACTCTGACCCCCACCCATCACTCTTAACGCTTGTTCCACTCCGTCCTGGAGTCCTGACAGGAATATGTCCAGTCCAATATCTATTAAGTGAACACCGTCGGGCCGTATGAGGCCTGCTTTATCTCCTTCCAGTTGTCGGTGTCGTATCACTACACCGCCTCTGTCTCTTCTAAATTTTGCATTCCGAATATTTATTACGCGCCTTGTCCATTCGATGGCCGTGATGTCTCGCGCACCTTGCCATACCGCTATTGGCACAATCTCTGACCATACTATAGCTAATTTTGTGAAAAGTTCTCTGAAGCACTCAGTGTCTAGTTTCATTATTGCCATTAGTTATGCGCTCTTGTGATGACCTAGGTCGTTTCCCCCAGCCTGTATAACTAAGATGACCGGACCTCTTGCCTCTCTCCCTACCTTGATTACCTCCATTAGTACCTGTGGCCATAGAAGGCCTCTAATACCTCTCCAGTTGAAATATGTGTTATGAAACTCTAATTTCCTCCCGCCTGGGCGGACTTTCGCCCTTTTTTGTGCCCAATATATATACGAGTGGCCTATCACTCACACTGTTGGCTTAGCGTCACCTGTAAAAGAAACAAACCACGTTAGGATAACAAGTCCGGTCTTATGTATTTTGCCAAACACGTGGATCGCCATCTCCCTATCCTCTGAACTTCCGTTTCTGACAGTCCTGCTCTTGCTGCTTCCGTGGCCGCACCTATGCGGAATGAGTGTGTCCCGTAATCTTTGGGGTGGTTCCCTGCTGATGTTATGCATTTATTAAATTTAGCTTGGAACAGGTATCTTAATAATGGCGTTCCATCAATGTGTGATAGGAAGAAATTACTTTGTGATCTGATGGTTAGATATGTTTTTACTATTGTTACCCGACTCAGTGTACCGTTTGTGGGTTGTAGAAGTACCCAAGTACCCCTGCCCGCTGGAACCGTTTTCGATTGGTGTATGCGTAGATGTATTGCATTATTGGCTATGACTACGTCCTGGTGTAATAAGCCTCCACTGGTGGTAATTTTGGATTGAGGGACTAATTTGCTTATACATAGCGCCCCGAAGAAGGCGATCACAAATGCAGTAGACATTAGTGTTGCTTCAAATTGTGAGTGTCATGTTAATGGTGTTAGGGATATGATGTGAGAAATCAGTTTTAGTGACACGGGACGGGACGTCTACATTCCTGACTTGGCTGACCCCTTTTCCACCCTTTTAGGGATTGTCTGATGATGAATCTTTGTCACATCTCCCCAATTCAGTAGTTGGAAGTGAAATGCTACTCCGGTCAGACACCGCTGCGCTGACGCTCCTGATATGCCCCTCATCATTAGCTGGTGGAGAAATTGTATGGTGACGTGTGATCTGGCTTGTTCACATTGGTCAACCCGTCTGCCTGCTACTAGTCGTGTCCACTCTTCCCATGCCTTACCGTATGCTTGCCACGTTGACGGGGCAACTGACGCTCTGATTAATGGCATCAACTATTCGCCACTAGATCCCATAGGGAGGGTGGGCAACTGTTGCCCGATGGGTGGGCGTTGTGGAAGAGCTCTGTGAAAATCTGCCAATTGAATTGTTATAAAGCGTTAGCAGCAGCTTTATACCCCTCAGCATAGTGGCTAGCGCGGACCCATACATTGTGTTTTAGGCACAGGAATGCTAGCCTGCGTAGTAGGCCTAGCACTGGGAGAGACGATGATGCCATCTTATTAATGCAGTGCGCTAGGCTGGTGTTTTGTGTTATGAAGCGTATATTTTTGTTAGCCAGGCGCGCGCCCCATATTTCTATTGCTACCACTATTGGGAAAAATTATTTTCAGGGCTAGATGCAGCTAAAAATTATTATTAATTTCAAAGCTGGTGGAGCTTGGTATAGATGGCCTAATACAATGAGTCCCACACACTGCTAGAAGCCCAAATATTTTTTCAGAGCTAGATGCAGATAAAAATTATATTCAATTTGCAACCTGATGGAGGTCAGTATAGATGAACTAATAGACCCAGTCCCACATACTGCTAGAAGCCCAAATATTTTTTCAGAGCTAGATGCAGAAAAAAATTATATTCAATTCGAAGGCCGGTCTGAGAAATTATGTAGCCCAAAAATGGAAGCGAGGTCTGCTCAAAGAGGCAGTTCTCATATTTAGAGTAGAGGTGGTTCTGCCTGAGCCTGAGCAGGACCTGACGAACATCCCTCCGGTGAGTCTGGAGATCCGGAGAGAAGACCAAGATGTCGTCCAGGTACACCACTACGCAGGAGTAGAGAAGGTCCCGGAAGATGTCATTCTCCTGCACTCAGCGCTTCAGCGTGAGAATTTTCCCACGCTGTCAGTGACGTGCATGAGGTGAGCTCATTCATGTCCAATGAACTCAGCTGACCTCATGTACGTCACTGACAGCGTGGGAGAATTCTCACGCTGAAGTGCTGAGTGCAGGAGAATTCTCCCACGCTGTCAGTGACGTGCATGAGGTGAGCCGAGTTCATTGGACATGAACTTGTCTCATCTTTATGCCGTCACAGCCAGACACTGCAGAGCGCAAGCAAGCCTGCGCTTCTCAGTGTCCGCGGGATGACAGGCTGGATGGCAGCTTTCTGCTGCGGTCCAGCCTGTCATCTCGATGTAGCAGAGCTGAAGCTGTCCTGGGAACCATGGAAAGGTAAGGATGATGTTGGTTTATTATTTTACTTTTATTGCAGAAGACATTGGCTTCAGCTGGAATGGGCGTGATGGTAAGTATGGTTTAATTTAGAACAATAAAGAATTGTGTGTTTATTTCAATTAAAGGACTTTATTCTGGGTGTTTGTGTTTTTTTAAATACTTTACTAGAAATTCATGGTGGTCATGTCTAATATTGGCGTGACCCCATCAATTTCGGGCTTAGGGCCAGCTGATAATGCCAAGCTGGCCTTAACCCCTTTATTACCCAGTGAGCCACCGCACCAGGGCCCTGGATGAGTTGGGTACAGCGCCAGAAGATGGCGCTTCTATGAACGCGCCATTTTCTGGGGCGGCTGCGAACTGCAATTTGCAGCGGGTGGGGCCCAGAAAGTTTGGGCCTCCCTGCGCTGCGGATTCCAGCTCCCAGCTGCCTAGTTGTACCTGGCTGGGCACAAAAATAGGGCGAAGCCCCACGCATTTTTTTTTTAAATTATTTCATGAAATTCATGGAATAATTAAGAAAAAAAGGGCTTCCCTATATTGTTGTGTCCAACCAGGTACAAATAGGCAGCTGGTGGTTGGGGGCAGCCCGTCCCTGCCTGCTGTACCTGGCTGGACACAAATATAATGCGAAGCCCCACGTCAATTTTTTTAAAATTATTTCATGAAATAATTTTTTTAAAAAAGGGCTTCCCTATATTGTTGTGTCTGGCCAGGTACAAATAGGCAGCTGGTGGTTGGGGGCAGTCCGTTCCTGCCTGCTGTACCTGACTGGACACAAATATAGGGCGAAGCCCCACGTCAATTTTTTTTAAATTATTTCAGGAAATTCATGAAATAATGAAAAAAAAATTGATGTGGGGCTTCGCCCTATATTTGTGTCCAGTCAGGTACAGCAGGCAGGAACGGGCTGCTCCCAACCACCAGCTGCCTATTTGTACCTAGCCGGACACAACAATATGGGGAAGCCCTTTTTTTCTTAATTATTCCATGAATTTCATGAATCTAAAAAAAAAAATGCGTGGAGCTACGCCCTATTTTTGTGTCCAGCCAGGTACAACTAGGCAGCTGGGGGCTGGAATCTGCAGCGCAGGGAGGCCCAAGCTTTCTGGGCCCCACCCGCTGCAAATTGCAGTCCGCAGCCGCCCCGGAAAATGGCGCGTTAATAGAAGCGCCATCTTCTGGCGCTGTACCCAACTCATCCAGGGCCCTGGTGCGGTGGCTCACTGGGTAATAAAGGGGTTAAGGCCAGCTTGGCATTATCAGCTCGCCCTAAGCCCGAAATTCATGGGGTCACGCCAATATTAGACATGACCACCATGAATTTCTAGTAAAGTATTTAAAAAAAACACAACACCCAGAAAAAGTCCTTTAATTGAAATAAACACACAATTCTTTATTGTTCTAAATTAAACCATACTTACCATCACGCCCATTCCAGCTGAAGCCAACGATCTCCTGCAATAAAAGAAAAATAATAAAGCAACCTCATCCTTACCTTTCCATGGCTCCCACGACAGCTTCAGCTCTGCTACATCGAGATGACAGGCTGGACCGCAGCAGAACGCTGCCATCCAGCCTGTCATCCCGCAGACACTGAGAAGCGCAGGCTTGCTTGCGCTACTCAGTGTCTGGCTGTGACGGCATCCAGATGAGCCGAGGTCATGTCCAATGAACTCGGCGCACCTCATGCACGTCACTGACAGCGTGGGAAAATTCTCACGCTGAAGCGCTGAGTGCAGGAGAATTTTCCCACGCTGTCAGTGACGTACATGAGGTGAGCCGAGTTCATTGTCGGCTCATCTGGATGCCGTCACAGTCAGACACTGAGGAGCGCAAGCATGCCTGCGCTTCTCAGTGTCCGTGGGATGACAGGCTGGATGGCAGCGTTCTGCTGCGGTCCAGCCTGTCATCTCGATGTAGCAGAGCTGGAGCTGTCCTGGGAACCATGGAAAGGTAAGGATGAGGTTGCTTTATTATTTTTCTTTTATTGCAGGAGATCGTTGGCTTCAGCTGGAATGGGCGTGATGGTAAGTATGGTTTAATTTAGAACAATAAAGAATTGTGTCTTTATTTCAATTAAAGGACTTTATTCTGGGTGTTTGTGTTTTTTTTTTAACTTTGACTATGGGGTTAGTAATGGGGGTGTCTTATAGACGCCTCTCCATTACTAACCTGGGCTTGATGTCAGCTGGCATTATAAGCTGACATCAACCCCAACCCTATTACCCCCTGCCACTGCACCAGGGCAGCGTGGAAGAGCGAGGCTAAGTGCCAGAATTGGCGCATCCTATGGATGCGCCATTTCTGGGGCGGCTGATGGCTGGTGTTTCTAGCCTGGGAGGGGGCCAATATTCATGGCTCCCTTCCTGGGCTATTAATATCAGCCCCCAGCTGTCTGCCTAGCCTTTGCTAGCTATTAAATTAGGGGGGACCGCATGTCATTTTTTTTGGGGGGGGTCCTCCATTTTAATAGCTAGTAAAGGCTAGGTATTCAGCTGGGGGCTGATATTAGTAGCCTGGGAAGCTCCGTGGGTATTACCCCCTTCCCAGGCTTCAAACATCTGCCCCAGCCGTCTGCTTAACCTCCGCTAGAGACTAAAATTACGGGGAATCCCACGCCAATTTTTTTTAATAATAAATCCTTTATTTTAATACTAAATGACAAGTACAGTAACCAACACTATCACTGTACTTATTATATATGTGACTGACATGTTTCTATCTATCTAATCTATGTGTGAAGCTCTATTCTGTCTGTTATAAATTGTCGGGTACAGATGCTGAATTGCCGGCCGGCTTTCTTAAAGAGACGGTGCATGAAAACACTATTATTTTTTTTGATAAATCCTTTACACTAAATGACAATTACAGTAAGCAACACTGTCACTGTACTTCATATATATGTGACTGACATGTTTCTATCTATCTAATCTATGTGTGATTCTCTATTCCTTCTATTCTAAATTGTCGGGTACAGATGCTGAATTGCCGGCCGGCTTTCTTAAAGAGACGGTGAATGAAAACACTATTATTTTTTTTAATAAATCCTTTGCAGTAAATGACAAGTATAGTAAGCAACACTGTCACTGTACTTCATATATATGTGACTGACATGTTTCTATCTATCTAATCTATGTGTGAAGCTCTATTCTGTCTGTTATAAATTGTCGGGTACTGCTGCTGAATTGCCGGCCGGCTTTCTTAAAGAGACGGTGCATGAAAACACTATTATTTTTTTTGATAAATCCTTTACACTAAATGACAATTACAGTAAGCAACACTGTCACTGTACTTCATATATATGTGACTGACATGTTTCTATCTATCTAATCTATGTGTGAAGCTCTATTCTTTCTGTTATAAATTGTCGGGTACCGCTGCTGAATTGCCGGCCGGCTTTTTTAAAGAGACGGTGCACGAAAACACTATTATATTTTTTAATAAATCCTTTACACTAAATGACAAGTACAGTAAGCAACACTGTCACTGTACTTCATATATATGTGACTGACATGTTTCTATCTATCTAATCTATGTGTGATGCTCTATTCCTTCATGTCTAAATTGTCGGGTACCGGTGTATGCCGCTGCTGAATTGCCGGCCGGCTTTTTTAAAGAAAGCGTCTTCTGAGCAGTTTGTCAGCTTTTGGACACCTTTGAAGGTGTTTTCTATGTGTTCCTATGTGTTTTTGTTTGCCTGCCATTGGTTTTAACGGTGTTCGACGGTGTTCTAAGGTGTTCGACGAACAGTTCGACGAACAGTTCCTCGAACATCCCGGTGTTCGACGAACCGAACCGAACCCGAACACTACGGGGGGTGGCTCAACACTATTCATGACATAGGTCCGAGAGCGAGGGAGCTTGGGTGCCACCGGGTTCCATGGCCATGCAAACTGTAATGGGTCTGGGAGGCGGAACCTGTGAGCAACTATACAAGGGGGCGGTCCTTGTAAGGAAGCAGGTGGCGCCCAGGGAAGACGGGCAGGTGGTCACGACAAGTGACCGGGACAGTCTCTGGGTAAATGGGCAGGAAGTCACAGCAAGTGACCGGGACAGTCTCTTGACAGGCGGGTGATCACGGCAAGCGACAGCAGAGCCTCCAGGTAGGCTAGCAGGCTGTTAGCGGGTGGATGCTCCCAGGTGAGCGAGCAAGAGTCTCTAGACAGACAGGTGGTCACAGCACGTGACGGCAGAGCCTCCAGGTAGGCTAACAGGCAGGTAGCAGATTAGCTCTCCCAGGTGAGCGGGCAAGAGTCTCTGGACAGGCAGGTGGTCACAGCACGTGACGGCGGAGCCTCCAGGTAGGCTAGCAGACAGATAGCAGGTGAGCGCTCCCAGGTGAGCGGGCAAGAGTCTCTGGACAGGCAGGTGGTCACAGCACGTGACGGCAGAGCCTCTAGGTAGGCTAGCAGACAGGTAGCAGATGAGTGCTCCCAGGTGAGCGGGCAAGAGTCTCTGGACAGGCAGGTGGTCACAGCACGTGACGGCGGAGCCTCCAGGTAGGCTAGCAGGCAGGTAGCAGATGTGCGCTTCCTGGTGAGCGGACAGACGGATCCATAGACAGACTGGCAGGGCTGGTAGGCAGACTGTCGGACCGCAGGAATAGTAGTAGGTAGACATGAGACAGGCAGGTATCAGACAGGAAACTGGCAGGTAACTGGCAAGTAATTGGAAACAGGACCTGAGGGCTGAAGCAGAGTGATGAACTGTGCTACAACATTGCTCGTGTACCTCCATTTTGGAGGAGGTGCCTTATATATGGTGAAGTTCTCCGGCCATTGGCCGGGGACTCCTTAGGACGGCGCGCGTGGCCCCTTTAAGAGAGGTGGAGCGCGCACGCGCGCGCCCTAAGCACCGTCGCCGGGAAGGAGCGCGCACTGCCAGCAGAGTGGGTGGAAGACGCCGGGCACGGAGGGGAGAGGTGAGGGGAACAGCGTCCCTGCCTAGCAGGAGGCAGGGACGCAGACGCTACACACTATTACAGTTTTTTTTATGGCAAAAAATGCCAAAACCAGGATAATAGAGAGATTTGACCCATGGAAATGCAAAACCACAGTTCTATTTCTCTGTCCTACACCAGACTCTTTTAATTAGACATATTGGTGTTTGACCAGTCAGCAGATGCTATTACAGTTTTTTTTTTAAGGCAAAAAATGCCAAAAGCAGGATAATACATAGACTTGACACGTGGATCTGCAAAACCACAGTTCTATTTTTCTGGTATACACCAGACCCTATTAAAAAGATACATTGGTGACAGACCATTCAGGAAGACACTATTACAATTTTTTTACGTAAAAAAATGCCAAAAGCAGGATAATACATAGACTTGAAACGTGGATCTGCAAAACCACAGTTTTATTTATCTGGTATACACCAGATTTTTTTAAACAGATACATTGGTGACAGACCCTTCAGGGAGACACTATTACAATTTTTTTACGTCAAAAAATGCCAAAAGCAGGATAATACAGAGATTTGACCGATGGAACTGCAAAACCACAATTCTATTTCTATGGCCTACACCAGACTCTTTTAAACAGATATATTGGTGTCTGATCAGTCAGGGAGACACTATTACAGTTTTTTTTTACGGCAAAAAATGCCAAAAGCAGGATAATGCAGAGATTTGAACCGTGGGACTACAAAACCACAATTCTAATTTTCTGGCTTACACCAGACTATTTTAAACAGATATATTGGTGTCTGATCAGTCAGGTACACACTATTACAGTTTTTTTTACAGCAAAAAATGACAAAAGCAGGATAATACAGAGATTTGACACATGGAACAGCAAAATCACAATTCGATTTATCTAGCATACACCAGACTCTTTTAAATAGATATATTGGTGTTTGCCAAAAGCAGGATAATAGAGAGATTTGACCCGTGGAACTGCAAAAACACAGTTCTATTTCTCTGGCCTACACCAGACTCTTTTAAACAGATATATTGGTGTCTGACCAGTCAGGGAGACACTATTACAGTTTTTTTTACGGCAAAAAATGCCAAAAGCAGGATAATACAGAGATTTGACCCGTGGAACTGCAAAACCACAATTCTATTTCTGTGGCCTACACTAGACTCTTTAAAACAGATATATTGGTGTCTCACCAGTCAGGGACTAGTGTTGAGCCACCCCCGTAGTGTTCGGGTTCGGTTCGGTTCGTCGAACACCGGGATGCTCGAGGAACTGTTCGTCGAACACCTTAGAACACCGTAGAACACCGTTAAAACCAATGGCAGGCAAACAAAAACACATAGAAACAAAGAGAAAACACCTTCAAAGGTGTCCAAAAGCTGACAAACTGCTCAGAAGACGCTCTCTTTAAAAAAGCCGGCCCGCAATTCAGCAGCGGCATACACCGGTACCCGACAATTTAGACAAGAAGGAATAGAGCATCACACATAGATTAGATAGATAGAAACATGTCAGTCACATATATAAGAAGTACAGTGACAGTGTTGGTTACTGTACTTGTCATATAGTATTAAAATAAAGGATTTATAAAAAAAAAAAATTGGCGTGGAGTTCCCCGTAATTTTAGTCTCTAGCGGAGGTTAAGCAGACGGCTGGGGCAGATGTTTGAAGTCTGGGAAGGGGGGTAATACCCATGGAGCGTCCCAGGCTACTAATATCAGCCCCCAGCTGAATACCTAGCCTTTACTAGCTATTAAAATGGGGGGACCCCCCCAAGAAAATGACGTGGGGTCCCCCCTATTTTAATAGCTAGCAAAGGCTAGACAGACAGCTGAGGGCTGATATTAATAGCCCAGGAAGCGTACCATGAATATTGGCCCCCTCCCAAGATAGAAACACCAGCCATCAGCTGTCCCAGAAATGGCGCATCCATAGGATGCGCCAATTCTGGCACTTAGACTCGCTCTTCCCACTGCCCTGTAGCGGTGGCAGTGGGGTAATGGGGCTGGGGTTGATGTCAGCTTATAATGCCAGCTGACATCAAGCCCAGGTTAGTAATGGAGAGGCGTCTATAAGACACCCCCATTACTAACCACATAGTCAAAGTTAAAAGAAAACACAAACACCCAGAATAAAGTCCTTTAATTGAAATAAAGACACAATTCTTTATGGTTCTAATTTAAACCATACTTACCATCACGCCCATTCCAGCTGAAGCCAACGATCTCCTGTAATAAAAGAAAAATAATAAAGCAACATCATCCTTACCTTTCCATGGTTCCCACGACAGTTTCAGCTCTGCTACATCGAGATGACTGGCTGGACCGCAGCAGAACGCTGCCATCCAGCCTGTCATCCCGCAGACACTGAGAAGCGCAGGCTTGCTTGCGCTCCTCAGCGTCAGGCTGTGACGGCATCCAGATGAGCCGAGTTCATGTCCAATGAACTCGGCGCACCTCATGCACGTCACTGACAGCGTGGGAAAATTCTCCTGCACTCAGCGCTTCAGCGTGAGAATTTTCCCACACTGTCAGTGACGTGCATGAGGTGAGCTCATGTCCAATGAACTCAGCTCACCTCATGTACGTCACTGACAGCGTGGGAGAATTCTCAAGCTGAAGCGCTGAGTGCAGGAGAATTTTCCCACACTTCAGTGACGTGCATGAGGCTGATATTTAAATTTGCCGTACAAATCGGTGATTGGTCGCGGGCAGCGTCCGCGACCAATCAGCACAGTAGTGTTTAACTTTGGCGGCAAGATCAGTGATTGGTCGCGCGCCAAGACCGCGACCAATCACCGATTTGGGCGCCACATTTAAATATCGGCCTCGACCAATCAGCACAGCGTTCTTTAAATGTGGATCCAAGATCGGTGATTGGTCGCGGCCGATATTTAAATTTGGCGCACAAATCTGTGATTGGTCGCGGACGCTGCCAGCGGCCAATCAGCACAGTAGTGTTTAACTTTGGCGGCAAGATCAGTGATTGGTCGCGGTCAATACGGCGACCAATCACCGATTTGTGCGGCACATTTAAATAGCGGCCGCGACCGATTGGATGTCAGCGCCGCTCCCCGGTCCTCCCTTCACACCCTAGCCGCTGATGTCCCCACATTATCCGCATGGTGTTACAAAGGTCTGGACTTTTGTGTAAAAAATCGCTGATTGGTCGCTGGCGCTGCCCGCGACCAATCACCGATTTGGGTGACAAATTTAAAAATCGGCCGCGATAAATCACCCATCTTGGCTCCACATTTAAACACCGCTGTACTGATTGGTCGCGGACGCTATTTAAATGTGGCGCCAAAATCGGTGATTGGTTGCAGCCGATATTTAAATTTGGCACCCAAATCGGTGATCAGTCGCGGGCAGCATCAGCGACCAATCAGCGAATTTTAACACAAATGTCCGGATCTTTGTAACACCATGCGGATACTGTGCGGACATCAGAGGCTAGGGTGTCAAGGGAGGACCGGGGAGCGGCGCTGCGGGTCGGGATACTTCTGCTGCGAGCAGTCGCTCATCTCCCGGCTTCTCGCAGCGGAAGTATCCGACCAGGCAGCGGCGCTCCCCGGTCCTCACCAATACGATTCGCTGATTGGTCGCGCTCTCCGCACGCGACCAATCAGCGATCTTGGCGCCAAATTTAAACAATGCTCTGCTGAATGGTCATGACCGCGACCAATCACCATTATTGGCACCAAATTTAAACACCGCTTTGCTGATTGGTCGCGGTCGCGACCAATCAGCATTATTGGCGCAAAATTGAAACCCCGCTCTGCTGATTAGTCGCAACCGCCGGCCGTGACCAATCAGCGGTATAGTCGCCAAATTTCAACACCGCTTTGCTGATTGGTCGCGGTTGCTGGCCGCGACCATTCAGCAATTTTGGCGCCAAATTTAAACACCGCTCTGCTGATAGCGCCGGGTCTGCCGCATACATATTCTAGAATACCCGATGCGCTAGAATCGGGCCACCATCTAGTTTCATGAAATAATTAAAAAAAAAATAATGACGTAGGGCTTCACACTATATTTGTGTCCAGCCAGGTACAGCAGGCAGGAACGGCTGCCCCCAACCACCAGCTGCCTATTTGTACCTGGCCGGACACAACAATATAGGAAAGCCCTTTTTTTCTTAATTATTTCATGAATTTCATGAAATATTTAAAAAAAAAAAATACGTTGGGCTTCGCCCTATTTTTGTGTCCAGCCAGGTACAACTAGGCAGCTGGGGGCTGGAATGTGCAGCGCAGGGAGGCCCAAGCTTTCTGGGTCCCCCCCGCTGCAAATTGCAGTCCGCAGCCACCCCGGAAAATGGCGCGGTCATAGAAGCGCCATCTTCTGACGCTGTACCCAACTTATCCAGGGCCCTGTTGCGGTGGCTCACTGGGTAATAAAGGGGTTAGGGCCAGATTGGCATTATCAGCTGGCCCTAAGCCCGAAATTCATGGGGTCACGCCAATATTAGACATGACTGCCATGAATTTCTAGTAAAGTATTTAAAAAAAACACAACACCCAGAAAAATGTCCTTTAATTGAAATAAACACACAATTCTTTATTGTTCTAAATTAAACCATACTTGCCGTCACGCCCATTCCAGCTGAAGCCAATGTCTTCTGCAATAAAAGTAAAATAATAAAGCAACCTCATCCTCACCTTTCCATGGTTCCCACGACAGCTTCAGCTCTGCTACATTCACATGACAGGCTGGACGGCAGCAGAAAGCTGCCATCCAGCCTGTCATCCCGCAGTCACTGAGAAGCGCAGGCATGCTTGCGCTCCTCAGTGTCTCGCTGTGATGGCATAAAGATGAGACGAGTTCAAGTCCAATGAACTCGGCGCACTTCATACACGTCACTGACAGTGTGGGAACATTCTCCTGCACTCAGCTCTCCAGCGTGAGAATTCTCCCACGCTGTCAGTGACGTGCATGAGGTGAGCTTAGTTCATTGTCGGCTCATCTGGATGCCGTCACAGCGAGACACTGAGGAGCGCAAGCAAGCCTGCGCTTCTCAGTGTCCGCGGAATGGCAAGCTGGATGGCAGCGTTCTGCTGCGGTCCAACCTGTCATCTCGATGTAGCAGAGCTGAAGCTGTCGTGGGAACCATGGAAAGGTAAGGATGATGTTGCTTTATTATTTTACTTTTATTGCAGGAGATCGTTGGCTTCAGCTGGAATGGGCGTGGTGGTAAGTATGGTTTAATTTAGAACAATAAAGGAATGTGTCTTTATTTCAATTAAAGGACTTTATTCTGGGTGTTTGTGTTTTCTTTTAACTTTGACTATGGGGTTAGTAATGGGGGTGTCTTATAGACGCCTCTCCATTACTAACCTGGGCTTGATGTCAGCTGGCATTATAAGCTGACATCAACCCTAGCCCTATTACCCCACTGCCACCGCTACAGGGCAGTGGGAAGTGCGAGGCTAAGTGCCGGAATTAGCGCATCCTATGGATGCGCCATTTCTGGGGCGGCTGACGGCTGGTGTTTCTAGCCTGGGAGGGGGCCAATATTCATGGCACCCTTCCTGGGCTATTAATATCAGCCCCCAGCTGTCTGCCTAGCCTTTGCTAGCTATTAAAAGAGGGGGGACCCCACGTCATTTTTTTGGGGGGGTCCACCATTTTAATAGCTAGTAAAGGATACGTATTCCGCTAGGGGCTGATATTAGTAGCCTGGGAAGCTCCATGGGTTTTACCCCCTTCCCAGGCTTCAAACATCTGCCCCAGCTGTCTGCTTAACCTCCGCTAGAGCCTAAAATCCTTTATTTTAACACTAAATTAAAAGTACAGTAATCAACACTGTCACTGTACTTCATATATATGTGACTGACATGTTTCTATCTATCTAATCTATGTGTGATTCTCTATTCCTTCTATTCTAAATTGTCGGTTACAAATGCTGAATTGCCGGCTGGCTTTTTTAAAGAGACAGTGCATGAAAACACTATTATTTTTTTTAATAAATCCTTTACACTAAATGACAAGTACAGAAAGCAACACTGTCACTGTACTTCATATATGTGACTGACATGTTTCTATCTATCTAATCTGTGTGTGATTCTCTGTTCTTTCTGTTCTAAATTGTCGGGTACCGCTGCTGAATTGCCGAACGGCTTTTTTAAAGAGACAGTGCTTGAAAACACTATTATTTTTTTTGATAAATCCTTTACACTAAATGACAAGTACAGTGGTTGACATGTTTCTATCTATCTAATCTATGTGTGAAGCTCTATTCTTTCGGTTCTAAATTGTCGAGTACCGGTGTATGCCGCTGCTGAATTGCCGGCTTTTCATGTTTCACTGTTGGCACTGTTCTCATCGATTTGGGCAATCACTGTAATGCCACAACCACCATGGCTGTGGCATTACAGTGAGTGGCAGACAATCCCTGCATGATTGGTGCTTAAAATAGCGCCAGACATGCAGGACACGCTTTTGGTGCACGAACAGTTATCGAACATAACCTCGAACAGCCGAATTTTTTGCAAATCGTTCGGGTGCGTCGAACAACTCGAACACCGCCCAAAACAGCTCGAATTTGAGATTGGCGAACAGTTATAGTCGAACACCGCTCATCTCTATCAGGGACACACTATACCAGATTTTTTTATGGCAAAAAATGCCAAAAGCAGGATAATACAGAGATTTGACCCATGGAACCGCAAAACCACAGTTCTATTACACTGGCCTACAACACACTCATTTAATTAGATATATTGGTATCTGACCAGTCAGGGAGAGACTATTACAATTTTTTTCGGGCAAAAAATGCCAAAAGCAGGATAATACAGAGATTTGACACGTGGAACTGCAAAACCACAGTTCTATTTATCTCACATACACCAGACTCTTTTAAACAGATATATTGTTGTCTGACAAGTCAGGGAGACACTATTACAGTTTTTTTACGGCAAAAAACGCCAAAATCAGGATATTACAGAGATTTGACACGAGGAACTGCAAAACCACAGTTCTATTTCTCTGGCCTACACTAGACTCTTTAAAACAGATACATTGGTGACTCACCAGTCAGGGAGACACTATTACAGATTTTTTTATGGAAAAAATGCCAAAAGCAGGATAATACAGAGATTTGACGGATGGAACTGCAAAACCACAATTCTATTTCTGTGGCCTACACCAGACTCTTTTAAACAGATATATTGGTGTTTGACCAGTCAGGGAGACACTATTACAGTTTTTTTACGGCAAAAAACGCCAAAAGCAGGATAATACAGAGATTTGACCCGAGATACTGCAAAACCACAGTTCTACTTCTCTGGCCTACACCAGACTCTTTTAATTAGATATAACAGTGTCTGACCTGTCATGGAGACACTATTACAGATTTTTTTACAGCTAAAAATGCCAAAAGCCAGATAATACAGAGATTTGACCCATGGAATTGCAAAACCACAGTTCTATTACTCTGGCCTACACCAGACTCTTTTAAACAGATATATTGGTGTCTGACCAATTAGGGAGGTACTATTACAGTTTTTTTTAACAGCAAAAAATGCCAAAAGCAGGATACTACAGAGATTTGACCCAAGGAACTGCAAAACCACAGTTCTACTTCTCTGGCCTACACCAGACTCTTTAAAACAGATATATTGGTGTTTCACCTGTCAGGGAGACACTATTACATATTTTTTTTATGGCAAAAAATGTCAAAAGCAGGATAATTGAGAGATTTGACACGTGGAACTGAAAAACCACAGTTCTATTTCTCTCACCTACACCAGACACTTTTAAACAGATATATTTGTGTCTGACCAGTCAGGGAGACACTATTATAGGTTTTTTTACGGCAAAAAATGCTAAAAGCAGGATAATGCAGAGATTTGAACCGTGGGACTACAAAACCACAGTTCTAATTCTCTGGCTTACACCAGACTCTTTTAAAAAGATATATTGGTGTTTGACCAGTCAGGGAGACACTATTACAGTTTTTTTACGGCAAAAAATGCCAAAAGCAGGATAATAGAGAGATTTGACCCGTGGAACTGCAAAACCACAGTTCTATTTCTCTGGCCTACACTAGACTCTTTAAAACAGATATATTGGTGTCTCACCAGTCAGGGACTAGTGTTGAGCCACCCCCGTAGTGTTCGGGTTCGGTTCGGTTCGTCGAACACCGGGATGTTCGAGGAACTGTTCGTCGAACACCTTAGAACACCGTCGAACACCGTTAAAACCAATGGCAGGCAAACAAAAACACATAGAAACACATAGAAAACACCTTAAAAGGTGTCCAAAAGCTGACAAACTGCTCAGAAGACGCGCTCTTTAAAAAAGCCGGCCGACAATTCAGCAGCGGCATACACCGGTACCCGACAATTTAGACAAGAAGGAATAGAGCATTACACATAGATTAGATAGATAGAAACATGTCAGTCACACATATAATAAGCACAGTGACAGTGTTTCTTACTGTACTTGTCATTTAGTGTAAAGGATTTATTAAAAAAAATAATAGTGTTTTCGTGCACCGTCTCTTTAAAAAAGCCGGAAGGCAATTCAGCAGCGGTACCCGACAATTTATAACAGAAAGAATAGAGCTTCACACATAGATAGATAGATATAAACATGCCAATCACATATATAATAAGTACAGTGACAGTGTTGGTTACTGTACTTGTCATTTAATGTGAAGGATTTATTTAAAAAAATAATAGTGTTTTCATGCACCGTCTCTTTAAAAAAGCCGGCCGTCAATTCAGCCTCGGTACCCGACGATTTAGAACAGAAAGATAGAGCATCACACATAGGTTAGATAGATAGGTAGAAACATGTCAGTCACATATATATGAAGTACAGTGACAGTGTTGGTTACTGTACTTGTCATTTAGTATTAAAACAAAGGATTTATTAAAAAAAAAATTGGCGTGGGGTTCCCCGTAATTTTTGTCTCTAGCGGAGGTTAAGCAGACGGCTGGGGCAGATGTTTGTAGACTGGGAAGGGGGTAATACCCATGGAGCGTCCCAGGCTACTAATATCAGCCCCCAGCTGAATACCTAGCCTTTACTAGCTATTAAAATGGGGGGAACACCCAAAAAAAATAACGTGGGGTCCCCCCTATTTTAATAGCTAGCAAAGGCTAGGCAGACAGCTGGGGGCTGATATTAATAGCCCAGGAAGGGTACCATGAATATTGGCCCCCTCCCAGGCTAGAAACACCAGCCGTCAGCCGTCCAAGAAATGGCGCATCCGTAGGATGCGCCAATTCTGGCACTTAGCCTCGATCTTCCCACTGCCCTGTAGCGGTGGCAGTGGGGTAATAGGGCTGGAGTTGATGTCAGCTTATAATGCCAGCTGACATCAAGCCCAGGTTAGTAATGGAGAGGCGTCTATAAGACACCCCCATTACTAACCACATAGTCAAAGTTAAAAGAAAACACAAACACCCAGAATAAAGTCCTTTAATTGAAATAAAGACACAATTCTTTATTGTTCTAAATTAAACCATACTTACCATCACGCCCATTCCAGCTGAAGCCAACGATCTCCTGTAATAAAAGAAAAATAATAAAGCAACATCATCCTTACCTTTCCATGGTTCCCACGACAGCTTCAGCTCTGCTACATTCACAGGACAGGCTGGACTGCAGCAGAAAGCTGCCATCCAGCCTGTCATCCCGCAGACACTGAGAAGCGCAGGCATGCTTGCGCTCCTCAGTGTCTCGCTGTGACGGCACAAAGATGGGACGAGTTCATGTCCAATGAACTCGGCGCACCTCATGCACGTCACTGACAGCGTGGGAAAATTCTCCTGCATTCAGCGCTTCAGCGTGAGAATTCTCCCACGCAGTCAGTGACGTACATGAGGTGAGCTGAGTTCATTGTCGGCTCATCTGGATGCCGTCACAGCGAGACACTGAGGAGCGCAAGCAAGCCTGCGCTTCTCAGTGTCCGCAGAATGGCAAGCTGGATGGCAGCGTTCTGCTGCGGTCCAGCCTGTCATCTCGATGTAGCAGAGCTGAAGCTGTCGTAGGAACCATGGAAAGGTAAGGATGATGTTGCTTTATTATTTTACTTTTATTGCAGTAGATCGTTGGCTTCAACTGGAATGGGCGTGGTGGTAAGTATGGTTTAATTTAGAACAATAAAGGAATGTGTCTTTATTTCAATTAAAGGACTTTATTCTGGGTGTTTGTGTTTTCTTTTAACTTTGACTATGGGGTTAGTAATGGGGGTGTCTTATAGACGCCTCTCCATTACTAACCTGGGCTTGATGTCAGCTGGCATTATAAGCTGACATCAACCCCAACCCTATTACCCCACTGCCACCGCTACAGGGCAGTGGGAAGAGCGAGGCTAAGTTCCAGAATAAGCGCATCCTATGGATGCGTCATTTCTGGGGCGGCAGACGTCTGGTGTTTCTAGCCTGGGAGGGGGCCAATATTCATGGCACCCTTCCTGGGCTATTAATATCAGCCCCCAGCTGTCTGCCTAGCCTTTGCTAGCTATTAAAATAGGGGGGACCCCACGTCATTTTTTTTGCGGGGGACCCCATTTTAATAGCTAGTAAAGGCTAGGTATTCTGCTGGGGGCTGATATTAGTAGCCTGGGAAGCTCAGTGGGTATTACCCCCTTCCCAGGCTTCAAACATCTGCCCCAGCCGTCTGCTTAACCTCCGCTAGAGCCTAAAATTATGGGGACCCCCACGCCAATTTTTTTTTAAATAAATCCTTTATTTTAACACTAAATGACAAGTACAGTAATCAACACTGTCACTGTACTTCATATATATGTGACTGACATGTTTCTATCTATCTAATCTATGTGTGAAGCTCTATTCCTTCGGTTCTAAATTGTCGGGTACCGGTGTATGCCGCTGCTGAATTGCCGGCTTTTCATGTTTCACTGTTGGCACTGTTCCCATCGAATTGGGAAATCACTAATGCCACAACCACCATGGCTGTGGCATTACAGTGAGTGGCAGACAATCCCTGCATGATTGGTGCTCAAAATAGCGCCAGACATGCAGGACACGCTTTTGGTGCACGAACAGTTATCGAACATAACCTCGAACAGCCGAATTTTTTGCAAATCGTTCGGGTTTGTCGAACAACTCGAACACCACCCAAAACAACTTGAATTTGAGATTGGCGAACAGTTATAGTCGAACACCGCTCATCTCTAATGATTAGTAATTTTAAATCTGGTAGAGCTTATTATAGATGGCCTAATAGAATCAGTGCTGCACACTGCTACAAAGACCAAATTATTTTCTAGCCAAGATACAGATAAACATGATTAGTAATTTGAAAGCTTAAAACTGTTGGTGAGGTGATTTTAACCAATCATCAAGCTTTTACTCTCCCCAGGATGACACAGGGGTAGAAAAGTCGTTTCTTATCCACGATTTGTTCATCTTTATGAACGTGAGTCTGTCTACATTATCAGTGGAGAGCCGCGTGCGCTTATCTGTCAGCACACCACCAGCAGCGCTGAACACACGTTCAGACAGAACGCTGGCTGCAGGGCATGACAAGATCTCCAAGGCGTAAGTGGCTAGCTCCGGCCATTTATCCAGATTGGAAGCCCAAAAAGAGCAAGGGTCCAATGACACAGTGATGGCTTCAATGTTTACTTGGAGATACTCCTGTACCATCGTCTCCAGGCGTTGACTATGTGTCAGACTTCTTGTCTCCTGTGGCCTTGCAAAGGATGGGCTAAAAAAGTGGTGAAATGATTCCACAAAATTGATGTTACCAGCAGATACTGTGGTTCTGTTACGGTTTGAGTGCTGAACACTTGACGGTCCCACGGTTGGCAAGTTGGAACTGTGAGATTCACTACGTGCACCACTGGTGTTTTGTGGAAAAGAACATGTAAGATTCTGCAACAGTCTCTGCTGATACTCCTGCCTGCATGCATCCCTTTCTATGGCAGGAATAATTTCTGCAAATTTACTTTTTGTATCGGGGATCTAACAGTGTGGCAACCCAGTAGTCAGGATTATTTCTAATTCTCACAATTCGAGGGTCATGTTGCAGGTAGTGCAGCAAGAAGGCACTCATGTGTGTTGCACATCCAGGAGCACCAAGTCCCTGTTGTGTTGGTGGCGAGGTAACAATCATGCTTCCTTCCTCTGTCCTCTCCCCCCAACCTCTCACAACAGAAATTTGATCAAGGTCTCCCTCATCTGATGAGTCTTCCATCAATTCGTCCTCCACTTCTTCCTGGGCTCCTGCACCTTCCTCACTAGTTTGGCTGCTACCATGCGCCCTGGTAAAACGATCTCCCCCACCCTCACATGCCTGCCGCCTTGGTGCTGCCGACCGTCTGGACCTTGCAGATGTTAGCCCTTCCGCATACAACTCCTCCTCCTCTACTTCCTCCACCTCCTCTTGTGCCACCACCTGACTCCGAATTCTGTTTAACATGTGCTACAGCATGTAAATCACCGGAATAGTCATGCTGATAATGGCATCGTCAGCACTAAACATCTTCATCGCCATTTCAAAACTGTGCAGAAAAGTGCATAGGTCCCTGATCTGAGACCACTCCTCCAACGTGATTTGCCCCACCTCTGGATCTCGTTGGCCAAGGCTATACGTCAGAACGTATTGCACCAGGGCTTGTCGGTGCTGCCACAGTCGCTGCAACATGTGCAGAGTTGAATTCCACCGGGTAGGCACATCGCATTTTAGCCAGTGAAGTGGCAGGCCCAACGACTTCTGTAGAGATGTAAGTCGCTGAGCTGCGGGATGCGAACGGCGGAAGTGAGCACACAGCGACCGTGCCCTCTGCAGAAGGCCATCTAGTCCGGGATAGTGGGCTAAAAATTTGCTGGACAACCAGGTTCAACACGTGAGCCATACAAGGCAAGTGTGTGACATTGCCCCGGTGAAGGGCCGCACCCAGGTTTGCAGCATTGTCGCACACGGCCTTCCCTGGTTTCAGGTCCAGTGGAGACAACCATTCATGCAATTGATTCTCCAGAGTTGACCACAACTCCTCAGCTGTGTGACTCACATTTCCCAGACATTTCAAAAAGTAAAAACCGCCTGATGACGTTGAGCCCTACTGCCAGCATAGTAATGAGGTGTACAGGATCCCTTCTGCGCAGTTAGAAAGCTTGTGGCATGACCAGACAGGCTTTGGGTGCAGGTGGAGGACCGAGAGGAGGTTGAGGAGGCAGAAGTAGTGGAGGAACTTTGAGATAAAGAGGATTGACGCACAATTTGTGGGGATGGCAAGACTTGGACAGCAGCCCCTTGTCCTGCTGTCACCATAGTTACCCAGTGCCCAGTCAGCTACATGTAACTCCCCTGTCCATGCCTACTCGTCCAAGTGTCTGTGGTGAAATGCACCCTGTCACACACAGAGTTTCTCAAAGAAGCGGTGATGTTGTGTGCGACATGCTGGTGGAGCGCAGGCACACCTATCTTTGGGAAGCAGTGCCGACTGGGGCTGGGGCACTGCGACGGACATAAGGTCTCGAAAATCCTCTGTGTCCACCAGGCGGAAAGGCAGCATTTCTGTAGCCAAGAGCTTGCAGATGGTGAAATTCAACCTCTTTGCTTTCTCATGGCTAGGAGTAAATGGTCTTTTACTTGTCCACATCTGAAGGACCGAGGGCTGGCTATTGTGCTTAGACGGGGTTGATAAGGGTGTCCCCAGCAAACTGCCGGTCTGTGAGGAAGATGCAGGCGGACATGTTAGGTTGCCTTGATCCAAAGGTGGTGCTATCGATGTCGGACAGTGCTCAACACCAGCTGGTGTAACCACCTCCAAAGAAAATGATGACCTGCCAATCACGCTGGCTGTTGCAGGTAAAGAGGTGGCAGGTCTGCGCCCCAAAACAGGTATGACTGCTGTCCCCCCAGTCACACAGGATGAAGAGGCCGCGGGTGCACAAAATATGGCAGACGGTGATTGGCCCGGCCGGCTAGGCTGCATTGTAGCACAGTGAGCTTCCCACTGCAACTTATGCTTCATGTCCATGTGCCGGTTTATGCATGAAGTACTCAAACTATGTATTTTTTGGCCTCTACTTAGCTTTTGCTGACAAATGTTACAGATAACACGAGTTGGGTCATCTTTATCGATCTGAAAAAATGCCCAGGCTATGCAAGGCTTAGCACCCATGCGACCTGAAGAGCCACCACGACTTGTGGTGAGAGGCAGAGTTGTGTTTGAGGATGCAGTTGTTGACGTGCTTCCAGTACTACGTCTGTCCAGGAAGGCGCAACCTGACCTCGTCGTCACTTGCATCCTCCTCCACCTCCTCTGCTGACCTCATCTCTTGGCTGACTGTGGGTTGACAGTAAGTGGGATCTCCAACCTCATCATCATCACGCTGTGCGTTATCACACCCGTCGTCCTCAGAGCCAATCTGTTCCTGCCCTGACAAAAAACTAAAGTTGTCGCTCCAATCAGGTATTTGAGTCTCATCATCGTCTTTCTCATTGTCTCCAGCAACAGGAGTTACAGTTTGGGAATGAGGGTCTACATTATGGTCAGAACCTTCTGCGTCTGGTCCTGGATCTGACTCAAAGATTCTGGGCATCAGTGCAGATCATTTCCTCGTCTGGATTCACAGAAGCGCTGGAGTCGACCTCTGATTCACAGGCTATAGTATGAGTAAACAGCTCTGCAGACTCAACCATCTGTTCTACCTCATACTCAGATGGGCAGCTGGAGATTTGGGAGCTGTGAGGAAGCAAGTGCGATTGGGGTGACACCTTTGAGGACTGGAGTATTTGTGATGTTGAAGTTGATGTGGAGGAGAGCCCACTTAAAGGAGCACTTGATATCCATTGAAGCACCTGCTGTTTATGTGCCTCATCTGGAATTTGTAGCGATTGGCGTGGCCGTAAGAAAGGGATCTTATCACATTGTCCGCTAAAAGAAGTAGACATTTTAGTTTGGCTGGAAGATAGTCTTTCTTCTGCAGATGTTACTGTTGATTTAACACCTACCCCACGGACACAACCTTTTTTCCCCTTCCCAACACGCCTATTCCCCTTTCCACCAGCAGCAGGCCTTTTTCCTCTCATTTTGGTGGTTAAATAATTCACAACTCTGGAGTTGTTTGCACAACAAAACAATGGATATGAACCGAGCAGAGCTGAGTGGCCAAACTGTGGTATTAGGCCAAAACTATTGGCTGGGTTAGATGCAGAAAAAAAATATATTCAGTTTGCAACCTGATGGAGGTCAGTATAGATGGATTAATAGAACAAGTACCACACACAGCTAGAATCCCAAATATTTTTTCAGAGGTAGATGCAGAAAAAAATTATATTCATTTTGCAACCAGATGGAGGTCAGTATAGATGGACTAATAGAACAAGTCCCACACACAGCTAGAAGGCCAAATATTTTTTCAGAGGTAGATACAGAAAAAAATTATATTCTGATTGCAACCTGATGGAGGTTAGTATAGATGGACTAATAGAACAAGTCCCACACACTGCTAGAAGGCCAAATATTTTTTCAGAGCTAGATGCAGAAAAAAATTATTTTTAATTTGCAACCTGATGGAGGTCAGCATAGATGGACTAATAGAACAAGTCCCACACACTGCTAGAAGGCCAAATATTTTTTCAGAGCTAGATGCAGATAAAAATTATTTTTAATTTGCAACCTGATGGAGGTCAGTATAGATGGACTAATAGAGAAAGTCCCACACACTGCTAGAAGGCCAAATATTTTTTCAGAGCTAGATGCAGACAAAAAATTATTTTGAATTTGCAACGTGATGGAGGTCAGTATAGATGGACTAATAGAACAAGTCAGACACACTGCTAGAAGGCCAAATAATTTTTCAGAGCTAGATGCAGAAAAAAATTATATTCAGTTTGCAACCTGATGAAGGTCAGTATAGCTGGACTAATAGAACAAGTCCCACACACTGCTAGAAGCCCAAATATTTTTTCAGAGCTAGATACAGAAAAAAAATATATTCCAATTGCAACCTGATGGAGGTCAGTATAGATGGACTTACTAGAATGATGCTATGCCCAAAAGATTTTACTTCACTAGGTGCAGTAAAAAAATTGGTATTCTATACACAGGTGGTATATCTTGCAACACAGATAGGCTACTCCACTGACTAACACACTCTGCAATAGGCCAAAAAGGATTAGCTTTGATAGATTCAGCCAAATGCTGTGAAAAAAACTTGTACAGCACTGGCACAGACCTGCCTGGCAAAAACTGATAGGAACTGATGTAACCTAGTCCTGAAAAGGACTGCAATTACAATTAGTCTTTACTCCCACAACCTATCTATTTAAGAGCACAGACCTGCCTGATAAAAGTCGTAGGAAATGCTGTGACCTAGTCCTTAAAAGGACTGCAATCACAACTATTCCCTACTCCCAAGCTATCTGTAGATTTGTGCGAAAATTGGCTTGAAATTAACAAGGTATAGCGCACACAGCAACAGCGGTGCCGTCTAACACGCAGCTGCAGCAGTGAGAAAATGGTGGCGACGGGGAAAATGGCTTGGTCTTATAGGGCAAGGACATGTGACATACACTGCCAATGACACATGCCCTTGCTTGTGTGAAAAAAAGCAGTTCACTCCGTGTGTGCTCTGCTGATAGGCTGACAGATTGCACCTCCCCACTGTAAATGCGGGAAAGAGAAAAAAAAATGGAGATCTTTATTCCTGCAGAGATCCATCCCCTGACCCTCCCCCCGCCCCGCTGTACACTCAAACTGCGTATTACATTAATTTTCATCATTACTGAGAAAAAATCCAGTTATGATTTTGGTGCACGAACAGTTATCGAACATAACCTCGAACAGCCGAATTTTTATCAAATCGTTCGTGCTCGCCGAACGGCTCGAACACAGCCCAAAACAGCTCGAATTTGAGATTGGCAAACAGTTTTAGTCGAACAATGCTCTTCTCTAGTCAATACGCAGGACTTAAACGTCCCTGACGCGTGTTTCGCCGGGGGTACCGGCTTTTTCTAAGGGCGGGATCGGCCGCCTTCTCAAGTTATTTATACATCCTGCCATGACTGACAGGTATAGTAGCCAATTGAATCACAAATACGGATTTGTTAAGATCAATTGATACAAGGTGCAACAAACAAAATTGTGAACCAAATGAACATTTCATTATAGATTCTAAGCATCAAGGACCTAGAAAATTTCTTAATCAATTTAGTAGATATATAAAAATAGTTCATTTGATTGTTTGTATAGGGAAAGAATAAATAATCTCAGGGTAGATTATATATGAGGAAGAGATGTAAAAAGGGATATGTAATAGCTGTTAAATATATATCGAAGGAAAGGACAAGTTGCAGCAAAATCATGAGGTAGGCTATAAATTCTACAAGGATTCAAATGGAATTATCAGCAAATAGATTCCTAATTCAAGGGGAATATTCTCCAAAGTACATGCAATACATATCATACATATATGGTTTGATTATACTCTCAAAGTAAAACTGCCAAAATAATCACATATCAAAGAGATGGCGAATAATCTAAAGATATGTCATAAAAGAATATATCATAAAGAGATATGTGATGTATATTAATATATATTTATATAGTGGACAGATAAAATCAAAACCAGTCATATCCACAAAATACCCTGATCTCATGAACGAGATCAGAGAAAGCAACCAAAATTAAAGTTCTCATTAAGTCCGTGGGGTCGGACCGTATTCAATCTGAAAATCCATTCACTTTCCTTCTTTAGAAGGATTGAATCCAAATTGCCCACTCTGATATCCATTTTCTGTTGGAAAATAGCCCACCCTTTCAGTTCTTTCCACCTTAGGGCATGTACATCCTTGAAATGTCTGACAATCGGGGTGGGTGCAAAAACTTTCCGTTGTTCTTGATTTGTGTGTTCATCCTTATCATAATTGACGATGCTTCTAATCTGTTCTCTCACCCAGGTTTTCAAGTCTCTCGTGGTTTTCCCCACATATTGTAGTCCACATGTACATTCTAAACAATAAACCACTCCAGCAGAGGAAGAGTTAAGATGTTGACGAAAGGTAAAGGTTTTTCCAAAGGCATCTTTAAGAGACCTCTTGGGAACTAGAATTTGGCAAGCCTTGCATGTCTTAGAAGGAAAAAAGCCCGGATATCGAACAGTCACGGGTTTATTATTCCGTTTGAAATGACTGCTCACCAACAGACTCGAGATAGAGGTGGTTTTGCGATAACCTGCAGATGCCTGTGGTGTAAGGCAACAATTGAGATCTCGATCCGATTTCAGGATACCCCAATGTCTATTGAGAATATTGAAAAAAAGGAAAGTAGATTCAGCTCACCTGATTGCTGTAGGCTTTGGAAGGAAGCACGGGTACGTGTGGCCTCACGTGTTTGCATGAAAAAAAAAAGGTGAAGAAACCAGCTTCCAAAAGTGCAAATATTTATTGAAGCAAATCCACGCAGTTTAAAAATTTCCAAATTCCATCGGGGAATCTCACATGGAAAAAACGCAACGCGTTTTGAACACAGAGCTGTGTTCTTTGTCAAAGCTAACATGCATATGACACTCTATAGTATTATATCCAATAACAACCAATCAGATCGATATGCTTGGTCACATGAGAGTGTGAATAGGGTGCATAATTAGTGTGAGCCAATCACATAAAATGGAAAAAACATTAAAACCATTATGGAGAGAAAGAACAAAAAAAGAGATAAAATTCATTTTAACATAGAATGTTACATGAAATAAATAAAATAAACTGACAGAAACATGAAGTAGAATCAATAATGAAACATGATTTCACGGCGTGCATTGAGTCCGTCTGGACAGGACTAATGAAGATAATAAATATTGTGGAATCATTTGCTTAAGGCTATATACTTAGATTTTTTGGTGCATAAAAATCAGATGGCACACTCTCAATCTGAATGCCTACGTAAGGCGGAGAGTGTTTTTTCTGTGGACTCTATTAACCCCTCAGATGTGAATGACATGAGCGCTTTATTTAAGCAATTGGAAAAACTCATGCTAAATGAAACCAAAGTCTGGTGGGATCAGACTACTCTGTCGAATTACATGCACAAAAATATGATCCCTAGAGGTTTAAGAATCAAAAAAATACCCACAACTATTTACTCTGAGGAATTTGTTGTGAACTGGAATCAGCTCCTTTCAGACTGCTCCTTGAATCTGATGAGGCTCATTATCAAACATGAGGAGTCAAAACTCTCTGAATTGCAAAAAGAGATTGAAGCCACACACAATAAATTGGAGCAATACAAAATTAACCCTGATTATCAGACTTATAATGATCGCATACAACAAGCAGTTTCCAGATTAGAAACCACTATTATGACACGGAAAAAGTCTAAATTCCAAAGGGATCAAATGGATTATTCACAACAACAGGTGTATGATTGGGGTAGGTGGGCTCGCACCTCCCAATCACCTAAGTCCATTCTAAAAAAGAAAAATAATCAGTCTAATACGCCATCTGATTTCCACGTCAGTTTTAGTTCCTCTGACCAAGAGTCAATAGACAGTAATGTCACAGACACAGAAACTCGGGAGAATCTCACTTATTATCGCAAGCCCAAATATTACAAGAGCCACAAACAGACAAAAAACGGAAAAGGAGGGGAGGACGCAAACACAGCAAACCCCCCAGGCATGACAACTTGCCGAAAGAAATATTTCTAACATCACATAAATCCAATGTTCTGAATTTGTCAAAACAAGTTTTAACTCAGAAACAAGATGAAGTTCTTTCACTTGGCTTGAATTTTGTACCAGACCGTAATTTCAACCTTTTCTCCACTCTATTGGATCTGAATAGATTCATACGGAATCTTACTATAAAAAACACTTTACAACAGAGGATAATGAGTAGAGATGAGCGTTGTTCTACTCGAACTGTTCGCCAATCTCAAATTCGAGCTGTTTTGGGCGGTGTTCGAGCCGGTCGGCGAACACGAACAATTTGAGAAAAATTCGGCTGTTCGAGGTTATGTTCGATAACTGTTCGTGCACCAAAATCATAACTGGATTTTTTCTCAGTAATGATGAAAATTAATGTTAATACGCAGTTTGAGTGTACAGCGGGGCGGGGGGAGGGGCAGGGGATGGATCTCTGCAGGAACAATGAAGATCTCCATTTTTTTTTCTCTTTCCCGCATTTGCAGTGGGGAGGTGCAATCTGTCAGCCTATCAGCAGCGCACACACGGAGCGAAGTGCTTTTTTCACACAAGCAAGGGCATGTGTGATTGGCAGTGTATGTCACATGTCCTTGCCCTATAAGACCAAGCCATTTTCCCCGTCGCCACCATTTTCTCACTGCTGCAGCTGCGTGTTAGACGGCACCGCTGTTGCTGTGTGCGCTATACCTTGTTAATTTCAAGCCAATTTTCGCACAAATAAACAGATAGCTTGGGAGTAGGGAATAGTTGTGATTGCAGTCCTTTTAAGGACTAGGTTACAGCATTTCCTACGACTTTTATCAGGCAGGTCTGTGCTCTTAAATAGATAGATTGTGGGAGTAAAGACTAATTGTAATTGGAGTCCTTTTCAGGACTAGGTTACATCAGTTCCTATCAGTTTTTGCCAGGCAGGTCTGTGCCAGTGCTGTGCAAGTTTTTTTCACAGCATTTGGCTGAATCTAGCAAAGCTAATCCTTTTTGGCCTATTGCAGAGTGTGTTAGTCAGTGGAGTAGCCTATCTGTGTTGCAAGATATACCACCTGTGTATAGAATACCAATTTTTTTACTGCACCTAGTGAAGTAAAATCTTTTGGGCATAGCATCATTCTATTAGTCCATCTATACTGACCTCCATCAGGTTGCAAACTGAATATAATTTTTTTCTGCATCTAGCTCTGAAAAAATATTTGGGCTTCTAGCGGTGTGTGGGACTTGGTCTATTAGTCCATCTATACTGACCTCCATCAGGTTGCAAATTAAAAATAATTTTTTTCTGCATCTAGCTCTGAAAAAATATTTGGGCTTCTAGCAGTGTGTGGGACTTGGTCTATTAGTCCATCTATACTGACCTCCATCAGGTTGCAAATTAAAAATAATTTTTTTCTGCATCTAGCTCTGAAAAAATATTTGGGCTTCTAGCGGTGTGTGGGACTTGGTCTATTAGTCCATCTATACTGACCTCCATCAGGTTGCAAATTAAAAATAATTTTTTTCTGCATCTAGCTCTGAAAAAATATTTGGGCTTCTAGCAGTGTGTGGGACTTGGTCTATTAGTCCATCTATACTGACCTCCATCAGGTTGCAAATTAAAAATAATTTTTTTCTGCATCTAGCTCTGAAAAAATATTTGGGCTTCTAGCAGTGTGTGGGACTTGGTCTATTAGTCCATCTATACTGACCTCCATCAGGTTGCAAATTAAAAATAATTTTTTTCTTCATTTATCTCTGAAAAAATATTTGGGCTTCTAGCAGCGTGTGGGACTTGTTCTATTAGTCCATCTATACTGACCTCCATCAGGTTGCAAATTAAAAATAATTTTTTTCTGCATGTAGCTCTGAAAAAATATTTGGGCTTCTAGCAGTGTGTGGGACTTGGTCTATTAGTCCATCTATACTGACCTCCATCAGGTTGCAAATTAAAAATAATTTTTTTCTGCATCTAGCTCTGAAAAAATATTTGGGCTTCTAGCAGTGTGTGGGACTTGGTCTATTAGTCCATCTATACTGACCTCCATCAGGTTGCAAATTGAATAAAAAAATTTTCTGCATCTAGCTCTGAAAAAATATTTGGGCTTCTAGCAGTGTGTGGGACTTGGTCTATTAGTCCATCTATACTGACCTCCATCAGGTTGCAAATTGAATAAAAAATTTTTCTGCATCTACCTCTGAAAAAATATTTGGGCTTCTAGCGGTGTGTGGGACTTGGTCTATTAGTCCATCTATACTGACCTCCATCAGGTTGCAAATTAAAAATAATTTTTTTCTGCATCTAGCTCTGAAAAAATATTTGGGCTTCTAGGAGTGTGTGGGACTTGGTCTATTAGTCCATCTATACTGACCTCCATCAGGTTGCAAATTAAAAATAATTTTTTTCTGCATCTAGCTCTGAAAAAATATTTGGGCTTCTAGCAGTGTGTGGGACTTGGTCTATTAGTCCATCTATACTGACCTCCATCAGGTTGCAAATTAAAAATAATTTTTTTCTGCATCTAGCTCTGAAAAAATATTTGGGCTTCTAGCAGTGTGTGGGACTTGGTCTATTAGTCCATCCATACTGACCTCCATCAGGTTGCAAATTAAAAATAATTTTTTTCTTCATTTATCTCTGAAAAAATATTTGGGCTTCTAGCAGCGTGTGGGACTTGTTCTATTAGTCCATCTATACTGACCTCCATCAGGTTGCAAATTAAAAATAATTTTTTTCTGCATCTAGCTCTGAAAAAATATTTGGGCTTCTAGCAGTGTGTGGGACTTGGTCTATTAGTCCATCTATACTGACCTCCATCAGGTTGCAAATTAAAAATAATTTTTTTCTGCATCTAGCTCTGAAAAAATATTTGGGCTTCTAGCGGTGTGTGGGACTTGGTCTATTAGTCCATCTATACTGACCTCCATCAGGTTGCAAATTAAAAATAATTTTTTTCTGCATCTAGCTCTGAAAAAATATTTGGGCTTCTAGCAGTGTGTGGGACTTGGTCTATTAGTCCATCTATACTGACCTCCATCAGGTTGCAAATTAAAAATAATTTTTTTCTGCATCTAGCTCTGAAAAAATATTTGGGCTTCTAGCAGTGTGTGGGACTTGGTCTATTAGTCCATCTATACTGACCTCCATCAGGTTGCAAATTAAAAATAATTTTTTTCTTCATTTATCTCTGAAAAAATATTTGGGCTTCTAGCAGCGTGTGGGACTTGTTCTATTAGTCCATCTATACTGACCTCCATCAGGTTGCAAATTAAAAATAATTTTTTTCTGCATCTAGCCCAGCCAATAGTTTTGGCCTAATACCACAGTTTGGCCACTCAGCTCTGCTCGGTTACCATCCATTGTTTTTTTGTGCAAACAACTCCAGAGTTGTGAATTAGTTAACCACCAAAATGAGTGGAAAAAGGCCTGCTGCTGGTGGAAAGGGGAATAGGCGTGTTGGGAAGGGGAAAAAAGGTTGTGTCCGTGGGGTAGGTGCAGAAGAAAGACCATCTTCCAGCCAAGCTAAAATGTCTACTTCTTTTAGCGGACAATGTGATAAGATCCCTTTCTTACGGCCACGCCAATCGCTCCAAATTCCAGATGAGGCACAAAAACAGCAGGTGCTTCAACGGATATCAAGTGCTCCTTTAAGTGGGCTCTCCTCCACATCAACTTCAACATCACAAATACTCCAGTCCTCAAAGGTGTCACCCAAATCGCACTTGCTTCCTCACAGCTCCCAAATCTCCAGCTGCCCGTCTGAGTATGAGGTAGAACAGATGGTTGAGTCTGCAGAGCTGTTTACTCATACTATAGCCTGGGAATCAGAGGTCGACTCCAGCGCTTCTGTGAATCCAGACGAGGAAATGATCTGCACTGATGCCCAGAATCTTTATGAGTTGGATCCAGGACCAGACGCAGAAGGTTCTGACCATAATGTAGACCCTCATTCCCAAACTGTAACTCCTGTTGGCGGAGACAATGAGGAAGACGATGATAAGACTCAAATACCTGATTGGAGCGACAACTTTAGTTTTTTGTCAGGGCAGGAACAGGTTGGCTCTGAGGACGACGGGTGTGATAACGCACAGGGTGATGATGATGAGGTCGGAGATCCCACTTACTGTCAACCCACAGTCAGCCAAGAGATGAGGTCAGCAGAGGAGGTGGAGGAAGATGCTAGTGACGACGAGGTCAGGTTGCGCCTTCCTGGACAGAGACGTAGTACTGGAAGCACGTCAACAACTGCATCCTCAAACACAACTCTGCCTCTCACCACAAGTCGTGGTGGCTCTTCAGGTCGCATGGGTGCTAAGCCTTGCATAGCCTGGGCATTTTTTCAGATCGATAAAGATGACCCAACTCGTGTTATCTGTAACATTTGTCAGCAAAAGCTAAGTAGAGGCCAAAAAATACATAGTTTGAGTACTTCATGCATGAACCGGCACATGGACATGAAGCATAAGTTGCAGTGGGAAGCTCAGTGTGCTACAATGCGGCCTAGCCGGCCGGGCCAATCACCGTCTGCCATACCTTGTGCATCCGCGGCCTCCTCATCCTCTGTGACTGGGGGGACAGCAGTCACACCTGTTTTGGGGCGCAGACCTGCCACCTCTTTACCCGCAACAGCCAGCGTGATTGGCAGGTCATCATTTTCTTTGGAGGTGGTAACACCAGCTGGTGTTGAGCGCTGTCCGACATCGATAGCACCACCTTTGGATCAAGGCAACCTAACATGTCCGCCTGCATCTTCCTCACAGACCGGCAGTTTGCCGGGGACACCCTTATCAACCCCGTCTAAGCACAATAGCCAGCCCTCGGTCCCTCAGATGTGGACAAGTAAAAGACCATTTCCTCCTAGCCATGAGAAACCTAAGAGGTTGAATTTCACCGTCTGCAAGCTCTTGGCTACAGAAATGCTGCCTTTCCGCCTGGTGGACACAGAGGATTTTCGAGACCTTATGTCCGTCGCAGTGCCCCAGTACCAGATGCCCAGTCGGCACTACTTCTCAAAGAAAGGTGTGCCTGCGCTCCACCAGCATGTCGCACACAACATCACCGCTTCTTTGAGAAACTCTGTGTGTGACAGGGTGCATTTCACCACAGACACTTGGACGAGTAGGCATGGACAGGGGCGTTACATGTCGCTGACTGGGCACTGGGTAACTATGGTGACAGCAGGACAAGGGGCTGCTGTCCAAGTCTTGCCGTCCCCACGAGTTGTGCGTCAATCCTCTTTATGTCAAAGTTCCTCCACTGCTTCTGCCTCCTCAACCTCCTCTCGGTCTTCCACCTGCACCCAAAGCCTGTCTGGTCATGCCACAAGCTTTCTAACTGCGCAGAAGGGATCCTGCACACCTCCTTACTATGCTGGCAGTAGGGCTCAACGTCATCAGGCGGTTTTTACATTGAAATGTCTGGGAAATGTGAGTCCCACAGCTGAGGAGTTGTGGTCAGCTCTGGAGAACCAATTTCATGAATGGTTGTCTCCACTGGACCTGAAACCAGGGAAGGCCGTGTGCGACAACGCTGCAAACCTGGGTGCGGCCCTTCGCCGGGGCAATGTCACACACGTGCCTTGTATGGCTCACGTGTTGAACCTGGTTGTCCAGCAATTTTTAGCCCACTATCCCAGACTAGATGGCCTTCTGCAGAGGGCACGGTCGCTGTGTGCTCACTTCCGCCGTTCGCATCCCGCAGCTCAGCGACTTACATCTCTACAGAAGTCGTTGGGCCTGCCACTTCACCGGCTAAAATGCGATGTGCCTACCCGGTGGAATTCAACTCTGCACATGTTGCAGCGACTGTGGCAGCACCGACAAGCCCTGGTGCAATACGTTCTGACGTATAGCCTGGGCCAACGAGATTCAGAGGTGGGGCAAATCACGCTGGAGGAGTGGTCTCAGATCAGGAACCTATGCACCCTTCTGCACAGTTTTGAAATGGCGATGAAGATGTTTAGTGCTGACGATGCCATTATCAGCATGACTATTCCGGTGATTTACATGCTGGAGCACATGTTAAACAGAATTCGGAGTCAGGTGGTGGCACAAGAGGAGGTGGAGGAAGTAGAGGAGGAGGAGTTGTATGCGGAAGGGCTAACATCTGCAAGGTCCAGATGGTCGGCGGCACCAAGGCGGCAGGCATGTGAGGGTGGGGGAGATGGTTTTACCAGGGCGCATGGTAGCAGCCAAACTAGTGAGGAAGGTGCAGGAGCCCAGGAAGAAGTGGAGGACGAACTGATGGAAGACTCATCAGATGAGGGAGACCTTGATCACATTTCTGTTGTGCGAGGTTGGGGGGAGAGGACAGAGGAAGGAAGCATGATTGTTACCTCGCCACCAACACAACAGGGACTTGGTGCTCCTGGATGCGCAACACACATGAGTGCCTTCTTGCTGCACTACCTGCAACATGACCCTCGAATTGTGAGAATTAGAAATAATCCTGACTACTGGGTTGCCACACTGTTAGATCCCCGGTACAAAAGTAAATTTGCAGAAATTATTCCTGCCATAGAAAGGGATGCACGCATGCAGGAGTATCAGCAGAGACTGTTGCAGAATCTTACATGTGCTTTTCCACAAAATACCAGTGGTGCACGTAGTGAATCTTACAGTTCCAACTTGCCAACCGTGGGACCGTCAAGTGTTCAGCACTCAAACCGTAACAGAACCACAGTATCTGCTGGTAACATCAATTTTGCGGAATCATTTCACCACTTTTTTAGCCCATCCTTTGCAAGGCCACAGGAGACAAGAAGTCTGACACATAGTCAACGCCTAGAGACGATGGTACAGGAGTATCTCCAAGTAAACATTGAAGCCACGACTGTGTCACTGGACCCTTGCTCTTTTTGGGCTTCCAATCTGGATAAATGGCCGGAGCTAGCCACTTACGCATTGGAGATCTTGTCATGCCCCGCAGCCAGCGTTCTGTCTGAACGTGTGTTCAGCGCTGCTGGTGGTGTGCTGACAGATAAGCGCACGCGGCTCTCCACTGATAATGTAGACAGACTCACGTTCATAAAGATGAACAAATCATGGATCCGAAACGACTTTTCTACCCCTGTGTCATCCTGGGGAGAGTAAAAGCTTGATGATTGGTTAAAATCACCCTACCAACCGTTTTAAGCTTTCAAATTACTAATCATGTTTATCTGTATCTTGACTGGAAAATAATTTGGGCTTTGTAGCAGTGTGCAGCACTGATCCTATTAGGCAATCTATAATAAGCTTCACCAGATTTAAAATTAAAAATAATTTTTAGCTGCATCTAGCCCGGAAAATAATTTTGGGGCTCCGAGATGTGCAAGACACATAAGTGCCTTCTTGCTGCACTACCTGCAGCATGACCCTCATATTGTCAGAATTCGAAGTAATCATGACTACTGGGTTGCCACACTCTTAGATCCCCCAAACTTTTCGATCAACCTTTTCATTTTAATAAAGACCAAAAAAATGGTCATTTTTGAAATTATAAGCATTAGCAGGTTGTTAGAAACTGAAATCAAACAGTTTTCAACTCAAAACTTTATTCTAGGTGATGTTACATTTTCACATAGGACCCCTTGTTCGAAAGGAGCTTCTGAACTCTCTCGTCCATTGAATTTGTCAGGTTTTGGATGGTTTCTGCTTCAATTGTTTTGCATGAGGACAGAATACCCTCCCAGAGCTGTTGCTTAGATGTGAACTGCCTCCCGCCATCATAGACACTCCTTTTAATGATGCTCCAAAGGTTCTGAATGGGGTAGAGGTCAGGGGAGCATGGGGGTCACACCATAAGTTTGTCCCCTTTTATGCCCATATCAGCCAGAGATGCAGATGTTTTATGTGCAGCATGAGATGGTGCATTATCATGCAGAAAAATGATCTTGCTGTGAAATACATGGTTCTTCTTCTTGAACCATGGCAGGAAGTGCTGTTTGAGAAAATCCACATACATTATGGAGTTCATCTTTAGCGCCTTCAGGGATCCTAAAGGGGCCGACAATCTCTCTCCCCATGATTCCAGCCCAAAACATTACTCCACCTCCTCCTTGTTGGCGCTGTAGCCGTGTTTGCGTGGGGTGTCCATCAACCAGCCATCCTCCACTCCATTCATCTGGACCATCGAGCGCTGCACGGCACTCATCCGTGAACAAAACAGTTTTGAAATCAGTCTTCATGTAATGTTTGGCCCACTGGAGCCGTTTCTGCTTGTGTGAAGTGGATAGAGGAGGTCGACAGGATGGCATATGCACAGCTGCAAACCTCTGAAGGACCCTGCATCTTGTTGTTCGGGGGACGTTGGAGGCACAAGCAGCTTCAAAAACTTGTCTGCTGCTATGACAAGGCTTTTTTGCCGCTGCTGTTTCAACCTGACGTAATTGCCTGTAGGAAAGAGTTCTCAATTTGCCCTTATCAGCACGCACACGTGTGTACTGTGAATCAGCTACATACTTCTTGATTGCCAAGACACTTCATCCTGATCATCGCACAATGTTGATTGTAGTCATGCCTTGACCTAAACACTCCACAATTTGTTGCTTCTCAGCAGCCGACACATCCTTTTTCTTTCCCATTTTGGCAGAAAATGTAGGCTGCTTAATAATGTGAGAGAGCCTTCTAAGTAGTCTTGCCTTTCATTGGACACACCTGCCAAACTAATTAGCACAGGTGTCTGCAATTGCTTACAGTGATATAAAGAGCCATGACACACATCACCATCAATGAGTTTAACTGACAAACAAACAAATTCTTCCCTTATCACTCCTAAACACTTTTTGCATAATAATTTGGAACGCGGTGTACATGTGCTTTTCCACAAAACACCAGTGGTTCACGTTGTGAATCTTACAGTTCTAACTTGCCAACCGTGGTCTGTATGGAATTGTTCAATAAAGGGCCCAAAATTAAGATAACATAGATGGGAGAGGTCTCTATGAATAGGAATTCCTAAGTATTTGATACCCTGTGAGGGCCAGGCAAAGGGAAAGTTGGACTGGATGGAATCCTATATAGATTTAGGGAGGGAGACATCGAGGGCCTCAGACTTCGCTGCATTGATTTTAAAATTTTACCATGTAACAAAGTGATCTATTTCAGCCATAACAGCAGGGATGGATATATGTGATTGAGTGATATATACTAGGACATCATCAGCAAATAGAGAGCACTTGTACTCGGTGCCTCCCACCTCAATCCACCTAATATTGGGGTTATGGCGAATTGATGAGAGCAGGTGCTCCGTCACTAGGATGTATAAGAGAGGGGACAGAGGACATCCCTGCCTTGTCCCATTGGTGATTGTGAAAGGTGATGAAAATGTTCTGACGCACCCCCTGGGCCTTGGGACACCCGGAGCCGGACACTTTTTGGTGGATGCTGGTGGTTGTAGTCTTCGTGGCGGCGATCCGGTTCCGTGGCTCAGGGCGGTCAAACCAGTGGCGGAACTATTTATGTGGTTTTGATGTTTAAATGTCCGACTACGCCACCCGTGGATTGCGGTCAGAGTGAACCGCCGCTACAGGGCAGACCGCTAAGGCTGGTGTTGTGGGTGCAGCAGAGCGTAGCATAACTCCCCACGGGAGGAGTATAACCTCAGGGCAGTGTATGCGGAGGATGGGGGTGATGGTGCAGGGCAGCAGCAGTAACGACACGGAGTCAGTGATGCAGTTCAGGGCCTTTACTCACAGTTCTTATTATCCAGACCACGTCTGCAGGTAACGGCTGCCCACGTCGTACTGTGCTCACCAGGTGAGGGGCTCAGACAACTCCCAGATAACTTTGGAGCGCTTCACAGGACCCCCTTTGTGTGTCCTTTGTCTGGCCTTTCTTACCAACACTTCTGTCCGGCTGCCTCGGGCCTCCTCTTGGTAAACTTGGCGCCAGTTTCCCTGACCCTATGTGGTGCCTTCCTAGCGGGTGGAGCAAGGGGCTGCGCCACATAAAATGTCAGAGCCTCCGGTTTCTAGCTGAGGGTCGTTTCCTGCCTCCACTAGTTCGGGGACCGGTCTCCCCCTTTGGCCTGACCCCTCCACGCAGGTGGATTCGGGCGTGCGGTGGCGACTCGCCCGTCCGCACCCCTGGGATCCCTTCATTCCTCATTCTTGGAGCCTTCTCCGCTCCTCTTCCTTCCTTCTCCCTCTTGCAGGCCTGTGCCTCTGTTACTAGGCCCGCCTCCGGAGCAGAGCTCATGCAGAGCCCCTGCTCCCTGCCACTTCTGCTCAGACTTCTCTGCACTGAACTAAGATGGTGCCCACCTTTTATACTCCCTTCTCAATGCACCCAGGAACTGCTTCCTCCCTGCTCCTGCACTGCAGGGTTCCCCTTCCTCAGTGTTCCCTCCCCCCACTCCAGCCAGGGACAGGGACTGTCGTGCCCATCTCAGGGGCATATTGGTCGCCCTGCCCCACGGCAATGTGGTGTAATGCATGCAGGTGTCGGGTCCTGATCCACACTCCATCCTTATCTGAGAGTGAGATATCACACCTCTGGGTGAGGTGCAATACGTCTGTAGCAACCGAGCCCTCGGTGCTACAGTTCCATTTATCTTCAGCCTAGGTGACGTATTGTGATACAGGGCCGTGATTTTGGCTATAAAAGGGTCCCCTAGACCCCTACCCCAAGCTTTTTAAGAGAATCATATATGGCGTGCCAGGAGACTCTATGGAATGCTTTCTCAGCATCCAACGAGAGTATCTACTTACAAATTTTTAACTGCATCTAGCCCAGGAAATACTTTGTGCCTAGTAGCAGTGTCTGCTAGTCAGCGGATTATCCCGGCTGTTAAGCAAGCTACACCACCTGTAGTTTGGACACTTAATTTTTTCAAAGGAAATGCTTCGGGACCACGGGATACTTAGTGAAGAGCATCAGGAGGCACCCCAAGGCATAGGGGCTGGGACTGGCACTAGGATGCCTTGCGGTGGACAGCCGAGCTCGATCCTTATAAAAGCTTTTTAACTGCAGCAGCTTTAGTGGACGCTACTGGAGCTGGAATTACGCGGCTGCTGGCATGAGACTTGCCCTCCAATAGATCCTTTTAAATGGATTTAAAGTGTATTCATTCAAATTAGAGGGACAATTTAAATTAAAAAGCTTAGAGCTGCCTTCACCACAGGGGGGCTCTCTCGACCCACCAGCGGACAGGCACCAGTATTGGGAGAGGGGGGCTGGCCGTCAGGTTTCACCGTGGCTCTGGCACAAACCCGGCGACACGGAGGTGGCACGGGCAGGAGCGGACTGGCCGTCTCGGCTTCTCACTTTTTGGATTTTAGAAGGGCATGACATGCCTAAATCTGTGTCTCCCCCTCCTTTTACTCCTCCACCTCTTTTCTTTTCGCATGACTATATGTACTTGTCACTTTTCCATGTGTTAGTTGTGTCTTCTGAGCAGTTTGTCAGCTTTTGGACACCTTTGAAGGTGTTTTCTATGTGTTTCTATGTGTTTTTGTTTGCCTGCCATTGGTTTTAACGGTGTTCGAAGGTGTTCGGCGAACAGTTCGACGAACAGTTCGGCGAACACACGGGTGTTCGACGAACCGAACCGAACTCGAACACTACGGGGGTGGCTCAACACTACTCAACACTATTGATTACTACCATTATGATAATCATGATGACAGGGATGATTCTGATTATGGGTAATAATTTTATACCTATTATGTAACAGACATCACAAAAATCATCTTGGATAAGTCTTCATACTTGGAAATATATTTTACAGTACTGGGGCACATTTCTCGGTGGTCTCACTAGTGATGCCGTTACCAGACAGTCACGGATTTGGGTTTGCGCCCTTTACTCTCAGGCGTCTGAATTTCTCTCACTAACACCGCTCCTCTGACATCTCCTCCTCCTACCAGGGTAGAAATAAATAGTAAATGGGCGTGGATTGGGGGGACGGCCAGGGGCATGGCAAAAATTTACTGTGGCACGTAGCTTGCTGCAAAAATTGTCCCTCTTTTTGCTCTTCAAAAGTTGGGAGGTATGGTACAGACTCCTTATGCAGTACATGCCCCTGTATACAGCCTCCTTATGCAATACGTTGCTCCACAGCTCCTATATACAGCAGCCTTCATATGCCCCAGCCCCTGTATCCAGCCTCCTTATTTAGTACATCGCTTCTTAACTTCTGTATACAGCCACTATATGCAGTACATCATATCTGAGACTGTGTATGCAGCCTGAATATGCAGTAGAGGCTCCTCAGCTTATGTATGTCCTTTATATGCAGTACATGCCTCATCCCCTGTATACCACCTCCATATGCAGTACATTGCTCTACAGGTTCTGTGGACATGCTCCACATTCAGTAGATCTCTCCTTAGCCTCTATATACAGCCTCCCATATGCAGCTTATCTCTTCTCAGTCCCTACTGTATATACAGACCCTCATATGCAGTACCCACTCCTCAGCCTCTGTATCCAGCCTCAATATGTAGAACATTGCTCCTTAGCTACTATTTAAAGCTTCTATATGCAGTTTAGGCTCCTCAGCCTTTAAGGGTAACAATGTTTTGAACTTTTGGCTTTCAGGCTCCATATTTCACCATCCTCTACTGCTTTGAATGTGAGACTACCATCATTTTATAGACAATCATCTTGGCTATCTCATACATAAATTTGACTTGTGACTATTTAGCATATTATTAATTATGCAGAATCCAATTATGTCACTGCATTGTCACTTTTTTACTCCTGGTGGTGGATACATCTTTTTCTTCTTGTATACTAAAAATTACTACTTGTTCTCACATTCCATAATAGCTCAGTGTGTTATTAGGTTGATTCCCAAGTGAAAGGTCACTGATATGAATCAAGGAGCAGCCATGAAGAAGATTTCCCATGAAAAGAGAAACAGCATCATCCAACTTATCGAAAGTGGTCTCTCTGCCAAGAAATTTGTCAAGCTAAATCATGTTTGTGCCATGACATTTGGAAGAATATGAAAAGAAGTCCATCCATCCATTCAGAAGCCAAGAGGTAGATCTCCAGGCAAAATATTGGAGTTAACAAGTTGGCTCATCACAAGGTCTATCAGTTCTCGCAGGACAAACTACACTGGAGGCTACTCGCATGTTTCGTAATAGTGAGATCACAAACATCCATTCAAGCACTGTGTGACGCACGTAACACAAGTCTGGAATGGTGGCCCGAAAAAGGGTGAAGAGCTTCAACTTCAATATCATCATAAGAAGCTTCCGTTAAAGTTCTCAAAACAGTACGAGAAGTGGACAGTAGAAGATTGGAAATGGGTGATTTGGAGCGATGAGAGGAAAATCAATAGACTAGGCTCTGACGAGTGCAAATGGGTGTGGAAGAAACAAGGGAAAAGGGGGCTAGCAGATCGAGAAATTGAAGGAACTGTCAAGTTTGGAGGAGGAAGCCTGATGATATGGGGTTGTTTTACAGCCAAAGGTGTTGGATATTTTCCTAGGATCAATGGTGGCCTCCATGCTGAACTACTGTATATGTGAGTATCCTATAAGACGTGTTACTTTGTACAATCGTGTATTATGGGTATGAAAAGAATGACATACTGTTCCAACTTGACAATGACCTGAAGTTTATATTGAGATTGGTGAAGAAATGGTTCAATAACAATGAAATAGAATTGCTGGATTGGCCCCCACAGTCCCCAGACCTCAACACAATCTAACACTTGTGGGTAGAGTTTAAGAAAAAGTTGTATACATACCCAAGTGAGTTATCCAGTATTCACCAACTTTGGGAACATGTAGAAGAGACCTGGGATCAGATTTCAATCGAGGCATGTTTGAATCTGACTGAGCGCATGCCCAGAATGATTCAGCAGTGTTGAAAGCCAAAGGTGGATTTACAAAATACTAACAAGATAATAAAAATTTTAATTTAGATTTTTAGGAGCAAAACAGTAGCAATGCAGTGATAAGACAAGAATCTGCATAACTAATCATAAGCTAAATAGTTGCAAGTCAAGTTTATGTATGAGATAGCCAAGATGATTGTCTATAAAGTGATGGTAGTCTCACGTTCGAATCAGAAGTGGATGGTGAAATATAGACCCTGAAAGTCAAAAGTTCAAAACATTGTTACCTTTTTACTCATCACTGTACATCCTCCATTTGTATTTAATCACGCCTCATCCACTGGATACTGCCTCCACATGCAGTACATTGCTCCTCAGTTTCTATATACAGCCCTCCATATGCACTAAACCTGTTCTCAGCCCCTATATACAGATCCCTAATGTAATACATCTCTCTCCAACTCTTGTATACAGTTTCCTTATGTAGTATAGTCTCTCGAGCCCGTGCAAACAACCTCCATCTACAGTACATGCTCCTCAGCCTTCAGATGCAGCTCGTTGCATCTCTTGATCCTGTCCTCGTCTCTCTGTTACACGCACGCCGCTAGGTTCAGATAGGGGCGAGACAGGTTGCATGAATTCTTTGGAATGCTGGGTTAACCATTACTCATGGCAACCATAAACCATGTGCTGCATCTTCTTTCAGGTACACAGTGGTGTTGACCCTCAGACACAGACACGTAGGTTGTTTCACTTGCTGACCAGACACACTTGACAAGAGTCCTCATAAATGGTAGAACAATAGCATTTAATAAGATGCTGCACAGCCAGTGCAAGTTAAGTTTTATGAGCAACAGGCTCCAGTGACAAACAATACAGTTTCCTTAGCAGCACAGCAGTTCACAGTCTTCCCAGTAGTACAGGACAGCACAGTTCTAATGCAAAGGCACATAAATAAACACATCATTCTTTACAGCACAGTGAGATGGAGGAGGGGGGGAGGGTTTGCGGAGGGAGATTATCCCTGTGACACCATTTCTTACAGTCCATATCTTTATGCCTGACAATACTCTGCACTGCTAGTACAGGAACTCTACCTGACCTGTGCTTAGCTTCACTCCTGACTTGAATACTTTTCATTTGCAGGGGCTCTTCTGTGAGATACAGAATACACACACCATCTTTCTCTTCTGCTCCAGCCAGACAGTAGACAACTTCGCTACAATCCCCCTGGTGCTCTGCTAAAACACTCCCCTTCTCTTGTGACTGTGTTAACCCCTCTAGTTGCTGGATGCTTCTGGAGCACAACACTTCCTGTCTCCTGTGCTTGTGTTACTTCTAATAGTTGCTGAATGCGTTTAAAGCAACAGCACTACTTCTGCATGCCACAATCTGCAACAGCACTAATTCTGCTTGTCACATCTCTCAGGTGGGAAGATGCGTATCCTCAAAGTTCCTGTGCGTGAGGATGTCCTGCTATTCCTAATGGGGCTGGAAATGTAAAGTTACAGCATCGTGGGACATTCTAAGGGCCGTCAGACGCTTCAGCATCACTGTACCTTGCAACACATCAACCATGGTCATATCACAGTCCCACATCACAGCGTGTGATGCAATCGAAAGTGGTTTTCTTCAAGGTTCAGTGTGGCTGAGGCACTTGGGAGTCATGTAGACCTTAACAGTTACTAGGCCACTGTTCTGGCAGCACTTCCCCCCTGCCCTCCACCCCAGCCCGCCCCTGCAAGGAAGATATTTATGAAAATATAATTTCTTCATTTTCCTAACATCTACCCTATCCTGTCTTCTCAGGTCACCAGACAAACACAACAACTTTTATTATTATGAGGTATATGCAAACATTATACAGAAGATGTCACTTACCATATTCAGTATTGTTTTTGCTCTCGGGATTATCGGTAATGGATTAGTCATCTGGATTGCCGGATTCAGGGTGAAGAACACAATCAATGCTGTGTGGTTCCTGAACCTGGCCATAGCGGACTTCCTCTGCTGTGCTTCTCTCCCTCTGAGAATTGCTGATTGGGCTACAATTTTCTCACTTTTGTCAAGCCCCCCAGATTTTGCATTTTGCATAGTGAACTTGTTTCTGTTTACGCTAAACATGAGTTCCAGTGTTCTTCTCATGATTATTGACCACTGTGTATCGCTCGTGTGCCCATTTTGGGCCAAAGTTCTTAGAACTTATAAACTGGTGTCAATCACTGCAGCGATCATTTGGGGGCTGAGCTTAATTGCAACTAGTTTAGTGTATTACATATATAGATGCCATTTACATAATCTAAAGGAATGGTGTATATTTGGTGATTACACAAATCTTTATAAACAAGAGTTATATCAGACCATTCAGGTGATCAAATTAATTATAATGTTTGTGATACCTTTTCTTATCATCGTCACCAGTTATGTCACAATCTTCTACAAACTTAGAAATAGTAAGAAATCCCAGAGATCCTTTGGGATCATCACCGCTGTTATATTGTGTTTTTTTATTTTCTCGTTTCCATATTACATCTGGCCACTAACACCCTGGCATTATAGAAAGGATAGTCTTTTCTATATATTACACACTATTTTCACAAGCCTGGCTTTTCTTTATAGTTGCTTGAATCCAATCATTTATATATTCATGGGACTGGATTTCCAACAAGGTTTCTTCAGATCCATTCCCAACAGACTGGAAATAGCCTTGAGTGAACATCCTAATGACCTGAGTGGAGAACAAGAAGATATAGGAAATATTCGCACTTCTACTAAGTAATATATAATCCTGTTATCTACTCTATATGAGACCTCTCAATCTATCGGAGACTTGACTATGTTTAATATTTTTTTCACCTTGTTTCCTTCCTCCTCTCATTCTAAAAGCCCTAAGATTTTATTTTCCAATCAACACAACTTAACGAGGGATTGATTTTTTGCACGATGAGATTTCGTTTTGAAAGACGCCCTTCATTTCAACATATAATGTGCAGAAAAAAAATCCCAAAGTCATGTGAAATGGTGAAAAAAAAATAAAAAATTGGAACCCTGACATATTTTTCATTCATTGAGGAAAAGAAGTGCCCGGGCAAAATGATTCTCCAGGTGATCAGAATTATGGTGATTAGGGATAAGAGGATCGATCTGCGAAGGATCAAGTTCAAGTCAAATTTCATGAAATTTAATTAAAAAAAAACTTGCCTGGCCCCATTTCCCACACTGCAGAAGCATTAGAGAGCAGGGTAATATCAGTTTCTTTTGCTTCGCAACCTACCCACAATGCCCTGCAGCTATGTAATCTAGCGGATTATCATACCTTGTACAGTGATAGATGGATGACGCACCCTACGTCATCTACAGATCCTTGTGAATCTTGCACCTGTATAGTTGAAGCTCAGGCCTTCACATCTGCACGTTACTCTTTCCCACTATGTCCTTTCATAGGCTGACGACTATTAACAGGAAGTGAAGTTGGCGCCAACGTATGCGCATTACAGAGCTTTTCTTTGCCCGTAGTAGGCCTACAGTTCATCTACACATAAGGAGGTTTCGCAAGGGCTAATGACATAGCATACATCATCCATATCAGTCAAGGTGGGAGGTTGGCGATTATGCCCAGAAAGAAGGCACAGACCTCCAACCACCGACACCCATCGAACAAGAGAGTGCAGATTAGCAATCGGTGATGAAGACTTGTAAAAGATATATTCTGTGGCATTTGGGTGGAGTTGGGTCTTATAAACAGTAGAGATGAGCGTTGTTCGACTCGAGCTGTTCGCCAATCTCAAATTCGAGCTGTTTTGGGCGGTGTTCGAGCCGTTCGGCGAACACGAACGATTTGAGAAAAATTTGGCTGTTCGAGGTTATGTTCGATAACTGTTCGTGCACCAAAATCATAACTGGATTTTTTCTCAGTAATGATGAAAATTAATGTTAATACGCAGTTTGAGTGTACAGCGGGGTGGGGGGAGGGGCAGGGGATGGATCTCTGCAGGAATAATGAAGATCTCCATTTTTTTTTCTCTTTCCCGCATTTACAGTGGGGAGGTGCAATCTGTCAGCCTATCAGCAGCGCACACACGGAGCGAAGTGCTTTTTTTCACACAAGCAAGGGCATGTGTCATTGGCAGTGTATGTCACATGTCCTTGCCCTATAAGACCAAGCCATTTTCCCCGTCGCCACCATTTTCTCACTGCTGCAGCTGCGTGTTAGACGGCACCGCTGTTGCTGTGTGCGCTATACCTTGTTAATTTCAAGCCAATTTTCGCACAAATCTACAGATAGCTTGGGAGTAGGGAATAGTTGTGATTGCAGTCCTTTTACGGACTAGGTTACAGCATTTCCTACGACTTTTATCAGGCAGGTATGTGCTCCTAAATAGATAGATTGTGGGAGTAAAGACTAATTGTAATTGCAGTCCTTTTCAGGACTAGGTTACATCAGTTCCTATCAGTTTTTGCCAGGCAGGTCTGTGCCAGTGCTGTGCAAGTTTTTTTCACAGGATTTGGCTGAATCTAGCAAAGCTAATCCTTTTTGGCCTATTGCAGAGTGTGTTAGTCAGTGGAGTAGCCTATCTGTGTTGCAAGATATACCACCTGTGTATAGAATACCAATTTTTTTACTGCACCTAGTGAAGTAAAATCTTTTGGGCATAGCATCATTCTATTAGTCCATCTATACTGACCTCCATCAGGTTGCAAATTGAATATAATTTTTTTCTGCATCTAGCTCTGAAAAAATATTTGGGCTTCTAGCAGTGTGTGGGACTTGTTCTATTAGTCCATCTATACTGACCTCCATCAGGTTGCAAACTGAATATAATTTTTTTCTGCATCTAGCTCTGAAAAAATATTTGGCCTTCTAGCAGTGTGTGAGACTTTCTCTATTAGTCCATCTATACTGACCTCCATCAGGTTGCAAACTGAATATAATTTTTTTCTGCATCTAGCTCTGAAAAAATATTTGGGCTTCTAGCAGTGTGTGGGACTTGTTCTATTAGTCCATCTATACTGACCTCCATCAGGTTGCAAACTGAATATAATTTTTTTCTGCAACTAGCTCTGAAAAAATATTTGACCTTCTAGCAGTGTGTGGGACTTTCTTTATTAGTCCATCTATACTGACCTCCATCAGGTTGCAAATTAAAAATAATTTATATCTGCATCTAGCTCTGAAAAAATATTTGGCCTTCTAGCAGTGTGTGGGACATTCTCTATTAGTCCATCTATACTGACCTCCATCAGGTTGCAAATTAAAAATAATTTTTTGTCTGCATCTAGCTCTGAAAAAATATTTGGCCTTCTAGCAGTGTGTGGGACTTTCTCTATTAGTCCATCTATACTGACCTCCATGAGGTTGCAAACTGAATATATTTTTTTTCTGCATCTACCTCTGAAAAAATATTGGGCTTCTAGCTGTGTGTGGGACTTGTTCTATTAATCCATCTATACAGACCTCCATCAGGTTGCAAACTGAATGTAATTTGTTTCTGCATCTACCTCTGAAAAAATATTTGGGCTTCTAGCTGTGTGTGGGACTTGTTCTATTAATCCATCTATACAGACCTCCATCAGGTTGCAAACTGAATATAATTTTTTTCTACACCTACCTCTGAAAAAATATTTGGGCTTCTAGCTGTGTGTGGGACTTGTTCTATTATTCCATCTATACTGACCTCCATCAGGTTGCAAACTGAATATAATTTTTTTCTGCATCTAGCTCTGAAAAAATATTTGGCCTTCTAGCAGTGTGTGGGACTTTCTCTATTTGTCCATCTATACTGACCTCCATCAGGTTGCAAATTAAAAATAATTTTTATCTGCATCTAGCTCTGAAAAAATATTTGGCCTTCTAGCAGTGTGTGGGACTTTCTCTATTAGTCCATCTATACTGACCTCCATCAGGTTGCAAATTAAAAATAATTTTTTGTCTGCATCTAGCTCTGAAAAAATATTTGGCCTTCTAGCAGTGTGTGGGACTTTCTCTATTCGTCCATCTATACTGACCTCCATCAGGTTGCAAATTCAAAATAATTTTTTGTCTGCATCTAGCTCTGAAAAAAATATTTGGCCTTCTAGCAGTGTGTGGGACTTTCTCTATTAGTCCATCTATACTGACCTCCATCAGGTTGCAAACTGAATATAATTTTTTTCTGCATCTAGCTCTGAAAAAATATTTGGCCTTCTAGCAGTGTGTGGGACATTCTCTATTAGTCCATCTATACTGACCTCCATCAGTTTGCAAATTAAAAATAATTTTTTGTCTGCATCTAGCTCTGAAAAAATATTTGGCCTTCTAGCAGTGTGTGGGACTTTCTCTATTAGTCCATCTATACTGACCTCCATCAGGTTGCAAATTGAATATATTTTTTTTCTGCATCTACCTCTGAAAAAATATTTGGGCTTCTAGCTGTGTGTAGGACTTGTTCTATTAGTCCATCTATACTGACCTCCATCAGGTTGCAAACTGAATACAATTTTTTTCTGCATCTAACTCTGAAAAAATATTTGGGCTTCTAGCTGTGTGTGGGACTTGTTCTATTAGTCCATCTATACTGACCTCCATCAAGTTGCAAAATGAATATAATTTTTTTCTGCATCTAACCCAGCCAATAGTTTTGGCCTAATACCACAGTTTAGCCACTCAGCTCTGCTCGGTTCCCATCCATTGTTTTTTTGTGCAAACAACTCCAGAGTTGTGAATTAGTTAACCACCAAAATGAGTGGAAAAAGGCCTGCTGCTGGTGGAAAGGGGAATAGGCGTGTTGGGAAGGGGATAAAAGGTTGTGTCCATGGGGTAGGTGTTAAAGCAACAGTAACATCTGCAGAAGAAAGACCATCTTCCAGCCAAACTAAAATGTCTACTTCTTTTAGCGGACAATGTGATAAGATCCCTTTCTTACGGCCACTCCAATCGCTACAAATTCCAGATGAGGCACAAAAACAGCAGGTGCTTCAACGGATATCAAGTGCTCCTTTAAGTGGGCTCTCCTCCACATCAACTTCAACATCACAAATACTCCAGTCCTCAAAGGTGTCACCCCAATCGCACTTGCTTCCTCACAGCTCCCAAATCTCCAGCTGCCCGTCTGAGTATGAGGTAGAACAGATGGTTGAGTCTGCAGAGCTGTTTACTCATACTATAGCCTGGGAATCAGAGGTCGACTCCAGCGCTTCTGTGAATCCAGACGAGGAAATGATCTGCACTGATGCCCAGAATCTTTATGAGTCGGATCCAGGACCAGACGCAGAAGGTTCTGACCATAATGTAGACCCTCATTCCCAAACTGTAACTCCTGTTGGTGGAGACAATGAGGAAGACGATGATGAGACTCAAATACCTGATTGGAGCGACAACTTTAGTTTTTTGTCAGGGCAGGAACAGGTTGGCTCTGAGGAAGACGGGTGTGATAACGCACAGGGTGATGATGATGAGGTTGGAGATCCCACTTACTGTCAACCCACAGTCAGCCAAGAGATGAGGTCAGCAGAGGAGGTGGAGGAAGATGCTAGTGACGACGAGGTCAGGTTGCGCGTTCCTGGACAGAGACGTAGTACTGGAAGCACGTCAACAACTGCATCCTCAAACACAACTCTGCCTCTCACCACAAGTCGTGGTGGCTCTTCAGGTCGCATGGATGCTAAGCCTTGCATAGCCTGGGCATTTTTTCAGATCGATAAATATGACCCAACTCGTGTTATCTGTAACATTTGTCAGCAAAAGCTAAGTAGAGGCCAAAAAATACATAGTTTGAGTACTTCATGCATGAACCGGCACATGGACATGAAGCATAAGTTGCAGTGGGAAGCTCAGTGTGCTACAATGCATCCTAGCCGGCCGGGCCAACCACCGTCTGCCATACCTTGTGCATCCGCGGCCTCTTCATCCTCTGTGACTGGGGGGACAGCAGTCACACCTGTTTTGGGGCGCAGACCTGCCACCTCTTTACCCGCAACAGCCAGCGTGATTGGCAGGTCATCATTTTCTTTGGAGGTGGTAACACCAGCTGATGTTGAGTGCTGTCCGACATCGATAGCACCACCTTTGGATCAAGGCAACCTAACATGTCCGCCTGCATCTTCCTCACAGACCGGCAGTTTGCCGGGGACACCCTTATCAACCCCGTCTAAGCACAATAGCCAGCCCTTGGTCCCTCAGATGTGGACAAGTAAAAGACCATTTCCTCCTAGCCATGAGAAAGCTAAGAGGTTGAATTTCACCATCTGCAAGCTCTTGGCTACAGAAATGCTGCCTTTCCGCCTGGTGGACACAGAGGATTTTCGAGACCTTATGTCCGTCGCAGTGCCCCAGTACCAGATGCCCAGTCGGCACTACTTCTCAAAGAAAGGTGTGCCTGCGCTCCACCAGCATGTCGCACACAACATCACCGCTTCTTTGAGAAACTCTGTGTGTGACAGGGTGCATTTCACGACAGACACTTGGACGAGTAGGCATGGACAGGGGCGTTACATGTCGCTGACTGGGCACTGGGTAACTATGGTGACAGCAGGACAAGGGGCTGCTGTCCAAGTCTTGCCGTCCCCACGAGTTGTGCGTCAATCCTCTTTATGTCAAAGTTCCTCCACTGCTTCTGCCTCCTCAACCTCCTCTCGGTCTTCCACCTGCACCCAAAGCCTGTCTGGTCATGTCACAAGCTTTCTAACTGCGCAGAAGGGATCCTGCACACCTCCTTACTATGCTGGCAGTAGGGCTCAACGTCATCAGGCGGTTTTTACATTATAATGTCTGGGAAATGTGAGTCACACAGCTGAGGAGTTGTGGTCAGCTCTGGAGAACCAATTTCATGAATGGTTGTCTCCACTGGACCTGAAACCAGGGAAGGCCATGTGCGACAATGCTGCAAACCTGGGTGCGGCCCTTCGCCGAGGCAATGTCACACACGTGCCTTGTATGGCTCACGTGTTGAACCTGGTTGTCCAGCAATTTTTAGCCCACTATCCCAGACTAGATGGCCTTCTGCAGAGGGCATGGTCGATGTGTGCTCACTTCCGCTGTTCGCATCCCGCAACTCAGCGACTTACATCTCTACAGAAGTCGTTGGGCCTGCCACTTCACCGGCTAAAATGCGATGTGCCTACCCGGTGGAATTCAACTCTGCACATGTTCCAGCGACTGTGGCAGCACCGACAAGCCCTGGTGCAATACGTTCTGACGTATAGCCTGGGCCAACGAGATCCAGAGGTGGGGCAAATCACGCTGGAGGAGTGGTCTCAGATCAGGGACCTATGCACCCTTCTGCACAGTTTTGAAATGGCGACGAAGATGTTTAGTGCTGACGATGCCATTATCAGCATGACTATTCCGGTGATTTACATGCTGGAGCACATGTTAAACAGAATTCGGAGTCAGGTGGTGACACAAGAGGAGGTGGAGGAAGTAAAGGAGGAGGAGTTGTATGCGGAAGGGCTAACATCTGCAAGGTCCAGACGGTCGGCAGCACCAAGGCGGCAGGCATGTGAGGGTGGGGGAGATGGTTTTACTAGGGCGCATGGTAGCAGCCAAACTAGTGAGGAAGGTGCAGGAGCCCAGGAAGAAGTGGAGGACGAACTGATGGAAGACTCATCAGATGAGGGAGACCTTGATCACATTTCTGTTGTGCGAGGTTGGGGGGAGAGGACAGAGGAAGGAAGCATGATTGTTACCTCGCCACCAACACAACAGGGACTTGGTGCTCCTGGATGCGTAACACACATGAGTGCATTCTTGCTGCACTACCTGCAACATGACCCTCGAATTGTAAGAATTAGAAATAATCCTGACTACTGGGTTGCCACACTGTTAGATCCCCGGTACAAAAGTAAATTTGCAGAAATTATTCCTGCCATAGAAAGGGATGCACGCATGCAGGAGTATCAGCAGAGACTGTTGCAGAATCTTACATGTGCTTCTCCACAAAACACGAGTGGTGCACGTAGTGAATCTCACAGTTCCAACTTGCCAACCGTGGGACCGTCAACTGTTCAGCACTCAAACCGTAACAGAACCACAGTATCTGCTGGTAACATCAATTTTGCGGAATCATTTCACCACTTTTTTAGCCCATCCTTTGCAAGGCCACAGGAGACAAGAAGTCTGACACATAGTCAACGCCTAGAGACGATGGTACAGGAGTATCTCCAAGTAAACATTGAAGCCATGACTGTGTCACTGGACCCTTGCTCTTTTTGGGCTTCCAATCTGGATAAATGGCCGGAGCTAGCCACTTACGCCTTGGAGATCTTGTCATGCCCCGCAGCCAGCGTTCTGTCTGAACGTGTGTTCAGCGCTGCTGGTGGTGTGCTGACAGATAAGCGCACGCGGCTCTCCACTGATAATGTAGACAGACTCGCGTTCATAAAGATGAACAAATCATGGATCCGAAACGACTTTTCTACCCCTGTGTCATCCTGGGGAGAGTAAAAGCTTGATGATTGGTTAAAATCACCCTACCAACCGTTTTAAGCATTCAAATTACTAATCATGTTTATCTGTATCTTGGCTGGAAAATAATTTGGGCTTTGCAGCAGTGTGCAGCACTGATTCTATTAGGCCATCTATAATAAGCTCCACCAGATTTAAAATTACTAATCATGTTTATCTGTATCTTGACTGGAAAATAATTTGGGCTTTGTAGCAGTGTGCAGCACTGATACTATTAGGCCATCTATACTAAGCTCCATCAGATTTAAAATTAATAATAATTTTTAGCTGCATCTAGCCCGGAAAATAATTTTGGGGCTCCGAGATGCGCAAGACTCATAAGTGCCTTCTTGCTGCACTACCTGCAACATGACCCTCATATTGTCAGAATTTGAAGTAATCATGACTACTGGGTTGCCACACTCTTAGATCCCCCAAACTTTTCCATCAACCTTTTCATTTTAATAAAGACCAAAAAAATGGTCATTTTTGAAATTATAAGCATTAGCAGGTTATTAGAAACTGAAATCAAACAGTTTTCAACTCAAAACTTTATTCTAGGTGATGTTACATTTTCACATAGGACCCCTTGTTCGAAAGGAGCTTCTGAACTCTCTCGTCCATTGAATTTGTCAGGTTTTGGATGGTCTCTGCTTCAATTGTTTTGCATGAGGACAGAATACCCTCCCAGAGCTGTTGCTTAGATGTGAACTGCCTCCCGCTATCATAGACAATCCTTTTGATGATGCTCCAGAGGTTCTGAATGGGGTAGAGGTCAGGGGAGCATGGGGGTCACACCATAAGTTTGTCCCCTTTTATGCCCATATCAGCCAGAGATACAGATGTTTTATGTGCAGCATGAGATGGTGCATTATCATGCAAAAAAATTATCTTGCTGTGAAATACACGGTTCTTCTTCATGAACCATGGCAGGAAGTGCTGTTTAAGAAAATCCACATACATTATGGAGTTCATCTTTAGCGCCTTCAGGGATCCTAAAGGGGCCGACAATCTCTCTCCCCATGATTCCAGCCCAAAACATTACTCCACCTCCTCCTTGTTGGCGCTGTAGCCGTGTTTGTGTGTGGTGTCCATCAACCAGCCATCCTCCACTCCATCCATCTGAACCATCGAGCGCTGCACGGCACTCATCCGTGAACAAAACAGTTTTGAAATCAGTCTTCATGTAATGTTTGGCCCACTGGAGCCGTTTCTGCTTGTGTGAAGTGGATAGAGGAGGTCGACAGGATGGCGTATGCACAGCTGCAACCTCTGAAGGACCCTGCATCTTGTTGTTCGGGGGACGTTGGAGGCACCAGCAGCTTCAAAAACTTGTCTGCTGCTAGGACAAGGCTTTTTTGCCGCTGCTCTTTTAACCTGACGTAATTGCCTGTAGGAAAGAGTCCTCAATTTGCCCTTATCAGCACGCACACGTGTGTACTGTGAATCAGCTACATACTTCTTGATTGCCAAGACACTTCATCCTGATCATCGCACAATGTTGATTGTAGTCATGCCTTGACCTAAACACTCCACAATTTGTTGCTTCTCAGCAGCCGACACATCCTTTTTCTTTCCCATTTTGGCAGAAAATGTAGGCTGCTTAATAATGTGAGACAGCCTTCTTAAGTAGTCTTGCCTTTCATTGGACACACCTGCCAAACTAATTAGCACAGGTGTCTGCAATTGCTTACAGTGATATAAAGAGCCCTGACACATATCACCATCAATGAGTTTAACTGACAAACAAACAAATTCTTCCCTTATCACTCCTAAACACTTTTTGCATAATAATTTGGAACACAGTGTACATGAGCTTTTCCACAAAACACCAGTGGTTCACGTAGTGAATCTTAGAGTTCTAAATTGCCAACCGTGGTCTGTATGGAGTTGTTCAATAAAGGGCCCAAAATTAAGATAACATAGATGGGAGAGGTCTCTATGAATAGGAATTCCTAAGTATTTGATACCCTGTGAGGGCCAGGCAAAGGGAAAGTTGGACTGGATGGAATCCTATATGGATTTGGGGAGGGAGACATCGAGGGCCTCAGACTTTGCTGCATTGATTTGAAAATTTGACCATGTAACAAAGTGATCTATTTCAGCCATAACAGCATGGATGGATATATGTGATTGAGTGATATATACAAGGACATCATCAGCAAATAGAGAGCACTTGTACTCGGTGCCTCCCACCTTAATCCACCTAATATTGGAGTTATGGCGAATTGATGAGAGCAGGTGCTCCGTCACTAGGATGTATAAGAGAGGGGACAGAGGACATCCCTGCCTTGTCCCATTGGTAATTGTGAAAGGTGATGAAAATATTCTGATGCACCCCCTGGGCCTTCGGACACCCAGAGCCGGACCCTTTTTGGTCGATGCTGGTGGTTGTAGTCTTCGTGGCGGCGACCCGGTTCCGTGGATCAGGGTGGTCAAACCAGTGGCGGAACTATTTATGTGGTTTTGATGTTTAAATGTCCGACTACGCCACCCGTGGATTGCGGTCAGAGTGAACCGCCGCTGCAGGGCAGACCGCTGAGGCTGGTGTTGTGGGTGCAGCAGAGCGTAGCATAACTCCCCACGGGAGGAGTATAGCCTCAGGGCAGTGTATGCGGAGGATGGGGGTGATGGTGCAGGGCAGCAGCAGTAACGAAACGGAGTCAGTGATGCAGTCCAGGGCCTTTACTCACAGTTCTTATTATCCAGACCACGTCTGCAGGTAACGGCTGCCCACGTCGTAATGTGCTCAGCAGGTGAGGGGCTCAGACAACTCCCAGATAACTTTGGAGCGCTTCACAGGACCCCCTTTGTGTGTCCTTTGTCTGGCCTTTCTTACCAACCCTTCTGTCCGGCTGCCTCGGGCCTCCTCTTGGTAAACTTGGCGCCAGTTTCCCTGACCCTATGTGGTGCCTTCCTAGCGGGTGTAGCGAGGGGCTGCGCCACATAAAATGTCACAGCCTCCGGTTTCTAGCTGAGGGTCGTTTCCTGCCTCCACTAGTTTCGGGGACCGGTCTCCCCCTTTGGCCTGACCCCTCCACGCAGGTGGATTCGGGCGTGCGGTGGTGACTCACCCGTCCGCACCCCTGGGATCCCTTCATTCCTCATTCCTGTAGCCTTCTCCGCTCCTCTTTCTTCCTTCTCCCTCTTCCAGGCCTGGGCCTCTGTTACTAGGCCCGCCTCCGGAACAGAGCTCATGCAGAGCTCCTGCTCCCTGCCACTTCTGCTCAGACTTCTCTGCACTGAACTAAGATGGTGCCCACCTTTTATACTCCCTTCTCAATGCACCCAGGAACTGCTTCCTCCCTGCTCCTGCACTACAGGGTTCCCCTTCCTCAGTGTTCCCTCCCCCCACTCCAGCCAGGGACAGGGACTGTCCTGCCCATCTCAGAGGCATATTGGTCACCCTGCCCCACGGCAATGTGGTGTAATGCATGCAGGTGTCGGGTCCTGATCCACACTCCATCCTTACCTGAGAGTGAGATATCACACCTCTGGGTGAGGTGCAATACCTCTGTAGCAACCGAGCCCTCAGGGTGCTACAGTTTCATTTATCTTCAGCCTAGGTGACGTATTGTGATACAGGGCCGTGATTTTGGCTATAAAAGGGTCCCCTAGACCCCTACCCCAAGCTTTTTAAGAGAATCATATATGGCGTGCCAGGAGACTCTATGGAATGCTTTCTCAGCATCCAACGAGAGTATCTAATTACAAATTTTTAACTGCATCTAGCCCAGGAAATACTTTGTGCCTAGTAGCAGTGTCTGCTAGTCAGCGGATTATCCCGGCTGTTAAGCAAGCTACACCACCTGTAGTTTGGACACTTAATTTTTTCAAAGGAAATGCTTCGGGACCACGGGATACTCAGTGAAGAGCATCAGGAGGCACCCCAAGGCATAGGGGCTGGGACTGGCAGTAGGATGCCTTGCGGTGGACAGCCGAGCTCGATCCTTATAAAAGCTTTTTAACTGCAGCAGCTTTAGTGGACGCTACTGGAGCTGGAATTACGCGGCTGCTGGCATGAGACTTGCCCTCCAATAGATCCTTGTAAATGGATTTAAAGTGTATTCATTCAAATTAGAGGGACATGTTAAATTAAAAAGCTTAGAGCTGCCTCCACCACAGGGGGGCTCGCTCGACCCACCAGCGGACAGGCACCAGTATTGGGAGATGGGGGTTGGCCGTCAGGATTCACCGCGGCTCTGGCACAAACCCGGCGATGCGGAGGTGGCACGGGCAGGAGCGGACTGAACGTGTTGGCTTCTCACTTTTTGGATTTTAGAAGGGCATGACATGCCTATATCTGTGTCTCCCCCTCCTTTTACTCCTCCACCTCTTTTCATTTCGCATGACTATATGTACTTGTCACTTTTCCATGTGTTAGTTGTGTCTTCTGAGCAGTTTGTCAGCTTTTGGACACCTTTGAAGGTGTTTTCTATGTGTTTCTATGTGTTTTTGTTTGCCTGCCATTGGTTTTAACGGTGTTCGAAGGTGTTCGACGAACAGTTCGACTAACAGTTCGGCGAACACACGGGTGTTCGACGAACCGAACCGAACTCGAACACTACGGGGGTGGCTCAACACTAATAAACAGGTCAATGGACTGCGATAATAGACCAGTTAAAGATGATGGCTTTAATTTATATGACGAAAACCTGGTGTTGGGTTCCCTTTACATTTCATACTTTTGTTCATTCCAATTTTAACCTCAGGCGCCTCATCATGCTAATGTTTGGATTAGTAATGGTAAGGTTCTTTAACCCCTTCATGACCTTGCGATTTTCCGTTTTTCTGTTTTCGTTTCTTGCTCTTCTTCTTCCCAAAGCCATAACTTTTTTATTTTTCCATCAAAATGGACAGGCGAGAGTGTAACATTCCTGGCATCGTGCTTGCATGCTGCACCACCTCCCACCATGCAAGACCGAAATCTTACCTGTCCGTCCATGCTGCAGTCTTTGCTCCAGTCCCTGCTGTGTCCATGTCTCATATGATTGCTTAGAGCGTCGGCGCAGCTTTCTGCTTGTTTCTTATAGCTACTGTGTGCACAGTCCTAATGCGTACCCAGCCTATTGCTGTCAGTCACTGGATACTTAAACCCCCTTCACCCAGTAGGAGTTGCCTGAGCAACACTTTCACTCAGTTTGTCTTTGCAACTGAGTTGCCAGGTCCTGTCCTGTATCTAGTCTGTTCTGCCACCCTTGGGGCTGAGTACCCAGGGCCGCTACCTATACCTCTGACTTTTAGTCTGTTTCCGCCACCCTGGGGGCTGAGTAACCAGGGCCGCTACCTGTATCTCTGACTTCTAGTCTGTTTCCGCCACCCTGGGGCCTGAGTTCCCAGGCTCGTTCCTGTATCTTGTTCCCGGTTCAGTTCCTGTCTGAACAGTGTCCTAGCGCATTACTTTTTTCTCTCTATGTCCATACCTTCCCCTTTTCTGCAGTGTCTGAACCTGCACCTAACTCCAACTAGTTGTCTCTGTACTTCTGTTTGTGAGTTTTGTGTCCACTCGCTACTTCATTGTAAGTACCTTGTGTGTATCTGGTTCTGCTTGTCCCCTTTCCCTGCCTCTGTATCTACCTCCATCTTCCTGTATTTTCCAGTCTGTTCCATGTGACTTGAGCCCTGTCCTGTCTGCCTTCACCTTCTGCTCTGTTCTGCTCTGCTTGTTCACCGCTCCGGCGGTTCCGCTCTTCCCGCTTGTTCACCGCTCCTGCGGTTCTGTTCAGCTCTGCTTGTTCACCACTCTGGCAGTTTCACTCTGCTCCGCTTGTTTACCGCACCTGCGGTTCTGTACTGCTCTGCTTGTTCACCGCTCCAGCAGTTCTGCTCTCTTCCGCTTGTTTACTGCACCTGCGATTTTGCTCCGCTCTGCTTGTTCACCACACCTGCGGTTTTGCTCCGCTCTGCTTGTTCACCGCACCTGCGGTTTTCCTCCTCTCTGCTTGTTCACCGCACCTGCGGTTTTGCTCCGCGCTGCTTGTTCACCGCACCTGCGGTTTTGTTCCGCTCTGTTTGTTCACTGCACCTGCGGTTTTGCTCCGCTCTGCTTGTCCACCGCACCTGCGGTTTTGCTCTGCTTTGCTTGTTCACTGCACTTGCGGTTTTGCTCCGCTCTGCTTGTTCACTGCACCTGCGGTTTTGCTCCGCTCTGCTTGTTCACCGCACCTGTGGCTCTGTTCCTGTATCCCAGTCTGTATTGGTCCTTATCCAGCCTGCGTTGATACCTGCCAGTATCTGCATATTTGCATTCCAGACGTGCCTGTCAGCACCCGCCTGTCTGCATACCAGCCGTGCCTGCCAGTACCCACCTGCCTTCATACCAGCTGTGCATGCTAAGTACCCACCTGCCGTCATACCAGCCTTACCTGCCAGTACCCAACTGTCTGCATACTAGCTAACCTGCCTGTTCCTGCATTCCCCGGTGTGGGTCAACAGCTGTGATCGGGGTCTGACCTGGAGTAGCACCTGGTCCCTTTGCTCGGTTCCTCCCTGGTTCACGGAGTCGACTGAGCCGCCGTGAGACCTTGGTCGGACCCGGTTGATACTTAGTTATGCCCCTCCAGGCACTCCTCGGTTAATGGTCCAGTGGAATCACTAATCACGCTCATGACAGTCAGTCCGGGCGCGAGCGTTACACTTTGCTTAATCCATGGTTCCCATTGAGCCCCACGGCCCTTCGCTCTCCCAGACATTTGAATCCTTGTCTGACGAATACATGCACCAAGAAAAAAATTCTTCTCAAGCTGAGGTCCAGATGATATACACACCAGCCCAAATGGAGCTATCAGCACTTGTTCCTGCGGATCCACCACGGTACTATGGGGATCCAAAACAAAGCCGTGCATTTGTGGAGCAATATATGCTGCATTTCAAATTCTATGCTCACTATTTTCCCACTGATCGGGTGAAAGTAGCATTCATGATGTCCTATTTAGCGGGTGATGCCTTGAATTGGATCACCCCCCTATGGGAAGCATGGGATCCTATTGTCTTTGACCTGCAGGCCTTCCTGGCGGCCTTTCTAATGGTCTTCAATGACCCTAATCCTGAGGCTTCTGCTAAATCTTCCCTTCCCAGTATCCTGAAGCAGCCCCGATGGGTAATGTGTGTAGGTAGCCTACCAGTTCTCCAGCCTGAAGAGACTGCTGCCCACACAGAATCCACACAGGATGACAATGCTCAAAAGAATACTTTCCTTCCCAACCGCAAGAGGCAGTTCAGTTGTGCAAGGCATAGAGGTAAACCGTCACGCCAGGTTCTGTCCTCCCAATGACCTCCTGTTCCCCAGCCTGTAGAGGCAGCTCTCCGCACAGAATCCATGAAGGATGACTATGTTCATCAGGCAAAGCAGAGGCCAGAACTCAGTCACAAAATTGGATTGCTGTCACGCTGCGGTTGTTTGGGACCCCCTGACGGTCTTTTTCCAGTGAAGGTTGTAGAATCCAAAGACATTAGGCCTGTAGGAGAGGCTGCCCTTGGCGTTAGTGTTTCCTCTTCACAGATGACCATGACTGTCTCCGTGGCAAGTGAAGGCCTTGGTTTAACCGGAAGTTTCGGGCTTAAAGTCTTGAAGAGTCGGTGTTTGATTCCCGTCCAACAACTCTAGAAGCCGGTTTGGGCATTATCAGCGGAAGGACGAGCCCTACTCAGAAACAATCAAAATATGTCTGTACAAATTAAGCTCCAGAATGGAGCATTACACATTCCAGGTGCTGTCTGGTTTACCCACAGGTCGTCCAGAGTCGAGAGATCTAGTGCCCGCTCAGGTCTGGAGATCCTGCATGGTGTTTCCTGCGGGACTGCTGAGGTGCAAGGGGTGTCCAGTCCCCATATCTGCAGGACAGTCAGCAGTTTCTTCTTTTTCACCAGATCTGCTAGTCGCTGATTCGCTGTACGCTGAAGTCTCCGAAGGAAGGGAAGCAGAGGCATTGTCCCCACACAGTCTCGACAATTGTACCAATGATCTGGCTTTAGGCACCGCCCCGCCTCGCAGACGTGTCATCTCAGAAACCAGACTGAATTTGGTCCCTAAGCAAGGATCCTCCATCTCTAACAAATCTGGCAAGAAGTCCATTAAGGCAGTGGCTACCTCCAAGTCTCTGCACCCCTCCAACCAGGCGGAGGACCTCGAGTTGTCCCGTGAATCCTTTGGGGTACTCCCCAATGATAACAAATGGAAAGAGACTTTTCTGCACCCTGTACCTGGTACTTCGCCCATTTCATCCAGTAAGCTTGGCAAATTGCACGTCAAGGCTGTAGTTTCCCACGAGTCTCTGCACCCCTCCAACCCGGTGGAGGATCTCCAGTTGTCCCGTGAATCCTTTGGGGTGCTACCTGATATTAATAAGTGGAGAGAGACTTTCCTGTGTCCTGTTCCTGGTACCTTGCCCACTTCATCTGTTGCTGAGGATGGCAAGATGGAAGAAAGCATCCTAGTTACCAAGACGATGAGACCAGCTTTGTTCCCTCTAGTGGACAGAAGAGGAAATCTTCTTGAGGAGAAGGATCCACCTCCAAATTCCCTGCAGATAATCCTTGCTGGCTGGAGGAAGAGGGGGTGTAAAGGGGGGGGACTGTAACATCCCTGGTGGCGTGCTTGCATGGTGCACCACCTCCCACCATGCAAGACCGCAATCTTACCTGTCAGTCCATGCTGCACTCTTTGCTCCAGTACCTGCTGTGTCCAAGTCTCTTGTCTGATTGCTTAGGGCGTCGGCACAGCTTTCTGCTTGTTTCTTATAGCTACTGTGTGCACAGTCCTAATGCATACCCAGCCTATTGCTGTCAGTCACTGGATACATAAACCCCCTCCACCCTGTAGGAGGTGCCTGAGCAACACTTTCACTCAGTTTGTCTTTGCAACTGAGTTGCCAGGTCCTGTCCTGTATCTAGTCTGTTCTGCCACCCTGGGGGCTGAGTACCCAGGGCCGCTACCTGTACCTCTGACTTTTAGTCTGTTCCCACCACCCTGGGGGCTGAGTACCCTGGGCCGCTACCTGTATCTCTGACTTCTAGTCTGTTTCCGCCACACTGTGGGCTGAGTTCCCAGTCTCGTTCCTGTATCTTGTTCCTGTCTAAACAGTGTCCTAGCCTGTTACTTGTTGCTCTCTATGTCCGTGCCTTCCCTTTTTCTGCAGTGTCTGAACGTGCACCTAACTCCAACTCATTGTCTCTGTACTTCTGTTTGTGAGTTTTGTGTCCACTCGCTACTTCATTGTAAGTACCTTGTGTGTATCTGGTTCTGCTTGTCCCCTTTCCCTGCCTCCTTATCGACCTCCTGTTTTCTAACCATCTTCCTGTATTTTCCAGTCTGCTCCATGTGACCAGAGCTCTGTCCTATCTGCCTTCACTTTCTGCTTTTTTCTGCTCTGCTTGTTCACCGCTCCGGCGGTTCCGCTCTTCCCGCTTGTTTAGCGCACCTGCGGTTCTGTTCTGCTCTGCTTGTTCACCGCTCTGGCGGTTCTGCTCTGCTCCGCTTGATTACCGCACCTGCAGTTTTGCTCCTCTCTGCTTGTTAACCGCACCTGAGGTTTTGCTCCTCTCTGCTTGTTCACCGCACCTGCGGTTTTGCTCCGCTCTGCTTGTTCACCGCACCTGCGGTTTTGCTCCGCTCTGCTTGCTCACTGCACCTGCGGTTTTTCTCTGCTAGTCCACCGCACCTGCGCCTCTGTTCCTGTATCCCAGTCTGTACTGGTCCCTATCCAAGCTTGCATTCATACCTGCCAGTATCTGCCTGTCTGCATTCCAGGCGTGCATGTCAGCACCCGCCTGTCTGCATACCAGCCGTGCTTGCCAGTACCCACCTGCCTTCATACCAGCCGTGCCTGCTAAGTACCCACCCGTCTGCATACCAGCTAACCTGCCTGTTCTTGCATTCCCCAGTGTAGGTCAACAGCTGTGACCTGGGTCTGACCTGGAGTAGCACCAGGTCCCTCTGCTCGGTTCCTTCCTGGTTCATGGAGTCGACTGAGCCGCCGTGCGACCTTGGTCAAACCGGGTTGATGCTTAGTTACGCCCCTCCAGGCACTCCTCGGTTGATGGTCCAGTGGGATCACTAATCACGCTCACGCCAGTCAGTCAGGGCGCAAGCGTAACAGAGAGCTCATTTTTTTGCGGAAAAAGGTTTTTTTTTGAACGACACTTTTTATTTTACCGCATAGTGTACTAGAAAATTGGAAATAAATTCCAAGTGTGTTGAAATTGCAAAAAAGTTAAATTCCACAATTGTTTTTTGGGTGTTTTATTTACCATGTTCACTTAATGCTAAAGCTGGCCCAGCAATGTCATTTCCCAGGTCAGTACGAGTACACAGATGCCAAATATATATAGGTTATATTTTATTTAAGTGATGAAAAAACATCCAAAGTTTGCAAGAAAAAAAATGGTGCCATTTTTCGAGACCCATAGCATCTCCAATTTTTGGGACCTGGATGCTTCATCCTTCTTATATATAGCAGAAATCATCATGTCCTATAAACATTAACCCCCGGCTATCATGGCAACCCACCAGCACCTCGTGATCAGCCGAGAGAGGCACCCATCGGCGTGTCTTGTGTTGCACTTCCGTCGGACCTGAGTTAAAAGCAGCTGTCGGAGATTGACAGCGGCATTTAACATGTTAACAGCCGCGGGTGGATTGCGATTCAACCCTTGGCTCTTAGAAGCATATGACAGCTGATCAAATCAGCTGTCATGTGCCAGCCAGAAAAGACGAGGGCTCAGTGACAGAGCCTGCATCAATTAAAGAACCCGACCTATCACATACCTATACGTCATAGGTTGTGAGGTGGTTGAAGGGTTGATACTGACTTTTAGGATTGCTACCCCCATTAGGTGGCGCTAGAGTTCAATTTTTTTCCACCTTGAAGAGGCTATTTTTACATTAACATTTCCTGTTGAGCATTGAATGGCCTATATATCTCTTGACGCCTGCTTAGTACCCACCATAAGGAGAAAAGTTTCCCCCTTACACCTGGAGAAGTAGTGGGACAGCAGGAGTTCTCCAATGTTGCTCCAAGACAGTTTTATTTCTAATGATGAATCGATGTGTGTTTTGTAAATTACGTTTTATCACTGATTATCATGTTTAACCCCTTAGTGACAAACCAAATTTTGACTTTAATGATCAAACCAAATTTTTAAATTCTGACCACTGTCACTTTATGAGGTAATAACTCAGGCACACTTTAACAGATCTCTCTGATTCACAGACTGTTTCTTCGTAACATATTGTACTTCACGATAGTCGTAAAATTTCTTCGATATCACTTGCGTTTATTTGTGAAAAAAAAGGAAATTTGGCGAAAATGTAGAAAATTTTGCAGTTTTCAAACTTTTCATTTCTATGCCCTTTAATTAGAGAGTTATGTCACACAAAATAGTTAATAAGTAACATTTCCCCCATGTCTACTTTACATTAGCACAGGTGCTTCACTGCAACTGAAGCAACGTGGAAGAAAATAATGAACTTTTTTTTTTTCACAAAAAGTTTAATTTAGACCCAATTTTCTTTATTTTCACAAGAGTAACGGGAGAAAATAGACCCCAAAATTTGTTGAGAAATTTCTCCTGAGCATGCACATATCCCATTTGGTGAGGAAAACTACTGTTTGGGCGCATGGCAGGGTTCGTAAGAGACGGAGCATCGGTTGACTGTTTGAACGCCAAATTGGCTGGAATCAAGAGCCAATGTCGCGTTTGGAGAGGTCCTAATGTGCCTAAACAGTAAAAAAAAACTCACAAGTGACCCTATTTTGAAACTACACCCCTCAAGGATTTTGTCCTGGGGTATAGTGAGCATTTTGAACCCACAGGTACAGCACAGAATCTGAAAAAAGTTATTTTTTTTCACAAAATGCTTGCTTTAGCCCCAAGTTTCTCACTTTTGCAAGGGGTAACACCAAAAAATGGACCCCATAGTTTGATACCCACTTTGTTACAAGCTTGGCAATTTCCCATATGTAGTCAAAAAGTTCTGTTCGGACAAATGGAAGGTGCAATATTTGAATTTTGAAGCACAAGTTTGGCTGTGGGCACCATGTCCCATTTGTAGGTGCCCTAAGGTGCCTAAACAGCTGAAACCCCCAACAAATAACCACATTTTGGACTGTACCTGCAGACAGGAGCAAGCAATAAGAGCCAGCAATAGTGCTATGTTGTATCCCTGTAACACTGATGTTACAACATCTTATTAATCACTAACAATCTTATATCTCTGTAACCTGAGAAGTATTTGGTATAAAAGTTGCATGAATAAATGTACAACATATTTCACTTTGTTCCAATAATAAAAATGTTGTAAACACAAAAACAAGAAAAATTGTATTAATGTCGGCATTGTAATGTCTCTCTGGATATTGAACTTATTCTTCACAGTTGTGTCTCTTATAGAGGTAATTTCATCTCAGACATTTATAAGTTTTTCACAGGATGGTGGACCCCAAATTCCAATATAGATGTTGGTCCCGAGGTGGGACGTATCCTGCACCATGAGAATATGACGTTATGCATATATGGTGTGTTCTTTTTTGCTCTCATGGTAAATTGTTCTGACATATATAATCTTACATGTTTATAACCTCAAATGTATTTAAAAAAATGTAAAAAAAAAAGTATTAAATTAAGGTAATCAATAAGTTGCAATTAAAAAAATGTTATAATAAAAAAATTGAAAATTAAAAAATGAATCATCAAATGATGTTAAAGTCGACATTGTAACCATACAGTATGAAAATGATTTTTTTTAATACAGTATCCATTCCACATTGTTATTATATTGTATGATAATTAATAGAAATGAGCGGATCAGTCAAAATTTGAAATCACACAATCATATAGATTTGGTTGGTGGCTGATTGAGGTCATGGACAGAATGACTGTCGATAGAGCGGTGACATTCCTCGTTCTTGTTTCTTCTTGTTTCTCTGTGTCCACTCCCTTAAAATGTTGCAGTTATTCAAGCACATTTAAGGCTTCAACCGTTTCAGTATCTGATCATCTAATCACACAATAAGTCACTCTGACTCAGATAATTATGTACGGCCATATGATACACTCCCATCAGAGACTGATAATGGAGCAAACCATATTATAATGCAAGTATTCTCAATAACACTGTGACAACTTCAGCCATGGAGGAGACGGAGAACATTCTACAACACCATCTCTTCAGAAGTAGCCGGTAAGATATCAGGTTTCTTTTAATTTGGACCTCTAAAGGGATTGTCCATAAACATGGCTGTTTCCTTCCATATACAGGACATTTGCCCATAGGTTGTGTCTGGTAGTGTACTTCATATTTCGTAACACTTTGTTTCTCAGGAGAACCCTCTTTGCATTCACCTCCATGTTAAAGCTTTTTCACTCTTACAAATTCAAAAAGAGTAAAAGATTTTTTTAGTTGTTTATTTCTTTCCTGATTGAAGAAGTATATTGATATTTCATGTTTCATGTTATATTGACCTTTTCTTTTGTGTTCATTATTTTTCTATGTGATCCACATGTTGCATATATTTAATCTGATGTCATAGAAGGGAGTGTCTAAGGGTTTTTAATGATCGGGCAGTACATCAGAATCTTACGATTAAGACCACTAAGTCAAAACGTGTGAATATGTATCGTTGTCTTGCTATGATGTTTTAAAATGGATTACGAATAAAACTATACATTTTTACCTGAGATACGTCTCATGACTCTGTCCTTACAGTTCATCTTGGTATTAGCAATACTGTCCGACAAATAACCAGGAATTTTTGGTGGCCAACCATCTTTCGTGATTGTAGTGAACACGTTGTTATTATTATTATTATTTATTATTATAGTGCCATTTATTCCCTGGCTCTGTACATGACAAAAAGGGGTATACTTAGCAAAAGCAATTACAATAATCTTGAACAAAACGTGATGGCGACTGGTACAGGAGAAGCGAGGACCCTGCCCGTGAGGGCTCACAATCTACAAGGGATGGGTGAGTATACAGTAGATGAGGGTAGGGCTGGTCGTGTCTGGTAACTGGTAAATCCATATACATGTTAGTGCCTACAAAATTTGTGCTGGAATGAAAATACCCCAAACTCACCCCACTGGACTTTTTCAGCCCTTACCCACTCCAAAAAATCCTTGGACCCACCTCTCCATGGCCTTCATTACTAATCTCCCACTCTCAGAAGGGAAGTCTGTTATTTGGCTAGTGGTGGAAAGATTCAGCAAAGAGTGTCATTTTGTTCCTCTTTCTGGTTCCCAAATCTTAAGTAAGTTGTTTATCAAACACATTGTGTGTCTACTTAGGATTCTGGAAAATATTGTTTCCAACAGCGAAACTCAGTGTGTTTCCAAATTCTGGAGAGTGTTGAGGGTGTTCTGCTATAGTTAGGTTAATACTGAATTGTCTTTCTCATCTGGTTATCGCCCAGAGACCAATGGTCAGACTGCAAGTTCCAATCAAACACTCAAGCAGTATCTTCGGTCTTTATTTCACTGACATTCAGTCTGAAAGGGTTGAACATTTACCATTAGCTGAGCTTACCCTTAGTAACCAAAATCAAGAATCCATTAAGACATCTCAATTCTTCTGTAATCTTGGCCATAACCCATGTTTTGGTTCCTTTGCAATCTCTGAGGTTGATACTCCAGAGACTGGTAAATCCATAGACAAGATGAAGCTTGTTTGGTCTGAAGTGATAGAAAACCTAGGAAGGACACATGGTAGAAAGGCCTCTTCTGCTAATCAGAGGCACATGGGGGGGGGCAAGCTATGCCATTGTGGACAAGGTGTGGTTATCTATGAGAAAAATCAAGCTCATTGTCCCCTCCTCTAAGCAGTACCCCATATTCAATGGTCCTTATGAGATATAGGAGCTTGTCAATCCAGTAGCCATCTGGCTAAAACTCCCCCCTTCCTTCAGGATTTCTGATGTGTCCCACAAATCATTGTGAAAGGCATACTGTTTTCCTGTGTACCCTGTTAAGCACCCTACCCCCATGTTGGTTAAAGTTAACCTTGAGCTTGAGAAGTTGGAAGATTCTTGATTCCTGGATAGTAAGGAACTCTGTGGTCCAGAGAAAAGCTCTATGGTGTCAACTAACATCAATGATGACAATCTCCTTAGAAAGTTTTATCATTTTTTTCCTGACAAGCCCTGACCTAAGGGTCCAGAGGATCCTTGTAAGAGGAGAGGTGCTGTGACATCCACGCCAACTCCTGCTTTGCTCCCAGCCAATTAAGTGTGACTATTCAGTAGCCCTGTTTCATTTCTGGGACTTGCAGTTTTTTCTAATCCAGTAGATATGAGGTTAATTCTGTGGGTTTGGTTATTTCCTGCTGTCATCACTGGATATGAGTGCGCTTTATTGAAATCCATAAGAATAAGTTCTCACTGTCAGTCAATGTTTGTTTCTCCACCCTGGCTTACCTGTTTACTGCGTATCTGTTCTTCATTTTGATTTATCCTGTTTCCTGACCTATTCTAGTTTATTGATGTTTTTCTTGCCTGATGATGTTGTACCTCTCGTACCTCCTGGACCTGATCCGGCTGCCTGACTATCTTTCTTGCCAGCTTGCACCACCGGACAGCAGCTGACTTTGTTGCTCTTGCCCCGGAACCCCTGTGTATGTCCAGATCCCTGTACAGGGGTTAAAGGTTGAAGGCCAGGGCAACCCCTGAACTCTGGCAAATGGAGTAGCTTGCCCCATGGTTCATGGTAGCCATTTTGGAGCTGACTTGTGACCACGAACAGTGATCGCATGACATGTATTTATTCACTTTGATAGAATATTCTGACTCTTTACACTAGCCTAAGAAAGACTATCTACCCACCTCTGAATCATAGAAACATTGTAGCAGAAAGTTGGCTAGAAATGCCTCTAATTTATTACGAGACGTGGAGGAGATTACTCCAGAGGCTTTTTATAAATGTAAATTCCCCCTAGTGCAGAGTGGCTACTGTACAATATGCTACTCTTACCATAATCCTGGAAAAAAGACCTGTGTGATGTTCCCTTTGCGAAGGTCTCTTCAGGGCATTGCCCATGTGGTCTCCAGATAGAGAACATAGGCTGAAATGGAGCTCTGAAATATGGAATGGAGATCTATGCTCTTCAGCAATGAGTCAGGTTTTCATCTTTGATGCAAATGTAGCAATATATTGGTCTGGAGCGTATTTTGAATTCTTTCCCATTAAGCACATCTGGGATGCCATTGTTTGGCAATTGCAAAGGGAGCTGCAAGCAAAGGTTGATAATCTGCCTGCTTATGATTAGTCAGTATCTTACAAGGAGAAGAACACGCCCCCAGTAAACTGATAACTACCCCTTGGACTTTAAAAATGTTAACTCATTAGGTGCAAAATATTTTAATTGTAATGTATCGGCAAAGGTCAGGAGGAATAAAAAAAATATATATATATACTATTGTGTGTCAAATTCAACATCAATTTTTTTGAAAAAACCCTCTTTCCATACAACATTACAACAGAGTGTACAATGCTTTTCTTGCAATGGGCTCAAAGTGAAGATACTTGTATAAAATAAAAAAATTATATGTTTATCATTGGGTTATGTTTTTTGTTGTTGTGATTTTTAGAGTAGCAATATGTGTTAACCTTAATGTGCTCCTTATTGGATTGTTTTTCTTATATGGAATCTGTCTGCCCAATCCTAACCTCAAACATTGTACATGGTCATGTTGTGTCTCTTCATTATTTTTAGAAAGGAAGTTGACCATATAAAAACAGTTTGGGGAGCGGATCGTGCGGACAGATTCACTTCCAGGCATCTCGAAGAAAATATTTCACAGATTTGTTTTGGTGTTATGCCTCGTGTAATGAGTGATAATGATATAACTGTAGTAAGTCATTCCACATCAGAAAATTGTCTTAATCAAAGGCAGAACCCTACTTTTTTAACAACTAGTTGGTTTTCTTTTAGACATATTTGCAGGACACGATATAGGTAGGTTTGTTGATAATTGCCCCTGCACTTTATATAAAATAATCAAATATTAATAATCTACATACATTCTAAACTTTGCCCAGTGCCAATGCCTTTGGATGCTATACAATGTGCAGTTCATCTAACTCCAGCAAACTTTATATTAATACACATTCCTTCAAAATGTAAGATGGAGACAAATGTGTGCGTAGAGAGTGTATTACAATAATTATCAGTCACAATCTTCTGCCATTTCAAGCACAGCTCCAGTCTACTGCAGCTTCATATGGCCACAGTTCTGACCTGCCAGTTTACTCAACATCTTCTGTATGGACTGGAGGTCACTTTTTCAGTGTTAGTCTATGAGACTTAGAATGAGGCAAGGAAAGCTGGAAATGGCAGAAGATGGTTACTGGTAAGTATTGTAATAACCCTCTACACAAACATTACTGATTGCAAACAAAGGGAACAATAACAAAAAAAATAAAAATGCTTGAGTGGTCATTTAAAAAAAAAAATGACAACTTCTACTGCGCAGACACAATAATTGCAGAATTGTCTGTTGTATTATTATTATTTTTATTAATATTTATTTCATTTATTTTTCTTGTAGGTAATCACTCAGAATGGACACTGCAGATGAAAATCTGACCAGATCTAATATAACTCCAGACTACAGTAGCCGGTAAGTTTATTTTCCTAATTCTTTATTTCTCATGAGATATCAGTGCAGACTCCATTCACATCTTTATTCAAGCTTCCACCCCGATTACATCAATATTCATAGGGATAAATCAGTTCCATCTGCAACGCGAGTATTCCTACCAATATGATGGAAACTCTAGTTAACCCATCAATCCCCTCTACAGGTCAATGTCGCCCATCAGATGTCAGTTGTGCAGAGGATTTGGCTCTGTATTGTGGCTCCTGTATAATAACACAGATGTGTCCAGAGCAGGATATAGACTTTCCCACTACATTCATTTATTGGGAAATTACAAGGGCACATCATTATTTAAATTTATTTTTTTTTTTTTAGCAAAAGATCCCATAGAGATCAGAAGAATTCCCAGATCTGCAGCATCCACAATCAAATAAATATGTCACATCTAAATATGTCCTTATTAAGATGCTTTAAATGTTCTATTTTTTTGGGGGGGTGGGGTTGTCTGTTCAAAAAAAAAATGGAGACGACCTGTCAATCACCTGTGGCAAAAGTCAGCCAGGGCAGCGCCGGACTAGTCTTGTCTATGACTATGATCTTGTAACTATAGTTTTATTAAAATTCATTAGAGTTCTAGAAATAAATATACCAGGCTGTAATCATGCAGCCGGCTCTAATTCATGCTGCTCATGGTTTGTGCAGCATGCATTGACTAAAAGGTTCACTTTAAGAAGTTAAAGTACTTATAATTTGGGGAAAGTTAAGGATGAAAATATCTGTGAGTATGAGCTATTGTGAATCACTTTGATCTCTGGATTAAAGTCGAAACATGACCTGCAGTTTCATCCCATAAACAGTAGAGTATTCGTGCTAATGCTGCCCCAGGCACCAATAAAAAGCCTTTTGAAACAAATTCCCAATAAAATAAAAAAAATATTGTGAACTAAACTCCATGGAATCGACTAAAGATTTCTAAAGGTAAAAAAATATTAGAAAATAGTACTGTATATAAAACTATTAACCTGGTCATTTTCTTGCTGACATAAATTTCTTGCTCGCATTGGGCTGTTATGAACTTGTCCTGCAGTGATGATGTGCTGACATGCGCAAATAACTGATACAGCCAATCAGTGGCCTCAGTAGACTTGTCCTTGAATGTAGACATCACTTCTGAGGTCACTGATTGGCTGTATTAGTCATGTAGCACATCAACTCCGCAGGAGAAGCTCATAAGACCTTAACAGGAGAAGCAATGTAATTGCAGCAGTAGGAATTACCAGGTAAGTGAAAAAGAGTAAAATATAGAAAAGAATAAAAGACTAAATAATAAAAATATGTCATTGACGCTAATATACTTTACAAAGATTTTAAAATAATTTACAAATCATTTTATTTTCATCCTATTGAACACACGTCATTGTGTTTGCATACTACACATGTATTTCTTATATGGCATATTAAAAAAACAAAACAATAATATTTACTATTCGTAACACACTATTTTTTAATTTACATATTTTTTTATTACGGACTTATGTATGTTTGAAAATGTATGATTTATTAAATGTTTTTAAATTTGATTTTAGTCTGATTCCTACAGTTAATGTTCAGCTTTTCAATGCACTGAAATCACCCATGAGATTATAATAATAAAAATGGATCTCACAGAGGAGAGAATTGGCTCCCATCTGTGATGTACATTGTAAATGCTAATAACGAATGTGCTATAAATATAAATTATACTGCACATACATATTTATACTTACACACTGTACGCAAACCGCACCCATACAATCATATACTGTACACACACTGCTCCAATATAGTCACATACTGTACACAAACCGCACCCATACAATCATATACTGTACACACACTGCCCCAATAAAGTCACATACTGTACACAAACCGCACCTATACAATCACATGCTGTACACACTGCTCCAATATAGTCACATACTGTACACAAACCGCACCCATACAATCATACTGTACACACTGCTCCAATATAGTCACATACTGTACCCAAACCGCACCCATACAATAATACTGTACATACACTGCTCCAATATAGTCACATACTGTACACAAACCGCACCCATACAATCACATTCTTTACACACTGCTCCAATATAGTCACATACTGTACACAAACCGCACCCATACAATCATACTGTACACACTGCTCCAATATAGTAACATACTGTACCCAAACCGCACCCATACAATCACATGCTGTACATAATGCTCCTATACAATATATAATATACACACACTGCACACATACAACCATATACTGTATATACATTCTCCCCATTACAATCATATACTGTATACACTGCTCCAATATAGTCACAAGCTGTACACAAACCGCACCCATACAATCACATGCTGTACACACTGCACCTATACAATCACATGCTGTACACACACTGCTCCAATAGTCACATACAAACAAACAGTGCACCCATACAAGCACATTCTATATACACACTGCACCTATACAATCACATACTACAGCTTAGGGAAAAAGTAACTGTATTAAAAACATCTGTTATAGCAAATGTGAAAGAGCTTGGGAGTGTGATTTGTCCTAAGTGTGATTTGGCTTAAGTGTTTGACTTGTGATTTAGTGACTTTGGAGTCAAGAAAATTAGAATGGAGGAGCTTTTTTTAGTTCACTGTTCATATTTACTTTTTTACTTGTTTCTTTATTTCTGTGTTGAGAAGTCCCCATTAGGAAAATGTGCTCTATGCAATTCAGTGTACATCTTGTCTCATGTATGCAATGAAAAAACATATTGAGGGGAGAAAAGGAAAAATTCAGTTCACCAAGTGCAGATGGTTTGAAGCCTTCATATGAAGAATGTGGTGGATGGACTCCAGACCGGCAGCTGGGCAATAGCAGAGAGAGAAAGAAACAAAAACAAGAGGGTCTGTCTAGACATTTCTCGGAAACTCACCAAGGGGATATCTCCTCCTTTATGTTTTCAGGCATAGAAAAAATCAACCATCCCATGCGAAAGAGTGATTGGAAAAAGGCGCTCTTAAAATGTTAAACTTGACACAAGGTTTCCCAAGGGACTTAATTTCAAAATGTATCTACGATACTTACATTATGAAGTTTTTCTTAACAACCAATGGCATTAGTCCCCTCTTTTGCCTATCCTCATATTATCAGCTTTACTTTTATTGTTTCATGACACAATCCAATAGGGAAATCATTAATTCACCACACAATATTGCTCCAAGGTACAACATGTCGTTTATTATTATTATTTATTATTATAGTGTCATTTATTCCATGGCACTTTACATGTGAAAAAGGGGAATACATAGCAGAAACACAATAATCTTCAACAAAATGAGTCAACGACTGGTTCAGAGGGAGAGAGGACCCTGCCAGCAAGGGCTCACAACTCACAATCTACAAGGGAAGGGCGAGGATACAGTAGGTGAGGGTAGAGCTGGTAATGCAGCGGTATGGTCGAGTGGAGGTTACTGTAGGCTGTAGGCTTGTTGGAAGAGGTGGGTCTTCAGGTTCCTTTTGAAGGTTTCCACGGCAGGTGGGAGTCTGATATGTTGGGGTGGAGAGTTCCAGAGTAGGGGGGATGCACAGGAGAAATCTTGTATGCGATTGTAGGAAGAGGAGATAAGAGGGGTGTAGAGAAGGAGATCTTGTGAAGATCAGAGGTTGCGGGTAGCTAAGTACCAGGAGACTAGGTCACAGGTGTATGGGGGAGACATTTGTGGATGGCTTTGTATGCCAAGATTAAGGTTTACAATATGCTTTGTCTAATACTCTATAATCATTTGAATTTCCCTGGTCCATATTGAAATGCCACAAGGTGAGATACTGTTGGTTTATTTTCCTATATTAGATTGTTTTCAATTGACGGAGGCCAAATTTTATAGAAATCTTATGTCTAAGCATTCCCAAACAAAATGCCTAAAGCTCACCATAATGTCGGAACCGATGAAGTTTGTAATCCTTCATATGGTGTTGGTTTTTGATGTTGTTTAATCCCAATGCAACCTATCTTCTTGAGTGTTATTCAGACTTGTAGGGTTCTCTGCAATGCAGCATTTATATCCACATGAAATATTTGACAAATACCTTCCTAGTATTAACAAAAGTCTTCACCCAATATATTACAACTAGTGATGTACGAGCATGCTCTCCACTATTAAGTACTCGCCAGAGCATCAGAGCACTAAAGAGCCTCGGTGATTGACGAGTATGTTTAGAATGCTCGGGCGGGAGCTCAGGTCCACGCCCATCATTTTTGGTGTTTTTTAGAGAGCCAATTAACATTCAGGGATTGCCTACCAGTCACTGTAATGCCGCAGCGATGTTGGTTGAGGCATTACAGTGATTGGCTGGCTGCATAGCATCATCGGGTCTGTTACGATCTGCAACAAGTACTAAGGAATGATAGGGGAAAGCTGTACCTACAGTAAGACTATGCTGAATCCCTAAGATGTAGCGGGCTGCCTGTTCCTAGCAAATAGACCTAGTCTGAACGAAGACCTATAGCATAAGGGGAGGGGTCCCTAAAAGAACTAAGTACTGGGACAAAAAATGGACACCTCCTAAACAGAGAAGTTGCTGCAGAACACAAAAAGACAAACTGACAAAAAGGTACTAGAGGTCCAGAAGGACCAAGCGAACTGACAGAGAAAGGCACCGAAGCACCTGGCTAGAGGAACAGTCAAACACTGAAGTCCAGCACAGCCAAAAGGGCAGAGCTGGAATATGAATGCAGATGGTCACATGACCGCAAAACACAAGATGGAAAAAAAACAAACAGGAGGGTTCTAACAGCGTCTATATAAGACCTGTTGACCTTCACAGTCACAGGCTATCCCAGAAACAGGCAGAGTAGGGAGAGGTTCTGCTGAGTGAGAGAGAATTGGTGGTTGTTTTAGTGACGTATTCCACAGCATTACAAATCAACACTAACAGTATTTCTAAGGACTAATTCTACTGAATATTAATCGTGGTGATAGCAGTAGTTAGGCAGGCAGAGTTTGTAGAGAGCGTATTCAACAGAATAGGGTCCATTGCATGTTCTTTTTGCTGCTTTTACTCATATCCATTGCCCTAGAAATCAGGGCTAATAGTCTTTTTGCTCTTAATCCTGATTATTTTGGTGAAAATCAATATAGTACACCATTTTTACTACTCCATTTGCTTGTTATCAGCATACAACCAGATTTGGCTGATTTTAATAGCATTGCTGTATTGTGCAAGCAGAGAATCTTGTCCATCAGACATGATCCTATATTACTGCGGTAATAATACATACAGTTTTAACAACGTGACAAATATTATACTCCATTTAAAGTCTGCCAGTTGTGTGTTCAAACCTATTCACACTTGGTCACTGCCCAGTACCATATCTATTAGGCCACTGGCTAAACCCGTGGTCCTCAGACGTGATTCTATATTACTGCGGTGATAATGCAGACATTTTTGGCAATGTGACAAATCCTATACTTCATTTAAAGTCTGCCAGTTGTGTGTTCAAACTTATTCACACTTTGTCGCTGACCAATATTATATTTGTGAACAATGTTGTCAGAGCATTATGCCACTTCTAAGGACTGACAAAAGAATATACAAAAATGAAGCTAAAATGGATTTTCCTAGAAGAAATGTTAAGAAACATTCTTCCAGGGTCATGACTTCTATATAAGGCCAAATAAATAACAAAAATAAAAATAATGCTCCTCCACACTTTAGGCTATGTTCACACATAGTGTTTTTAATGCATTTTGGCACTTTCACATTGCTTTCGACAGTGAAAAATGCATTCACCAGTAAATGTAATCTTAGCATTTTATTACCTTATCTAGCCATGTGGTGTGTGAGACATGATCAGACACATCCTGATTTATTTGTGAAGCAGGTACTCTGAGAGTCACAAAGCCTTTTTTTACAGGGCCATTAGGTGGCCCTTACTCTTGTTAAAGGGCCAGAAGTCGGCCCTCGCTATTGCTAGAGGGCCATCAACCAGCTATGCCTTTTTTACAGGGCCATTAGGTGGCCCTTACTCTTGTTAAAGGGCCAGAAGTCGACCCTCACTATTGCTAGAAGGTCATCAACCAGCTATGTCTTTTTTACAGGGCCATTAGGTGTCCCTTACTCTTGTTAAAGCGCCAGAAGTCAGCCCTCACTATTGCTAGAGGGACATCAGCCAGCTATGCTTTTCATAGCTGCACATTGCTACTGTAAAATAATGTGTCCATCTGAGGTGTTCACATTTTCTTTTTCATATATATTCTGTCAAGTTTGAAACTTTGATATCAATCAGGCGGCCCTCACAATTTATGGATGTCCAGCAAGCGGCCCTCACAATTTATAGAGTGACAACAGGCAGCTGCCACTATTTTTAAAGGGCCAGCAAGCATCTTGGGGACAGATGAGACCAAGATAAGGCTTTTTGGTAAAGCAGCACAACATTCAACTGTTTACTGTAATTTGAATGAGGCCTACAAATAAAAGAACAAAGTACTTACAGTCAAATATGGTGGAGGTTCAAATAAATTTAGGGGTTGTTTTGCTGCCTCTGGCACAGGGTGTCTTGACTATGTGCAAGGCTTCATGAAAGGTGAAGATTCCTAAAGGATTTTTGGTCACAATATAGTGCCCAGTGTCATAAAGCTGGGTTTGCATCCTAGGTCATGGAACTTCCAGCAGGACAATGACCTAAAACATAGTTCAAGAAGCACTCTTAAATGGATGAAATAAAGCACTGGAGAGATCTGTCGTGGTAATTCCATCTCCATTAGCTTCAAGTCTCCCACCACTAAATCTTAAGTTCAGAAGCTATGAGAGAAACTGCGAATGGACACATTAAATCAGTAAATTTTTTAAACTTTGATTAATTTTTGTTAAATATGAAAATGTCTGCCAACTTTAATTAGTTTCTGTCAACTATGATAAATTTCTGTCAACCTTGATTCATTTCTGAGTACAGATCACCGTAAAAAATTATGAATCGGTCATTGAGTGCATGGAAAAAAACAATCAAGTTATGGACTGTGGAAGAGATGTTTGTGACCAAAATGAACACTCATCTACAGCTGATGATACCACCTAGTTCCTGTCTCTACTGTAAATGCAGCTAACAGTGGTATCAATAGGGAATAGAATAGAGTTTTATTTTTTTTCTGCAGCACCAGCAGCACGCAGTATAAGGCAATAATACCTGGCTGGATCAATGTAATACACTGTCCATACAGTGATAGCTCACACGTAAACTAATTTCAGATAAGAGAGGTAATATTGTAGAATATAAAATCTGTTTGAATTGGTATTTCCATTATTAAGGAGTGGGTCTCCTATAATGTTATTGTGTATGCAACAAGTTCAAGGGCTGCCAAAAATTAGGACGCACTCAAGTACCAATTTGAAAAGATCTAGTGGAGGGCCTCAGTTAAATTTTTTTTTTCTAGTATTAAGGAGTGGGTCTCCTATACTATTATTGCATATGCAGCAAGTTCAAGGACTGCCAAAAAGTAGGACGCACTCCAATACCAATTTGAAGAGATGTAGTGGAAGCGTCAGTTGAAATTTCTATTATTAAAGAGTGGGTGTCCTATACTGGTAATGCCCATGTACTAGGTGCATGGGCTGACAAAATATTGCCCCTGAGGGGGGGTAGACATATATATTATATATAAAGTTAGAGGTAGGCTTCTAAAAAAAAATTTCTACGACCATCATGGGTGTTGCATGATGGTCACCTTGGTGATATGCTGGTGGAGGATAGGTAGAAGGAGGAGGGTGACATAAAATAGAAGAAATCCTGAAGTGTATGCCTATCTCTGGGTTTGAAGGGATGCATGGGAATAGACCCTCAAAAAAATAAACACTGGATTTGAGTTTATGTTCCGCTGCTATCATCTAGTGGTATTGAGAAGTCTGGCCCAATCCAGCCCTTGTTCATTTTGATAAGAGTCAGCCTGTTAGCATTTTCAGTTGACAGGTGAATGCACCTACCTGTTGTAATGCCCCCGACAGCACTAAAACCCATCTCTGAATAAACTCTAGCGGCCACGACCTCCAAGGTTTAGAGAGACATTTTATGCCACGTGTCCAGCTTAGATACCCAATAGTTGTAAGTTACAGAGGAATCACAAGGACGCTGGTACAATTGCCAAAGTAGTCCTTCAGCATTTTCCAAAACTTTTCCCTCCTTGACCAAGTACACCGCGTATCAGGGCCTGGGCGCTGGGATGGTCGGAGAAAACTGTCCCAGACCTTTGACAGTTTTTCTCTGCCTCATCTGCTTTGTGTCTCCCTCACCTGTACTACTTGGTTGTCCAACGAACTGTGACCTCTGATGCCAGTGTTGTCAGAAGGAAATTCTTCAACAAGGGCCTTCTGATAGTGCAACATTTTATTAGGAGTCTCCGCCATGGGAAGGAGAGATAGAAAGTTCTTGTAGCGTCGGTCTAGAAGTTCTCGTTGTTGCATGGGTTTAGAACCATACACAGAAATCTACATGACATCAATACCCTGCATCTTATGTACAATCTACAATCATCTTTAGCTCCCATCCTCTCCCTCTCCTGTCCAGACTCAGCATTGTCACTTGTCACACTATAACAACACATTGAAGAGTGCCCTGGATAAAGCAGCACCTGCTACACACTGAATGATCTGGCATATATGGCAGTCCTGACACACGATGCAAACACATTTTCTCCAGCTCTGCTCAAGGTGCGCTGAGCGTCTGTGGAGAAAATCACTTTCAGGAGAAGACTTCATCCACTATAAGTTCATGCTCAAAACTTTTAACTCTGCTCTCTATCTGGCTAAACAAGTCTACTTTTACCACCCTCATTACATCTCTAGCCAGCATTCCTAAACGACTCTTTGAAACCTTCCACGCCCTCCTGAGTAGTGTTGAGCCACCCCTGTAGTGTTTGAGTTCGGTTCGGTTCATCGAACACCCTTGTGTTCGTCGTACTGTTCGTTGAACTGTTCGTCGAACACCTTCAAACACCGTTAAAACCAATGGCAGGCAAACAAAAACACATTGAAAACACCTTCAAAGGTGTCCAAAAGCTGACAAACTGCTCAGAAGACATAACTAACACATGGAAAAGTGAAAAGTACATATAGTCATGCGAAAAGAAAAGAGGTGGAGGAGTAAAAGGAGGGGGAGACACAGATATAGGCATGTCATGCCCTTCTAAAATCCAAAAAGTGAGAAGCCGACACGGTCAGTCAGTTCCTGCACATGCCACCTCCGTGTCGCCGGGTTTGTGCCAGAGCCGCGGTGGACCCTGATGGCCAGCCCCCCTCTCCCAATACTGGTGCCTGTCCGCTGGTGGGTCGAGTGAACCACCCTGTGGTGGAGGCAGGTCTAAGCTTTTTAATTTAAATTGTCTCTCTAATTTTAATGAATAGACTTTAAATCCTTTTACAAGGATCTATTGGAGGGTAAGTCTCATGCCAGCAGCCACGTAATTCCAGCTCCAGTAGCGTCCACTAAAGCTGCTGCAGTTAAAAATCTTTTATAAGGAATGAGCTCGGCAGTCCACCACAAGGCGTCCTACCACCAGTCCCAGACCCTATGCCTTGGGGTGCCTCCTGATGCTCTTCACTGAGTATCCCGGGGTCCCAAAGCATTTCCTTTGAAAAAATTAAGTGTCCAAACTACAGGTGGTGTAGCTTGCTTAACAGCTGGGATAATTCGCTGACTAGCAGACACTGCTACTAGGCACAAAGTATTTCCTGGGCTAGATGCAGTTAAAAATTTGTAATTAGATACTCTCATTGGATGCTGAGAAAGCATTCCATAGAGTCTCCTGGCATGCCATATATTATTCTCTTAAAAAGCTTGGGGTAGGGGTCTAGGGGACCCTTTTATAGCCAAAATCATGGCCCTGTATCGCAATACGTCACCTAGGCTGAAGATAAATGGAACTGTGGCACCCCGAGGGCTCGGTTGCTACAGAGGTATTGCACCTCACCCAGAGGTGTGATATCTCACTGTCACGTAAGGATGGAGTGTGGATCAGGACCCCGACACCTGCATGCATTACACCACATTGCCGTGGGGCAGGGTGACCAATATATCCCTGAGATGGGCACGACAGTCCCTGTCCCTGGCTGGAGAGGGGTGAGGGAACAGTGAGGAAGGGGAACCATGTAGTGCTGGAGCAGGGAGGAAGCAGTTCCTGGGTGCATTGAGTAGGTAGTATAAAAGGTGGGCACCATCTTAGTTCAGTGCAGAGTAGTCTGAGCAGAAGTGACAGGGAGAAGGGGCTCTGCATGAGCTCTGCTCCGGAGGCGGGCCTAGTAACAGAGGCCCAGGCCTGGAAGAGGGAGAAGGAAGGAAGAGTAGCGGAGAAGGCTCCAGGAACGAGGAACGAAGGGATCCCAGGGGTGCGGAGGGGCGAGTCGCCACAGCACGCCCGAGTCCACCTGCGTGGAGGGGTCAGTCCAAAGGGGGAGACCGGTCCCCGAAACTAGTAGAGGCGGGAAACAACCCTCAGCTAGAAACCGGAGGATGTGACATTTTATGTGGCGCAGCCCCTCGATACACCCGCTAGGAAGGCACCACATAGGGTCAGGGAAACTGGCGCCAAGTTTACCAAGAGGAGGCCCGAGGCAGCCGGATAGAAGCATTGGTAAGAAAGGCCAGACAAAGGACACACAAAGGTTGTCCTGTGAAGCGCTCCAAAGTTATCTGGGAGTTGTCTGAGCCCCTCACTTGGTGAGCACATTACGACGTGGGCAGCCGTTACCTGCAGAAGTGGTCTGGATAATAAGAACTGAGTAAAGGCCCTTAACTGCATCACTGACTCTGTGTCGTTACTGCTGCTGCCCTGCACCATCAACCCCATCCTCCGCATACACTGCCCTAAGGCTATACTCCTCCCGTGGGGAGTTATACTACGCTCTCCTGCACCCACAACACCAGCCTCAGTGGTCTGCCCTGCAGCGGCGGCTCACTCTGACCGCAATCCATGGGTGGCGTAGTCAGACAATTAAACATCAAAACCACATGCATATTTCTGCCACTGGTTTGAACGCCCTGAGCCAAGTTAGAACTGTTATATTCACTACGTGAACCACTGCTATTTTGTGGAAAAGCACATGTACACTGTGTTCAAAATTATTATGCAAAAAGTGTTTAGGAGTGATAAGGGAAGAATTTGTTTGTTTGTCAGTTAAACTCATTGATGGTGATGTGTGTCAGGGCTCTTTATATCACTGTAAGCAATTGCAGACACATGTGCTAATTAGTTTGGCAGGTGTGTCCAATGAAAGGCAAAACTACATAAGAAGGCTGTCCCACATTACTAAGCAGTCTACATTTTCTGCCAAATGGGAAAGAAAAAGAATGTGTCGGCTGCTGAGAAGCAACAAATTGTGGAGTGTTTAGGTCAAGGCATGACTACAATCAACATTGTGCGATGATCAAGATGAATTGTCTTGGCAATCAAGAAGTATGTAGCTGATTCACAGTACACACATGTGCGTGCTAATAAGGGCAAATTGAGGACTCTTTCCTACAGGCAATTACGTCAAGTTAAAAGAGCAGCGGCAAAAAAGCCTTGTCATAGCAGCAGACAAGTTTTTGAAGCTGCTGGTGCCTCCAACGTCCCCCGAACACCAAGATGCAGGGTCCTTCAGAGGTTTGCAGCTGTGCTTACACCATCCTGTCGACCTCCTTTATCCACTGCACACAAGCAAAAACGGCTCCAGTGGGCCAAACAATACATGAGACTGACTTCAAAACTGTTTTGTTCACCGATGAGTGCCGTGCAATGCTCGATGGTCCAGATGGATGGAGTGGAGGATGGCTGGTTGATTGACACCCCACGCAAACACGGCTACAGCGCCAACAAGGAGGAGGTGGAGTAATGTTTTGGGCTGGAATCATGGGGAGAGAGATTGTCGGCCCCTTTAGGATCCCTGAAGGGGTAAATATGAACTCCATAATGTATCTGGAGTTTCTCAAACAGCACTTCCTGCCATGGTTCAAGAAGAAGAACCGTGTATTCCGCAGCAAGATCATTTTTATGTATGATAATGCACCGTCTCATGCTGCACATAACACATCTGCATCTCTGGCTGATATGGGCATAAAAGGGGACAAACTTATGGTGTGACCCCCATGCTCCCCTGACCTCAACCCCATTGAGAACCTCTGGAGCATCATCAAAAGGAGTGTCTATGATGGTGGGAGGCAGTTCAAATCTAAGCAACAGCTCTGGGAGGGTATTCTGTCCTCATGCAAAACAATTGAAGCAGAAACCATCCAAAACCTAACCAATTCAATGGACGAGAGAGTTCAGAAGCTCCTTTCGAACAAGGGGTCCTATGTGCAAATGTAACATCACCTAGAATAAAGTTTTGAGTTGAAAATTGTTGATTTCAGTTTCTAACAACCTGCTAATGCTTATAATTTCAAAAATGACCATTTTTTTGTTCTTTTTTAAAATGAAAAGGTTGATCGAAGAGTGTGGGGGATCTAAGAGTGTGACAACCCAGTAGTCAGGATTACTTTGAATTCTGACAATCTGAGGGTCATGTTGCAGGTAGTGCAGCAAGAAGGCACTCATGTGTCTTGCACATCTAGGAGAGCCAAAATTATTTTACGGGCTAGATGCAGCTAAAATTTATTCGTAATTTTAAATCTGGTGGAGCTTAGTATAGATGGCCTAATAGAATCATTACTGCACACTGCTACAAAGCCCAAATTATTTTCCAACCAAGATACAGATAAACATGATTAGTAATTTTAAACCTGGTGGAGCTTAGTATAGATGGCCTATTAGAATCAGTACTGCACACTGCTACAAAGCCCAAATATTTTTCCAGCCAAGATACAGAAAAACATGATTAGTAATTTGAAAGCTTAAAACGGTTGGTGAGGTGATTTTAACCAATTATCAAACTTTTACTCCCCCCAGGAAGACACAGGGGTAGAAAAGTCATTTCAGATCCATGATTTGTTCATCTTTATGAATGTGAGTCTGTCTACATTATCAGGGGAGAGCCGAGTGAGATTATCTGTCAGCACACCACCAGTAGCGCTGAACACACGTTCAGACAGAATGCTGGCTGCGGGGCATGACAAGATCTCCAAGGCGTAAGTGGCGAGCTCCGGCCATTTATCCAGATTGGAAGCCCAAAAAGAGCAAGGATCCAGCGACACAGTCATGGCTTCAATATTTACTTGGAGATACTCCTGTACCATCGTCTCTTGGCGTTGACTATGTGTCAGACTTCTTGTCTCCTGTGGCCTTGCAAAGGAAGGGCTAAAAAAGTGGTGAAATGATTCAGCAAAATTGATGTTACCAGCAGATACTGTGTTTCTGTTACGGTTTGAGTGCTGAACACCCGACGGTCCCACGGTTGGCAAGTTCTAACTGTGAGATTCACTACGTGCACCACTGGTGTTTTGTGGAAAAGCACATGTAAGATTCTGCAACAGTCTCTGCTGATACTCCTGCATGCGTGCATCCCTTTCTATCGCAGGAATAATTTCTGCAAATTTACTTTTGTACTGGGGTTCTAACAGTGTGGCAACCCAGTAGTCAGGATTATTTCTAATTCTCACAATTCGAGGGTCATGTTGCAGGTAGTGCAGCAAGAAGGCACTCATGTGTGTTGTGCATCCAGGAGCACCAAGTCCCTGTTGTGTTGGTGGCGAGGTAACAATCATGCTTCCTTCCTCTGTCCTCTCCCCCCAACCTCGCACAATAGATATGTGATCAAGGTCTCCCTCATCTGATGAGTCTTCCATCAATTCATCCTCCACTTCTTCCTGGGCTCCTGCACCTTCCTCACTAGTTTGGCTGATACCGTGCGTCCTGGTAAAACCATCTCCCCCATCCTCACATGCCTGCCGCCTTGGTGCTGCCGAAAAATAACTCCTCCTCCTCTACTTCCTCCACCTCCTCTTGTGCCACCACATGACTCCGAATTCTGTTTAACACGTGCTCCATCATGTAAATCACTGGAATAGTTATGCTGATAATGGCATCGTCAGCACTAAACATCTTCGTCGCCATTTCAAAACTGTGCAGAAGGGAGCATAGGTCCCTGATCTGAGACCACTCCTCCAGCGTGATTGCCCCACCTCTGGATCTCATTGGCCCAGGCTATACATCACAACGTATTGCACCAGGGCTTGTCGGTGCTGCCACAGTCGCTGCAACATGCGCAGAGTTGAATTCCACCGGGTAAGCACATCGCATTTTAGCCGGTGAAGAGGCAGGCCCAACGACTTCTGTAGAGATGTAAGTCGCTGAGCTGCAGGATGCGAATGGCGGAAGTAAGCACACAGCTACCGTGCCCTCTGCAGAAGGCCATCTAGTCCGGTATAGTGGGTTAAAAATTGCTGGACAACCAGGTTCAACACGTGAGCCATACAAGGCACGTGTGTGACATTGCCCCGGCGAAGGGCCGCACCTGGTTTCAGGTCCAGTAGAGACAACTATTCATGAAATTGGTTCTCCAGAGCTGACCACAACTCCTCAGCTGTGTGACTCACATTTCCCAGACATTTCATAGTAAAAACCGCCTGATGACGTTGAGCACTACTGCCAGCATAGTAAGGAGGTGTGCAGGTTCCATTCTGCGCAGTTAGAAAGCTTGTGGCATGACCAGACTTGTTTTGGGTGCAGGTGGAGGACCGAGAGGAGGTTGAGGAGGCAGAAGCAGTGGAGGAACTTTGAGATAAAGAGGATTGACGCACAACTCGTGGGGACGGCAAGACTTGGACAGCAGCCCCTTGTCCTACTGTCACCATAGTTACCCAGTGCCCAGTCAGTGACATGTACCGCCCCTGTCCATGCCTACTCGTCCAAGTGTCTGTGGTGAAATGCACACTGTCACACACAGAGTTTCTCAAAGAAGGGTTGATGTTGTGTGCGACATGCTGGTGGAGCGCATGCACACCTTTCTTTGAGAAGTAGTGACGACTGGGCATCTGGTACTGGGGCACTGCGCGGACATAAGGTCTCGAAAATCCTCTGTGTCCACCAGGTGGAAAGGCAGTATTTCTGTAGCCAAGAGCTTGCAGATGGTGAAATTCAACCACTTAGCTTTCTCATGGCTAGGAGGAAATGGTCTTTTACTTGTCCACATCTGAGGGACCGATGTCTGGCTGTTGTGCTTAGATGGGGATGAGAAGGGTGTCCCCGGCAAACTACCGGTCTGTGAGGAAGATGCAGGCGGACATGTTAGGTTGCCTTGATCCAAAGGTGGTGCTATCGATGTCGGACAGCGCTGAGCACCAACTGGTGTTTCCACCTCCAAAGAAAATGATGACCTGCCAATCACGCTGGCTGTTGCGGGAAAAGAGGTGGCAGGTCTGCGTCCCAAACCAGGTATGACCGCTCTCCCCCCAGTCACAGAGGATGAAGAGGCCGCAGATGCACAAGATGTGGCAGACGGTGGTTGGCCCGGCCGGCTAGGCCGAATTGTAGCACAGTGAGCTTCCCACTGCAACTTATGCTTCATATCCATGTACCGGTTCATGCATGAAGTACTCAAACTATGTATTTTTTGGCCTCTACTAAGCTTTTTCTGACAAATGTAACAGATAAAACGAGTTGGGTCATCTTTATCGATCTGAAAAAATGGCCAGGCTATGCAAGGCTTAGCACCCATGCGAAAATTGCAATGGAAAAACAAATGATATATACTTATATTTCTGTAGGACATTAACCTTGAATATCCACATTATACAGACTATATCACCGTGGACTAAAGTATTAGACCATCGGATAAACCTACGACAGAAACCTATAAAAATTGTCCGACAAACCGGTCATATTAAAAATAAACCTTTATTGAAACACAGTATGTGGTGGCACTAAAGAAAAGAGCATCCACTACACAGCACAGGTAGACCAAAAAAGTATATATAAATCTATAAGTAGTCAAAGCGATTAACACAAGCCAGATCAAGCACTAGCACATCAATGTATATATGCATATATGTATAGAGATGTCAGAAAAAATCAATCTGACAATAGATCAGACTGTCTAAATGATTACATCCATTAAGCCAAATAATATGCATAAATGTATAGAGTAGAACAATGTCAATGTGGGGTTGGATGTGTCATAAGACGGCTAATGAAACAGTATATAGTATGTAGATTAAATTACCTCGCACAACTAGAGAGGCTTGAGTCGCTGGCCCAGCTTGTGCTCCTCCTATGTATGTGGACAGCTCACCCCGACGCGCGTTTCATTTGCGTCCTTCCTCAGGGGGTGGACGCAGTTTGATTTTTTCTGACACCTCTATACATATATGCATATATACATTGATGTGCTAGTGCTTGATCTGGCTTGTGTTAATCGCTTTGACTACTTATAGATTTATATATACTTTTTTGGTCTACCTGTGCTGTGTAGTGGATGCTCTTTTCTTTAGTGCCACCACATACTGTGTTTCAATAAAGGTTTATTTTTAATATGACCGGTTTGTCGGACAATTTTTATAGTTTTCTGTACTTAGCACCCACGCGACCTGAAGAGCCAACACGACTTGTGGTCAGAGGCAGAGTTGTGTTTGAGGATGCAGTTGTTGACATGCTTCCAGTACATCTCTGTCCAGGAAGGCGCAACCTGACCTCGTCATCACTAGCATCCTCCTCCACCTCCTCTGCTGACCTCATCGACTGGCTGACTGTGGGTTGACAGTAAGTGGGATCTCCAACCTTGTCATCATCACCATGTGTGTTATCACACCCGTCGTCCTCAGAGCCAACCTTTTCCTGCCCTGAAAAAAAACTAAACTTGTTGCTCCATTCAGGTATTTGAGTCTCATCATTTTCCTCATTGTCTCCACCAACAGGAGTTACAGTTTGGGAATGAGGGTCTACATTATTTTCAGAACCTTCTGCGTCTGGTCCTGGATCCGACTCAAAGATTCTGGGCAACAGTGCAGATCATTTCCTTGTCTGGATTCACAGAAGCTCTGGAGCCGACCTCTGATTGCCAGGCTATAGTATGAGTGAACAGCTCTGCAGACTCAACCATCTGTTCTACCCCATACTCAGACGGGCAGCTGGAGACTTGGGAGCTGTGAGGAACCAAGTGCGATTGGGGTGACACCTCTGAGGACTGGAGTATTTGTGATGTTGAAGTTGAGGTGGAGGAGAGCCCACATAAAGGAGCACTTGATATACGTTGAAGCACCTGCTGTTTTTGTGCCTCATCTGGAATTTGTAGCAATTGGCGTGGCCGTAAGAAAGGGATCTTATTACATTGTCCGCTAAAAGAAGTAGACATTTTAGTTTGGCTGGAAGATGGTCTTTCTTCTGCAGATGTTACTGTGGCTTTAACACCTGCCCCACGGACACAACCTTTTTACCCCTTCCCAACACACCTATTCCCCTTTCCACCAGCAGCAAGCCTTTTTCCACTTATTTTGGTGGTTAACTAATTCACATCTCTGGAGTTATTTGCATAAAAAAACAATGGATGGGAACCGAGCAGAGCTGAGTGGCCAAACTGTGCTAATAGGTCAAAAGTTTTGGCTGGGTTAGATGCAGATAAAAATTATTTTGAATTTGCAACCTGGTGGAGCTTAGTATAGATGGACTAATAGAACAAGTCCCACACACTGCTACAAGCCGAAATATTTTTTCAGAGCTAGATGCAGATAAAAATTATTTTGAATTTGCAACCTGGTGGAGGTTAGTATAGATGGACTAATAGAATGATGCTATGCCCAAAAGGTTTTACTTCACTAGGTGCAGTAAAAAAATTGGTATTCTATACACAGGTGGTGTAGCTTGCAACACAGATAGGCTACTCCACTGACTAACACACACTGCAATAGGCCAAAAATGATTTGCTTTGCTAGATTTAGCCAAATGCTGTGAAAAAAACTTGCACAGCACTAAAACAGACCTGCCTGGCAAAAAGTGATTAGAACTGATGTAACCTAGCCCTCAATGGACTGCAATTACAATTAGTCTTTACTCCCAACCTATCTATTTATGAGCAAAGACCTGCCTGATTAAAGTCATAGAAAATGTTGTAACTTAGGACTGCAATCACAACTATTCCCTACTCCCAAGCTATCTGTAGATTTGTGCGAAAACTGGCTTGAAATTAACAAAGTATAGCGCACATAGCAACAGTGGTGCCATCTAATACGCAAATGCAGCAGTGAGAAAATGGTGGCGACGGGGAAAATGGCTGGGTCTTATAGGGCAAGGACATGTGACATACACTGCCAATGACACATGCCCTTGCTTGTGTGAAAAAAAGCACTTCGCTCCGTGTGTGCGCTGCTGATAGGCTAACAGATTGCAACTCCCCACTGTAAATGCGGGAAAGAGAAAAAAATTGAGATCATCATTATTCCTGCAGAAATCCATCCCCTGCCCCTCCCCCCATCCCGCTGTACACTAAAACTGCGTATTAACATTAATTTTCAGCATTACTGAGAAAAAATCCAGTTATGATTTTGGTGCACGAACATTTATCAAACATAACCTCGAACAGCCGAATTTTTTTCAAATTGTTCGTGTTCGCCGAACGGCTCGAATACCGCCCAAAACAGCTCGAATTTGAGATTGGCGAACAGCATGAGTCTAACACCGCTCATCTCTAGTGAGGACCACATTATTTAGACTGATGTCTTCAGAAAACCTACTTCGGTCAATTCTTTAGTACACGCTGCTTCTGCTCATGATCCTTCTTCGATTCGTGCCGTCCCGGTCGGACAATTTCTAATGATGAGGCGGATATGCTCTACTGATTATAAATTTGAAAGACAGGCTTTGGATCTGGCTGAAAGATTTAGACAGCGGGGTTACAGCAAGCACCTCCATTGGCCGTGGCTATGCAAGAGCACGAAATACACTCCGTAATCGTTTAATTTATCCATCAAGTGTATTAAAACAGGGGATATCAGTAAGAATCCGCTACAACTCCACATACAGCTACGAGTGGGGGAATATGCAGCGGATTCTTTGGCGTCATTGGAGTGTTCTCAGTGTGGAGCCCTCCCTACGAGAAGCAATAGGCAGCTACCCACAAATGACTCCTCGGCAGGCCAATAATCTGGGTGACTTGCTTGTATCTAGCCACTAAGTACCTCCCTTGACTAATCCATTTGGGTCCCACGAACCCACGGTTGGTTGCTTCCCTTGTGGCCATTTTGCGGCCTGCGCCAATGTCCTGCGCAGTAGTTCATTCACGTCCTCTGATGGCTCTCGTGAATTCAAAATCCACAATTATATCTCATGTGGTACATCCCATGTGGTATATTATGCCACATGTGGTTGCCAATTAATATATGTGGGACTCACTACAAGAGAGATAAGAATCAGAGTTCATGAACACGTGCGGGCCATTGGCACGGCTCGGACCGTGGCTAAGCCCAGGGAGCTCAAAACACTGCCACGTCACTTCAAAGCAGTCCACAATTGTGATCCACGGACACTGAAGATCCGTGGCAAAGATGTTGTACATCTGGGCTCCCGGGGTGGGAACGGCAAACCACTTCTGGCCCAAAGAGAGGCCAGATGGATTGTCACCTTGAACACCATTGCTCCGCGGGGCCTCAATGAGAATCTGGGGTTCTCGTCCTTTCTCTGAGGTGTAATAGCTGACTATATGTAATACATAATGATTCTTTGCCCTCTTTCAGACCATGCCCTGTCCATTATGGATCATGGGGCTATATGTTTTTATTTTACATTTTTCTAATTTTCTTATTTCCTAATACTCACCCTCTTTCTTATAGTGACTGTGCTCCGGGATTTGCAATCTTGAGGGATGTCTGCCATGGACAACTTTTCTCTTGGATTCCTTCCACATCTAAGAGCAATCAAGATTTTGACATATATGTAGTTTTTCTATCTATGTTGTTATGTGCTCTCCCCATTTTATTTTTATTTTTATTTTCTCCGTTGAGTGATATGTATGTTTTTTACTAGTGTTGAGCCACCCCTGTAGTGTTCGAGTTCGGTTCGGTTCGTCGAACACCCGTGTGTTCGCCGAACTGTTCGTCGAACTGTTCGTCGAACACCTTCGAACACCGTTAAAACCAATGGCAGGCAAACAAAAACACATAGAAACACATAGAAAACACCTTCAAAGGTGTCCAAAAGCTGACAAACTGCTCAGAAGACATAACTAACACATGGAAAAGTGACAAGTACATATAGTCATGCGAAAAGAAAAGAGGTGGAGGAGTAAAAGGAGGGGGAGACACAGATATAGGCATGTCATCCCCTTCTAAAATCCAAAAAGTGAGAAGCCGACACGGCCAGTCCGCTCCTGCCCGTGCCACCTCCGTGTCGCCGGGTTTGTGCCAGAGCCGCGGTGAACCCTGATGGCCAGCCCCCCTCTCCCAATACTGGTGCCTGTCCGCTGGTGGGTCGAGCGAGCCCCCCTGTGGTGGAGGCAGCTCTAAGCTTTTTAATTTAAATTGTCTCTCTAATTTGAATGAATACACTTTAAATCCATTTACAAGGATCTATTGGAGGGCAAGTCTCATGCCAGCAGCTGCGGTAATTCCAGCTCCAGTAGCGTCCACTAAAGCTGCTGCAGTTAAAAAGCTTTTATAAGGATCGAGCTCGGCTGTCCACCGCAAGGCATCCTACTGCCAGTCCCTGCCCCTATGCCTTGGGGTGCCTCCTGATGCTCTTCACTAAGTATCCCATGGTCCCGAAGCATTTCCTTTGAAAAAATTAAGTGTCTAAACTACAGGTGGTGCAGCTTGCTTAACAGCCGGGATAATCCGCTCACTAGCAGACACTGCTACTAGGCACAAAGTATTTCCTGGGCTAGATGCAGTTAAAAATTTGTAATTAGATACTCTCGTTGGATGCTGAGAAAGCATTCCATAGAGTCTCCTGGCACGCCATATATGATTCTCTTAAAAAGCTTGGGGTAGGGGTCTAGGGGACCATTTATAGCCAAAATCACGGCCCTGTATCGCAATACGTCACCTAGGCTGAAGATAAATGGAACTGTAGCACCCTGAGGGCTCGGTTGCTACAGACGTATTGCACCTCATCCAGAGGTGTGATATCTCACTCTCAGGTAAGGATGGAGTGTGGATCAGGACCCGACACCTGCATGCATTACACCACATTGCCGTGGGGCAGGGCGACCAATATGCCCCTGAGATGGGCACGACAGTCCCTGTCCCTGGCTGGAGTGGGGGGAGGGAACACTGAGGAAGGGGAACCCTGTAGTGCAGGAGCAGGGAGGAAGCAGTTCCTGGGTGCATTGAGAAGGGAGTATAAAAGGTGGGCACCATCTTAGTTCAGTGCAGAGAAGTCTGAGCAGAAGTGGCAGGGAGCAGGGGCTCTGCATGAGCTCTGCTCCCGAGGCGGGCCTAGTAACAGAGGCCCAGGCCTGGAAGAGGGAGAAGGAAGGAAGAGGAGTGGAGAAGGCTCCAGGAACGAGGAACGAAGGGATCCCAGGGGTGCGGACAGGCGAGTCGCCACCGCACGCCCGAATCCACCTGCGTGGAGGGGTCAGGCCAAAGGGGGAGACCGGTCCCCGAACTAGTGGAGGCAGGAAACGACCCTCAGCTAGAAACCGGAGGCTCTGACATTTTATGTGGCGCAGCCCCTCGCTACACCCGCTAGGAAGGCACCACATAGGGTCAGGGAAACTGGCGCCAAGTTTACCAAGAGGAGGCCCGAGGCAGCCGGACAGAAGTGTTGGTAAGAAAGGCCAGACAAAGGACACACAAAGGGGGTCCTGTGAAGTGCTCCAAAGTTATCTGGGAGTTGTCTGAGCCCCTCACCTGGTGAGCACAGTACGACGTGGGCAGCCGTTACCTGCAGACGTGGTCTGGATAATAAGAACTGTGAGTAAAGGCCCTGAACTGCATCACTGACTCCGTGTCGTTACTGCTGCTGCCCTGCACCATCACCCCCATCCTCCGCATACACTGCCCTGAGGCTATACTCCTCCCGTGGGGAGTTATGCTACGCTCTGCTGCACCCATAACACCAGCCTCAGTGGTCTGCCCTGTAGCGGCGGTTCACTCTGACCGCAATCCACGGGTGGCGTAGTCGGACATTTAAACATGAAAACCACATAAATAGTTCCGCCACTGGTTTGACCGCCCTGAGCCACGGAACTGGGTCGCCGCCACGAAGACTACAACCACCAGCATCCACCAAAAAGGGTCCGGCTCCGGGTGTCCCAAGGCCCAGGGGGTGCGTCAGAACATTTTCATCACCTTTCACAATCACCAATGGGACAAGGCAGTGATGTCCTCTGTCCCCTCTCTTATACATCCTAGTGACGGAGCACCTGCTCTCATCAATTCGCCATAACCCCAATATTAGGTGGATTGAGGTGGGAGGCACCGAGTACAAGTGCTCTCTATTTGCTGATGATGTCCTAGTATATATCACTCAATCACATATATCCATCCATGCTGTTATGGCTGAAATAGATCACTTTGTTACATGGTAAAATTTTAAAATCAATGCAGCGAAGTCTGAGGCCCTCGATGTCTCCCTCCCCAAATCCATATAGGATTCCATCCAGTCCAACTTTCCCTTTGCCAGGCCCTCACAGGGTATCAAATACTTAGGAATTCCTATTCATAGAGACCTCTCCCATCTATGTTATCTTAATTTTGGGCCCTTTATTGAACAACTCCATACAGACCACGGTTGGCAAGTTAGAACTGTAAGATTCACTACGTGAACCACTGGTGTTTTGTGGAAAAGCACATGTACACTGCGTTCCAAATTATTATACAAAATGTGTTTAGGAGTGATAAGGGAAGAATTTGTTTGTTTGTCAGTTAAACTCATTGATGGTGATGTGTGTCAGGGCTCTTTATATCACTGTAAGCAATTGCAGACACCTGTGCTAAATAGTTTGGCAGGTGTGTCCAATGAAAGGCAAGACTACTTAAGAAGGCTCTCTCACATTATTAAGCAGCCTACATTTTCTGCCAAAATGGGAAAGAAAAAGGATGTGTCGGCTGCTGAGAAGCAACAAATTGTGGAGTGTTTAGGTCAAGGCATGACTACAATCAACATTGTGCGATGATCAGGATGAAGTGTCTTGGCAATCAAGAAGTATGTAGCTGATTCACAGTACACACGTGTGCGTGCTGATAAGGGCAAATTGAGGACTCTTTCCTACAGGCAATTACGTCAGGTTGAAAGAGCAGCGGCAAAAAAGCCTTGTCATAGCAGCAGACAAGTTTTTGAAGCTGCTTGTGCCTCCAACGTCCCCCGAAAAACAAGATGCAGGGTCCTTCAGAGGTTTGCAGCTGTGCATGCGCCATCCTGTCGCCCTCCTCTATCCACTTCACACAAGCAGAAACGGCTCCAGTGGGCCAAACATTACATGAAGACTGATTTCAAAACTGTTTTGTTCACGGATGAGTGCCGTGCAGCGCTCGATGGTCCAGATGGATGGAGTGGAGGATGGCTGGTTGATGGACACCCCACGCAAACACGGCTACAGCGCCAACAAGGAGGAGGTGGAGTAATGTTTTGGGCTGGAATCATGGGGAGAGAGATTGTCGGCCCCTTTAGGATCCCTGAAGGCGCTAAAGATGAACTCCATAATGTATGTGGATTTTCTCAAACAGCACTTCCTGCCATGGTTCAAGAAGAAGAACCGTGTATTTCACAGCAAGATCATTTTTCTGCATGATAATGCACCATCTCATGCTGCACATAAAACATCTGCATCTCTGGCTGACATTGGCATAAAAGGGGACAAACTTATGGTGTGACCCCCATGCTCCCCTGACCTCTACCCCATTCAGAACCTTTGGAGCATCATTAAAAGGAGTGTCTATGATGGCGGGAGGCAGTTCACATCTAAGCAACAGCTCTGGGAGGGTATTCTGTCCTCATGCAAAACAATTGAAGCAGAAACCATCCAAAACCTGACAAATTCAATGGAAGAGAGAGTTCAGAAGCTCCTTTCGAACAAGGGGTCCTATGTGAAAATGTAACATCACCTAGAATAAAGTTTTGAGTTGAAAACTGTTTGATTTCAGTTTCTAACAACCTGCTAATGCTTATAATTTCAAAAATGACCATTTTTTTGGTCTTTATTAAAATGAAAAGGTTGATCGATAAGTTTGGGGGATCTAAGAGTGTGGCAACCCAGTAGTCATGATTACTTCGAATTCTGACAATATGAGGGTCATGCTGCAGGTAGTGCAGCAAGAAGGCACTATGTGCCTTGCGCATCTCGGAGCCCCAAAATTATTTTCCGGGCTAGATGCAGCTAAAAATTATTTTTAATTTTAAATCTGGTGAAGCTTTAGTATAGATGGCCTAATAGGATCAGTGCTGCACACTGCTACAAAGCCCAAATTATTTTCCAGTCAAGATACAGATAAACATGATTAGTAATTTCAAAGCTTAAAACGGTTGGTAGGGTGATTTTAACCAATCATCAAGCTTTTACTCTCCCCAGGATGACACAGGGGTAGAAAAGTCGTTTCGGATCCATGATTTGTTCATCTTTATGAACGTGAGTCTGTCTACATTATCAGTGGAGAGCCGCGTGCGCTTATCTGTCAGCACACCACCAGCAGCGCTGAACACACGTTCAGACAGAACGCTGGCTGCGGGGCATGACAAGATCTCCAAGGCGTAAGTGGCTAGCTCCGGCCATTTATCCAGATTGGAAGCCCAAAAAGAGCAAGGGTCCAGTGACATAGTCGTGGCTTCAATGTTTACTTGGAGATACTCCTGTACCATCGTCTCTAGGCGTTGACTATGTGTCAGACTTCTTGTCTCCTGTGGCCTTGCAAAGGATGGGCTAAAAAAGTGGTGAAATGATTCCGCAAAATTGATGTTACCAGCAGATACTGTGGTTCTGTTACGGTTTGAGTGCTGAACACTTGACGGTCCCACGGTCGGCAAGTTGGAACTGTGAGATTCACTACGTGCACCACTGGTATTTTGTGGAAAAGCACATGTAAGATTCTGCAACAGTCTCTGCTGATACTCCTGCATGCGTGCATCCCTTTCTATGGCAGGAATAATTTCTGCAAATTTACTTTTGTACCGGGGATCTAACAGTGTGGCAACCCAGTAGTCAGGATTATTTCTAATTCTCACAATTCGAGGGTCATGTTGCAGGTAGTGCAGCAAGAAGGCACTCATGTGTGTTGCGCATCCAGGAGCACCAAGTCCCTGTTGTGTTGGTGGCGAGGTAACAATCATGCTTCCTTCCTCTGTCCTCTCCCCCCAACCTCGCACAACAGAAATGTGATCAAGGTCTCCCTCATCTGATGAGTCTTCCATCAGTTCGTCCTCCACTTCTTCCTGGGCTCCTGCACCTTCCTCACTAGTTTGGCTGCTACCATGCGCCCTGGTAAAACCATCTCCCCCACCCTCACATGCCTGCCGCCTTGGTGCTGCCGACCGTCTGGACCTTGCAGATGTTAGCCCTTCCGCATACAACTCCTCCTCCTCTACTTCCTCCACCTCCTCTTGTGCCACCACCTGACTCCGAATTCTGTTTAACATGTGCTCCAGCATGTAAATCACCGGAATAGTCATGCTGATAATGGCATCGTCAGCACTAAACATCTTCGTCGCCATTTCAAAACTGTGCAGAAGGGTGCATAGGTCCCTGATCTGAGACCACTCCTCCAGCGTGATTTGCCCCACCTCTGAATCTCGTTGGCCCAGGCTATACGTCAGAACGTATTGCACCAGGGCTTGTCGGTGCTGCCACAGTTGCTGCAACATGTGCAGAGTTGAATTCCACCGGGTAGGCACATCGCATTTTAGCCGGTGAAGTGGCAGGCCCAACGACTTCTGTAGAGATGTAAGTCGCTGAGCTGCGGGATGCGAACGGCGGAAGTGAGCACACAGCGACCGTGCCCTCTGCAGAAGGCCATCTAGTCTGGGATAGTGGGCTAAAAATTGCTGGACAACCAGGTTCAACACGTGAGCCATACAAGGCACGTGTGTGACATTGCCCCGGCGAAGGGCCGCACCCAGGTTTGCAGCATTGTCGCACACGGCCTTCCCTGGTTTCAGGTCCAGTGGAGACAACCATTCATGAAATTGGTTCTCCAGAGCTGACCACAACTCCTCAGCTGTGTGACTCACATTTCCCAGACATTTCAATGTAAAAACCGCCTGATGACGTTGAGCCCTACTGCCAGCATAGTAAGGAGGTGTGCAGGATCCCTTCTGCGCAGTTAGAAAGCTTGTGGCATGACCAGACAGGCTTTGGGTGCAGGTGGAAGACCGAGAGGAGGTTGAGGAGGCAGAAGCAGTGGAGGAACTTTGACATAAAGAGGATTGACGCACAACTCGTGGGGACGGCAAGACTTGGACAGCAGCCCCTTGTCCTGCTGTCACCATAGTTACCCAGTGCCCAGTCAGCGACATGTAACGCCCCTGTCCATGCCTACTCGTCCAAGTGTCTGTGGTGAAATGCACCCTGTCACACACAGAGTTTCTCAAAGAAGCGGTGATGTTGTGTGCGACATGCTGGTGGAGCGCAGGCACACCTTTCTTTGAGAAGTAGTGCCGACTGGGCATCTGGTACTGGGGCACTGCGACGGACATAAGGTCTCGAAAATCCTCTGTGTCCACCAGGCGGAAAGGCAGCATTTCTGTAGCCAAGAGCTTGCAGATGGTGAAATTCAACCTCTTAGCTTTCTCATGGCTAGGAGGAAATGGTCTTTTACTTGTCCACATCTGAGGGATCGAGGGCTGGCTATTGTGCTTAGACGGGGTTGATAAGGGTGTCCCCAGCAAACTGCCGGTCTGTGAGGAAGATGCAGGCGGACATGTTAGGTTGCCTTGATCCAAAGGTGGTGCTATCGATGTCGGACAGCGCTCAACACCAGCTGGTGTTACCACCTCCAAAGAAAATGATGACCTGCCAATCACTCTGGCTGTTGCGGGTAAAGAGGTGGCAGGTCTGCGCCCCAAAACAGGTGTGACTGCTGTCCCCCCAGTCACAGAGGATGAAGAGGCCGCGGATGCACAAGATATGGCAGACGGTGATTGGCCCGGCCGGCTAGGCCGCATTGTAGCACACTGAGCTTCCCACTGCAACTTATGCTTCATGTCCATGTGCCGGTTCATGCATGAAGTACTCAAACTATGTATTTTTTGGCCTCTACTTAGCTTTTGCTGACAAATGTTACAGATAACACGAGTTGGGTCATCTTTATCGATCTGAAAAAATGCCCAGGCTATGCAAGGCTTAGCACCCATGCGACCTGAAGAGCCACCACGACTTGTGGTGAGAGGCAGAGTTGTGCTTGAGGATGCAGTTGTTGACGTGCTTCCAGTACTACGTCTCTGTCCAGGAAGGCGCAACCTGACCTCGTCGTCACTAGCATCTTCCTCCACCTCCTCTGCTGACCTCATCTCTTGGCTGACTGTGGGTTGACAGTAAGTGGGATCTCCGACCTCATCATCAACACCCTGTGTGTTTTCACACCCGTCGTCCTCAGAGCCAACCTGTTCCTGCCCTGACAAAAAACTAAAGTTGTCGCTCCAATCAGGTATTTGAGTCTTATCATCGTCTTCCTCATTGTCTCCACCAACAGGAGTTACAGTTTGGGAATGAGGGTCTACATTATGGTCAGAACCTTCTGCGTCTGGTCCTGGATCCGACTCATAAAGATTCTGGGCATCAGTGCAGATCATTTCCTCGTCTGGATTCACAGAAGCGCTGGAGTCGACCTCTGATTCCCGGGCTATAGTATGAGTAAACAGCTCTGCAGACTCAACCATCTGTTCTACCTCATACTCAGACGGGCAGCTGGAGATTTGGGAGCTGTGAGGAAGCAAGTGCGATTTGGGTGACACCTTTGAGGACTGGAGTATTTGTGATGTTGAAGTTGATGTGGAGGAGAGCCCACTTAAAGGAGCACTTGATATCCGTTGAAGCACCTGCTGTTTTTGTGCCTCATCTGGAATTTGTAGCGATTGGCGTGGCCGTAAGAAAGGGATCTTATCACATTGTCCGCTAAAAGAAGTAGACATTTTAGTTTGGCTGGAAGATGGTCTTTCTTCTGCAGATGTTACTGTTGCTTTAACACCTACCCCACGGACACAACCTTTTTTCCCCTTCCCAACACGCCTATTCCCCTTTCCACCAGCAGCAGGCCTTTTTCCACTCATTTTGGTGGTTAACTAATTCACAACTCTGGAGTTGTTTGCACAAAAAAACAATGGATGGTAACCGAGCAGAGCTGAGTGGCCAAACTGTGGTATTAGGCCAAAACTATTGGCTGGGTTAGATGCAGAAAAAAATTATTTTGAATTTGCAACCTGATGGAGGTCAGTATAGATGGACTAATACAAATAGTCCCACACACTGCTAGAAGCCCAAATATTTTTTCAGAGGTACTGTAGATGCAGATAAAAATTATTTTTAATTTGCAACCTGATGGAGGTCAGTATAGATGGACTAATAGACCAAATCCCACACACCGCTAGAAGCCCAACTATTTTTTCAGAGCTAGATGCAGAAAAAAATTATGTTCAATTTGCAACCTGCTGGAGGTCAGTATAGAAGGACTAATAGAACAAGTCCCACACACTGCTAGAAGCCCAAATATTTTTTCAGAGCTAAATGAAGAAAAAAATTATTTTTAATTTGCAACCTGATGGAGGTCAGTATAGATGGACTAATAGACCAAGTCCCACACACTGCTAGAAGCCCAAATATTTTTTCAGAGCTAGATGCAGAAAAAAATTATTTTTAATTTGCAACCTGATGGAGGTCAGTATAGATGGACTAATAGACCAAGTCCCACACACCGCTAGAAGCCCAAATATTTTTTCAGAGCTAGATGCAGAAAAAAATTATTTTTAATTTGCAACCTGATGGAGGTCAGTATAGATGGACTAATAGACCAAGTCCCACACACCGCTAGAAGCCCAAATATTTTTTCAGAGCTAGATGCAGAAAAAAATTATTTTTAATTTGCAACCTGATGGAGGTCAGTATAGATGGACTAATAGACCAAGTCCCACACACTGCTAGAAGCCCAAATATTTTTTCAGAGCTAGATGCAGAAAAAAAATATTTTTAATTTGCAACCTGATGGAGGTCAGTATAGATGGACTAATAGACCAAGTCCCACACACTGCTAGAAGCCCAAATATTTTTTCAGAGCTAGATGCAGAAAAAAATTATTTTTAATTTCCAACCTGATGGAGGTCAGTATAGATGGACTAATAGACCAAGTCCCACACTCCGCTAGAAGCCCAACTATTTTTTCAGAGCTAGATGCAGAAAAAAATTATATTCAATTTGCAACCTGCTGGAGGTCAGTATAGAAGGACTAATAGAACAAGTCCCACACACTGCTAGAAGCCCAAATATTTTTTCAGAGCTAAATGAAGAAAAAAATTATTTTTAATTTGCAACCTGATGGAGGTCAGTATAGATGGACTAATAGACCAAGTCCCACACACTGCTAGAAGCCCAAATATTTTTTCAGAGCTAGATGCAGAAAAAAATTATATTCAGTTTGCAACCTGATGGAGGTCAGTATAGATGGACTAATAGAATGATGCTATGCCCAAAAGATTTTACTTCACTAGGTGCAGTAAAAAAATTGGTATTCTATACACAGGTGTTATATCTTGCAACACAGATAGGCTACTCCACTGACTAACACACTCTGCAATAGGCCAAAAAGGATTAGCTTTGCTAGATTCAGCCAAATGCTGTGAAAAAAACTTGCACAGCACTGGCACAGACCTGCCTGGCAAAAACTGATAGGAACTCATGTAACCTAGTCCTGAAAAGGACTCCAATTACAATTAGTCTTTACTCCCACAACCTATCTATTTAAGAGCACAGACCTCCCTGATAAAATTCGTAGGAAATGCTGTAACCTAGTCCTTAAAAGGACTGCAATCACAACTATTCCCTACTCCCAAGCTATCTGTATATTTGTGCGAAAATTGGCTTGAAATTAACAAGGTATAGCGCACACAGCAACAGCGGTGCCGTCTAACACGCAGCTGCAGCAGTGAGAAAATTGTGGCGACGGGGAAAATGGCTTGGTCTTATAGGGCAAGGACATGTGACATACACTGCCAATGACACATGCCCTTGCTTGTGTGAAAAAAAGCACTTCGCTCCGTGTGTGCGCTGCTGACAGGCTGACAGATTGCACCTCCCCACTGCAAATGCGGGAAAGAGAAAAAAAAATGGAGATCTTCATTGTTCCTGCAGAGATCCATCCCCTGCCCCTCCCCCCACCCCGCTGTACACTCAAACTGCGTATTAACATTAATTTTCATCATTACTGAGAAAAAATCCAGTTATGATTTTGGTGCACGAACAGTTATCGAACATAACCTCGAACAGCCGAATTTTTCTCAAATTGTTCGTGTTCGCCGAACGGCTCGAACACCGCCCAAAACAGCTCGAATTTGAGATTGGCGAACAGTTCGAGTAGAACAACGCTCATCTCTATTTTTTACTTGTGGACTTATCTTGATAGATCTAATGTCATGTGTCCCCCCCCCCTTTTTTGTACCCATATCATCTGGCTGCATTTGTATGGCCAATATTGTAACTCAGTTTATTTGATATACTGGATTCTACATAGTTGGTACTCCTTATGGGATTATTTATGGATATCCGGGTATTCCTGGCAGAGAGATTCTTTCCCCAAAACTTATTTGAGACTTCTCTATTACCCTGATACATGTTTCTTGGCATGTTCTCTCCACTGATGCAGAGAGCATGCGCTCGGTCGCCCCTGCTCCGTGCAGCGCTAAGCTGCCTATATGCCAACGGCGCACCGCCAGGAATAGCACTCACGTCATGATGGCGGGGGCGCATGCGTGGGGTGGGTGACGACCGTTGCGCATGTGGCCGCACAGCATCTATCGCCCGGCGACCACATTAGATTGTCATATGATGAATCTTGTGACAGAAAGGGACGTATTTAAAAGTCCTGGAAGCACTAGGATGCATGCCTCTTGAGAAAGCCAGGTCCTTTACTGGCGAAATGCACATCGAGGCTCTTTTCCCACCCTGTGTCCTGTCCCTGCACTATTTTTTGCTGGTCTAGGGGTCCCTCTATATTCGGGTGAGTTTGGTACAAAATGATCTTTAGGACTATTGGGTTTGCTTCACCTTTTTGTGAGTGAATTCTGATAATTTTAATGGTATGTCCGTCTCCCTGTTCTAATATGAGCACATAGCTTGGATTTTTGGGTCGAACCCTTACTTAGACCAATTTACATGCAATTTAAGGGACCTTATGTCTGTTTGTCTCAACTACATGTTAACGTTACTAAAGTGATGTACTAATTTTTAATGTTATATTAATGTAATAAAGTTTTCTATGCCATTCTACTCAGTCGCTCTCCTTATTGCCAAATCTTCAAGATCTGTTACAGAAAGATCTTGCGAAATTGCTGATAAATGAAGTCCCAGATGTGCTCAATGGGAGACAAGTCTGGAGAAGCTGCTGCCATGAGAGCATGTTTTGGCCATGCATGCTGCTCACTGTAATGAGAGTAACATGTGGCCATGCGTTATGTTAGAGAATGTCTACTGGGACACTTGAGAAATATCCATAACACTGGTTCCATCACTAGATCAATTTAACACTGGCCTGATAGTGTATTTTAAATAAAAACCATCCATTATCCCACACTGCACCATAAACTGACAGTAGGGACAATGAAACAAGATAAATTCCTTGCAATGGTATCTGGTCTTTAGGAAAATGTCCCCTGTTCAGTCCTACTTCTAATAATTTAGAAATTGTAGAGAGACAGAGACCGAACTAAAGCAGATCTGTCAGCATTTCACAATGCTACAGATGTCAAATTCACCTCAACATATTTTGTTATCTACTGGAATTATATTAATGTCTGCCTTTGCCAAAATGCAGATTTTTTTGTAATTCACTTCCATGCAGATTCAGCAAAATGGTGGCATCTGGATGCTCATTTTCTGAACCGTAAAGGGTCATTATGAAGGTTTAAATAATAAAAGACGGATCATTATACTAATTGTACTGCTCATCTTTCTGGCCCCTCAGTACGTTTCATCAATCATCTGGACCTTGTTGCATCTTCTGATCACTCGCGCTCACACTGAAATCTGCAGGAACGTTTCTGCACATGCGTAAATAAGGTCATGGTTCATGTCTTCATAATACCGTCACTACAGCACGAGCAACGGTAGTCAGAAGATGTGTGGAGGAACAATCAGGTTATGGTGAGGACCACAGAGGGCAGAAACGTGAGTGGTAATGTGAGTATAAAGGTTTTTTTATGTTTATTGTGCTGAAGTCAGGAGAGATCCCAGAACATAAGGGACATTAAAACTTATGTAGAATAACTTCCCTTATACCTATATAATCCTATCTTAGTTCTTACATTAATAAAGCATTTTATAAGTCATCTGACACCAAGAATATTTCAGATGACCCAAATTCTCCACAAAATAAGAAGTAAATGTCATACATCAGTAAAATCATACTAAAGCGCTGTGGAATTAATGCCGCTATATAAGTGAGCAAAATAAATAAATTAAGGGGTTATTGATAGCGTTGATTTTTTACGATTTTTTAATAAATTCTCTGATTATCATAAAATGTATATTCTCTGAGAAATTGTCTAATATCATTACTGCTCCAATATTCCAGGAGAAAAGTTCTCCTCTTTTATTGTTTCACATATATACAACGCAAGAATATAAAAACGGTTTAAAAGTTAAGCACCATTTTAAATTGATAAATTTGGAAAATTTTCTAAAATGTTGGTTCAGTCTCCAAAGTGATTTAAAAAATAGTGAAAATATTGGATCTCCTTTATTTATAGTATGGTAAAGAAAAATGCTGAAAGAAGTAAAACCAAGCCCCAGACTTATAGGTCAGATATAAGACAAAATGGGGCTGCTTTTCTTTCCCCTCTCGCCCATTAATTTTATTTGCTATTGAATTTCCTGTTAATCAGACCAGGCAGGATTGCCAGCCATAGACCAAGGACAATACATCGTTTCAACATCTACTGGTCGTCATGTTATAAATTCCTGGTATCAGAAGCAGCTCTATTGTGAGACCTTTGATAAAGATTTATTAAATGTATTAAGTTGCTTTAGTTGGGAAAGATCATCTACATACCCTATTGGGAAAAAAATATAGGTTAAAAAAAAGGAAATATCAAAAAATACAGCTGTATTGTAGTATATAGAAAGAACGATCAGACAATCAAAAATTCAAAAATTGTTTCAACTACACCCATTTACAATAATGAAAAAAAAAATGCTAACTCCATGCACACAAAAAGTACTAATTTGCCAAAGTGTGAAGTTGGTTAACCCATATGGTGAATGCAACACTAAATAATAATAAATGGTGTGCTCATCGCCCACATGTAATGCAAAAAAAAGCTGATACAAGATAAAAATGCTACTTTGCATTGCCATGTTACCACACATAGAATTTCCCCCCCCCATTTTTCTGTAAATTATTTGATAAATTGAATGATGCTCTTCAAAAACTCAAGACCTCATACATGAGAATGTAAAAATGAAAAAGCTATGATTCTTGAAAAAAAGGGAAGGACAAAATGATAGTAAAAATGAAAATTGGCCGTGGTGGGAAGGGGTTATGATTAAAATTTGAATAGAACAAAATATGTAAAAAGGGAATCTAAAAAATTTTAAGTAATGATTTTATAAAATTGGTTGTAGCCTAGAAAAAGAATAAGAGGCTGAAACTGCACTTGTATGAAAGTGTCAAAGTTTCTACGCTAATATGTTTGGAAAAGACAAGTGACGTTTTGCAAAAATAAGAGATGGGTTTCTGTGTGAGTGGCAGATGAGGCAAGGACTGGACAGGTGATGGCGGGGATCCAGAGAGGTGACTGCATTCAATTTTTTTTACCCTTTTTAAACCTTTTGATAGTCAGTGGCCATGATTTTGATGAGTCTGCGAGAAAGCGAATTACAAATAAATAACTACATTTTGGCGAATGCAGATCTTTGTAAAATTCAGTTCAGTATGAATACATGTTTCTCATGTGGGGAAATCCCAAAGTATAACGAGGGACCTAAAAAGCAAAAAAAAAAAAACCACAGATTTGACCCCTTCACCACCTTGGGTTTATCAATTTTCATTTTTTTTGCTCCCCCTCTTCCCAGAGCCATAACTTTTTTACTTTTCCATCAATATGCCCATATGAGGGCTTGTTTTTTGTGAGGCACATTGTGCTTTCAAGGTCATTACAAGTTTGAAGATAAAAACCAACCTACACATGTTTGGTATGTAGTGAAAAAAAAAATTTTAAACAAAAAAAAGTCGCCATTTTCCGAGACCCGTAACGTCTCAATTTTCATGCATCTGGGGCGAGGTGAAGGCTTATCTTTTGCATGCCGAGCTGACGTTTTCATTGATACCATTTTGGGGTAGATACAATCTTTTTATCTCCAGTTATTGCAAGGTTGTGGCGACCATGAAAAATGTAATTCGAATGTTTTGATTTTTTTCTTATTAACTGTTTACCGATCAGATTAATTATTTTTATATATTGGTGGATTGTGATCTCGATGATTCTAAATATGTGTATTTATTTTTTGTTTTGTTTTGAATTGGCCAAAACGTTTATTTAATTTCTTTAACTTTTCACTTGCTTCAATTGTCTCCATGGGAGACTACAAGCTGCGATCATCTAATCGCCTATGCAACACAGAGCAGCTCCAGCTCTGCTATGTGCAACAAAAGTGCTCATCTACCACTGGCCACTGAGGGGCACTCATAGCAGTCTGGCAATGACAACCACAGGATCTCCTGCAGAACCAGGGTTGTCATGCCAACCCATCAGTGTCCCGCGGTCTCGTAATGAGCGAGTCTAGTGACGTTTTTCCGGTGTGGCCATGTTTAATGCCGCTGTTGAAGTTTGACAGCGGCATTTAACATGTTTACAGCTGTGGGTGGATCAGCTGTCATGTTCCAGGAAAGATGCAGGTTCACCGTCAAAGCGTGCATCAAAGAGAGGGAGACGACCTTGGACGTACCTATATGTCCAAGGTCGTAAAGAATTTAATTCATTGTTCTAGCTCCCGGCCATGGAGTTTCTGCATCTGCTTAAATTAAAGAATCCTGCACATCAGTAACAGTTCAAACAATTAATACGTTTCAAAGAACTTTAGGCTCAAAATACATCTAGATTCCCGGTTACACATCAGCTTACAAAACATTCCAAACACGTCTGCAGGATGGTGACTTTAGTTGAAAATACTAAAACATAACTTTTATAAGTCTGATATATAACAGGCAAACAACAAATAATGTAACATAGTAGCAAATTATAGATGATAAAAGATTAATTGATCTTCTTTCCCGGATCACCACAGAGACAAGGAACCAATTACCTGCACACAACAGCATCAGTATACAGCACGGAGCGGGGATGTCATTGTGCTGCGTTGGGACTCTGACATCATGTGCCAGCACGGTGACATCAACGCTGGTGGACTCGTTCATTTACAGACTACTATGAGCGCCATCATACAGTGTGGGGACAGCTCAGGGGTGAATCATAAAGTGTCGGAGCTATAAAACAATTTGGCGGCTACTGTGGGGGCCACCATACAGCGTGAGAGACGCTCAGAGCACTGAGTCTACTGTGGGGGCCATTATAATTTGTTTTGGTGGAGATTTGGGCCCTCCATACTGTGCATAGGGGAGCTATATGTGGGGGGATATTAAGAGATGTTAAATTGGCACTTAAGCATTATTGTAATAGGGGCATTTAGAGTATTGTGATAATCAAACGTGCACATAGGGGCATTTTTACTTTCTAGGGACAAAATGTGAACATTGATCTCTAGGGCACTTGCATAGGACATTACAGTTTTCTAGGGGGCAATTTAACCATCTAAAAGGGCACAGAGGAGGCATTTTACTTTGTAAAGGTCCCAGTGGTGAGAATTACCATGTGAGGCGGTAAGAGGAGCACAGTTTTTGCACCACACAGAAAATGCAGTAGTAGGGACTAGAGATGAGCGGTGTTCGACTAGAACTGTTCGCCAATCTCAAATTCGAGCTGTTTTGGGCGGTGTTCGAGTTGTTCGACGAACCCGAACGATTTGCAAAAAATTCGGCTGTTCGAGGTTATGTTCGATAACTGTTCGTGCACCAAAAGCGTGTCCTGCATGTCTGGCGCTATTTAGAGCACCAATCATGCAGGGATTGTCTGCCACTCACTGTAATGCCACAGCCATGGTGGTTGTGGCATTACAGTGATTGCCCAAATCGATGGGAACAGTGCCAACAGTGAAACATGAAAAGCCGGCAATTCAGCAGCGGCATACACCTGTACCCGACAATTTAGAACCGAAAGAATAGAGCTTCACACATAGATTAGATAGATATAAACATGTCAGTCACATATATATGAAGTACAGTGACAGTGTTGCTTACTGTACTTGTCATTTAGCGTAAAGGATTTATCAAAAAAAATAATAGTGTTTTCATGCACCGTCTCTTTAAAAAAGCCGGCCGGCAATTCAGCAGCGGTACCCGACAATTTATAACAGACAGAATAGAGCTTCACACATAGATTAGATAGATAGAAACATGTCAGCCACATATATACGAAGTACAGTGACAGTGTTGCTTACTGTACTTGTCATTTAGCGTAAAGGATTTATCAAAAAAAATAATAGTGTTTTCATGCACCGTCTCTTTAAAAAAGCCGGCCGGCAATTCAGCAGCGGTACCCGACAATTTATAACAGACAGAATAGAGCTTCACACATAGATTAGATAGATAGAAACATGTCAGTCACATATATATGAAGTACAGTGATAGTGTTGGTTACTGTACTTGTCATTTAGTATTAAAATAATGGATTTATTATTAAAAAAATTGGCGTGGGGTTCCCCTTAATTTTAGGCTCTAGCGGAGGTTAAGCAGATGGCTGGGGCAGATGTTTGAAGCCTGGGAAGGGGGTAATACCCACGGAGCTTCCCAGGCTACTAATATCAGCCCCCAGCTGAATACATAGCCTTTACTAGCTATTAAAATGGGGGACCCCCCAAAAAAAATGACGTGGGGTCCCCCCTAATTTAATAGCTAGCAAAGGCTAGGCAGACAGCTGGGGGCTGATATTAATAGCCCAGGAAGGGAGCCATGAATATTGGCCCCCTCCCAGGCTAGAAACACCAGCCGTCAGCCGCCCCAGAAATGGCGCATTCATAGGATGCGCCAATTCTGGCACTTAGCCTCGCTCTTCCACGCTGCCCTGGTGCGGTGGCAGGGGGTAATAGGGTTGGGGTTGATGTCAGCTTATAATGCCAGCTGACATCAAGCCCAGGTTAGTAATGGAGAGGCGTCTATAAGACACCCCCATTACTAACCCCATAGTCAAAGTTAAAAAAAACACAAACACCCAGAATAAAGTCCTTTAATTGAAATAAAGACACAATCCTTTATTGTTCTAAATTAAACCATACTTACCGTCACGCCCATTCCAGCTGAAGCCAACGATCTCCTGCAATAAAAGAAAAATAATAAAGCAACCTCATCCTTACCTTTCCATGGTTCCCACGACAGCTTCAGCTCTGCTACATCGAGATGACAGGCTGGACCGCAGCAGAACGCTGCCATCCAGCCTCTCATCCCGCAGACACTGAGAAGCGCAGGCTTGCTTGCGCTGCTCAGCGTCTCTCTGTGACGACATCCAGATGAGCCGAGTTCATGTCCAATGAACTCGGCTCACCTCATGCACGTCACTGACAGCGTGGGAAAATTCTCACGCTGAAGCGGTGAGTGCAGGAGAATTCTCCCACGCTGTCAGTGACGTGCATAAGGTGAGCTCATGTCCAATGAACTCATCTCACCTCCTGCACGTCACTGACAGCGTGGGAGAATTCTCCTGCACTCAGCGCTTCAGCGTGAGAATTCTCCCACGCTGAAGCGCTGAGTGCAGGAGAATTTTCCCACGCTGTCAGTGACGTGCATGAGGTGAGCCGAGTTCATTGGACATTAACTCGGCTCATCTGGATGCCCTCACAGAGAGACACTGTGGAGCGCAAGCAAGCCTGCGCTTCTCAGTGTCTGCGGGATGACAGGCTGGATGGCAGCGTTCTGCTGCGGTCCAGCCTGTCATCTCGATGTAGCAGAGCTGAAGCTGTCATGGGAACCATGGAAAGGTAAGGATGATGTTGCTTTATTATTTTTCTTTTATTTCAGGAGATCGTTGGCTTCAGCTGGAATGGGCGTGATGGTAAGTATGGTTTAATTTAGAACAATAAAGAATTGTGTGTTTATTTCAATTAAAGGACTTTTTTCTGGGTGTTGTGTTTTTTTTAAATACTTTACTAGAAATTCATGGTGGTCATGTCTAATATTGGCGTGACCCCATGAATTTCGGGCTTAGGGCCAGCTGATAATGCCAAGCTGGCCCTAACCCCTTTATTACCCAGTGAGCCACCGCATCAGGGCCCTGGATGAGTTGGGTACAGCGCCAGAAGATGGCGCTTCTATGAACGCGCCATTTTCCGGGGTGGCTGCGGACTGCAATTTGCAGCGGGGGTGGCCCAGAAAGCTTGGGCCTCCCTGCGCTGCGGATTCCAGCCCCCAGCTGCCTAGTTGTACCTGGCTGGACACAAAAACAGGGCGAAGCCCCACGTCAATTTTCTTTAAATTATTTCATGAAATAATTAAGAAAAAAAGGGCTTTCCTATATTGTTGTGTCCGGCCAGGTACAAATAGGCAGCTGGTGGTTGGGGGCAGCCCGTTCCTGCCTGCTGTACCTGGCTGGACACAAATATAGTGCGAAGCCCCATGTCAATTTTTTTTAAATTATTTCATGAATTTCCTGAAATAATTTAAAAAAATTGAAGTGGGCTTCGCACTATATTTGTGTCCAGCCAGGTACAGCAGGCAGGAACGGGCTGCCCCCATCCACCAGCTGCCTATTTGTACCTGGCCGGACACAACAATATAGGGAAGCCCTTTTTTTCTTAATTATTTCATGAATTTCATGAAATAATTAAAAAAAATTGAAGTGGGGCTTCGCACTATATTTGTGTCCAGCCAGGTACAGCAGGCAGGAAAGGGCTGCCCCCATCCACCAGCTGCCTATTTGTACCTGGCCGGACACAACAATATAGGGAAGCCCTTTTTTTCTTATTTCATGAAATAATTTAAAAAAAAGTACGTGGGGCTTCGCCCTATTTTTGTGTCCAGCCAGGTACAACTAGGCAGCTGGGGGCTGGAATCTGCAGCGCAGGGAGGCCCAAGCTTTCTGGGCCCCCCCCCCGCTACAAATTGCAGTCCGCAGCCACCCCGGAAAATGGCGCGTTCATAGAAGCGCCATCTTCTGGCGCTGTACCCAACTCATCCAGGGCCCTGGTGCGGTGGCTCACTGGGTAATAAAGGGGTTAGGGCCAGCTTGGTATTATCAGCTGGCCCCAAGCCCAAAATTCATGGGGTCACGCCAGTATTAGACATGACCGCCATGAATTTCTAGTAAAGTATTTAAAAAAAACACAACACCCAGAATAAAGTCCTTTAATTGAAATAAAGACACAATTCTTTATTGTTCTAAATTAAACCATACTTACCATCACACCCATTCCAGCTGAAGCCAACGATCTCCTGCAATAAAAGAAAAATAATAAACCAACCTCATCCTTACCTTTCCATGGTTCCCACGACAGCTTCAGCTCTGCTACATCGAGATGACTGGCTGGACCGCAGCAGAACGCTGCCATCCAGCCTGTCATGCCGCAGACACTGAGAAGAGCAGGCATGCTTGCGCTCCTCACTGTCTCGCTGTGACGGCATAAAGATGAGCCGAGGTCATGTCCAATGAACTCGGCTCACCTCATGCACGTCACTGACAGCGTGGGAAAATTCTCACGCTGAAGTGCTGAGTGCAGGAGAATTCTCCCACGCTGTCAGTGATGTGCATGAGGTGAGCTCATGTCCAATGAACTCAGCTCACCTCCTGCACGTCACTGACAGCATGGGAAAATTCTCCTGCAATCAGCGCTTCAGCGTGAGAATTTTCCCACGCTGTCAGTGACGTGCATGAGGTGAGCCGAGTTCATTGGACATGAACTCGGCTCATCTGTATGTCGTCACAGAGAGACGCTGAGCAGCGCAAGCAAGCCTGCGCTTCTCAGTGTCTGCGGGATGACAGGCTGGATGGCAGCGTTCTGCTGCGGTCCAGCCTGTCATCTCGATGTAGCAGAGCTGAAGCTGTCGTGGGAACCATGGAAAGGTAAGGATGAGGTTGCTTTATTATTTTTCTTTTATTGCAGGAGATCGTTGGCTTCAGCTGGAATGGGCGTGATGGTAAGTATGGTTTAATTTAGAACAATAAAGGATTGTGTCTTTATTTCAATTAAAGGACTTTATTCTGGGTGTTTGTGTTTTTTTTAACTTTGACTATGGGGTTAGTAATGGGGGTGTCTTATAGACGCCTCTCCATTACTAACCTGGGCTTGATGTCAGCTGGCATTATAAGCTGACATCAACCCCAACCCTATTACCCCCTGCCACCGCACCAGGGCAGCGTGGAAGAGCGAGGCTAAGTTCCAGAATTGGCGCATCCTATGAATGCGCCATTTCTGGGGCGGCTGACGGCTGGTGTTTCTAGCCTGGGAGGGGGCCAATATTCATGGCTCCCTTCCTGGGCTATTAATATCAGCCCCTAGCTGTCTGCCTAGCCTTTGCTAGCTATTAAATTAGGGGGGACCCCACGTCATTTTTTTTGGGGGGTCCCCCATTTTAATAGCTAGTAAAGGCTATGTATTCAGCTGGGGGCTGATATTAGTAGCCTGGGAAGCTCCGTGGGTATTACCCCCTTCCCAGGCTTCAAACATCTGCCCCAGCCGTCTGCTTAACCTCCGCTAGAGCCTAAAATTAAGGGGAACCCCACGCCAATTTTTTTAATAATAAATCCTTTATTTTAATACTAAATGACAAGTACAGTAACCAACACTATCACTGTACTTCATATATATGTGACTGACATGTTTCTATCTATCTAATCTATGTGTGATGCTCTATCTTTCTGTTCTAAATTGTCGGGTACCGCTGCTGAATTGCCGGCCGGCTTTTTTAAAGAGACAGTGCATGAAAACACTATTATTTTTTTAAATAAATCCTTTACACTAAATGACAAGTACAGTAAGCAACACTATCACTGTACTTATTATATATGTGACTGACATGTTTCTATCTATCTAATCTATGTGTGAAGCTCTATTCTTTCTGTTCTAAATTGTCGGGTACAGATGCTGAATTGCCGGCCAGCTTTTTTAAAGAGACGGTGCATGAAAACACTAATATTTTTTTTAATAAATCCTTTACACTAAATGACAAGTGCAGTAACCAACACTGTCACTGTGCTTCTTATATGTGTGACTGACATGTTTCTATCTATCTAATCTATGTGTGATGCTCTATTCCTTCTTGTCTAAATTGTCGGGTACCGGTGTATGCCGCTGCTGAATTTGCCGGCCGGCTTTTTTAAAGAGAGTGTCTTCTGAGCAGTTTGTCAGCTTTTGGACACCTTTGCAGGTGTTTTCTATGTGTTTCTATGTGTTTTTGTTTGCCTGCCATTGGTTTTAACGGTGTTCGACGGTGTTCTAAGGTGTTCGACGAACAGTTCAACGAACAGTTCCTCGAACATCCCGGTGTTCGACGAACCGAACCGAACCCGAACACTACGGGGGTGGCTCAACACTAGTAGGGACACATGCGCCAACTGCAGTTCAGTGTTGGGGCATCAGCAGGAAGAGGGGTTTGTGAAGGTTGGGAATAGATGGGGGCTAGAAATGTGAGATGTCAAATGTGTCTGTTGTATTAACTGCAGATGAGTCTTGGCTGTAAGAAGTTGTCATATCGGTCTGGGCCAGATGAAAGAGTGAATGACTCCATCAGAAAGGACATCATCTGTAAGTCACTCTAAGGGCTCATATCCATATGTGTGAAAAAAAAATGTTCTGATATCTGGATCGAAAAATCGGACTAGCAACTGTCATGCAATTTTCATGAGAGGACAAAGCGATTTTTCATCCCTAGTGTCCGTATGACATCGGTATGCAATGCAGTTTTATTCTCTGCAACTATTATTCTACAATCATTTACAGAGTTCTATGCTACAGAAGGGTAATGTATCCGTAAAAATCGGATGGCACATGGATGGTCCGTATGCCATCCGTTTTTTTTTCTTGCACGCATTGATATGCATTGGCGAGGCTCGTCCGAGATAGGTGGCAATACGCAGCATGCTGCAATTTTTTTCTCATTCCAATTTCAGCTGAGAAAAAAATAATTGCAAGATGAGATGTAACCCATTGAATAACATTGGTCAGAGTGCAATCCGATTTTTTATTGGATTTCACTCGTCCGTTTTTATCGCATAGGAGTATGAGCCCTTAATTATCACATATGTTCTGCAGGGCTTGCATCTACCACTCTATGGTGGAACTAATTCATCATTGTACATACTGAAGATTTATTTTCAGTAGCAGCCCCGTCACATGCTGAGGTTTCCCTATACCCAAATATAGGTTGCACCACCATAGCTGAAATCAGGGTTACCTGAAAGGGCCCCACTCAGATGATTCACCTTCCCTTGAGCTGAACCCCTAGCTGTGCCTTTGGGAGACAATATTCCATTGCAACAGACTTTTTGTTCAGTTTTGTTTACACAGGATGAATAATCACAGAAGTCATAATCATAAACACAAAAGCCGCCGCTTTGTCCTGTCCCCAACTAAACAGAATCAGTCCCGATCTGCTTAGACAAGACTGAGCTAATCCCACCCAAGTCCAACAAAAAAGCAATTCTATAAAGCATTGAGGAGATTTGTTTTGTCTCTTTTCTCAGTCTGAGAAACTAAGGAAATAAGGCAACCCAGTTATATACCACAGCTAGCCAGGGCCACCTCATCAAAAGTTCTAGTATACTACGCTCCTTCAAGTTGTTTTCCTCAACATACACCAAGATCTTGGGAGACACAGATGTGTTACCATATCCTGCAGCTCTGGACTTGTCTTCCATCGAACAGATCTGGGACATCAATGATTTCACAGGCGATGCCAGCAGCAAATCTTGATCATTTACCGTATTGCATTCATCGCAGCAGAACATTCCTCAGACAGCCGAAATAGTAAAGGGTGAAGAAAAATGCAAGATATAGCAAGGCCCACACCCCCCCCCCCATAAAAAAAAATATATCTATTTTTTTTATTATTAAAGAGTTAGGACATGATTAAAAGCTGTATCTTATCATGACTTAAAAAAATGTGACACCATACTGCTATGTCAAGTAGAAAATAACCATAAAGTCAAATCTGAACCAAGGTGTCCACAGTCCAGGGGGACGGTCAGATGTTAAATAAATCATGGTAGTGATGATTAGAGCACAAAATGATGTGTGTGGTCTGGTGTCCACAAACAAAATAAATGGTCAGAGGTTAATAGACCAATAAACAGCCATAAGTTAAGTGCAGTATTGCTCCATCAGGGACAGGTAGTGACTATACAAGAAGATGTTCCCCATAAATACCTCATATAACAGCCGGGGTGTAGACAGCTGTCCAGTCACATTAGCAAGTTCTGTTCAGCACGTATGCACAGGAGCCGACACCCCATTAGAGCTTCAGAGAGGTGAAGATGAGGCTTGGAAGGCAAGTTTGATATGTTCAAGCCATTATAATTCCTCAGACAAGCATTAACGACTTAGGCCAAGTTCACACATTCAGTCTTTGCTCAGTATTTTACATCAGTATTTGTAAGCCAAAACAAAGTGAGGAACAATCAGAGGAAGTATAATAGAAACACCTCACTACTTCTGCATTTTTCACCCACTCCTGGTTTTGGCTTACAAATACTGATGTAAAATACTGAGCAAATACTGATAGTGTGAACATATCCTTAGCAACATAAGATGTACTGTTATGTCATATGCTATCTTCCTGACTTTGATATGGACTTGCCAAACATCTTTCCCAGCAGATTATGACTGTGATATTCACCATCATCTGCCTCTAAGGCCACGTTCACATGTTTAGTATTTGGTCAGTATTTCACATCAGTATTTGCAAGCCCAATCCAGGAGTGGGTGAAAAATGCAGAGTTGGTGATATGTTTCTATTATACTTTTCCTCTGATTGTTCCACTCCTGATTTTAAAGACTAATGTGAAAATCTGACCAAATACTGCTGTGTGAACTTAGCCTTACAGTCGGAATGAAACCTGGCTCTGCCTGTGGCTGTCAACCAGTTAAATGCTGCTGTCAATTTCTGAAAGTGGCAATAATAGCGCACCAGTATGGGGATGCTACATTGTATGTGCCTGTGATGTGATCGCGAGGCATGGATGGCTTGCTATGACAGATGGGATCTGTTGAAGACCAACGTGTCTGTCATTATGGAGCTCCTTTGAAGCCTAGCCTGTGGTATTGCTGCATATATTACAAGAAATCAGAAGATCACAGATTCAAATCCACTTAAAGGACAAAAACATAGTGAAAAGTAAAGAAAAAAAAAGTTTTAATAAATATGAAACAAAAAAAAGTCAATAAAATTTCAAATCACTCTCCTTTTCCACCATTAAAAATGAAGCTAATAGAAAAATAATTAACAAAATACACATCTGTAGAGGGACGCATCCAAAAAAGTGTGATCCATCGAAATATAAAAGTCATTAACCAGATCGGTTAAACACTGTAAACAGAACAAAATTAAAAACTCCAATATCGAGGGTTTTTTTTTGGTCGCTGCAATATCACAGAAAAATTCACTAAGAAGAGATAAAAATTCCAAGTTCATTCCAAAATGGCATCAATAAAAAGGATATCTCACCCCACAAAAAATAAGCAGCTGCACCTCTCCATTCACTAAAAATGAAAACGTTTTGATACTCTAGAAATGACGACACAAACAAATATAGATTTTTTGCAAAGTTCCGATTTTTTTTTCACCACTAAATTTAAAAAAATATTGGACAAGTTTGCTATTGATGCAATTGTTCTGATGAGGAGAATCAAACTGCTATGTCACTTCCACCACACAATGTAGGCTGCAAAAGCCATTAAAAAAAAACAATATCAGAGTTGCGTTTTTTTTTACAATTTCACCTCACTTGGAATTTTTTTCTGTTTTCCAGTACACTATGTGGTAAAATGAATGGTGACATTCAAAAGTACAACTTGTCCCACCAAAAAGAAGTCTTCATAAGTCTATGTGGACGACAAAATAAAAAAGTTATAGCTCTTGGAAGAAGAAGAGGAAAAAACAAAAATGAAAAAACAAAAATTGGTCATGTCTGTGAGGGCTTAACAACCTCAGTGAAAGCAGCCGCGGCTGTAAGTGTTGGGATTTCTGCATTAGTCTCATTCTCCGGACTGAATAAATATTGATGTTTTGAAAATTCTGATTTCCATAATTCCAGAACTTTTCTTTTCTGGTGTTTCAGTGTTAAAGTTGTCCAGTTCCTCCTATGAAAATGAAGCAAATGTGAACAGGTGCAAACTGCTGTGACTGCTTTATGTAAAAATAAAAAAATACAGCAACACAATGAACCCAATTCATCATAGACCAGTGATATTCATATCAGTTTTGACAAGAGGGCATGCTGGAGTCAGAAGCTCCTGTTTTATGAACAAGTGTATGACTCTTCTTGAATCTGGAGTGTCTGACCAATGGCGAGCAACTTCATACGTGACCCCAGAAATCTCACTTCAGTAAGGGACTGGGGTGAGATTTTGATGTACGAAGTGCCGCAACTTGTCGTGAATTAAGACTAGCTGTGGTGTCATTCCCCCACTGCGCGTCCCCAGCCCAGCTCCACCCATTTTAGAAAAGCTGTGGGAAACTGATGGGGAAATGCCAAAAGTTGGGCAAAATCAAGGCATCACCTACATATTGCAACTATTCAAAGCTTTTATGCCAAAAAAGTTTTGTTGAGTTGGGCCCATTGTGTACTGCAAATTTTGTGTAAACTTTTAATTCATTGATTCATTTAAATGACATTAATGTCAAATAAACTAAACTTATAACATTGACTACCAACCACAACAAGGCGGCCTTTTCTTAATGAACACTTAACCAACCTTTAAGGGTGGCTTAAAAAAATTAAAGTCTCGGGTGGCAGTCACTGTTTAAAGGTTTGTGCCATGCAATCTTTGTGAGTCAGTCATAGAGTTAGCCCCTTCATGATGAAGCCAATTATTTCTACTTTTGCATTTTTGTTTTTTCCGTCAACTTCTTTCTTTATTTTTCTGTCCACATAGACATATGGTGACTTGATTTTTTGCCGGACTAGTTGTACTTTTGAGTGACATCATTCATTTTACCATGTAGTGAACTGGAATCAAGATAAAAAAAAATTCAAAGTGAGGAGAAATAGCGAAAAAAACAAAATTCTGACTGTGCATTTGCACTTTACAAATATATCTCTATAGATTATCCTTAATGACTAGAGCTATTATTGCTGCTCTGCTTCCTATTTTTAACTATAGGTTATTTTATCGTGTCTTGTTGTTTTGTGCTTTTTAACTATTTCTGTCTTATTTTTGTGTCAAATAAAATTATGCTATTAATTCAAAACATTTATTTTAATTTATTATTTGTTCAAGTAGTATTTTCTTTTTTATGTTATGCATTACCTGCTTGAATAGTGCTTTACGGTGCACATACTTATATTGTTACGTCTTAATGTTATTTTCCTTCTTACCTAGGTGCAATGACAAGCACAGAGGTCTCCAATAGACCTCCAGCTGTCATACCAACCCATCAGCGACCTGCAAACATGTCACTGGCACGCCGATGGGCACATGGAATGATGAGCCCACTTGCCAGCGTGTGGTAAATGCCACCATCAGAGATTGGCAGCAGCATTTAACAGATTAACAATCGCAGGTGGAGCTATGTGACAACCTTTATAAATTATCCAGGACTTTCTGGGTATCCCGTGAGCCCATTCCATACACCCACTTCGGCCATACATATACAGTGCATGTCTTGAAGGGGTTAAATTATGTTTTTCTTGGCTTCGATGTAAATATTTTTATGCCAATAATGACAAAAGTATTCTCGGAGTTATACCTTTTTTGGCTAACCAGAAATAAATATATATGCAAGCTTTCAGAGCACAGATGTTCCTTCGACAGGCAAGATTGCAAAAGAATTCATAAGACAAAAGACACAACATTTGAGAGATGTTACAACAAGACATTTGTTCATGAGGTGTAAGTTATGATGCCTCCTACTGATAAGTTAGGAGGATAATGTTTTCCCACAGGTGTGTCCAGTTCACCTGTGAGAAAACATTTCTCTGGCCGGGGACACAGTATGAAAGATCTAAAAATTTGTATACTAAAAGGTGACTTCAAGATCAACAAAAAATGAAAAATTTGGGAATTTGGCATCAGAGACTGTACACCATAGTGCAGAAAACTCAGTCTATTGTGTAACAATTAAAGTATTGTTCCAATTTGCTGGCTTAAGCGAATTCCTAAAAATATGACATGAATACAGAGGATAGGTGGTAGAACAAGCCTAAGAGCATCACAGTCAATGGAGTAAGAGGTGGACACTTACAGTATGTGTTTTTGTGCTTTTATGAAGTTATGAAATGTTGTAGATGTTGTGATGACAAGGGCCTGAAGCATATGGGTGGAGAGAAACTCTTCATGTGAAATGATGCCATAAAATAAAGCATTATAGAGAAACCAGGGAAGTAGCCTGTAGAGTTAAGATCCTAGGCTGGGAATGATTGACAAGTCTGAAGAACCTGCATAAACAAGGACAGACACCTGGAGAGATCAGAAATAGTGCACAGTTGTGGAACCGTTCTTCTGTCGTGAAACATTTAAAGTAAAAATGCCTCCATATTGGATGTCTGTAAATGACGACACAATGCCTGGTTTATCATTGCAGCTAGTGCATACTCAGGACACACTTCAGAGGACATACTGACATTTGACATAATGCCCCCCTCCCACCTCTTAAACATAAATCATGTGGGAATCTTGTAATTTTGGGGATGTTCCCAGGTCCATTACATATAATTATTATAATAATCACAGAGTTGTGGATTCATCTCAGGATCTTTATTACACGGAAAAGATTCACATTTATTACAAAAAATAAATAAAAGTAAGTGTAAGGGTAATTTTTTTTCTATATAATTCTCAGTCTCTAAATTCTGTAGCCTGCAGCATCTAAAACCACGGCCGATACCGTGGGTCATTTGAGGGGTTGCTGAAAAGACGAGCCCTCCATGGGGGAAACCAGAGCGGAGCCCAGGTCCTAAAAACGGCAGTTGATGCCTGAAAATACAAGAACAGCAAGGGATAATTCAATAAAATTTAATTTTTCGTGCGTCCAAGAGTCCCCACGTGTCAGTCTTATGGTCATGTACCCTTAGTGCAAGTGTCATAGTCCTATACCCCAAGTGTCAGTAAATGTCAAGGATTTTTTTACCTGATCTGGTCCCGCATTATTCCGTATTTGCTCCACTGGAGGATTGGGAGCTTCATCAATTCCACTATCTCCATCATCACTAAGCCTTGGTGATGATGATGGTGATGAGATGGTATCTTCGACGTCTTCAGGAACCTGAATGGCGCAGTCAACCATACATGAACAGGAAGCTTCTTGTTGATCCTCTTCTGGTCCTACAGAAACATCTTTTCCTCTAGGGGATCTCGGATCAAATGTTGCAACAGTGTATGGGAAATTTTCTTCCCCCAACCTGTCCAAAGATAAATCAATAAGATATGGTTATCAGTCCTGGGAATCATTGGAACCAAATCTTCTGAATATTATACACAGAGCAACTACTCACCGGCAAGATACTTCAAAGGGGTCAATCCACAAGGTGAATTCCTTGGGCAGTGCTAGGTCATAATATCTTATTTGACTTAGAGCACAAGCCTCTAGAATGCTTTCATCCTTGTCCTGGCCATTGATTCGGATACACCTAAAAGACAAAAATGAGCCATTAGAGATAAGATATCGTTAGCACAACATAGGGAATTTCTAGAACGTCTGAAAGACCAATATGGAAATTTTCTGGGCATAACTGGTGATGCCACTGATGACTTACCTGTAGGCTTGTCCTTTCATAGGGGTCTCTGGATACCAGTGCCCAGTGTATTTTTTACATAGTATTTCTGTCAAATGCTCCCCAAATATGTCCATTTTGGCCGAATCCAATTTTTGGAATCTGTTGCCCACAGTTTTTATGTAGTCCACTCCGGTCAACAGTTCCTGCCTCATTGCTACTGGAATAGAATTCATTGCAGCCATTTTATCTGAGAAGAAAAAAGAGAAATATCACTTTTATAGACATGTTGTTTATAATATGTACATTTTTATTTATACTGTTGATTGGTGTAGGTGTCAGAGGTAGAATTTCAGCCACAAGATATTTATAGGGAAAGTACAATATCAATAGATTACAAAACACCCTCTAACCAGCTTATTGATGATGAGATGTAATAGGTGAAGTTAACAAGTTTCATTTTATAGTATATTTGTGAAAGTAACATTTAAAGTTGGTGTTTTCTGGAGTTAAACCATTGCAGTAGCCAAGTGTCCTGATAAATGATATTGGGAAGCAGATGGGTTGTCATGGCAGAAAGAGGGGCTACTGGAGGCCAACATGGCTGCCATCCCCTCTGAAGATCAGCCACGGACTGAGCTACATAAGAAATTTGCATTACTTCCCTGTTTTGCCAATTCACTATAAAGGCTTTAAAAATGTTTGCTATTTCCATGTACACAAAAAGATTGATTAGACAAAGTATAAAGTTATTACCCAAATATTGCAATCCAATTTTGTGTCCCCACAAAGAATCAAAATACGTAACATCCATCCAAAAAAGAAATGTGTGCCAGGAACAAAATAATAAACAAATGAGTATTGTTAAAAAGTATTAAACTTTGTTAAATCTAATTTTAAAGCAACATACATGTAGAAACACTGGATACATATAAAATTTTGGTGGGTGAGCTATTATGGGGAACCCTTACCTATGGTTAAAGATAGACTAGTAGACAAAATGAATTTGTAAATCAGAATTAATTATTTACAAACATATTTTCTCTACATGTCTATATTTAACCATATGTAGGGGTTTCCCCATAATATCCCACCCACCAAATTTTAATATGTATCCAGTGTTTATACAGGTATATTGTTTTTAAGTTAGATTTTAAAAAAATAATACTATTTGTTAATAATACTCATTTGTTTATTATCTTCTTATGCTATTTTTTTCCTGGCACACCTCTTTTTTAGATGTTAATGTATAATTATTTAACACATAAATGGCATGAAGGAAAAAAATGTCATTATGGTGTCCTCACTTTCCCCGAGAAATGGTAAAGAAACAGATGAAAACATTGGAGGTTGGCCAAAATGGTATAAATGGAGGGAACAAAAGTATCAGCTTACCACTACAAAAACAAGCCATCCAACAACTCCATTGACCAAAAAAATACAAAAGGTGAAAACGCACAATGGCTATTGTAAAAAAAATGATAAAATTGCATTTTTGCCTTTCTGTGTTACCACACCTGATTTTTCCCCCTTTTCTCTGTACATTGATAAATTGAATGGTGCCCTAAAATAAAACAACTCTGCCCATAAAACAAACTTCATACTCCACTTTCAAAAATTGAAGGTGCAACAATGAAAATTGACCTTGACAAGAAGGGGCTATTATTATAATGAAAAAAAGAAGCCAGAGAGTTACAAGGTGCTTCATAAGAAGAACTGGAGGCTAACTGCACTTGTATCAAAGACTTAACAATTTTTTATCTAATATGATTAGAAAAAGTAAAAATTTGTTAAAAAATGCAAAAGTGAGTGTCAAGGAAGCGTCTTACTGGAAGAGAGTTTGCTAGCGTTATTACAGGTTGGGGGCATCTGGAGTCTATGAGCCCCATGTATAAAAAGGGTCTCAAAAGAAAAAAACATTGATGCGCTCAGCAATTGATCTACTCCTGTAACATAATATACCAGTAAGATCGGATATCAGGGTGGTCAGTCCATGAGACATTTCTATATCTATATGAAAAAATCTTGTCCATATGGTCATTGTGCACTTACCTTACAGATGAAAGAAGAGAAGGAGCTCAGGGAAAGTCTCTGTGGTGCAGGATGTGGAGTAGCAGGAGGGTCTTCACTAGGAGATATGTGAGGGCAGAGAGGAGACCCTGCTTTATATCAGTGTAGACTGGGAGGGGTCACTTGATTTCTGCCTTTGTTTCCAACATTGTAGGTATCAGGTGGTGTAAATCTAATTTACATAACACAAGTCATTGAGTAAGTTAAAAAAAAACAAAGGAAAGCAGAAGTAATGTCTCCCCTGCCCCCCACCCCAAAAAAATATATATATTTTTTTTATCTACAGTATTTAGTATATTTTGTATTTAATTCATGTTTAATCATTTTATTGTATTTTTATTTGTCTATGTAATTGTTTGTAATATATTGATCAGTCTATGTATCTACATATCTATTTTCTATATTTTTTATATTTTACAATTTATTATCTATATTTTAATATATTTATATCATTTATTTATTTTTTATCAGTTTAGAAAGATCATTATCTAGCTATCATCAATCCATTATCCATATTTTTATCTTTCTGGGGCAGGGTGCAGACTATTGTGTTTTCTCTCGTCCATGAGAATCGGGTTGACTATGTAAATCCCACTCTGATGGAACTCTGATCACAGTTTAATCACAGTTTGATAATATGGTGATCCGATTCTTTTGGAAGTGTAAAAGACGGAGAAAAAATGTCATCAGAATGCAGTCTGATATTTTCCACGGACTTTCTGATTTTAATGACTGAGCTCGATCTGAATATCAGATAAAACTCGGCCATGCTACAATTTTTTTCCCCTGACCATCTCTGTCCAAGGAAAAAAAATCAGACATGTGCAAGGCCCCATAGAATAACATCAGTCCGAGTGTGTTCTGATATTTTGTCGGATCACACTCGGACCAAAAATATGATCATGTGCATGAGACCTAATATCTACTTTCATACTTTATGATATGCATTTTTTTATTATTACTCATCTATTGACCACTTGTAACTTTCTATGTTTCAATGTACTGTATATATACTAGTTATATTTTTGTATCTAACATCTTTCAATCTTTGCACTTTGTTCATTTAATAATAGAGATGAGTGAATAAATTTGAGGGGAATAAGATTCTATTCATTAGTCAAAATGCATACTTTAATTGTTCACTTCCATACGGATTCAGCAAAATTTTAGCAATTGTCCGCCATTGTTTTTACCTCTAAAGCGGAAGCAAAAGTTTAAAAAAGTCCATATGCTCACCTTACAGCTCACTACTTGGTCCCCTCCGCTCCTCATTGCATCTTTCAAACACCAACGATTGGATTGAAAGCTTCAGTCCTCTTAAGTTGGACTGGGACTTCCCGCTCTAAAGATGCCAGGATCTTTCTGCACTTGTGCACTCAAGGTCATGGTGCCCATCGTGACACTCAAAAATTTGTGATTTTTTTCAGAGCATGAGAGTCCAGGGATTTCAGCCCTGGTGGCAGAGATCAAAACATGAATTGAAAGCCATAGAGGTGGACGGTGAGCAGTGGAGGGTCTGGAGATGTGAGCATTGACATGCGTAAAAGGATTTCTATTTTCATATTAAGTTTATTATAGTCTGGGTATTGGCAAGACCCCATACAATAATAAGTGACATTAAACTTGAGAAGAACATCTCTGCAAATTGAATTTGCCTTAAAAAAAATATATGAACAGGTTTATTCTAATTTTGCCAGATTTACTCATCTCTAATTACTAATATCACATTTAGATAAATACGTGTTCAGTATCTGATTATATCTGTCTGTGGAATATCAGATGTTCATTACTCGCTCAGCTCTTATTTTATCAGTATTTAAATTATATTGTTTTGTAACAAATAGAATTTACTGAATAGATGGAATCTTGTCCATTTTGCTCCTGTGGACTCTTCATAATGATGTAATGCAAACTGCTAACTACTTGGTTAATATGTTAATTCTTAGAATTTCAGGCCCTAAGTTACATAAACACCTTTTCTCTTTGTCTTCTCCAGAAACAAGTCAGGTATTTATGCTTTGGTATGGGCAAAGGTGCCCTTTGTTATTATGTATTGATGTTAAGGAATTTTCTATGAGACACAACAGGCTCCACAAAGGTCTCACCTGTCCAGAGCCTTGAAATCTCATTATGTACTAGTCCAGACTTATTACCATCTCTATGTCAGAGAATCTCCCACCATTGTCAACAACTCAGCATGAAAAGACATGAGCACATACATGGGATCCACCCAAGACAACTGTACACACCCGGCATTTCATATGTAGATGACAAGGAGCATTCACTGGAAAACAATTATATGGAACCTTTGATAGATAAAGAGATGTATGTAAGGAGAATGAGTCTTTATTCCCTCAACTGCTCCTGCATATAGACTTGTAAAATGAGAGTATACCAGGGAAGTGCATGACCATCTCAACAAAATGATGTGCTGGATATGTATGTAGAATAAAAAGAAACACAAGATTATGGAATATATTGAACAAGTCCACATACAAATTTGCACATTGAATATACACTCTGCAACAGCAAAAATGCAATACCGTGAAAGAAAAGTTGGTGATGTTTGAAAATTACAAGATGGACACATGTTACTGATCTGCAAATGATGGAAAAATTTTTAAAAAAACATGTTTAAAACTTCTCGATTCATTCAATGCGGTGTATGAGTACCATGTGCAGAAACCCGTCAAATAAGTCTTGAGAAAGGCTCATTTGAGCCGAAATGTTGCCACGCCATATGGGCTAAATAAAGTCCACCTATATTTTGGTAAATATTAGAGTGCTGCCTATCTTTTTTCTTTTCTATTTATGTTAGCAAATCTGGATATTTTGCTTGGGAGGCGTTTTTTGCACCCACCTTACATTTCTCTAACGGTCTGTTCCATTTTTTTATTTTTGATATCTATCTATCTATCTCTATAATTATTTGTATCTATCTATTTCGATAATTTAATGATTTACAAATAGAGATGAGCAGAAAAATTGAGTGGAATTTAATTCTACTTGAATTTTACAAAAATCCCCTTTTGACAAAATGCATTTGTTTTCATTTGCTTCCATGCAGATTCAGTAAAATGACAGCAGCCGCTGATCACCATCGTTTTTAACTGTAATGGGCCATTAAAAGTCTAAAAAATAATAACTGGAAGATAGAGAAATAAAGAAATAATTACTGCTGCAGAATTCAATGGCCAAAGCTTACTTCCCATATACTGTAAGAATATAAAAAAGGTTTAAAAGTAAAGTGAATTTGTAAATTGACAAAGTTGGAAACACTTGAGAAAAATTGTTTCAGTCTCCAAAGTAATTCAAATAAACAGTGAAAATATTTGTGTTACTCTCTGAGTTCTGTAAATCCTCTATTTAAAGTGTGATAAAGAAAAATGGCAAAAGAAATAACTGACTTATAGATCAGAGATAAAACATAAGGGTCCTTCTTTTCTTCTCCCTCTCGCCCATTAGTTTTATTTGCTGTTGAATTTCCAGTTAATCAGGCCTGCAGGATTTCCATCAATAGCCTATGGACAATTCAACCTTTCGAAAACTGCAAAATGTCATATTATAATTCCCGATTCCAGAAGCAACTCTATTGTGAGACAGTAGATATAGATTTATGCAATTCTTTAATTTGCTTCAGTTGGGAATGGTCATCTTCATACGGCAGTCTCCAGTTCAAGAAATAATCACTATTGCTCTTTATTTCTAGCATAAATGTATGCTTGATTAAAACAATTCTGAAAATTGATCTTCAGATTTTAAATTGTAACCCACTGAGCCTGTGTTAGTTTCCTTTGTGCAAAGAGCTCTGATAGGGGAAGATGCTGCTCCATCTGCGGTCATTATGAATTGTGGTTAATTGTTTTTAGTTTTACAAAATCAGGTGGGCCATACATCACTAACATCCTAAGATTTATTTTGCAATTTTGCATTTTTTTGAGGCAATAAACAATGACAACATATTACGAATATCAACTTGACTTGGGTTAAAAAGACGTTCCTTTTTCTTCAGACATGTGCATATTGCACAGGTAAATAGGGCCCCTTAAGATACATTTGACATAAGGATTGGGTGCTGCCCCGGTGAATATAGAAAGCATACACTGTAAGGTATATGTGTGCACTAGAAAAGGGGAGTTTCACCAGCTCACCTGAGCAAGATCGTCTTGAAGCACGGATGTGAGGAACTGCTCACAGTGATTCCATAACATGAGAAAAAAGATTTTCAGTTTCTTAAATAGTTCAAAATCCTTTTATTGTAGAAAAAACTTTATAAAATCAGATTCCACAGTCATGATATATAGCCAGGGGAACGCATTTTAAAGGCAGGGCTTGCGTTCTTTGTCAAAACTGTTTTGCAAAGGGTATACAAATAGTATATATACAATTGTTCACCAATCGGCATAAAAACTGAAAGTCACATGATACATAGATCCACGTATAAATGTTAAAATAGATTTACAAAATATACACACAAATTTCCATAAAAAAATCGTATGACAAAGAAGATTACGCATGTACAGATGATTTACTCGCTATAATGGAGCAATAATTCTCTCCACAAATTCAAGCCATTTGGATGGCAGGTGTTTAGGTGATACATCCAAAATGATTCTCGATCAAGTAACCGTCCTCTGTTGTCTCCACCCAGAGGATTAGAGGTAAGTTTTTCAATTCCAAAGACCTGAAATGAAGATGTCTCTCTATTGTGCTGTTCAATAAATTTTCTGGAGGCACAAGAGATATTATGATTAGTGACATTGTAGATATCACTCAGATGTTCTGCCACTCGTTGTTTTAATTTTCTTATAGTGCATCCGACATGTAACAAATTACAAGTAGTGCATTTTATTATATACACTACATAACTGCTGTTACAGTTCAAATAACCCCTTATATTGTGTGTTTCATTTTGATTGGTGTTGGTAAAAATTTTAGCAATTTTGATATAGCGACAAATACCGCATCTATGGAAACCGCATGCATAAAACCCTTTGCAAATAAGCCATGTATAGCATTTTTGCATATTATTAGAATGACTTGATGATAATAATCCTCCTAGTGTAGTGTTTGTGCTTTTTTTTCAACCACCAAAACTCCAGAGTCAAGAATTTTTGATAGTACAACATCTTCATATAAAATAGGAAGATATTTTAATATTATATTTTTAATTTGATGAAATTGTGCACTATATTTTAAAGAGATTACTGTCCGTTTTTTTCTGATTTTTATCTAACAAGTTGTTATTTTCTATTGGTTTCAATATTCGGCATATCAATTAAATCCACTCTATCTTTTTTTATACTATTTTTTCTGCTCTCTTTAAAGACCAATCTGGATAGCGCCTAGATTTTAATTTATTTTTACACCTGGTGAATTCTTCATCCAATTTATCTCTACTACTACAATTACGTTTAATTCTTGTTAATTCATCTACAGGTATTGCTTTTATAGTATGTTTTGTGTGTCCACCTTTAGTATGTAGAATGGTGTTCCCTGATATGGGCTTTGAAAACGTAGAGGTAATAATTGAATTTCCAGAAATTTCTAATTTTAGATCTATAAATGATATACAGTTGCGATCAAAAGAATATGTAAATGTCAAGTTGAATGTGTTATTTTTTAAGTACTTGATGAATTCTGGTATGGCAGACACATCGATACTCCAGATGAAGATTAAATCATCGATGTATTTGCCATACCAGAAGACACAAAAAAAGAGAGAACCACCGAATGATAGGTCCAATTAGACAAAGGATTTGAATAAATAACCTTTATTAGTGTTGTCGTAAAAAGTGGCACTACATGCAGAAGGAGGGCCGCACTGTAGTATCCAAACACAATGATATACGATATCATAGTAGTTACATTTTGTGCTGCACTAAGAAATGTATACAGAATAATGGGACGACAGATGCATATACATAACAGTATTAATGGATATATATCACATATGATGAAGGTCACCTGAAAGTCCAGTATACATGGCAGATCAATGGCCAGCTAATATAAGTAAAGAAAAAAATGCCATGTATACAATGATAATGACCATTCCTGTGCCAAGTACATCTGGACCACTGGTGATATATGTCAAGAGTGACAACAAATAATCAATCGGTAGATGAATTGCATACCTGTGTACTAAACAGCATAAGTGAGTGGCACCACGCGGCAAACCCCGATGCGCGTTTCGGACACACGTCCCTTCGAACACCTGTCCTGACGAAGGACTTGTGTCCGAAACGAGCGTCGGGACATATTGAATCAATTAACAAATATCTCGTGGAAAGAAGAGTTCACGTGGTTAAGTTGTGATGTAGCATTGTTGTACACAAGCATTCCCTATAGTGTTGCATTGCAAGCACTAGATTTTCACCTTAATAAGTACAGTAATTATACTCCAGATCTGATTAATTATATTTTGTCTTGTACACAATATTTGATGACCAACAATTTTTTTATGTATAAACAGGAATTTTATCTTCAATGCAGAGGAGTATCTATGGGATCTAAGTATTCTCCATCTTTGGCAAATATGGTAATGTCCCACTGGGAATATGTTACATTGTATACTTTTGCCAATCCATGGTCCCGTGATGTCTCTGATGTGGCAGACACATCGATGATTTAATCTTCATCTGGAGTGGCGATGTGTTTGCCATACAAGAATTTATCAAGTACTTAAATAATAACACATTTAGCTTGTCATTTACATATACTTTTGATCGCAACTGTATATAATTTTTAGATCTGAAATTAGAAACTTCTGGCAATTCCCTTATTACTAGTGTTGAGCGAACATGCTCGACACTGCTCGGTACTCGCCCGAGCATCACGCTACTCGGGATGTTCGGCGAGCACCGAGCATTTCCGGGTTACTCGGGCGGGAGCTCGGGTCTCCACCCTGCATGTTTGGCGCTCTTTACAGAGCCAATGAACATGCAGGGATTGCCAGCCAGTCACTGTAATGCCGCAGCCATGTTGTTTGTGGGCATTACAGTGATTGGCTGGCCGCACAGCGTCACCTCGAGTATTTAAAACCGGTCACCGCCATCTTGGACACAGTCGCTCCGGATCAGACAGTGTAGGGACAGCGCTGCTGATTTAGGGAGAGATATATCCTGCAAAATAGTTAGTGTAGGGTCTGTAAAGGCTGCCAGATCAAACAAAGAGTCCTTCTCAGGACTAATATCCATCCCAGGTATATCAGGCAGGCAGGCAGGCAGGCTGTATAGGAGCCGCAGTGGTTATACCAGCAAACGCTGCATTACAGTCCTGTGTGCTGCTCCTGTTGCTGAAATTGCTGGACTTAGCTCCAGGTCCCGGGGGCCAGGAAAAATACTTTTTTTTAATCTAAATCCTCTTTTTTTTTCCTCCTTTACAATGTACAAATACCCATCTTATTAACATTTTGGTGTCCCCCCCCCCCCCAAAAAAAAAAAAAAAGTGTGCCTCTGATTTTTCAGACACAAATATATCTGTTGAAAATAATCTGGTGTAGGCCAGAGAAATAGAAGTGTGGTTTTGCAGTTCTATGGGCCATTTGTATCTAAAATAAACAGTTTGAGTGTGTCGCTCACTGTTCAGCCGCAAATATATATATATTTTAAAAAGCCCGGTATACACCAGTAAATTATTACTGTGGTTTTGATGTTCCACGGTAAAAAATCTCTATTATCCTGTTTTTGGCATTTTTTGCTGTATAAAAATAATAATAGTGTCTCCCTGATTTTTCAGTCACAAATATATCTGTTGAAAATAGTCTTGTGTAGGCCAGAGAGACAGAAGTGTGCTTTTGCTGTTCCACGGTAAAAAAATCTCTATTATCCTGCTTTTTGCATTTTTTGCTGTAAAAAAAAAAAAAATAGTGTCTCCCTGATTTTTCAGACACAAATATATCTGTTGAAAATAGTCTGGTGTAGGCCCGAGAAATACAAGTGTGGTTTTGCAGTTCCACGGTACAAACCTCTGTATTATCCACTTTTGGGCCATTTGTATCTAAAAAAAACAGTTTGAGTGTGTCGCTCACTGTTCAGCCGCAAATATATATGTAGCGTCGGCGTCCCTGCCTCCTGCTAGGCAAGGACGCTGTTCCCCTCACCTCTCTGCTCTGTGCCCGGTGGCTTCCTCCCGCTCTGCTTGCAGCGCCCGCTCTCCTCCGGCCACGGTGCTTAGGGCGCGCGCGCACGCGCTCCCCCCCTCTTAAAGGGGCCGCGCGCGCCGTCCTAAGGAGTCCCCGGCCAATAGCCGGAGGACTTCACCATATATAAGGCACCTCCTCCAAAATGGAGGTGCCCGAGCAATGTTGTTGCACTGTTCACTTCTCTGCTTCAGCCCTCAGGTCCCGTTTCCAGTTACCTGCCAGTTACCTGCCAGTTTCCTGCCAGTTTGCTGTCTGATTCCTGCCTGTTATCCGCTTACCTGTTTGCTAGCCTGTGGTCTGACAGTCTGCCTTCCGACTCCTGTCAGTCTGTCTATGGACCAGCTAACCAACTCACCTGGGAGCGCTCATCTGCTACCTGCCTGTTAGCCTACCTGGAGGCTCCGCCGTCACGTGCTGTGACCACCTGCCAGTCCAGAGACTCTTGCCCGCTCACCTGGGAGCGCTCATCTGCTACCTGCCTGTTAGCCTACCTGGAGGCTCCGCCGTCACGTGCTGTGACCACCTGCCAGTCCAGAGACTCTTGCCCGCTCACCTGGGAGCGCTCATCTGCTACCTGCCTGTTAGCCTACCTGGAGGCTCCGCCGTCACGTGCTGTGACCACCTGCCAGTTCAGAGACTCTTGCCCGCTCACCTGGGAGCGCTCATCTGCTACCTGCCTGTTAGCCTACCTGGAGGCTCCGCCGTCACGTGCTGTGACCACCTGCCAGTCCAGAGACTCTTGCCCGCTCACCTGGGAGCGCTCATCTGCTACCTGCCTGTTAGCCTACCTGGAGGCTCCGCCGTCACGTGCCGTGACCACCTGCCAGTCCAGAGACTCTTGCCCGCTCACCTGGGAGCGCTCATCTGCTACCTGCCTGTTAGCCTACCTGGAGGCTCCGCCGTCACGTGCTGTGACCACCTGCCAGTCCAGAGACTCTTGCCAGCTCACCTGGGAGCGCTCATCTGCTACCTGCCTGTTAGCCCACCTGGAGGCTCCGTCGTCACATGCTGTGACCACCTGCTTATCCAGAGACTCTCGCCTGCTCACCTGGGAGCACTCATCTGCCATCTGCCTGTTAGACTACCTGGAGGCTCCGCCGTCACGTGCTGTGACCACCTGCCAGTCCAGAGACTCTTGCCCGCTCACCTGGGAGCGCTCATCTGCTACCTGCCTGTTAGCCCACCTGGAGGCTCCGCCGTCACATGCTGTGACCACCTGCTTATCCAGAGACTCTCGCCTGCTCACCTGGGAGCACTCATCTGCCATCTGCCTGCTAGCCTACCTGGAGGCTCAGCCGTCACAGGTCGTACCTACCCTTTACCCAGAGACTGTCCCGGTCACTTGCCATGACCTCCTGCCCGTTTACCCAGAGACTGTCCCGGTCACTTGCCGTGACCTCCTTCCCGTTTACCCAGAGACTGTCCCGGTCACCTGCTGTGACTGCCTGCCTGTCTTCCCTGGTCGCCACCCGCTTCCTTTCAAGGACCGCCCCCTTGTATAAGTTGCTCAGAGGTTCGGCCTCACAGACCCGTTACAATATATATATTTTAAAAAGCCTGGTATACACCAGTAAATTATAACTGTGGTTTTGCTGTTCCACGGTAAAAAATCTCTATTATTCAGGTTTTGGTAGTTTTTTCCGTAAAGAATAACAGTAGTGTCTCCTGACTGTTGTGACACAAAAATATATCTGTTGAAAATAGTCTTGTGTAGGCCCGACATCCCAGTTTGGTTTTGCAGTTCCACGAGTCAAATCGCTGTACTATCCAGTTTTGGGCCTTTGGTATCTAAAAAAAAAAAGCAGTTTGAGTGTGTCGCTCACTGTTCAGCAGCAAATATCTCTATTTAAAAAAGTGTGGTATACCCCAGTAAACAATAACTGTGGTTTTCCTCTTCCACGGTTCTAATCTACTCTTTATTACCCTTTTTCCATTGATAGTGCAAGTGTAAGCTATTTTACTTTATTTACAATGGGCAAGGCGCGTGGCAAGGGACGTGGAAGTGGACGTTCTGGTGATGGTTCGTGCAGAGGACGGGGCCGTGGCCAAGGTGAAAATGTGCCACAACCAACAGCCACATCTTCTCGCTCCCACTTCTTGACCGAATTACTAGGGAAGCACAGAACAACACCAGTATTGAGAACTGATCAGTGTGAACAGGTTATTAATTGGATAGCAGATAATACTTCCAGTTACCTGGGCACCACCACCTCCGGTCTGTCTTCCACACGGTCAACTCTTAGTAGCCGTGAGTCTCGACCGCATACTCCTCCTCACCCTGATGCTCCTTCCTCCCACCATGCCGAGTGTCATCAGACAGCAAGTGATCCGACACTTGGACACTCTGAAGAGCTGTTCACTGGTCCATTTCCATATTTGGGCCCCTCGCCTGATACGCTTGAAGTGGTGGAAGAGGAGATCCCATGTTGTGATGCCCAAATATTTGAACAGCCACCGCCACAGGAAGTCGACATTGGCAATCTGTCACAGGAGGTGGACGATGACGAGACACAATTGCCAGGAAATGAGGAGAAGGATCGTGGTGCGCAAGTGGAAGAGGAGGAGGTGCTGGATGATCTAGTAACTGACCCAACGTGGAAGGAGGACATGCAGAGTGAGGCCAGCAGCACACAGGGGGAGGGAGGCAGAGTACCCCAACAGGCAGGAAGAAGCAGTGTGGTGGCCGCAGACAGAAGGCAGGCAACCGTTCCCTGTAACACCAACACGAGGGACGTTGCCAGTAGTGTTGAGCCACCCCCGTAGTGTTCGAGTTCGGTTTGGTTCGTCGAACACCCGTGTGTTCGCCGAACTGTTCGTCGAACTGTTCGTCGAACACCTTCGAACACCGTTAAAACCAATGGCAGGCAAACAAAAACACATAGAAACACAAAGAAAACACCTTCAAAGGTGTCCAAAAGCTGACAAACTGCTCAGAAGACATAACTAACACATGGAAAAGTGACAAGTACATATAGTCATGCGAAAATAAAAGAGGTGGAGGAGTAAAAGGAGGGGGAGACACAGATATAGGCATGTCATGCCCTTCTAAAATCCAAAAAGTGAGAAGCCGACACGGCCAGTCCGCTCCTGCCCGTGCCACCTCCGTGTCGCCGGGTTTGTGCCAGAGCCGCGGTGAACCCTGACGGCCAGCCCCCCTCTCCCAATACTGGTGCCTGTCCGCTGGTGGGTCGAGCGAGCCCCCCTGTGGTGGAGGCAGCTCTAAGCTTTTTAATTTAAATTGTCTCTCTAATTTGAATGAATACACTTTAAATCCATTTACAAGGATCTATTGGAGGGCAAGTCTCATGCCAGCAGCCGCGGTAATTCCAGCTCCAGTAGCGTCCACTAAAGCTGCTGCAGTTAAAAATCTTTTATAAGGATCGAGCTCGGCTGTCCACCGCAAGGCATCCTACTGCCAGTCCCAGCCCCTATGCCTTGGGGTGCCTCCTGATGCTCTTCACTAAGTATCCCATGGTCCCGAAGCATTTCCTTTGAAAAAATTAAGTGTCTAAACTACAGGTGGTGCAGCTTGCTTAACAGCCGGGATAATCCGCTCACTAGCAGACACTGCTACTAGGCACAAAGTATTTCCTGGGCTAGATGCAGTTAAAAATTTGTAATTAGATACTCTCGTTGGATGCTGAGAAAGCATTCCATAGAGTCTCCTGGCACGCCATATATGATTCTCTTAAAAAGCTTGGGGTAGGGGTCTAGGGGACCCTTTTATAGCCCAAATCACGGCCCTGTATCGCAATACGTCACCTAGGCTGAAGATAAATGGAACTGTAGCACCCTGAGGGCTCGGATGCTACAGACGTATTGCACCTCACCCAGAGGTGTGATATCTCACTCTCAGGTAAGGATGGAGTGTGGATCAGGACCCGACACCTGCATGCATTACACCACATTGCCGTGGGGCAGGGCGACCAATATGCCCCTGAGATGGGCACGACAGTCCCTGTCCCTGGCTGGAGTGGGGGGAGGGAACACTGAGGAAGGGGAACCCTGTAGTGCAGGAGCAGGGAGGAAGCAGTTCCTGGGTGCATTGAGAAGGGAGTATAAAAGGTGGGCACCATCTTAGTTCAGTGCAGAGAAGTCTGAGCAGAAGTGGCAGGGAGCAGGGGCTCTGCATGAGCTCTGCTCCGGAGGCGGGCCTAGTAACAGAGGCCCAGGCCTGGAAGAGGGAGAAGGAAGGAAGAGGAGCGGAGAAGGCTCCAGGAACGAGGAATGAAGGGATCCCAGGGGTGCGGACAGGCGAGTCGCCACCGCACGCCCGAATCCACCTGTGTGGAGGGGTCAGGCCAAAGGGGGAGACCGGTCCCCGAACTAGTGGAGGCAGGAAACGACCCTCAGCTAGAAACCGGAGGCTCTGACATTTTATGTGGCGCAGCCCCTCGCTACACCCGCTAGGAAGGCACCACATAGGGTCAGGGAAACTGGCGCCAAGTTTACCAAGAGGAGGCCCGAGGCAGCCGGACAGAAGTGTTGGTAAGAAAGGCCAGACAAAGGACACACAAAGGGGGTCCTGTGAAGTGCTCCAAAGTTATCTGGGAGTTGTCTGAGCCCCTCACCTGGTGAGCACAGTACGACGTGGGCAGCCGTTACCTGCAGACGTAGTCTGGATAATAAGAACTGTGAGTAAAGGCCCTGAACTGCATCACTGACTCCGTGTCGTTACTGCTGCTGCCCTGCACCATCACCCCCATCCTCCGCATACACTGCCCTGAGGCTATACTCCTCCCGTGGGGAGTTATGCTACGCTCTGCTGCACCCACAACACCAGCCTCAGTGGTCTGCCCTGTAGCGGCGGTTCACTCTGACCGCAATCCACGGGTGGCGTAGTCGGACATTTAAACATGAAAACCACATAAATAGTTCCGCCACTGGTTTGACCGCCCTGAGCCACGGAACTGGGTCGCCGCCACGAAGACTACAACCACCAGCATCCACCAAAAAGGGTCCGGCTCCGGGTGTCCCAAGGCCCAGGGGGTGCGTCAGAACATTTTCATCACCTTTCACAATCACCAATGGGACAAGGCAGTGATGTCCTCTGTCCCCTCTCTTATACATCCTAGTGACGGAGCACCTGCTCTCATCAATTCGCCATAACCCCAATATTAGGTGGATTGAGGTGGGAGGCACCGAGTACAAGTGCTCTCTATTTGCTGATGATGTCCTAGTATATATCACTCAATCACATATATCCATCCATGCTGTTATGGCTGAAATAGATCACTTTGTTACATGGTAAAATTTTAAAATCAATGCAGCGAAGTCTGAGGCCCTCGATGTCTCCCTCCCCAAATCCATATAGGATTCCATCCAGTCCAACTTTCCCTTTGCCTGGCCCTCACAGGGTATCAAATACTTAGGAATTCCTATTCATAGAGACCTCTCCCATCTATGTTATCTTAATTTTGGGCCCTTTATTGAACAACTCCATACAGACCACGGTTGGCAAGTTAGAACTGTAAGATTCACTACGTGAACCACTGGTGTTTTGTGGAAAAGCACATGTACACTGCGTTCCAAATTATTATACAAAAAGTGTTTAGGAGTGATAAGGGAAGAATTTGTTTGTTTGTCAGTTAAACTCATTGATGGTGATGTGTGTCAGGGCTCTTTATATCACTGTAAGCAATTGCAGACACCTGTGCTAATTAGTTTGGCAGGTGTGTCCAATGAAAGGCAAGACTACTTAAGAAGGCTCTCTCACATTATTAAGCAGCCTACATTTTCTGCCAAAATGGGAAAGAAAAAGGATGTGTCGGCTGCTGAGAAGCAACAAATTGTGGAGTGTTTAGGTCAAGGCATGACTACAATCAACATTGTGCGATGATCAGGATGAAGTGTCTTGGCAATCAAGAAGTATGTAGCTGATTCACAGTACACACGTGTGCGTGCTGATAAGGGCAAATTGAGGACTCTTTCCTACAGGCAATTACGTCAGGTTGAAAGAGCAGCGGCAAAAAAGCCTTGTCATAGCAGCAGACAAGTTTTTGAAGCTGCTTGTGCCTCCAACGTCCCCCGAACAACAAGATGCAGGGTCCTTCAGAGGTTTGCAGCTGTGCATGCGCCATCCTGTCGACCTCCTCTATCCACTTCACACAAGCAGAAACGGCTCCAGTGGGCCAAACATTACATGAAGACTGATTTCAAAACTGTTTTGTTCACGGATGAGTGCCGTTCAGCACTCGATGGTCCAGATGGATGGAGTGGAGGATGGCTGGTTGATGGACACCCCACGCAAACACGGCTACAGCGCCAACAAGGAGGAGGTGGAGTAATGTTTTGGGCTGGAATCATGGGGAGAGAGATTGTCGGCCCCTTTAGGATCCCTGAAGGCGCTAAAGATGAACTCCATAATGTATGTGGATTTTCTCAAACAGCACTTCCTGCCATGGTTCAAGAAGAAGAACCATGTATTTCACAGCAAGATCATTTTTCTGCATGATAATGCACCATCTCATGCTGCACATAAAACATCTGCATCTCTGGCTGATATGGGCATAAAAGGGGACAAACTTATGGTGTGACCCCCATGCTCCCCTGACCTCTACCCCATTCAGAACCTTTGGAGCATCATTAAAAGGAGTGTCTATGATGGCGGGAGGCAGTTCACATCTAAGCAACAGCTCTGGGAGGGTATTCTGTCCTCATGCAAAACAATTGAAGCAGAAACCATCCAAAACCTGACAAATTCAATGGACGAGAGAGTTCAGAAGCTCCTTTCGAACAAGGGGTCCTATGTGAAAATGTAACATCACCTAGAATAAAGTTTTGAGTTGAAAACTGTTTGATTTCAGTTTCTAACAACCTGCTAATGCTTATAATTTCAAAAATGACCATTTTTTTGGTCTTTATTAAAATGAAAAGGTTGATCGAAAAGTTTGGGGGATCTAAGAGTGTGGCAACCCAGTAGTCATGATTACTTCGAATTCTGACAATATGAGGGTCATGCTGCAGGTAGTGCAGCAAGAAGGCACTTATGTGCCTTGCGCATCTCGGAGCCCCAAAATTATTTTCCGGGCTAGATGCAGCTAAAAATTATTTTTAATTTTAAATCTGGTGAAGCTTTAGTATAGATGGCCTAATAGGATCAGTGCTGCACACTGCTACAAAGCCCAAATTATTTTCCAGTCAAGATACAGATAAACATGATTAGTAATTTGAAAGCTTAAAACGGTTGGTAGGGTGATTTTAACCAATCATCAAGCTTTTACTCTCCCCAGGATGACACAGGGGTAGAAAAGTCGTTTCGGATCCATGATTTGTTCATCTTTATGAACGTGAGTCTGTCTACATTATCAGTGGAGAGCCGCGTGCGCTTATCTGTCAGCACACCACCAGCAGCGCTGAACACACGTTCAGACAGAACGCTGGCTGCGGGGCATGACAAGATCTCCAAGGCATAAGTGGCTAGCTCCGGCCATTTATCCAGATTGGAAGCCCAAAAAGAGCAAGGGTCCAGTGACACAGTCGTGGCTTCAATGTTTACTTGGAGATACTCCTGTACCATCGTCTCTAGGCGTTGACTATGTGTCAGACTTCTTGTCTCCTGTGGCCTTGCAAAGGATGGGCTAAAAAAGTGGTGAAATGATTCCGCAAAATTGATGTTACCAGCAGATACTGTGGTTCTGTTACGGTTTGAGTGCTGAACACTTGACGGTCCCACGGTTGGCAAGTTGGAACTGTGAGATTCACTACGTGCACCACTGGTATTTTGTGGAAAAGCACATGTAAGATTCTGCAACAGTCTCTGCTGATACTCCTGCATGCGTGCATCCCTTTCTATGGCAGGAATAATTTCTGCAAATTTACTTTTGTACCGGGGATCTAACAGTGTGGCAACCCAGTAGTCAGGATTATTTCTAATTCTCACAATTCGAGGGTCATGTTGCAGGTAGTGCAGCAAGAAGGCACTCATGTGTGTTGCGCATCCAGGAGCACCAAGTCCCTGTTGTGTTGGTGGCGAGGTAACAATCATGCTTCCTTCCTCTGTCCTCTCCCCCCAACCTCGCACAACAGAAATGTGATCAAGGTCTCCCTCATCTGATGAGTCTTCCATCAGTTCGTCCTCCACTTCTTCCTGGGCTCCTGCACCTTCCTCACTAGTTTGGCTGCTACCATGCGCCCTGGTAAAACCATCTCCCCCACCCTCACATGCCTGCCGCCTTGGTGCTGCCGACCGTCTGGACCTTGCAGATGTTAGCCCTTCCGCATACAACTCCTCCTCCTCTACTTCCTCCACCTCCTCTTGTGCCACCACCTGACTCCGAATTCTGTTTAACATGTGCTCCAGCATGTAAATCACCGGAATAGTCATGCTGATAATGGCATCGTCAGCACTAAACATCTTCGTCGCCATTTCAAAACTGTGCAGAAGGGTGCATAGGTCCCTGATCTGAGACCACTCCTCCAGCGTGATTTGCCCCACCTCTGAATCTCGTTGGCCCAGGCTATACGTCAGAACGTATTGCACCAGGGCTTGTCGGTGCTGCCACAGTCGCTGCAACATGTGCAGAGTTGAATTCCACCGGGTAGGCACATCGCATTTTAGCCGGTGAAGTGGCAGGCCCAACGACTTCTGTAGAGATGTAAGTCGCTGAGCTGCGGGATGCGAACGGCGGAAGTGAGCACACAGCGACCGTGCCCTCTGCAGAAGGCCATCTAGTCTGGGATAGTGGGCTAAAAATTGCTGGACAACCAGGTTCAACACGTGAGCCATACAAGGCACGTGTGTGACATTGCCCCGGCGAAGGGCCGCACCCAGGTTTGCAGCATTGTCACACACGGCCTTCCCTGGTTTCAGGTCCAGTGGAGACAACCATTCATGAAATTGGTTCTCCAGAGCTGACTACAACTCCTCAGCTGTGTGACTCACATTTCCCAGACATTTCAATGTAAAAACCACCTGATGACGTTGAGCCCTACTGCCAGCATAGTAAGGAGGTGTGCAGGATCCCTTCTGCGCAGTTAGAAAGCTTGTAGCATGACCAGACAGGCTTTGGGTGCAGGTGGAAGACCGAGAGGAGGTTGAGGAGGCAGAAGCAGTGGAGGAACTTTGACATAAAGAGGATTGACGCACAACTCGTGGGGACGGCAAGACTTGGACAGCAGCCCCTTGTCCTGCTGTCACCATAGTTACCCAGTGCCCAGTCAGCGACATGTAACACCCCTGTCCATGCCTACTCGTCCAAGTGTCTGTGGTGAAATGCACCCTGTCACACACAGAGTTTCTCAAAGAAGCGGTGATGTTGTGTGCGACATGCTGGTGGAGCGCAGGCACACCTTTCTTTGAGAAGTAGTGCCGACTGGGCATCTGGTACTGGGGCACTGCGACGGACATAAGGTCTCGAAAATCCTCTGTGTCCACCAGGCGGAAAGGCAGCATTTCTGTAGCCAAGAGCTTGCAGATGGTGAAATTCAACCTCTTAGCTTTCTCATGGCTAGGAGGAAATGGTCTTTTACTTGTCCACATCTGAGGGACCGAGGGCTGGCTATTGTGCTTAGACGGGGTTGATAAGGGTGTCCCCGGCAAACTGCCGGTCTGTGAGGAAGATGCAGGCGGACATGTTAGGTTGCCTTGATCCAAAGGTGGTGCTATCGATGTCGGACAGCGCTCAACACCATCTGGTGTTACCACGTCCAAAGAAAATGATGACCTGCCAATCACGCTGGCTGTTGCGGGTAAAGAGGTGGCAGGTCTGCGCCCCAAAACAGGTGTGACTGCTGTCCCCCCAGTCACAGAGGATGAAGAGGCCGCGGATGCACAAGATATGGCAGACGGCGATTGGCCCGGCCGGCTAGGCTGCATTGTAGCACACTGAGCTTCCCACTGCAACTTATGCTTCATGTCCATGTGCCGGTTCATGCATGAAGTACTCAAACTATGTATTTTTTGGCCTCTACTTAGCTTTTGCTGACAAATGTTACAGATAACACGAGTTGGGTCATCTTTATCGATCTGAAAAAATGCCCAGGCTATGCAAGGCTTAGCACCCATGCAACCTGAAGAGCCACCACGACTTGTGGTGAGAGGCAGAGTTGTGTTTGAGGATGCAGTTGTTGACGTGCTTCCAGTACTACGTCTCTGTCCAGGAAGGCGCAACCTGACCTCGTCATCACTAGCATCTTCCTCCACCTCCTCTGCTGACCTCATCTCTTGGCTGAATGTGGGTTGACAGTAAGTGGGATCTCCGACCTCATCATCATCACCCTGTGCGTTATCACACCCGTCGTCCTCAGAGCCAACCTGTTCCTGCCCTGACAAAAAACTAAAGTTGTCGCTCCAATCAGGTATTTGAGTCTTATCATCGTCTTCTTCATTGTCTCCACCAACAGGAGTTACAGTTTGGGAATGAGGGTCTACATTATGGTCAGAACCTTCTGTGTCTGGTCCTGGATCCGACTCATAAAGATTCTGGGCATCAGTGCAGATCATTTCCTCGTCTGGATTCACAGAAGCGCTGGAGTCGACCTCTGATTCCCAGGCTATAGTATGAGTAAACAGCTCTGCAGACTCAACCATCTGTTCTACCTCATACTCAGACGGGCAGCTGGAGATTTGGGAGCTGTGAGGAAGCAAGTGCGATTTGGGTGACACCTTTGAGGACTGGAGTATTTGTGATGTTGAAGTTGATGTGGAGGAGAGCCCACTTAAAGGAGCACTTGATATCCGTTGAAGCACCTGCTGTTTTTGTGCCTCATCTGGAATTTGTAGCGATTGGCGTGGCCGTAAGAAAGGGATCTTATCACATTGTCCGCTAAAAGAAGTAGACATTTTAGTTTGGCTGGAAGATGGTCTTTCTTCTGCAGATGTTACTATTGCTTTAACACCTACCCCACGGACACAACCTTTTTTCCCCTTCCCAACACGCCTATTCCCCTTTCCACCAGCAGCAGGCCTTTTTCCACTCATTTTGGTGGTTAACTAATTCACAACTCTGGAGTTGTTTGCACAAAAAACAATGGATGGTAACCGAGCAGAGCTGAGTGGCCAAACTGTGGTATTAGGCCAAAACTATTGGCTGGGTTAGATGCAGAAAAAAATTATTTTGAATTTGCAACCTGATGGAGGTCAGTATAGATGGACTAATACAAATAGTCCCACACACTGCTAGAAGCCCAAATATTTTTTCAGAGGTACTGTAGATGCAGATAAAAATTATTTTTAATTTGCAACCTGATGGAGGTCAGTATAGATGGACTAATAGACCAAGTCCCACACACTGCTAGAAGCCCAAATATTTTTCAGAGCTAGATGCAGAAAAAAATTATTTTTAATTTGCAACCTGATGGAGGTCAGTATAGATGGACTAATAGACCAAGTCCCACACACCGCTAGAAGCCCAAATATTTTTTCAGAGCTAGATGCAGAAAAAAATTATTTTTAATTTGCAACCTGATGGAGGTCAGTATAGATGGACTAATAGACCAAGTCCCACACACTGCTAGAAGCCCAAATATTTTTTCAGAGCTAGATGCAGAAAAAAATTATTTTTAATTTGCAACCTGATGGAGGTCAGTATAGATGGACTAATAGACCAAGTCCCACACACCGCTAGAAGCCCAAATATTTTTTCAGAGCTAGATGCAGAAAAAATTTATTTTTAATTTGCAACCTGATGGAGGTCAGTATAGATGGACTAATAGACCAAGTCCCACACACCGCTAGAAGCCCAACTATTTTTTCAGAGCTAGATGCAGAAAAAAATTATATTCAATTTGCAACCTGCTGGAGGTCAGTATAGAAGGACTAATAGAACAAGTCCCACACACTGCTAGAAGCCCAAATATTTTTTCAGAGCTAAATGAAGAAAAAAATTATTTTTAATTTGCAACCTGATGGAGGTCAGTATAGATGGACTAATAGACCAAGTCCCACACACTGCTAGAAGCCCAAATATTTTTTCAGAGCTAGATGCAGAAAAAAAATATTTTTAATTTGCAACCTGATGGAGGTCAGTATAGATGGACTAATAGACCAAGTCCCACACACTGCTAGAAGCCCAAATATTTTTTCAGAGCTAGATGCAGAAAAAAATTATTTTTAATTTGCAACCTGATGGAGGTCAGTATAGATGGACTAATAGACCAAGTCCCACACACTGCTAGAAGCCCAAATATTTTTTCAGAGCTAGATGCAGAAAAAAATTATTTTTAATTTGCAACCTGATGGAGGTCAGTATAGATGGACTAATAGACCAAGTCCCACACACCGCTAGAAGCCCAACTATTTTTTCAGAGCTAGATGCAGAAAAAAATTATATTCAATTTGCAACCTGCTGGAGGTCAGTATAGAAGGACTAATAGAACACGTCCCACACACTGCTAGAAGCCCAAATATTTTTTCAGAGCTAAATGAAGAAAAAAATTATTTTTAATTTGCAACCTGATGGAGGTCAGTATAGATGGACTAATAGACCAAGTCCCACACACTGCTAGAAGCCCAAATATTTTTTCAGAGCTAGATGCAGAAAAAAATTATATTCAGTTTGCAACCTGATGGAGGTCAGTATAGATGGACTAATAGAATGATGCTATGCCCAAAAGATTTTACTTCACTAGGTGCAGTAAAAAAATTGGTATTCTATACACAGGTGTTATATCTTGCAACACAGATAGGCTACTCCACTGACTAACACACTCTGCAATAGGCCAAAAAGGATTAGCTTTGCTAGATTCAGCCAAATGCTGTGAAAAAAACTTGCACAGCACTGGCACAGACCTGCCTGGCAAAAACTGATAGGTACTCATGTAACCTAGTCCTGAAAAGGACTCCAATTACAATTAGTCTTTACTCCCACAACCTATCTATTTAAGAGCACAGACCTCCCTGATAAAAGTCGTAGGAAATGCTGTAACCTAGTCCTTAAAAGGACTGCAATCACAACTATTCCCTACTCCCAAGCTATCTGTATATTTGTGGGAAAATTGGCTTGAAATTAACAAGGTATAGCGCACACAGCAACAGCGGTGCCGTCTAACACGCAGCTGCAGCAGTGAGAAAATGGTGGCGACGGGGAAAATGGCTTGGTCTTATAGGGCAAGGACATGTGACATACACTGCCAATGACACATGCCCTTGCTTGTGTGAAAAAAAGCACTTCGCTCCATGTGTGCGCTGCTGATAGGCTGACAGATTGCACCTCCCCACTGCAAATGCGGGAAAGAGAAAAAAAAATGGAGATCTTCATTGTTCCTGCAGAGATCCATCCCCTGCCCCTCCCCCCACCCCGCTGTACACTCAAACTGCGTATTAACATTAATTTTCATCATTACTGAGAAAAAATCCAGTTATGATTTTGGTGCACGAACAGTTATCGAACATAACCTCGAACAGCCGAATTTTTCTCAAATTGTTCATGTTCGCCGAACGGCTCGAACACCGCCCAAAACAGCTCAAATTTGAGATTGGCGAACAGTTCGAGTAGAACAACGCTCATCTCTAGTTGCCAGTACAAGCAGTAGGTCTTCCAGAGTCTGGAATTTTTTTAAAGTCTCTGCTGATAACCCCAAAAAGGCCATATGTTCCACCTGCCATGCCAGCATCAGCAGGGGTGACAAAACTACCAGCCTGACCACCACCAGCATGATCAGGCACATGGCAGCAAAGCACCCGACTTTGTGGGGCGAAACCCAGGGTCCACGACCAGTGTCAGCGGGTGTCACCACTGCTTCTTCCACTGTTGTGCATGCAATAGAACCCCCTGTTGTGTGTGCAAGGCAATCCCCTGTCAATACTGCATGTAAAGATGCCCCCTCCTCTCAGTCTTCATTTGTTATGGCAGTTTCTCAAGAAACAGCATCAACGTCCACGTCCACGTCCCACCGCTGCGTTCAATTGTCCATATCCCAGACCTTTGAACGAAAGCGGAAATTCGGAGCTAACGCCCCACAGGCCACAGTCCTAAATTCGCGCATTTCACGACTGCTTGCATTGGAAATGCTGCCTTTTAGGCTGGTGGAGACGGAATCCTTCCGCAATCTTATGGCGGTGGCCGTCCCTCGGTACTCGGTCCCCAGCCGACACTATTTTGCCCGGTGTGCCATCCCCGCACTACACAAGCACGTGTCCCAAAGCATCTGCCGTGCCCTCAACAACGCAGTAACTGGGAGAGTCCACCTGACAACGGACACGTGGACAAGTGCTTGTGGCCAGGGACGGTACATCTCTCTGACGGCACACTGGGTAAACATAGTGGAAGCCGGGACCCAGTCGGACCTTGGGACGGAACACATCCTCCCCACACCGAGGATTGCGGGCCCTATGTCAGTCAGAGTTGCCCCCACAGTGTACAGCTCCTGCGCATCCTCCTCCTCCTCCTCATGTTCAGCCTCCATCTCAGATATCACCACATCAGATACAAGCTGGAAGTATTACAGTACTGCCTCTGCCAAGCGGTAACAGGCTGTGCTGAAACTCATAAGCTTAGGTGATAAACCTCACACTGCTTGTGAGTTGTGGACAGCTGTGAAAGAGCAGGCAGATCTGTGGCTGAGACCGCTGAACCTACATCCCGGCATGGTCGTGTGTGACAATGGCCGTAACCTGGTGGCGGCTCTGAGGCGAGGTGAGATCACACACGTACCATGCCTGGCTCATGTGCTTAACCTCGTGGTTCAGCGGTTTCTTAAATCGTACCCTGAGCTGCCAGATCTGCTCGTGAAAGTACGCTGCCTGTCAGCTCTTTTTCGCAAGTCGGCTACAGCTTCCGCCGCCCTTGCTGTGTTGCTGCAGCGTTTGCAGCTTCCGCACACCGACTGGTGTGTGATGTCCCCACACGTTGGAATTCTACCCTCCACATGTTGCAAAGGATTTGTGAGCAGAAGAGAGCAGTTGTGGAGTACCAGCTGCAACAAGGCCGTCGATATTCATGTCAGACTCCACACATAAGACCTCAGGAGTGGACCTGGATGTCTGACATATGTACCATCCTGACAAACTTTGAGGAGGCCACCAACATGGTGAGTGGCGATGACGCCATCATTAGTGTCAGCATCCCACTTGTCTGTCTTTTGCAACGCTCTCTGCAGAGAATTAAAGAGGAGGCATTGCAGCCAGTGTATGATGAGATGGATCAAGAAGCCGTAGCAGGCGATTACAAACAGCCCAGCCTCATCTCATCCCAATGTGCATTGGGGGACAAAGAGGGAGAGGAGGAGGAGGAGGAAGAACAGGAGCTGCTATCATGCGTTGTAGACGGTAGTAACTGTACAAGTGTCATACCGTCGGTTCAGCGTAGGTGGCCTGAGGACAGGGGGGAGGAGGAAAAGGAGGAGGAGGAGGAGAGCATGGTCAGTCGTCATCTTGGTGAGGACACGGAAATCTTGCCCGTTACCAGTCTGGCACGCATGGCTGACTTTGTTACGCTGCATTAACCGTGACCCTCGTGTTGTCAAAATGTTGGGTGACAGTCATTACTGGTTGGTGACACTTGTAAACCCCCGCTACAAGGAGAACTTTTACTCTCTTATTCCTGAGGTGGAGAGGTCTACAAAAATGGGGCAATACCAGAAGGCCCTTGCTGCAGAACTCTTAAAAAAATTCCCGTCTGAACACGCTAGCGGCAGAGGTCACAGTTCGTTGCCCAACCAAGGCGTACAGGCGAGAGAGATGCAACTCCAATCCAGCAGAGGCAGGGGAACACTGTCAATGTTCTGGGACAGTTTTCTGACACCCGCCCAGCTTACAGGCCCTGAGGCGCGGGGTACTCTCACACGGAGTGGAAAGTTTCAAAAGATGGTGAGGGAGTACCTTGCCGATAGTACCAGCGTCCTCTGTGATTCCTCTGTGCCTTTTAATTATTGGGTATCCCAGCTGGACACTTGGAATGAACTCGCTCTGTACGCCTTGGAGGTCCTGGCCTGCCCTGCCGCTAGCGTGTTATCGGAGCGTGTTTTTAGTGCCGCTGGGGGAATTATAACTGATAAGCCCACTCGCCTGTCAACTGACAATGCTGACAAGCTGACCCTTATCAAAATGAACAACGGCTGGATTGGGCCAGACTTCTCATCACCACCAAATGACAGCAGAGTAACATAAAGTCAAATCCACTGTGTTATTTCGGGAGGTGTAGTCACATGCACCGCTTCACACCCACACATGGGTATACGCTTCCTCATTTCGGCTGTTTAATCTTCTTCTCCTTATCCTCAGCCTCCACCACCACTATACCACCAGGGTGCCAGCATTGCAAGTTTCTCCGTCCTTATTTTTGGCAGCTTTTGCTTGCAAGGCATAAGCAAATACTATGGGACACCCACTCCCCAATAATGGGACTTATGTTTGTAATATGCTGTACTGCATGGCTCTTGTAAGGGGCATTGCAAGTTGCTCCGTCCTATTTTTTGGCAGCTTTTGCTGGGAAAGCATAAGCAAATACTATGGGAGACCCCCTCCCCAATAATGGGACTTATGTTTGTATTATGCTGTACTGCATGGCTCTTGTACGGGCATTGCAAGTTGCTCCGTCCTAATTTTTGGCAGCTTTTGCTGGGAAAGCATAAGCAAATACTATGGGACACCCACTCCCCAATAATGGGACTTATGTTTGTAATATGCTGTACTACATGTGACGCGCCCCCTGGGCGGTGTGTACACGTGTGTGGGATACCCGGTGCCGGGACTCTGGGGTCTGTAATCTCCGTGGCGGTGACCCGGTCCCCTGGCTCAGGCTGGTCAAACCAGTGGCAGTCTTTCTTAGGTTTTGAGGTTAATTGTCCGACTGCGCCACCCGTGGATTGCGGTCAGGGAGTACCACCGCTGCGAGGCAGACCGCTGAGGCTGGTGTTGTGTGCGCAGCAGAGAATGGGATAACTCCCCTCGGGAGGAGTATAGCCTCAGGGCAGTGAGTGTGGATGATGGTGATGATGGTGCACGAGCGCAGCAGGAACGACTCAGAGTCTTTGCAGTGCAGTTCAGGGTCTTTACTGATGATTATAAGGTAGACCCTCCCGGGAGTACTGGCTAGCATAAGAGGCCTGGTCAGTCTCTGAGAAAGCAGGAGTTCCCCTGGCCAGGTGGAGTTGTAGGCCTCCCCGTCTGTCTGCACTCTTCCTGGCTACCTTGCTGTAAGCGGGTAGAAGTAGCCCACGTCCCTGAGTGTACCGTGTAGTGCTCACCCGTATGGCTGGTGACTTGGGGCCTTCTGTTAGCCTCCGCTCCACGACGGCGGTGCTGGTCCCTTGCTTGTTACTGAGCCTCCAGGCTTCTATAGCCAGAGGACCTGAAATCCCCTCCCGGCTGGTTTCTGCTGCTGGATATATAAGTCCTCACAGCTTCGGACTCCTGTGTCCGGTTCCTATTGTCTTCTGCCAGGACGAGCTCTGCTCAGCTTCCAGCCCCTGGTCTTTAGCTCCTAGCTCCTACAGAGCTCCTTGCTGTTACTTTCCCTTGCTCTCACTCTGACTCTGACTGTTCTCTGACACACTCAACCCCCTCCCCAGATCCAGTTTATAAGGGCAGAATTCTCCCCTCCCAGGACTGGGGCAGGAGGATGTTGCATGTTTAAGGGATCCTGACCAGGAAACCTCCCACTTGCTCTCCGACGTAATATCTCTATTACTGTGGTGGCCAGACCCCTGGGGTGCCACACATGGCTCTTGTAAGGGGCATTGCAGTTCCTCATAATTTTTGGAAAGCCTTCCATTCACTGCTTAGGCCAACAGTGCACGGGAGACCCAGTTGCTATAAATCGAAAAAAAGGTTTAGTTAACGCTCTCTGACCTCCATGTCATTTCCAAGGGGCATTGGAGTGGCTTGAAATTTTTGGCAGGCATTGCACTCACTGTATGCCCTATAACTGTGTAGCCGAACCGCTCCTTTTGTTACAGAAACATATCCTACAAGACATATCTGGTTGGCTGGCCTGATATTAATGTGAATGGTCCCTGTTCCTCCTGCTCTTTCTCCTTTGCCACCACCTCATCCATCATTTATCACCTGAAGCTTTGTTTTAACAGGAGTCATAGAACTGGGATAGTAGCAGGAAAACATCCAGCAATCTTCGGAGGAGGTAGGATATGCGCCAAAACGCGGACCACCTCAGGCCTAGCCGCTACTACATACATGCGCTTGCATTCCAAGAAAACAAAGCAGATGCTAACTTCTATCATCATCATCATTCTCCTCACCTAGGCACTCTCAACTCCCCTGATGGAGAAGCCAGGGCCCACCGGAGGAGTCTGGTTCTCTGGTGGGCTCGTCCAATGCTGCCCTAAAGCAGGCCAGGCTAAGAAAAGTGTGGGGGAAGGTGACAGGAGAAATCAGGGCGGCTGGGGACCGAGTATGGACACCTGGCGCCACCTGGCGGCTGGGGACCGAGCGTGGACACCCGGCCGCCGGGCGGCTGGGGACTGAGTATGGATACCTCGCTGCCGAAGCAGCCATGAGGTAGTGGCCAGCTTCGGCCTCCTCCAAACTAAAAGGCCCCATTTCAAGTGAAAGCTAGCAGTATGGTATTGCAGCCTTCGGGTGGGTGGTTGGCTGCATATTTTCGCTTGCATTGCAAGGAATGGGGAAGGTACAATTGAACACTGCCCTGGGAAAAGAACTTGCACGGGGATAGTTGCAAGTCTGCATCTTCTGATGCGGCAAGGATCACTTCTGATGGGCACACTTTTAGACAGTGACATGGGGGTCAGAGATGCTTCCAGGGGTCTTCCCCATGCTGATCCCTTGTCTTTTCAGCACTGTATGCATGTGTCACACAGCACATGGCCAGATAAGGTTGTAAAATGTTAAAATGACATTTCCCGGTGAACGCATTTGTCATGGTTGAAAGCAATACAAAAGTGCAAAAACGCATGACAAATGCTACTTGTGAACATAGCCCAAGGTGTGGAGGAGTATTTTTGTTTTTGGTTATTTATTTTACCTTATACACAAATTTTTACCCTGGAAAGGAAATTCCTTAACATATTTCACTGGAAAACCGTTTCAGTTTCGTTTTTGAACGTTTTATTGTGAGCCCGCAAAAGTGGCTTAATACCTCTGACCACGTTGTTGACAGCAGTGACCAGGGGGTCAGAAATGCTTCCAGGGGCGATCCTCATGCTGCCCCCATGTCTTTTGAGCACTGTCACTATTGTTTTGTGCACTTTTTAGGCATTCTACAGACTGCCGGGCGTGCTGCCGCAAAAATGCTCGGGTCTCTCATCGACTAACATTGGGCTCGTTGCTCGGGTCGAGCACCCGAGTATCACGGTAAGCTCGGCCCGAGCTTCGAGCACCCGAGCATTTTAGTGATCGCTCAACACTATCAGTCGTCATCTTGGTGAGGACACGGAAGTCTTGCCCCTTACCAGTCTGGCACCCATGGCTGACTTTATGTTACACTGCCTTAACCGTGACCCTCGCATTGTCAAAATGTTGGGTGACAGTCATTACTGGTTGATGACACTTTTAGACCCCCTCTACAAGGGGAACTTTCACTCTCTTATTCCTGAGTTGGAGGGGTCTACAAAAATGGGGCAGTGCCAGAAGGCCCTTGCTGCAGAACTATTAAAAAAATTCCCATCTGAACACTGTAGCGGCAGAGATCACAGTTCGCTGCCCAACTAAGGCATACAGGCGAGAGAGACGCAACTCCAATCCAGCAGAGGCAGGGGAACACTGTCAATGTTCTAGGACAGTTTTCTGAGACCTTCCCAGCTTACAGGCCCTGAGGCGCAGGGTACTCTCACAAGGAGTGGAAAGTTTCAAAAGATGGTGAGGGAGTACCAGCGTCCTCCGTGATTCCTCTGTGCCTTTTAATTATTGGGTATCCAAGCTGGACACTTGGAATGAACTTACTCTGTATGCCTTGGAGGTCCTGGCCTGCCCTGCCGCTAGCGTGTTATCGGAGCGTGTTTTTAGTGCCGCTGGGGGAATTATAACTGATAAGCGCACTCGCCTGTCAACTGACAATGCTGACAAGCTGACCCATATCAAAATGAACAAGGGCTGGATTGGGCCAGACTTCTCATCTCCACCAAATGACAGCAGAGTAACATAAAGTCAAATCCACTGTGTTATTTCGGGAGGTGTATTCCCATGCATCGCTTCACACCCACACATTGGTATACCTTCCTCATTTCGGCTGTTTTTTGCTCTTCTCCTTATCCTCAGCCTCCACGACCACTATACCACCAGGGTGACCGTGGTCCATGTTGCCAGCATTGCAAGTTCCTCTGTCCTAATTTTTGGCAGCTTTTGCTTGGAAGGCATAGGCAAAGACTATGGGAGACCCACTCCCCAATAATGGGAATAATGTTTTTAATATGCTGTACTGCATGGCTCTTGTAAGGGACATTGCAAGTTCCCCCTTCCTAATTTTTGGCAGCTTTTGCTTGGAAGGCATAGGCAAAGACTATGGGAGACGCACTCCTCAATAATGGGAATAATGTTTTTAATATGCTGTACTGCATGGCTCTTGTAAGGGGCATTAAAATCGTCTTGTTAAGCTACTGTGACCTCCACGTCTCTTCCAAGGTTCGTTAATATTGTGTTTTTATTCCACTGCGACCTCCACCACTCTTCCAAGGGGCATTAAAAGCGTCTTGTTAAGCTACTGTGACCTCCACTTCTCTTCCACAGGGCATTGATAGTCTTTTTATTCCACTGTAACCTCCACCACTCTTCCAAGGGGCATTAAAACTGTCTTGTTAAACCACTCTGAACTCCACGTCTTTTCCAAGGGGCATTAAAACCATCTTGTTAAGCTACTGTGACCTCCACATCTCTTCCAAGGGGCATTAAAACTGTCTTGTTAAACCACTCTGAACTCCACGTCTCTTCTAAGGGGCATTAAAACTGTCTTGTTAAACCACTCTGAACTCCACAGCTCTTCCAAGGGGCATTGACATGTTGTTTTTAATTACCTCTAACCTCCACGACTCTTGCAACGGGCATTGCATTTGCTCCTAATTTTTGTCAGCTTTTGCTTTTCAATGCATAGGCGAACACTAAGGGAGACCCACTCCCCAATAATGGGTAGAAGGTTTTTAATACGCTGTAATCCACGTCGGTTTCAAGGGGCATTGCAGTGCCTAATAATTTTTGGAAAGCCTTCCATTCCCTGCTTAGGCCAACAGTGTACAGGAGACCCAGTTGCTATAAATGAAAAAAACGGTTTAGTTAAGACCCTCTGACCTCCATGTCACTTCCAAGGGGCTTTGGAGTGCCTCGAAATTTTTGGTAGGCATTGCATTCACTGTATGCCTTATAACTGTGTAGCTGAACCGCTCCTTTTGGTACAGAAACATATCCTTCAAGACATGTGTGGTTGGCTGGCCTGATATTGATGTGAATGGTCCCTGTTCCTCCTGCTCTTTCTCCTTTGCCACCACCTCATCCATCATTCATCACCTGAAGCTTTGTTTTAACGGGAGTCATAGAACTGGGATAGGAGCAGGAAAACATCCAGCAATCCTCGAAGGAGGTAGAATATGCGCCAAAACGCTGACCACTTCAGGCCTAGCTGCTACTACATACATGCGCTTGCATTCCAAGGAACAGAAAGCTAAGGAGGTGGATGGCCTCATGATCATGAATAATTTACTCATTGTGTAGGAGGACGATCACTGCTGCTGTCTACTTTCTGAACTTTGTGTTGAAGCCTGATTGACCCAGGACCCGCAATTCTCTATGTTTGGAGGACGTGTTGCATCCCAGTGTCCAACTGTGTCCCGGCTTCCACAATATTAACCCAGTGTGAAGGAGTCAGTGAGATGGACCATTCCTGGCCACATTCACTTGTCCACGTGTTTGTGGTTAGGCTGTCCTTCCCACTAAATGCACTGGGGAGGGCACAGGTAATGTTTTGGTATGCGTGCTTGTGTATAAGGCGCAACGGGACAAATAGGGGCGGCTGGGGACCGTTTATGGATACCTGGCCACCCCCACGCGGCTGGGGACTGTGTGTGGGCACCCGGCCGCTGAGTATGAATACCAGGCTACCGACGCAGCCATGACGTGGTGGCCAGATTCCACCTCCACATGCCTAAAAGGCTCAATTTCAAGTGCAAGCAAGCTAGCAGTATGGTATTGCAGCCTGGGGGTGGGTGGGTGGCAGGCTGCATACTTGCGCTTGTGTTGCAAGTTATGGGGGAGGTAAAATTGAACACTGCCCTGGTACAAGGACTTGCACGGGGATAGTTGCAAGTCTGCATCTTCTGATGTGGCAAGGATCACTTCTGATGGGCACACTTTTAGGCAGTGACATGGGTGTCAGAGATGCTTCCAGGGGTCTTCCCCATGCTGTTCCCATGTCTTTTTAACACTGTATGCATGTGTCACACAGCACATGGCCAGATAAGGTTGTAAAATGTTAAAATGACATTTCCCGGTGAATTCATTTGTCACGGTTGAAAGCAATACAAACGTGCAAAAACGCATAAAAAATGCTACTTGTGAACATAGCCCAAGGTGTGGAGGAGTATTTTTGTTTTTGGTTATTTATTTTACCTTATACACAAGTCTTTACTCTGGAAAGGATGTTCCTTAACCCCTTTCCGACCTGATCAGTAATAGTACGCACCAGGTCGGGAAGGCCGGTTCAGCGGGGGCTCCGGCGGTGAGCCCGCACTGAAGCGAGCACATGTCAGCTGATTATTGGAATCGCAATCCACCCGCGGCTGTTAACATGTTAAATCTCTGACAGTGGCATTTAACTCGTGCTTCCGGGAGTCCTAAGCCCCGCCCATCAGTGACCCCGTCACGTGATCGCGGGTCACCAATGGGTGGGCATGACAACTCGGGGTCTGCAGCAGACGCCTGTGGTTGTCATGTCTCAATTGCTATGAGCGCCACCTAGTGGTCAGCGCTCATAGCAAGTTAGCATTTCTCCTGCATACAAGCGATCTGCTCATCGCTTGTATGCAGTAGAAGCAATCAGACAACTGCTGCTTCTAGTCTCCTCTGGAGACTATAGAAGCAAGCAGAAAGTGTAAAAAAAAAAGTTTTTAAAAATATTAAAAAAATAAAAAATATATAAAAGTTTAAGTCAACCCCTTTCGCCCCATTCAAAATAAAATATATATATATATATATATAAAAAAAACACATACACATATTTGATATCGCCGCGTTCAGAATTGCCCGATCTATCAATATAAAAGAAGAATTAATACAATCAGTAAACGGCGTAACGAGAAAAACATTTTAAACGCCAGAATTAAGTTTTTTTGGTCGCTACAACTTTGCAATAAAATGCAATAACGAGCGATAAAAACATCGGATCTACCCCAAAATGGTATCAATAAAAACGTCAGCCCAGCACGCAAAAAATAAGCCCTCACCTGGCCCCAGATCCCAAAAAATGGAGAAGCTAAGGGTCTTGGAAAATGGCGTCATTTTTTTTTTTGTTTTTTTAGCAAGCTTTGGATTATTTTTTCACCACTTAACTAAAAAAGAACCTATACATGTTTGGTGTCTATGAACTCGTAGCGACCTGGAAAATAATGATAGCAGGTCAGTTTTTGCAATCTGTGAACGTGGTAAAAAAAGGACCCAAAAAACAACTGTGGAATTGCATTTTGTTTGCAGTTTCACTGCACTTGGAATTTTTTTCCCATTTTCCAGCACACCATATGGTAAAACCAGTGATGGTGTTTAAAATTACAACTCGTCCCGCAAAAAATAAGCCCTCACATGGCCATATTGAATGAAAATTAAAAAAGTTCTGGCTCTGGGAAGAAGGGGAGCAAAAAAGGAAAGCACAAAAACAGAAAGACCCATGGTCGTTAAGGGGTTAACATATTTCACAGGAAAGCACTTTCACTTTCGTTTTTGAATGTTTTATTGTGAGCCTGTAAAAGTGGCTTAATACCTCTGACCACGTTGATGACAGCAGTGACCTGGGGGTCAGAAATGCTTCCAGGGGCGATCCCCATGCTGTCCCCATGTCATTTGAGCACTGTCACTATCGTTTTGGGCACTTTTTAGGCTTTCTACAGACTGCCGGGGGAGCCGCCGCAAAAATGTTCGGGTCTCCCATAGACTAACATTGGGCTCGTTGCTCGGGTCGAGCACCCGAGTATCACGGTAAGCTCGGCCCGAGCTTCGAGCACCCGAGCATTTTAGTGCTCGCTCAACACTACTTATTACGTCTACATTTTCAAAGCCTATATCAGGGAACACCATTCTACATGCTAAAAGTGGACACCGACAACATACTATAAAAGCAATACCTGTAGATGAATTAACAAGAATTAAATGTAATTGTAGTAGTAGAGATAAATTGGATGAAGAATTCACCAGGTGTAAAAATAAATTAAAATCTAAGCGCTATCCAGATTGGTCTTTAACCCCTTAAGCCCCGCGGGTGGTTTGCACGTTAATGACCGGGCCAATTTTTACAATTCTGACCACTGTCAATTTATGAGGTAATTACTCTGGAACGCTTCAACGGATCCCCCTGATTCTGAGACTGTTTTTTCGTGACATATTGTACTTCATGATTGTGGAAAAATTTCTTCGATATCACTTGCGTTTATTTGTGAAAAAAACGGAAATTTGGCGAAAATTTTGAAAATTTTGCAATTTTCAGAATTTGAATTTTTAAGCCCTGAAATCAGAGCGATATATCACACAAAAGAGTTAATAAATAACATTTCCCACATGTCTACTTTACATCAGCACAATTTTGGAACCAAAATTTTTTTTTGTTAGGGAGCTATAAGGGTTAAAAGTTGACCAGCGATTTCTCATTTTTCCAACAAAATTTACAAAACCATTTTTTTAGGGACCACATCACATTTGAAGTCACTTTGAGAGGTCTGTATGACAGAAAATACCCAAAAGTGACACCATTCTAAAAACTGCACCCCTCAAGGTGCTCAAAACCACATTCAAGAACTTTATTAACCCTTCAGGTGCTTCACAGGAATTTTTTGAATGTGGAAGAAAAAAATGAACATTTAACTTTTTTCACAAAAATGTTACTTTAGACCCAATTTTTTTTATTTTCACAGGGGTAAAAAGAAAAAATGGACCCCAAAATTTGTTGAGCAATTTCCCCTGGGCACGCAGATACCCAATATTTGGGGAAAAAACACTGTTTAGGCGCACGGCAGGGCTCGGAAGGGAAGGAGCGCCATTTGACTTTTTGATTGTAAAATTTGCTTGAATAATTAGCGGACGCCATGTTGTGTTTGGAGAGCCCATGTGTGCCCAAACTTTGGAGCTCCCCCACAAGTGACCCCATTTTGGAAACTATACCCCCCAAGGCACCTTTCTAGATGCATAGTGAGCACTTGGAACCCACAGGTGCTTCACAAATTGATTCGTAACTATGAAAAAGTGAAAAAAAAAACACTATTTCATTTTTATGAATCAATTTGTGAAGCACCTGAGGGTTCCAAGTGCTCACAATGCATCTAGATAGGTGCCTTGGGGGGTCTAGTTTCCAAAATGGGGTCACTTGTGGGGGAGCTCCAATGTTTGGGCACACAGTGGCTCTCCAAACGCAACATGGTGTCACTAACAATTTGAGCCGATTTTCTGTTAAATTTGTTAGAGGACACCATGTTGCATTTAGAGAGCCCTGTGTGCCCAAACATTGGAGCTCCCCCACAAGTGACCCCATTTTGGAACTAGACCCCCCAAGGCACCTATCTAGATGCATAGTGAGCACTTGGAACCCCCAGGTGCTTCACAAATTGATTCGTAACAATGAAAAAGTGAAAAAAAAAACACTTTTTCATTTTTATGAATCAATTTGTGAAGCACCTGAGGGCTCCAAGTGCTCACTATGCATCTAGATAGGTGCCTTGGGTGGTCTAGTTTCCAAAATGGGGTCACTTGTGGGGGAGCTCCAATATTTGGGCACACAGCGGCTCTCTAAATGCAACATGGTGTCCGCTAACAAATTTAACGCAAAATTGGCTCAAATTGTTAGCGACACCATGTTGCGTTTGGAGAGCCGCTGTGTGCCCAAACATTGGAGCTCCCCCACAAGTGACCCCATTTTGGAAACTAGACCCCCCAAGGCACCTATGTAGATGCATCGTGAGCACTTGGAACCCCCAGGTGCTTCACAAGTTGATTCGTAACAATGAAAAAGTGAAAAAAAAAACACTTTTTCATTTTTATGAATCAATTTGTGAAGCACCTGGGGGTTCCAAGTGCTCACTATGCATCTAGATAGGTGTCTTGGGGGGTCTAGTTTCCAAAATGGGGTCACTTGTGGGGGAGCTCCAATGTTTGGGCACACAGGGACTCTCTAAATGCAACATGGTATCCGCTAACAAATTGAATGGAAAATCGGCTCAAATTGTTAGCGGACACCACATTGCGTTTGGAGAGCCCCTCTGTGCGCAAACTTTTGAGCTCCCCCACAAGTGACCCCATTTTGGAAACTAGACCCCCCAAGGCACCTTTCTAGATGCATAGTGAGCACTTGGAACCCCCAGGTGCTTCACAAATTGATTCGTAATAATGAAAAAGTGAAAAAAAAAACACTTTTTCATTTTTACGAATCAATTTGTGAAGCACCTAGGGGTTCCAAGTGCTCACTATGCATCTAGATAGGTGCCTTGGGGGGTCTAGTTTCCAAAATGGGGTCACTTGTGGGGGAGCTCCAATGTTTGGGCACACAGGGACTCTCTAAATGCAACATGGTATCCGCTAACAAATTGAATGGAAAATCGGCTCAAATTGTTAGCGGACGCCACATTGCGTTTGGAGAGCGCCTCTGTGCCCAAACTTTGGAGCTCCCCCACAAGTGACCCCATTTTGGAAACTAGACCCCCCAAGGCACCTTTCTAGATGCATAGTGAGCACTTGGAACCCCCAGGTGCTTCACAAATTGATTTGTAACAATGAAAAAGTGAAAAAAAAAAACACTTTTTCATTTTTATGAATCAATTTGTGAAGCACCTGGGGTTCCAAGTGCTCACTATGCATCTAGATAGGTGCCTTGGGGGGTCTAGTTTCCCAAATGGGGTCACTTGTGGGGGAGCTCCAATGTTTGGGCACACAGGGACTCTCCAAATGCAACATGATATCCGCTAACAATTTGAGCCAACAATTTGTTAGCGGATATCATGTTGCATTTGGAGAGTCCCTGTGTGCCCAAACATCGGAGCTCCCCCACAAATGACCCCATTTTGGAAACTAGACCCCCCAAGGCACCTATCTAGATTCATAGTGAGCACTTGGAACCCCAGGTGCTTCACAAATTGATTCATAAAAATGAAAAACTATTTTTTTTTTCACTTTTTCATTTTTACGAATCAATTTGTGAAGCACCTAGGGGTTCCAAGTGCTCAATATGCATCTAGATAGGTGCCTTGGGGGGTCTAGTTTCCAAAATGGGGTCACATGTGGGGGAGCTCCAAAGTTTGGGCACAGAGGGGCTCTGCAAACGCAATGTGGTGTCCGCTAACAATTTGAGCCGATTTTTCATTCAATTTGTTAGCGGATACCATGTTGCATTTAGAGAGTCCCTGTGTGCCCTGACATTGGAGCTCCCCCATAAGTGACCCCATTTTGTAAACTAGACCCCCCAAGGCACCTATCTAGATTCATAGTGAGCACTTGGAACCCCAGGTGCTTCACAAATTGATTCATAAAAATGAAAAAGTTTTTTTTTTTTCACTTTTTAATTTTTACGAATCAATTTGTGAAGCACCTGGGGGTTCCAAGTGCTCACTATGCATCTAGAAAGGTGCCTTGGGGGGTCTAGTTTCCAAAATGGGGTCACTTGTGGGGGAGCTCCAAAGTTTGGGCACAGATGGGCTCTCCAAACGCAATGTGGTGTCCGCTAACAATTTGAGCCGATTTTCCATTCAATTTGTTAGCGGATACCATGTTGCATTTAGAGAGTCCCTGTGTGCCCAAACATTGGAGCTCCCCCACAAGTGACCCCATTTTGGAAACTAGACCCCCCAAGGCACCTATCTAGATTCATAGTGAGCACTTGGAACCCCAGGTGCTTCACAAATTGATTCATAAAAATGAAAAAGTGTTTTTTTTTTCACTTTTTCATTTTTACGAATCAATTTGTGAAGCACCTGGGGGTTCCAAGTGCTCACTATGCATCTAGATAGGTGCCTTGGTGGGTCTAGTTTCCAAAATGTGGTCACTTGTGGGGGAGCTCCAATGTTTGGGCACACAGGGGCTCTCCAAACGCAACATGGCGTCCGCTAACAATTTGAGCCGATTTTCCATTCAATTTGTTAGCGGACACCATGTCGCGTTTGGAGAGCCCGTGATGTGCCTAAACAGTGCAGCTCCCCCACAAGTGTCCCCATTTTGGAAACTATACCCCTCAAGGATTTTATTAAGGTGTATAGTGAACATTTTGAACCCAGAGGTAAGGCACATTATTTGTTTACATTAGGTCATCATATTGAATAAGTTGTCATTATTCTTGAGCGAAAGTGCTCGCTACTTGAGTTTGCATCGTGTACTCAGGTATGCACCATGTACAGCGTGTGCTCGAGTGACACGCTCGAGTCCCTGCTCCGCATGTTTCACGGTTATTAGACACCCAAAAAAAAACATGCGGGGATCGCTCGTGCATGGCAGGCAATCCCCGAAAAGTTTTTTGGCCGCGAAGCATATGGGGCAGAGACTCGAGCATGTCACTCAAATACCCACGATACTCAATGCATACCAGAGCACCCGATGCAAACTCAAGTAGCGAGCACTTGCTCTCAACACTAGTCGCCATATCGTCATCTTTTTTTCTTACTTTTGAAAAAAATCCCAACCCCAGCCCTAACGCTAGCACAACCCTAGCCCCAGCACAACCCTAGCCCCAGCACAACCCTAGCCCCAGCACAACCCTAGCCCCAAATCCAGCCCTAATCCTAGCCCAATCCTAACCCAAGAGTTTATTTTTGACGCCGTTCCTTGTGCGGTATAAGTGATTAGACGACTTTATTCTTCGGGTCGGTGTGATTACAGCAATGCCAGAATCATATGGGGTTTTTATGACTGACAGCTGTCACACACTAAAAGACGCATTTTTTGTAAAATCTAATTTTTGCATCGCCATATTTTGAGAGCTATAATTTTTCAAGATTTTGGCAGACAGTCATGTGACGGCTCGTTTTTTGCGGGATGACTTGACGTTGTTATTGGTGCCATTTTCAGGCACGTGACATTTTTTGATCGCTTTCTATTCCGATTTTTGGGAGGCAGAATAAACAAAAACCAACAATTCAGGAATTGTTTTTTTTTTTTTTTTTATTCTGTTCCGCGTGTGGTAAAATTGATGAGGTAGCTTTATTCTTCGGGTCAGTACATTTACAGCGGTACCACATTTGTATCATTTTTCTATGTTTTGGCGCTTATACACAATAAAAGCTATTTTATAGAAAAAAATATTTTTTAGTATCGCTTTATTCTGAGAGCTATAACTTTTTTATTTTTCGGCTGATGGAGCTGTATGGTGGCTTGTTTTTTGCGGGACGAGATGACGTTTTCAGCGGTATCATTTTTATTTATATGCGTCATTTTGATCGCGTGTTATTCCACTTTTTGTTTGGCGGTATGGTGATAAAGCATTGTTTTTTGCTTCGTTTTTTTTTTTTTTTTTTTACCGTGTTCACTGAAGGGGTTAACTAGTGGGACAGTTTTATAGGTCAGGTTGCTCCGGACGCGGCGATACCAAATATGTGTACTTTTATTGTTTTTTTTTTACATTTTTTTTTAATAATATTTATTGATGGGTACATTATATTTTTATTTTTGGTGTATTATTTTTTTTATTTTTTTATAATATTTTTGCACTTTTTTTTTTTTTCTTCCACTTTCACACAGTTTATACACTTTATTACTTTGTCCCACTCTGGGACTTTCACTTTTTTTTTTCTGATCGCCTGCATGGCACAGGAATGGAGCACCATCCCTATGCCATGAAGGCTGTTAGAAGTGCACAGTGTGAAGATTGCTTGGAAATGCACTGCGCATGTCCAAGCAATCTTCCTGCTCTCTGGTGACCCGGATGTTGTCATGACGACATCGGGTCGTCATGGCAACACCCGGGAAGCCTTTGCAGACTGCGCTGGAAGCCGGAAGAGGAGGTGAGTATCGCCGATCACCTCCCCTTGCCCCCGCAATGCCGCGATCGACTTCGATCGACTTCGATCGCAGCATCGCGGGGGTTAATGTGCTGGGAGCGGTGCAGGACCGCTCCCTGCACATAGTACCGGGTGTCAGCTGTGACAATCAGCTGACACCCGGCGGCGATCGCGCCCGCACAGCCTGTGTGCGCGCGCGATTGCCATGATGTACTAATACGGGTCTGGGTATTAAGTCCCAGGGCACAGAAGCGTATTAGTACGTCAGATGTCAGTGAGGGGTTAAAGAGAGCAAAAAAAATAGTACAATAAAAAGATAGATTGGATTTAATTGATATACCGAATATTGAAACCAATAAAAATAACAACTTGTTAGATAAAAATCAGAAAAAACGGACAGTAATCTCTTTAAAATATAGTGCACAATCTCATCAACTTAAAAATATAATATTAAAACATCTTCCTATCTTATATGAGCATGTTTTACTATCAAAAATTCTTGACTCTGGAGTTTTGGTGGTTGCAAAAAAAGCACAAACACTACACTAGGAGGATTATTATCATCAAGTCATTCTAATAATATGCAAAAACGCCATACATGGCTTAATTGCAAAGGGTTTTATAGATACGGTTTCAATAGATGTGGTATTTGTCGCTATATCAAAATTACTAAAACTTTTACCAACACCAATGAAAATGAAACACACAATATAAGGAGTTATTTGAACTGTAACAGCAGTTATGTAGTGTATATAATAAAATGCACTACTTGTAATTTGTTATATGTTGGATGCACTATAAGAATATTAAAACAACAAGTGGCAGAACATCTGAGTGATATCTACAATGTCACTAATCATAATATCTCTTGTGCCTCCAGACATTTTATTAAAAAGCACAATAGAGAGACATCTTCATTTCAGGTCTTGGAATTTAAAAACTTGCCTCTAATCCTCGGGGTGGAGACAACAGGAGATGGTTACTTGATCGAGATGCATTTTGGATGTATCACCTAAACACCTGCCATCCAAATGGCTTGAATTTGCGGAGAGAATTATTGTTCCATTATAGCGAGTAAATCATCTGTACATGCGTAATCTTCTATGTCATATGATTTTTTTATGTAAATTTGTGTGTATATTTTGTAAATCTATTTTAACATTTATACGTGGATATATGTATCATGTGACTTTCACTCTTTATGCTGATTGGTGAACAATTGTATATATACTATTTGTATGCCATTTGCAAGCCAGTCTTGACAAAGTACGCAAGCCCTGCGTTACGAAATGCGTTGCCCTGGCTATATAACATGACTGTGGAATCTGATTTTATAAAGTTTTTTCTACAATAAAAGGATTTTGGACTATTTAAGAGGCTGGAAATCTTTTTTCCCACATATGTGTGCAGGGTGACGAGGGTTCTTCTCTACCTAGGACACTGAAATAGCTCATCCCGTCTCAGCTCAAAATACAGTATCTTCAAATGTGAAGTTTGAGATGACAAGCTGTATAGAAGTTTCTAAAAAATATGAAGAAAGATGGTAAAACACCACATTGTGATTGCACTTTGGTTTTACCACTCCATCGTCTTTGTATATATCCTACATTAATGAAATTATGCATTTGTCATCCAACTTCTATATTATCATGTCTTTGAAGGTCACTTTTCAAAGACTATCTGAAAACTGCTTTCTTGAATCTTGAATCAATGAGAATGAATTATAGATTTTCAAGATTATATCCATCACTTTATACTGCATCATTCTAGCTCTCGGGATTATCAGTAATGGATTAGTCATCTGGTTTTCTGGTTTCTGGATGAAGAACACAATCAGTGCCATGTGGTTCCTGAACCTGGCCATGGCAGACTTCCTATGCTGTGCTTCTCTTCGTCTATGAATTGTACAGATGGAGTAATATTTCTTATACTTTTTTAATGATGTCCTTGTTTCAGTTATTTCCTGCTGTATGAACATGTTTCTTTTTACGGTAAACATGAGTGCCAGTGTTCTTCTCCTGATGGCCATGAGTATTGACCACTTGGGATCTGTCATGTGGCCCGTTTGGACAAAAGTTCACAGAACTTGTAAATTTGTCACTGCAGCGATCATTTGGCTTTTGAGTTTGAGCTTTTCTGATTTACTCTTTTACTTCTATTATTTAATATTCCATGATTACACCTAATGGTGTAACCTTCAGAGGTGGTCAATGTTTTTCATTTTGCGCGAGATACTTAGCACCGTTACACTGATCATATTATTTATCATGTTTGTGATCCCTTTTCTCATCATCTTCACCATTTATGTTAAAATTTTCTTTAAACTGAGAGAGAGTAAGATATCCGAGAGATCTCAGAGATCCTCCAGGATCATCACTGCTGTGATATTGGGTTTCTTTATATGCTGGTTTCCATATTATATCTGGCGACAAATACCTTGGTATGATGAACTTAATCTTGTATTCTCTATATCAAATACTATCATTACCATCCTGGTTTGTGTTAACAGTTGCATCAATCCAATCATTTATGTTTGTATGGCCCAAGATTTTAAACAAGGTATCATCAGATGACTCATTCCTATCCGGACTAGAAAGATCTTTAGGAGGACATCCTAATGACTTATGTAAAGAAAAGAAAGATATGAAATATACTCGCTCCACAAATATGTAACACATACTCCTCTTATCAATGTGGAAACTTCTTAGACTTTATCTCATAGATTAGTTGAAATATATTAATTTCTGATATTTCTTTTAAGTCAGGTGTGTACTACAAGCACTTATACAAAAAGTTATCAGTAGGATGAATTGTCCTTGGGCTATGGCTGGCAATCCTGCCTGGCCCAAAAAACAGGAAATTCAACAGCAAATACAACTAATGGACGATGGGGGAATAAAAGCAGCCCCTTTATGTTTCATCTCTGACAGCTTAGTTTTACTTATTTTGGCATTTTTCTTTACCACACTTAAAATAAACGATTTACAATACTCAGAGATTTACACCAATATTTTCATTGTTTTTCTTAATCACTTCAGAGACTGAGAAAACTTTTCTCAAATGTTTCCAGCTTTGTCAATTTAGAAAATCTCTTGATTTTAAAACTTTTTTCTATTCTTACAGTATATATTAGTATACATTTATGTGAAACAGTAAATGGGAAGTAAACTTTTGCCGTTGAATTCTGGAGCAGTAAAAATATGATATATTTACTTGGTAAATATAAATTTTACTATAGAAATATACATACACGATGTCACAGCACACTGTGATTAATGATTACATGAACTCAAATATTGCTGAAAATGTTAAAAACATAAGGTACTTAGCATTCTTTGATCAAAGAGTGCAAAAGACATCCAACCACTTCAATATATACCTAAATATGAATTTTCCCTACCACTAATGTCCTACCATGTGCCAAACCAGGCCTGCACACCTTTAGTGTTAGATAAGGTTTTGATTGAGAGCTATACCTGGTTACTTTCATTTCACATTCAGATGAGGATTTGTTTGGCACGTGGAGAGGTAGGACGATAGTATTTAGGGACTATTCATATTTAGATGCACCTTGACATGGTTGGATGGCTTTTGCACTCTTTGAACAAAAACACTAAGTACATTGTAAGAGCCTGGATGAAGAGCTTGGCCGAGTGAAATGGCCTTCACTCTTTTTCTGCTGGTGTCCCCCACTTGACATGTAATTAAGGAATAACTTTTTCAACATTAACGGTCCCAGAAACTGTTCTCTAACATAATGCAAGGCCTCATGTTATTCACGTAACTGTGAGTAGCATGATGGTCTAAATGTGCTCCCATGGCATCAATGTCTCTGGACTTGTCTCTCATTGAGCACATCTGAGACTTCATTGGTTGGTAATTTCACAGGAGCTGCCAGCAATGGATTTTGAAGATTTTCCCACATGCATTAATTGTAGCAGAGAGTTCGACAGATGATCATTGATGACCTCAATCATAGCTGCCAAGGCTTTAAATGCAGAGTTTCTGTATATGGCGGCACTCATACTTCTTACTGAATAAATCAAGGAATTTTGAACATGTAGTTTTTTATTTTTGCATCATTTACAGATCAGTAACATGTCTTCATCTTGAAATTTTTGTATATTCTCTGTGCTGATTTGTATGTTACTTGATGATATATTCAATATATTCCGTGATCTTGTGTTTTCATATACTACACATATCCAGCACATCCTTATATCTAGATGGTCACATTAGAGATGAGTGAACCCGAACTTAATAATTTGGGGTTCATAATGGACAATTAGTGTCTGGCGCTAAACGCTGAACATGGACTTGTCCTGTTAGTCCGTTGCAATGTTCAGAGTTCCGTCAAGTAAGAGACATGTTTTCCCAGTTCAAAGTTTGGGTCCCCATTATTTTAATGGGTTCGTCTTCTGGTTGAGGTTTGGGTACAGTTCTGGTGCCCGAATCAAACTTTCTAATATAGTTAGAGTCTCGTACAAGAACCCAAACTTCCATGAGTCCTGTCATCCCTAGGTCACACACTTCCCTGGTATACTCTCATTTTACCAGTCTTTGTTCAGGAGCAGTTGTGGTATTAAAGAGTCATTCTCCTTTACACAGACCTCTTTATCTATCATGTTTTCCATATAATTGTTTTTCGGGTGGACGCTCCCTGTCATCTACATATTAATGGCAGGTGTGTACAGTTGTCTTGGGTTGATCCCATGTATGTGCTCATCTCATGTCATGCTGAGTTGTTTGTAATGGTGGGAGACTTTCTGCCATCATAGAGATGGTAATGAGTCTGGACTTGTACCTAATGGGATTTCAAGACTCTGGACAGGTGAGGCCTCTGTGGAGTTTGTTGTGTCTCATGGAAAATTCTATAACATCAATTACATGTTAACAAAGAGATCTGCATCCCAAAACCAATGCACCAATACCTGACTGGTTTCTGGAGTAGACAAAAAGGAAAGGTTTTTTTTAGGTTAGTGCCTGAAATTAGAAAATTTACGAAAAAAAACAAGTCGTTATTCCTGGCATTTTGCATAGCAACATGATGAATCCACAGGAGCAAAATGGACAAAAATTCTGTCAATTCAGTAAATCCTGTTTATTCCATTTGCTATAAAACTATAGAATTTAAACACAGATAAAATAATATCCGAGCAGGTAATGAATGTCTAATATTCCACAGACAAATCTAAAGATACTGAACACACATTTTTCTAAACATGATATCAATAATTAGAGATGAACGGATCGGGCAAAATTTGAATTCTTCTCTTCATGTGTTTTTTTTTCAAAGCAAATTCAATTTGCAGAGACATTCTTCTTTGCAAGTTTAATGCCACTTATTATGGAATGGGGTCTTGCCTTTATCCAGACTATAATAAACTTAAGTTGAGAAAATAAGGAAAAATCCTTTTACACACGTCAATGCTCACATCTCCGGACCCATTGCTCCTCACCGTACACCTCTCTGCTCTTTGATTCATGTTTTGGTCTCTCAGGGCTGAAATCTCTGGTCTCTCTCATGATAGGAAGGGATCTTTAGCTCTGATTAGATCACAAATTTTTGATGTCACGATGTGCACCATGACCTCGAGTGCACAGGTGCAGAACCATCCAAGCATCTTTAGAGTGGGAAGTCCCAGTCTAGCATGAGAAGACAGAGGTTTTCAAGATGATTGAGGTGATCGAAAGATGCAATGAGGAGCAGAGGGGACAAAGTGTTGAGCTGAAAGGTTAGCAAAAGGATTTTTTTAACCTTTTACTTGCACTTTGGAAGTAAAAAAATGGCGGACTGTGACTGAAATTTTGCTGAATCTGCATGGAAGTGACCAAAAAAAAGGATGCATTTTGAAGAATGAATAGAGTCAAATTACCCTCAAATGTATTTTCTCATCTCTATTAGTAATAAAAAAATCAAATTGCAGAGATAGAAAGATGTTAGGTGATAGTTAGATAGGCTTGAGAAAGTTCCACATTTCTAATAATACGTTACCACTATGATTTTGTGTCTATAAACTACAGAATTTATTTAGGATTTTGAAATGTTGCCTTTACCTTTTTGTACATATTGGTGAAGAATAAATATGACATAAATATAGTAACATATAGATAATAAATTGTCAAAAACAAAAAAATATAGAGAATAGACATGAAGATAAATAAATTGGTCATTCTATGAGAGATATGTTACATATAGCAACATAGGCATAAAGAAATGCAGTAAATTATTGAAACAGGAATAATCTTGATAAAAATAAAAGATTAAATAAATAGGCATTAGTATATATATATATATATATATATATATATATATATATATATACAAATTCGGAGAGGGGTAGAGGGACACATTACTTCTTTTCCTTGTTTTTTTTTAACTCATTCAATGACTTGTGTTATGTAAATCAGATGTACACCACCTGATACCTACAATGTTGGAAACAAAGGCAGAAACCAAGTGACCCCTCCCCAGTCTACACTGATATAAAGCAGGGTCTCCTCTCTGCCCTCACACATCTCCTGGTGAAGACCTTCCTGGACTCTAATACTCCACATCCTGCACAGCAGAGATTTTCCCTGAGCTCCTTTTCCTCCATCATCTGTAAGGTAAGTGCACACTGACCATATGGACAAAATTTTTTCACATAGATATAGAAATGTCTCATGGACTGACCGCCCTGATAACCGATCTTACTGGCATATTGTGCTACAGGAGTAGATCGATAGCTGAGGGCATCAAAGTTTTTTTTCTTTTGAGACCCTTTTTATACATGGGACTCATAGACTACAGATGCTCCCAACCACTAATAACGCTGGCAAACTCTCTTCCAGTAAGACGCTGCCTTGACACTCAATTTTTTGCATTTTTTAAACAACTTCTTGTCTTTTCCAATTATACTAGAATAAAAAATGATACAAGTGTAGAGTTAGCCTCCTATTCTTATTAATCACCTTATAACTCTTTGCCTTCTTCCTTTTTCATTATAATAATAACCCCTTCTTGTCATGGATAATTCTCATTGTTGCACTTTCAATTTCTGAAAGTGGAGTATGAGTAGTTTTTTTATGGGCTGAGTTGTTTTATTGTAGGGCACCATTCAATTTACCAAACAATGTACAGAACGATAATTATTCTGTTTCCAAATGCATTTTGTCTATTTCTATATTTTACCATATATTGGGGTTTCCCATAATTGCTCAACCACCAAAATGTAATCTATCTGTATCGGGTGATTATACATTTATATTGTTTTTAAATCATATTTAAAAAACAGTTTCATATTTTTTAATAATACTCATTTGTTTATTAGCTTGTTCTGCTATTTTGTTCCTGGCACACACATCTTTTTTGGATGTTATGTATTTTGGTGCTTTGTAGGAGCGTAACAACATACATTGAAATTGGATTGTAATTTTTGGGCAATAACTTTATACTTTGGCTAATCAAACGTTTTGCAGACATGGAGATAACAAACATTTTTTAATGTGTTTTAAAGTAAATAGGCAGAAGAGGGAAGTGATACAAATTGTTATTGATTTTTTTAAACAATTTTTATGATGTTTGAAACTTTCTTTTTCATTTTGATTTCTTGTTTCTTTCCGAAAATTGAATCTGTGATTGTGTGAACGTTTATTTAATAGATTGAAAAACAGTTGTATTTCTAAAATTTCTTATGTAGAACTAATGGCTGAATTTCAGAGGAGATGGCAGCCATGTTGACCTCCAATAGTCCCTCTTTCTGCCATGAAAACCCATCTTCTCCACATTATCATTAATTGGGACACTTGGCTACTGCAGTGATTCCAACCCTGGGACTACATACTTCATTTGTTAATGTCACAGATATGCAATCAAATTATAGTGGTTAGATTAAGATATTAGATCTCATCATCAATAAGCTGGTTGCAGGGTGTTTTGTAATCTATTGATATTTTACTTGCCCTTTAAATATCTTGTGGCTGCAGTTTTACCTCTGACACCTCCACCAATCAGGAGCAATTAAAAAAATGTGAATATTATAAACAACACGACTAAAAAACTAACATTTCTCTTTTTTTCTTCTCAGATAAAATGGCTGCAGCAGTAAATTCTATTCCAATAGAGATGAGGCAGGAACTGTTAGCCGGAGTTGACTACATCAAAACTGTGGGCAACAGATTCCAAAAATTGGATTCGGCCATAATGGACATATTTGGGGAGCATTTGTCTGAAATCTTATGCAAAAAGTACACTGGACATTGGTATCCAGAGAACCCGATGAAAGGACAAGCCTACAGGTAAGTCATCAGTGGCATCACCAGATATGTCCAGAAAATATCCATATTGGTCTTGCAGATGCTCTAGAAATTCCCTATGTTGTACTAATGGTATCTCATCTCTAATAACTCATTTTTGTCTTTTAGATGTATCCGAATCAATGGCCAGGACAAGGATGAAAGCATTCAAGAGGCTTGTGCTCTAAGTCAAATAAGATTTTATGACCTTGCACTGCCCAAGGAATTCACCTTGTGGATTGACCCCTTTGAAGTATCTTGCCGGTGAGTAGTCGCTCTGTATATAATATTCAGAAGATTTGGTTCCAATGATTCGCAGGACTGATAACCATATCTTATTGATTTATCTTTGGACAGGTTGGGGGAAGAAAATTTCCCTTACACTGTTGTAAGCTTCGATCCGAGATCCCCTAGAGTAAAAGATGTTTCTGTAGGACCAGAAGAGGATCAACATGAAGCTTCCTCTTCGTGTATGGTTGACTGCGCCATACAGGTTTCTGAAGATGTTGAAGATACCATCTCATCATCATCATCACCAAGGCTTAGTGATGATGAAGATAGTGGAATTGATGAAGCTCCCAATTCTCCAGTGGAGCAAATATGGAGAAATACTGGACCAGATCAGGTAAGAAATCCTTAACATTTACTGACACTTGGGGTATAGGACAGTGACACTTGCTCTAAGGCTACATGACCATAAGACTGACACGTGGGGTTTGGACCAATGACTCTTGGACGCAGGAAAAATTTAATTTTATTGAATTAACCCTTGGTGTTCTTGTATTTTCAGGCATCGACTGCCGTTTTTAGGACTTGGGCTCCGCTCTGGTTTCCCCCATGGAGAGTTCAACTTTTCAGCAACCCCTCAAATGAACTACAGTATCGGCCGTGGTTTTAGATGCTGCAGGATACAGAATTTAGAGACTGAGAATCATATAGAAAAAAAATTATCCTTACAATTACTTTTATTTATTTTTTGTACAAATCTGAATCTTTTTCTTGTAATAAAGATCCTGAGATGAATCCACAACTCTGTGATTATTATTATAATTATATGTAATGGAACTGGGAACATCACCAAAATTACAAGAATCCCACATGGTTTATGTTTAAGAGGTGGGAGGGGGCAGGTAAATCAAATGTCACTATGTCCTCTGAAGTGTTTACTGAGCATGCTCTAGCTGTCAATGAGAAACCAGGCAATGTGTCATCATTTACAGACATCCAATATGAAGGCATTTTTACTTTAAATGTTGCACAACAGAAGAACATTTCCACAACTGTGCACCATTTCTGATCTCTCCAGGTGTCTGTGCTTGTGTATGCAGATTCTTCAGACTTGTCAATCATTCCCAGCTTAGGATCTTAACTCTACAGGCCACTTCCCTGGTTTCTCTGTGATGCTTTATTTTATGGCATCATTTCACATGAAGATTTTCTTTCCACCCATATGCTTCAGGCCCTTGTCATCACAACATCTACAACATTTAATAACTTCATAAAAGCACAATAACACATACCGTAAGTGTCCACCTCTTGGACTTGTTCTACCACCTATCCTCTGCATTCACATCATATTTTTAGGAATTCTCTTAACCCAGAAAATTGGAACAATACTTTAATTGTTACACAATAGATTAAGTGTTCTCCACGATGGTGTACAATCTGTGGTCTTTTCTCTGTAGCCTGAACTCAAGTCACAACTATGTCGGTCCCTCAGATGGCTTACATTCCAGTTTTCAATCACTCTCACTGTAAGGCCACATTCACACAATCAATGTTTGATTTGTATTAAACACCAGTATTTTTACTATTATACTTTAACTCTGATTGTTCCACTCTTGGTTTTGGCTTACAAATCCTGATGTAAAATACTGACCAAATACAGAACATGTGAACTTGGACTTTTATATGGACCGACCAGTGGCACGATCCAATTGCTTCTCAGTTGACTTTTTAATTGACAGTCTTTTAAATGCCTATTAACATTCACAGACCAAAGCAAATGAAGTCTGCTGAGGGATTTATACTACATCTACCTAGATAGCTCATTGAGCATAGGCTGCTATACTTTCGGCAGTGCGGATCTTGTTGATAGACGAAGATGCTCCTCCAAAAATAATCTCTTGTGCTGTGCCAAAAATCATTTCACATGATGGTCTGGCATTTTGCTCATTCACCAGGTGATCAGCATCCTGTTTACACTGCAAGAAAATAGTTAATTGGACAATTTTAACAACATTCTTTCACAATTATCTTGCATTGTAAATGCCCCTTCGTTCTAACAGTTTGGATCATTAATTCTCCAGGTAATCATCTTTTTTTAAAAATTTTGTAGTTGAAGCCCACAAAATGTTGTACAATACAAAGTTATATTGTGGTACCGTGTTAGCCTGAAAAATCTATGTAAATAGTTTTATGCCAAAAATTACAAAAGTATTCTCGGAATGATACCTTTATTGGCTAACCAGAAATATATATATGCAAGCTTTAAGAGCACAGAGGCTTCTTTGACAGGCAAGATTACAAATGAATTCATAAGACAAAAGGCACAACATTTGAGAAATGTTACAACAAGACATTTGTTCATGAGGAGTAAGTTGTGATGCCTCCTACTGATAAGTTAGGAGGATAATGTTTTCCCACAGATGTGTCCAGTTCACCTGTGGGAAAACATTTCTCTGGCCGGGGACTCTGCATGAAAGATTTAAAAGTTTTAATACTGAAAGGTCACTTCAAGGGCAACAGAGAAAGAAAAATTTGGGAATTCAAATTGATAAGGATGTTCAATTCACTGACAACACACCTAGATATAATACCTGTGTTTATGACTCACTATATGGACACAATTCACACCTCAAGATAATTAAACACTCCTAAGACCTCTCATTTTGTAACAAAAAAACTAATTTGATCTCCATAACTTATCAGTAGGAGGCATCACAACTTACAACTAATGAACAATTGTCTTGTTGTAACATCTCTCAAATGTTGTGCCTTTTGTCTTATGAATTCATTTTTGTATTTCTGGTTAGCCAACAAAGGTATCACTCCGAGAATACTTTTGTCATTTTTGGCATAAAAGTATTTACATTGAAGCCCAGAAAAACATAATTTAACACTTTCACGACATTCACTGTACATGTATGGCGCAAGTCGGAAGTGGGTGTATGGAATGGGCTCACGGGATACCCAGAAAGTCCTGGCTAATCAATAGAGGTTGTCAAAGAGCTCCGCCTGCAATTATTAATCTGTTAAATGCTGCTGCCAAACTCTGATGGTGGCCACACCGGCATGTGGGCTCGTCATTCCATGTGCCCATCAGCATGCCAGTGACATGTTGTCAGATCGCCGATGGGTTGGTATGACAGCTGGAGGTCTATTGGAGACCTCTGTGCTTGTCATTACACCTAGGTAAGAAGGAAATCAACACTAAGACGAAACAATATAAGTATGTGCAACGTAAACCACTATTCAAGCAGGTAATGCATAACATAAAAAAGAAAAGACTAGTTGAACAAATAATAAATTAAAAAATATATATTTTTAATTAATAGCATCATTTTATTTGACATAAAAATAGGACATATAGTTAAAACGCACAGAACAAGAAGACACGATAAAATAACCAACGGTGAAAAAGAGGAAGTAGAGCAGCAAAAACAGCTCTAACAATTAATGCTAATCTATAGAGATATATTTGTAAAGTGCAAATGTGCAGTAGATTTTAATTAGTACACCTATAAAAATGTTGGGTATATGTAAAGGTAATAATAAAAAATATTTATAAGGTTTACATGCACAATAGATTACTATTAACACACCTGTTATCAAATATATACATAGAAGTAAAGTGTGATGCAAAATAATGGGATAAATACCCAAGCAAAATCTAAGGTGCAAGAATACAGTCGGAATAATCACCAAAACATGCTACAGGATGATCAGGGTAGATTTGAATAGCCTCAAGTAATACGTATATAAGGACATATTATGATATGAAGATTCAAAGATATAGAGTAAATAAAATTCCTGACCTGAATTCATGCTGTGTTTGCTGCCACTACCACCTAACACTCCCAATGCGCGTTTCACACGTTGCTTCCTCAGGGAGTGATGAAACTCCCTTAAAACTCTGCCTGTAGCAAGGCTGCAAGGAAGACCGTTACTTCTGCTATATGCAATGATGCTGTGGCATTTCTGTACATAACAGCACAAGCGATCAGACGATCGCAGCTTCAAGTCCCCTGAGTGAACTAAAAACAAAATTGAAAAGTAAAACAAAATGTTTTATAAAATATAAAAAAAGAAAATGTTAAATTCACTCTCCTTTTTCCCCATGTAAAGTATTAATATATATATATATATATATATATATATATGAGGTCTCGCAGCATTAACAAAAGTTTGACTCAACAAATATATAAACAATTAATCCAATCAGTCAACACCGTAAGCAAAAGAAAACAAGAATGCTAAAAAATTGGGGGTTTTTTGTTCTCTGCATCCCACAAAAAAATAGTGCAACAATTGATCAAAACATCATAAATATCTTGAAATGTGATCAATAAATACGTTGTCTTGTTCCACCAAAAATTAGATATAACATCGACAAAAATACTAAAATGTTGCGGGTCTCAGAAAATGGCGACACAACCCTCAAAACATTTTTTTTACAAACTCTTTTTTTTCCATTACTAAAACAATAAAAAAAACTTGACATGTTTATTATCGCCGTAATACAATTGATGAGCAGAATCCTATTTCAAGGTCATTTTACCACAAAATCTACACCATAAAAATATTTCTGAAAAAAAATTGTCATTTATTTGTTTTTTTCACTATTTATCCTCACTTGGAATTTTTTTTATCTTGATTCCAGTTCACTATATGGTAAAATGAATGATATCACTCAAAAGTACAACTAGTCCGGCGAAAAACAAGTCACCATATGTCTATTTGGACAGAAAAATAAAAAAAAGAAGGTGACAGAAAAAACGAAAATGTAAAAATAGAAATAATAGGCCTCGTCATGAAGGGGCTAACTGTATGACTGCCTCACAAAGTTTGTATGGCACAAACCTTTAAACAGTGATTGCTCCCGAGTAGAAATGAGCGTTGTTCTACTCGAACTGTTCGCCAATCTCAAATTCGAGTTGTTTTGGGCGGTGTTCGAGCCGTTCGGCGAACACGAACGATTTGAGAAAAATTCGGCTGTTCGAGGTAATGTTCGATAACTGTTCGTGCACCAAAACCATAACTGGATTTTTTCTCAGTAATGATGAAAATTAATGTTAATAAGCAGTTTGAGTGTACAGTGGGGTGGGGGGAGGGGCAGGGGATGGATCTCTGCAGGAATAATGAAGATCTCCATTTTTTTTTCTCTTTCCCGCATTTACAGTGGGGAGGTGCAATCTGTCAGCCTATCAGCAGCGCACACACGGAGCGAAGTGCTTTTTTCACACAAGCAAGGGCATGTGTCATTGGCAGTGTATGTCACATGTCCTTGCCCTATAAGACTCAGCCATTTTCCCCACTGCTGCAGCTGCGTGTTAGACGGCACCGCTGTTGCTGTGTGCGCTATACCTTGTTAATTTCAAGCCAATTTTCGCACAAATCTACAGATAGCTTGGGAGTAGGGAATAGTTGTGATTGCAGTCCTTTTAAGGACTAGGTTACAGCATTTCCTACGACTTTTATCACGCAGGTCTGTGCTCTTAAATAGATAGATTGTGGGAGTAAAGACTAATTGTAATTGCAGTCCTTTTTAGGACAAGGTTACATCTGTTCCTATAAGTTTTTGCCAGGCAGGTCTGTGCCAGTGCTGTGCAAGTTTTTTTCACAGCATTTGGCTGAATCTAGCAAAGCTAATCCTTTTTGGCCTATTGCAGAGTGTGTTAGTCAGTGGAGTAGCCTATCTGTGTTGCAAGATATACCACCTGTGTATAGAATACCAATTTTTTTACTGCACCTAGTGAAGTAAAATCTTTTGGGCATAGCATCATTCTATTAGTCCATCTATACTGACCTCCATCAGGTTGCAAATTGAATATAATTTTTTTCTGCATCTAGCTCTGAAAAAATATTTGGGCTTCTAGCAGTGTGTGGGACTTGTTCTATTAGTCCATCTATACTGACCTCCATCAGGTTGCAAACTGAATATAATTTTTTTCTGCATCTAGCTCTGAAAAAATATATGGCCTTCTAGCAGTGTGTGGGACTTTCTCTATTAATCCATCTATAATGACCTCCATCAGGTTGCAAATTAAAAATAATTTATATCTGCATCTAGCTCTGAAAAAATCTTTGGCCTTCTAGCAGTGTGTGGGACTTTTTCTATTAGTCCATCTATACTGACCTCCATCAGGTTGCAAATTAAAAATAATTTTTATCTGCATCTACCTCTGAAAAAATATTTGGGCTTCTAGCTGTGTGTTGGACTTGTTCTATTAGTCCATCTATACTGACTTCCATCAGGTTGCAAATTAAAAATAATTTTTTGTCTGCATCTAGCTCTGAAAAAATATTTGGCCTCCTTGCAGTGTGTGGGACTTTCTCTATTAGTCCATCTATACTGACCTCCATCAGGTTGCAAACTGAATATATTTTTTTCTGCATCTACCTCTGAAAAAATATTGGGCTTCTAGCTGTGTGTGGGACTTGTTCTATTAATCCATCTATACAGACCTCCATCAGGTTGCCAACTGAATATAATTTTTTTCTGCATCTTCCTCTGAAAAAATATTTGGGCTTCTAGCTGTGTGTGGGACTTGTTCTATTAGTCCATCTATACTGACCTCCATCAGGTTGCAAACTGAATATAATTTTTTTCTTCATCTACCTCTGAAAAAATATTTGGGCTTCTAGCTGTGTGTGGGACTTTCTCTATTAGTCCATCTATACTGACCTCCATCAGGTTGCAAATTAAAAATAATTTTTTGTCTGCATCTAGCTCTGAAAAAATATCTGGCCTTCTAGCAGTGTGTGGGACTTTCTCTATTAGTCCATCTATACTGACCTCCATCAGGTTGCAAACTGAATATATTTTTTTTCTGCATCTACCTCTGAAAAAATATTGGGCTTCTAGCTGTGTGTGGGACTTGTTCTATTAATCCATCTATACAGACCTCCATCAGGTTGCAAACTGAATATAATTTTTTTCTGCATCTACCTCTGAAAAAATATTTGGGCTTCTAGCTGTGTGTGGGACTTGTTCTATTAGTCCATCTATACTGACCTCCATCAGGTTGCAAACTGAATATAATTTTTATTTGCATCTAGCTCTGATAAAATATTTGGCCTTCTAGCAGTGTGTGGGACTTTCTCTATTAGTCCATCTATACTGACCTCCATCAGGTTGCAAATTAAAAATAATTTATATCTGCATCTAGCTCTGAAAAAATATTTGGCCTTCTAGCAGTGTGTGGGACTTTCTCTATTAGTCCATCTATACTGACCTCCATCAGGTTGCAAATTAAAAATAATTTTTATCTGCATCTACCTCTGAAAAAATATTTGGGCTTCTAGCTGTGTGTGGGACTTGTTCTATTAGTCCATCTATACTGACCTCCATCAGGTTGCAAACTGAATATAATTTTTTTCTGCATCTACCTCTGAAAAAATATTTGGGCTTCTAGCTGTGTGTGGGACTTTCTCTATTAGTCCATCTATACTGACCTCCATCAGGTTGCAAATTAAAAATAATTTTTTGTCTGCATCTAGCTCTGAAAAAATATTTGGCCTTGTAGCAGTGTGTGGGACTTTCTCTATTAGTCCATCTATACTGACCTCCATCAGGTTGAAAACTGAATATATTTTTTTTCTGCATCTACCTCTGAAAAAATATTGGGCTTCTAGCTGTGTGTGGGACTTGTTCTATTACTCCATCTATACAGACCTCCATCAGGTTGCAAACTGAATATAATTTTTTTCTGCATCTACCTCTGAAAAAATATTTGGGCTTCTAGCTGTGTGTGGTACTTGTTTTATTATTCCATCTATACTGACCTCCATCAGGTTGCAGACTGAAAATAATTTTTTGTCTGCATCTAGCTCTGAAAAAATATTTGGCCTTCTAGCAGTGTGTGGGACTTTCTCTATTAGTCCATCTATACTGACCTCCATCAGATTGCAAATTAAAAATAATTTTTATCTGCATCTTCCTCTGAAAAAATATTTGGCCTTCTAGCAGTGTGTGGGACTTTCTCTATTAGTCCATCTATACTGACCTCCATCAGGTTGCAAATTAAAAATAATTTTTTGTCTGCATCTAGCTCTGAAAAAATATTTGGCCTTCTAGCAGTGTGTGGGACTTTCTCTATTAGTCCATCTATACTGACCTCCATCAGGTTGCAAACTGAATATATTTTTTTTTCTGCATCTACCTTTGAAAAAATATTGGGCTTCTAGCTGTGTGTGGGACTTGTTCTATTAATCCATCTATACAAACCTCCATCAGGTTGCAAACTGAATATAATTTTTTCCTGCATCTACCTCTGAAAAAATATTTGGCCTTCTAGCAGTGTGTGGGACTTGTTCTATTAATCCATCTATACAGACCTCCATCAGGTTGCAAACTGAATATAATTTTTTGTCTGCATCTAGTTCTGAAAAAATATTTGGACTTCTAGCAGTGTGTGGGACTTTCTCTATTAGTCCATCTATACTGACCTCTATCAGGTTGCAAACTGAATATATTTTTTTTCTGCATCTACCTCTGAAAAATATTGGGCTTCAAGCTGTGTGTGGTACTTGTTCTATTAATCCATCTATACAGACCTCCATCAGGTTGCAAACTGAATATAATTTTTTTCTGCATCCACCTCTGAAAAAATATTTGGGCTTCTAGCTGTGTGTGGGACTTGTTCTATTAGTCCATCTATACTGACCTCTTTCAGGTTGCAAACTGAATATAATTTTTTTCTGCATCTAGCTCTGAAAAAATATTTGGCCTTCTAGCAGTGTGTGGGACTTGTTCTATTAGTCCACCTATACTGACCTCCATCAGGTTGCAAATTCAAAATAATTTTTTGTCTGCATCTAGCTCTGAAAAAATATTTGGCCTTCTAGCAGTGTGTGGGACTTTTTCTATTAGTCCATCTATACTGACCTCCATCAGGTTGCAAATTAAAAATAATTTATATCTGCATCTAGCTCTGAAAAAACATTTGGCCTTCTAGCAGTGTGTGGGACTTTCTCTATTAGTCCATCTATACTGACCTCCATCAGGTTGCAAATTAAAAATAATTTTTATCTGCATCTACCTCTGAAAAAATATTTGGGCTTCTAGCTGTGTGTGGGACTTGTTCTATTAGTCCATCTATACTGACCTCCATCAGGTTGCAAACTGAATATATTTTTTTTCTGCATCTACCTCTGAAAAAATATTGGGCTTCTAGCTGTGTGTGGGACTTGTTCTATTAATTCATCTATTAAGACCTCCATCAGGTTGCAAACTGAATATAATTTTTTTCTGCATCTACCTCTGAAAAAATATTTGGGCTTCTAGCAGTGTGTGGGACTTTCTCTATTAGTCCATCTATACTGACCTCCATCAGGTTGCAAATTAAAAATAATTTATATCTGCATCTAGCTCTGAAAAAATATTTGGCCTTCTAGCAGTGTGTGGGACTTTCTCTATTAGTCCATCTATACTGACCTCCATCAGGTTGCAAACTGAAAATAATTTTTTGTCTGCATCTAGCTCTGAAAAAATATTTGGCCTTCTAGCAGTGTGTGGGACTTTCTCTATTAGTCCATCTATACTGACCTCCATCAGGTTGCAAATTAAAAATAATTTATATCTGCATCTAGCTCTGAAAAAATATTTGGCCTTCTAGCAGTGTGTGGGACTTACTCTATTAGTCCATCTATACTGACCTCCATCAGGTTGCAAATTAAAAATAATTTTTATCTGCATCTACCTCTGAAAAAATATTTGGGCTTCTAGCTGTGTGTGGGACTTGTTCTATTAGTCCATCTATACTGACCTCCATCAGGTTGCAAACTGAATATAATTTTTTTCTGCATCTACCTCTGAAAAAATATTTGGGCTTCTAGCTGTGTGTGGGACTTTCTCAATTAGTCCATCTATACTGACCTCCATCAGGTTGCAAATTAAAAATAATTTTTTGTCTGCATCTAGCTCTGAAAAAATATTTGGCTTTCTAGCAGTGTGTGGGACTTTCTCTATTAGTCCATCTATACTGACCTCCATCAGGTTGCAAACTGAATATATTTTTTTTCTGCATCTACCTCTGAAAAAATATTGGGCTTCTAGCTGTGTGTGGTACTTGTTCTATTAATCCATCTATACAGACCTCCATCAGGTTGCAAACTGAATATAATTTTTTTCTGCATCTACCTCTGAAAAAATATTTGGGCTTCTAGCTGTGTGTGGGACTTGTTCTATTAGTCCATCTATACTGACCTCCATCAGGTTGCAAACTGAAAATAATTTTTTGTCTGCATCTAGCTCTGAAAAAATATTTGGCCTTCTAGCAGTGTGTGGGACTTTCTCTATTAGTCCATCTATACTGACCTCCATCAGGTTGCAAATTAAAAATAATTTTTATCTGCATCTTCCTCTGAAAAAATATTTGGGCTTCTAGCTGTGTGTGGGACTTGTTCTATTAGTCCATCTATACTGACCTCCATCAGGTTGCAAACTGAAAATAATTTTTTGTCTGCATCTAGCTCTGAAAAAATATTTGGCCTTCTAGCAGTGTGTGGGACTTTCTCTATTAGTCCATCTATACTGACCTCCATCAGGTTGCAAACTGAATATATTTTTTTTCTGCATCTACCTCTGAAAAAATATTGGGCTTCTAGCTGTGTGTGGGACTTGTTCTATTAATCCATCTATACAGACCTCCATCAGGTTGCAAACTGAATATAATTTTTTTCTGCATCTAGCTCTGAAAAAATATTTGGCCTTCTAGCAGTGTGTGGGACTTGTTCTATTAATCCATCTATACAGACCTCCATCAGGTTGCAAACTGAATATAATTTTTTTCTGCATCTACCTCTGAAAAAATATTTGGGCTTCTAGCTGTGTGTGGGACTTTCTGTATTAGTCCATCTATACTTACCTCCATCAGGATGCAAATTAAAAATAATTTTTTGTCTGCATCTAGCTCTGAAAAAATATTTGGCCTTCTAGCAGTGTGTGGGACTTTCTCTATTAGTCCATCTATACTGACCTCCATCAGGCTGCAAATTAAAAATATTTTTTTTCTGCATCTACCTCTGAAAAAATATTTGGCCTTCTAGCTGTGTGTGGGACTTGTTCTATTAGGCCATCTATACTGACCTCCATCAGGTTGCAAACTGAATATAATTTTTTTCTGCATCTAGCTCTGAAAAAACATTTGGCCTTTTAGCAGTGTGTGGGACTTTCTCTATTAGTCTATCTATACTGACCTCCATCAGGTTGCAAATTAAAAATAATTTATATCTGCATCTAGCTCTGAAAAAATATTTGGCCTTCTAGCAGTGTGTGGGACTTTCTCTATTAGTCCATCTATATTGACCTCCATCAGGTTGCAAGCTGAATATAATTTTTTTCTTCATCTACCTCTGAAAAAATATTTGGCCTTCTAGCAGTGTGTGGGACTTTCTCTATTAGTCTATCTATACTGACCTCCATCAGGTTGCAAATTAAAAATAATTTATATCTGCATCTAGCTCTGAAAAAACATTTGGCCTTCTAGCAGTGTGTGGGACTTTCTCTATTAGTCTATCTATACTGACCTCCATCAGGTTGCAAATTAAAAATAATTTATATCTGCATCTAGCTCTGAAAAAATATTTGGCCTTCTAGCAGTGTGTGGGACTTTCTCTATTAGTCCATCTATACTGACCTCCATCAGGTTGCAAACTGAATACAATTTTTTTCTGCATCTACCTCTGAAAAAATATTTGGGCTTCTAGCTGTGTGTGGGACTTGTTCTATTAGTCCATCTATACTGACCTCCATCAGGTTGCAAATTGAATATAATTTTTTTCTGCATCTAACCCAGCCAATAGTTTTGGCCTAATACCACAGTTTGGCCACTCAGCTCTGCTCGGTTCCCATCCATTGCTTTTTTGTGCAAACAACTCCAGAGTTGTGAATTAGTTAACCACCAAAATGAGTGGAAAAAGGCCTGCTGCTTGTGGAAAGGGGAATAGGCGTGTTGGGAAGGGGAAAAAAGGTTGTGTCCGTGGGGTAGGTGTTAAAGCAACAGTAACATCTGCAGAAGAAAGACCATCTTCCGGCCAAACTAAAATGTCTACTTCTTTTAGTGGAAAATGTGATAAGATCCCTTTCTTACGGCCACGCCAATCGCTACAAATTCCAGATGAGGCACAAAAACAGCAGGTACTTCAACGGATATCAAGTGCTCCTTTAATTGGGCTCTCCTCCACATCAACTTCAACATCACAAATACTCCAGTCCTCAAAGGTGTCACCCCAATCGCACTTGCTTCCTCACAGCTCCCAAATCTCCAGCTGCCCGTCTGAGTATGAGGTAGAACAGATGGTTGAGTCTGCAGAGCTGTTTACTCATACTATAGCCTGGGAATCAGAGGTCGACTCCAGCGCTTCTGTGAATCCAGACGAGGAAATGATCTGCACTGATGCCCAGAATCTTTATGAATCTGATCCAGGACCAGACGCAGAAGGTTCTGACCATAATGTAGACCCTCATTCCCAAACTGTAACTCCTGTTGGTGGAGACAATGAGGAAGACGATGATGAGACTCAAATACCTGATTGGAGCGACAACTTTAGGTTTTTGTCAGGGCAGGAACAGGTTGGCTCTGAGGACGACGGGTGTGATAACGCACAGGGTGATGATGATGAGGTTGGAGATCCCACTTACTGTCAACCCACAGTCAACCAAGAGATGAGGTCAGCAGAGGAGGTGGAGGAAGATGCTAGTGACGACGAGGTCAGGTTGCGCCTTCCTGGACAGAGACGTAGTACTGGAAGCACGTCAACAACTGCATCCTCAAACACAACTCTGCCTCTCACCACAAGTCATGGTGGCTCTACAGGTCGCATGGGTGCTAAGCCTTGCATAGCCTGGGCATTTTTTCAGATCGATAAAGATGACCCAACTCATGTTATCTGTAACATTTGTCAGCAAAAGCTAAGTAGAGGCCAAAAAATACATAGTTTGAGTACTTCATGCATGAACCGGCACATGGACATGAAGCATAAGTTGCAGTGGGAAGCTCAGTGTGCTATAATGCGGCCTAGCCGGCCTGGCCAAACACCGTCTGCCATATCTTGTGCATCCGCGGCCTCTTCATCCTCTGTGACTGGGGGGACAGCAGTCACACCTGTTTTGGGGCGCAGACCTGCCACCTCTTTACCCGCAACAGCCAGCGTGATTGGCAGGTCATCATTTTCTTAGGAGGTGGTAACACCAGCTGGTGTTGAGCGCTGTCCGACATCGATAGCACCACCTTTGGATCAAGGCAACCTAACATGTCTGCCTGCATCTTCCTCAAAGACCGGCAGTTTGCCGGGGACACCCTTATCAACCCCGTCTAAGCACAATAGCCAGCCCTCGGTCCCTCAGATGTGGACAAGTAAAAGACCATTTCCTCCTAGCCATGAGAAATCTAAGAGGTTGAATTTCACCATCTGCAAGCTCTTGGCTACAGAAATGCTGCCTTTCCGCCTGGTGGACACAGAGGATTTGCGAGACCTTATGTCCGTCGCAGTTCCCCAGTACCAGATGCCCAGTCGGCACTACTTCTCAAAGAAAGGTGTGCCTGCGCTCCACCAGCATGTCGCACACAACATCACCGCTTCTTTGAGAAACTCTGTGTGTGACAGGGTGCATTTCACCACAGACACTTGGACGAGTAGGCATGGACAGGGGCATTACATGTCGCTGACTGGGCACTGGGTAACTATGGTGACAGCAGGACAAAAGGCTGCTGTCCAAGTCTTGCCGACCCCACGAGTTGTGCGTCAATCCTCTTTATGTCAACGTTCCTCCACTGCTTCTGCCTCCTCAACCTCCTCTCAGTCTTCCACATGCACCCAAAGCCTGTCTGGTCATGCCACAAGCTTTCTAACTGCGCAGAAGGGATCCTGCACACCTCCTTACTATGCTGGCAGTAGGGCTCAACGTTATCAGGCGGTTTTTACTTTGAAATGTCTGGGAAATGTGAGTCACACAGCTGAGGAGTTGTGGTCAGCTCTGGAGAACCAATTTCATGAATGGTTGTCTCCACTGGACCTGAAACCAGGGAAGGCCGTGTGCAACAATGCTGCAAACCTGGGTGCGGCCCTTCGCCGGGGCAATGTTACACACGTGCCTTGTATGGCTCACGTGTTGAACCTGGTTGTCCAGCAATTTTTAGCCTACTATCCCAGACTAGATGGCCTTCTGCAGAGGGCACGGTCGCTGTGTGCTCACTTCCGCCATTCGCATCCCGCAGCTCAGCGACTTACATCTCTACAGAAGTCGTTGGGCCTGCCACTTCACCGGCTAAAATGCGATGTGCCTACCCGGTGGAATTCAACTCTGCACATGTTGCAGCGACTGTTGCAGCACCAACAAGCCCTGGTGCAATACGTTCTGACGTATAGCCTGGGCCAACGAGATCCGGAGGTGGGGCAAATCACGCTGGAGGAGTGGTCTCAGATCAGGGACCTATGCACCCTTCTGCACAGTTTTGAAATGGCGACGAAGATGTTTAGTGCTGACGATGCCATTATCAGCATGACTATTCCGGTGATTTACATGCTGGAGCACATGTTAAACAGAATTCGGAGTCAGGTGGTGGCACAAGAGGAGGTGGAGGAAGTAGAGGAGGAGGAGTTGTATGCGGAAGGGCTAACATCTGCAAGGTCCAGACGGTCGGCAGCACCAAGGCGGCAGGCATGTGAGGGTGGGGGAGATGGTTTTACCAGGGCGCATGGTAGCAGCCAAACTAGTGAGGAAGGTGCAGGAGCCCAGGAAGAAGTGGAGGATGAACTGATGGAAGACTCATCAGATGAGGGAGACCTTGATCACATTTCTGTTGTGCGAGGTTGGGGGGAGAGGACAGAGGAAGGAAGCATGATTGTTACCTCGCCACCAACACAACAGGGACTTGGTGCTCCTGGATGTGCAACACACATGAGTGCCTTCTTGCTGCACTACCTGCAACATGACCCTCGAATTGTGAGAATTAGAAATAATCCTGACTACTGGGTTGCCACACTGTTAGATCCCCGGTACAAAAGTAAATTTGCAGAAATTATTCCTGCCATAGAAAGGGATGCACGCATGCAGGAGTATCAGCAGAGACTGTTGCAGAATCTTACATGTGCCTTTCCACAAAATACCAGTGGTGCACGTAGTGAATCTCACAGTTCCAACTTGCCAACCGTGGGACCGTCAAGTGTTCAGCACTCAAACCGTAACAGAACCACAGTATCTGCTGGTAACATCAATTTTGCGGAATCATTTCACCACTTTTTTAGCCAATCCTTTACAAGGCCACAGGAGACAAGAAGTCTGACACATAGTCAACGCCTAGAGACGATGGTACAGGAGTATCTCCAAGTAAACATTGAAGCCATGACTGTGTCACTGGACCCTTGCTCTTTTTGGGCTTCCAATCTGGATAAATGGCCGGAGCTAGCCACTTACGCCTTGGAGATCTTGTCATGCCCCGCAGCCAGCATTCTGTCTGAACGTGTGTTCAGCGCTGCTGGTGGTGTGCTGACAGATAAGCGCACGCGGTTCTCCACTGATAATGTAGACAGACTCACGTTCATAAAGATGAACAAATCATGGATCCGAAACGACTTTTCTACCCCTGTGTCATCCTGGGGAGAGTAAAAGCTTGATGATTGGTTAAAATCACGCTACCAACCGTTTTAAGCTTTCAAATTACTAATCATGTTTATCTGTATCTTGGCTGGAAAATAATTTGGGCTTTGTAGCAGTGTGCAGCACTGATTCTATTAGGCCATCTATAATAAGCTCCACCAGATTTAAAATTACTAATCATGTTTATCTGTATCTTGACTGGAAAATAATTTGGGCTTTGTAGCAGTGTGCAGCACTGATCCTATTAGGCCATCTATACTAAGCTCCACCTGATTTAAAATTAATAATAATTTTTAGCTGCATCTAGCCCGGAAAATAATTTTGGGGCTCCGAGATGCGCAAGACACATAAGTGCCTTCTTGCTGCACTACCTGCAACATGACCCTCATATTGTCAGAATTCGAAGTAATCATGACTACTGGGTTGCCACACTCTTAGATCCCCCAAACTTTTCGATCAACCTTTTCATTTTAATAAAGACCAAAAAAATGGTCATTTTTGAAATTATAAACATTAGCAGGTTATTAGAAACTGAAATCAAACAGTTTTCAACTCAAAACTTTATTCTAGGTGATGTTACATTTTCACATAGGACCCCTTGTTCGAAAGGAGCTTCTGAACTCTCTCGTCCATTGAATTTGTCAGGTTTTGGATGGTTTCTGTTTCAATTGTTTTGCTTGAGGACAGAATACCCTCCCAGAGCTGTTGCTTAGATGTGAACTGCCTCCCGCCATGATAGACACTCCTTTTGATGATGCTCCAGAGGTTCTGAATGGGGTAGAGGTCAGGGGAGCATGGGGGTCACACCATAAGTTTGTCCCCTTTTATGCCCATATCAGCCAGAGATGCAGAAGTTTTATGTGCAGCATGAGATGGTGCATTATCATGCAAAAAAATGATCTTGCTGTGAAATACATGGTTCTTCTTCTTGAACCATGGCAGGAAGTGCTGTTTGAGAAAATCCACATACATTATGGAGTTCATCTTTAGCGCCTTCAGGGATCCTAAAGGGGCCGACAATCTCTCTCCCCATGATTCCAGCCCAAAACATTACTCCACCTCCTCCTTGTTGGCGCTGTAGCCGTGTTTGCGTGGGGTGTCCATCAACCAGCCATCCTCCACTCCATCCATCTGGACCATCGAGCGCTGCACGGCACTCATCCGTGAACAAAACAGTTTTGAAATCAGTCTTCATGTAATGTTTGGCCCACTGGAGCCGTTTCTGCTTGTGTGAAGTGGATAGAGGAGGTCGACAGGATGGCATATGCACAGCTGCAAACCTCTGAAGGACCCTGCATCTTGTTGTTCGGGGGACGTTGGAGGCACAAGCAGCTTCAAAAACTTGTCTGCTGCTATGACAAGGCTTTTTTGCCGTTGCTCTTTTAACCTGACGTAATTGCCTGCAGAAAAGAGTCCTCAATTTGCCCATATCAGGACGCACACGTGTGTACAGTGAATCAGCTACATACTTCTTGATTGCCAAGACACTTCATCCTGATCATCGCACAATGTTGATTGTAGTCATGCCCTGACCTAAACACTCCACAATTTGTTGCTTCTCAGCAGCCGACACATCCTTTTTCTTTCCCATTTTGGCAGAAAATGTAGGCTGCTTAATAATGTGAGACAGCCTTCTTAAGTAGTCTTGCCTTTCATTGGACACACCTGCCAAACTAATTAGCACAGGTGTCTGCAATTGCTTACAGTGATATAAAGAGCCCTGACACACATCACCATCAATGAGTTTAACTGACAAACAAACAAATTCTTCCCTTATCACTCCTAAACACTTTTTGCATAAAAATTTGGAACACAGTGTAGATGTGCTTTTCCACAAAACACCAGTGGTTCACGTTGTGAATCTTACAGTTCTAACTTGCGAACCGTGTCTGTATGGAGTTGTTCAATAAAGGGTCCAAAATTAAGATAACATAGATGGGAGAGGTCTCTATGAATAGGAATTCCTAAGTATTTGATACCCTGTGAGGGCCAGGCAAAGGGAAAGTTGGACTGGATGGAATCCTATATGGATTTGGGGAGGGAGACATCGAGGGCCTCAGACTTCGCTGCATTGATTTTAAAATTTGACCATGTAACAAAGTGATCTATTTCAGCCATAACAGCATGGATGGATATATGTGATTGAGTGATATATACTAGTACATCATCAGCAAATAGAGAGCACTTGTACTCGGTGCCTCCCACCTCAATCCACCTAATATTGGGGTTATGGCGAATTGATGAGAGCAGGTGCTCCGTCACTAGGATGTATAAGAGAGGGGACAGAGGACATCCCTGCCTTGTCCAATTGGTGATTGTGAAAGGTGATGAAAATGTTCTGATGCACCCCCAGGGCCTTGGAACACCCGGAGCCGGACCCTTTTTGGTGGATGCTGGTGGTTGTAGTCTTCGTGGCGGCGACCCGGTTCCGTGGCTCAGGGCGGACAAACCAGTGGCGGAACTATTTATGTGGTTTTGATGTTTAAATGTCCGACTACGCCACCCATGGATTGCGGTCAGAGTGAACCGCCGCTGCAGGGCAGACCGCTGAGGCTGGTGTTGTGGGTGCAGCAGAGCGTAGCATAACTCCCCACGGGAGGAATATAGCCTCAGGGCAGTGTATGCGGAGGATGGGGGTGATGGTGCAGGGCAGCAGCAGTAACGACACGGAGTCAGTGATGCAGTCCAGGGCCTTTACTCACAGTTCTTATTATCCAGACCACGTCTGCAGGTAACGACTGCCCACGTCTTACTGTGCTCACCAGGTGAGGGGCTCAGACAATTCCCAGATAACTTTGGAGCGCTTCACAGGACCCCCTTTGTGTGTCCTTTGTCTGGCCTTTCTTACCAACCCTTCTGTCCGGCTGCCTCGGGCCTCCTCTTGGTAAACTTGGCGCCAGTTTCCCTGACCCTATGTGCTGCCCTCCTAGCGGGTGTAGCGAGGGGCTGCGCCACATAAAATGTCACAGCCTCCGGTTTCTAGCTAAGGGTCGTTTCCTGCCTCCACTAGTTTCGGGGACCAGTCTCCCCCTTTGTCCTGACCCCTCCATGCAGGTGGATTTGGGCGTGGGGTGGCAACTCGCCTGTCCGCACCCCTGGGATCCCTTCGTTCCTCGTTCCTGGAGCCTTCTCCACTCCTCTTCCTTCCTTCTCCCTCTTCCAGGCCTGGGCCTCTGTTACTAGGCCCGCCTCCGGAGCAGAGCTCATGCAGAGCCCCTGCTCCCTGCCACTTCTGCTCAGACTTCTCTGCACTGAACTAAGATGGTGCCCACCTTTTATACTCCCTTCTCAATGCACCCAGGAACTGCTTCCTCCCTGCTCCTGCACTACAGGGTTCCCCTTCCTCAGTGTTCCCTCCCCCCACTCCAGCCAGGGACAGGGACTGTCGTGCCCATCTCAGGGGCATATTGGTCGGTGGTGTAATGCATGCAGGTGTCGGGTCCTGATCCACACTCCATCCTTACCTGAGAGTGAGACATCACACCTCTGGGTGAGGTGCAATACCGCTGTAGCAACCGAGCCCTCAGAGGTGCTACAGTTACATTTATCTTCAGCCTAGGTGACGTATTGCGATACAGGGCCGTGATTTTGGCTATAAAAGGGTCCCCTAGACCCCTACCCCAAAATTTTTAAGAGAATCATATATGGCGTGCCAGGAGACTCTATGGAATGCTTTCTCAGCATCCAACGAGAGTATCTAATTACAAATTTTTAACTGCATCTAGCCCACGAAATACTTTGTGCCTAGTAGCGGTGTCTGCTAGTCAGCGGATTATCCCGGCTGTTAAGCAAGCTACACCACCTGTAGTTTGGACACTTAATTTTTTCAAAGGAAATGCTTCGGGACACGGGATACTCAGTGAAGAGCATCAGGAGGAACCCCAAGGCATAGGGGCTGGGACTGGCAGTAGGATGCCTTGCGGTGGACAGCCGAGCTCGATCCTTATAAAAGCTTTTTAACTGCAGCAGCTTTAGTGGACGCTACTGGAGCTGGAATTATGCGGCTGCTGGCATGAGACTTGCCCTCCAATAGATCCTTGTAAATGGATTTAAAGTGTATTCATTCAAATTAGAGAGACAATTTAAATTAAAAAGCTTAGAGCTGCCTCCACCACAGGGGGGCTCGCTCGACCCACCAGCGGACAGGCACCAGTATTGGGAGAGGGGGGCTGGCCGTCAGGGTTCACGGCGGCTCTGGCACAAACCCGGCGACACGGAGGTGGCACGGGCAGGAGCGGACTGAACGTGTCGGCTTCTCACTTTTTGGATTTTAGAAGGGCATGACATGCCTATATCTGTGTCTCCCCCTCCTTTTACTCCTCCACCTCTTTTCTTTTCTCATGACTATATGTACTTGTCACTTTTCCATGTGTTAGTTGTGTCTTCTGAGCAGTTTGTCAGCTTTTGGACACCTTTGAAGGTGTTTTCTATGTGTTTCTATGTGTTTTTGTTTGCCTGCCATTGGTTTTAACGGTGTTCGAAGGTGTTCGATGAACAGTTCGACGAACAGTTCGGTGAACACACGGGTGTTCGACGAACCGAACCGAACTTGAACACTACGGGGGTGGCTCAACACTACTCCCGAGTCTTTTATTTTTTTAAGCCACCATTAAAGGTTGGTTAAGTATCCATCAAGAAAAGGTCACCTTGTTGTGGCTGGTAGTCACAAATTGGCAAATTTGAGTGATGAAGAGTACCTCAATGTTATAAGTATAGTTCATTTGACAAGAATGACATTTAAATGAATCAATGAATTCAATGTTAACACAAAATTTGCAGTACACAATGGGCCAAACTCAACAAAGCTTTTTTGGCATAAAAGCTTTGAAAAGTTGCAAAATGTAAGTGAAACTTGGCGTTATGCCTTGATGTTGCCCAACTTTTGGCATTTTCATGGCAGTTTCTTACAGCTTCTCTAAAATAGGTGGAGCTGGGCTGGGGACGCGTGGTTGGGGCATGACACTACAGCTCGTCTAATTCATGACAAGTCACCGCACTTCATACATCAAAAATCTCACCGCAGTCCCTTACTGGAGTGAGATTTCTGGGGTCACGTATGAAGTTGCTCGCCATTAATCAGACACTCCAGATTCAAGAAGAGTCGTACACTTGTTCATGAAACAGGAGCTTCTGACTCCAGCATGCCCTCTTGTCAAAACTGGCATGAATAACACTGGTCTATGATGAATCGGGCTCATTGTGTTGCTGTATTGTTTAGTTTTTACATAATGCAGTCACAGCAGATTGAACCTGTTCACATTTGCTTCATTCTGATAGAAGGAACTGGTCAACTTTAACACTGAAACACCAGAAAAGAAAAGTTACAGAATTATGGAAATCACAATTTTCAAAACATCAAAAACATCTGAATATATACAGTCCGGGGTATGAGACTCATGCAGAAATCCCAACACTTACAGCCTCAGCTTCTATCACTGAGGTTGTTAACACCTTACAAACATGACCAATTTTTGTTTTTTCATTTTTGTTTTTTCCTCTTCTTCTTACAAGAGCCATAACTTTTTTTTTATTTTTCTGTCCACCTAGACGTATGAGGACTTCTTTTTGGTGGGACAAGTTGTATTTTGAATGACACCATTCATTTTACCACATAATGTACAGGAAAACAGAAAAAAATTCCAAGTGAGGTGTAATTGTAAAAAAAAAATTCTGATATTGTATTTTGGGAATGGCTTTTGCAGCCTACATTATGTGGTAAAAATGACAAACTAGATGGTATTCTCCTCATCAGTACGATTACAGGAATACCAAACTTGTCCAATATTTTTTAAATTTTAGTGGTGAAAAAAAAAATCAAAACTTTGCAAAAATCTATATTTGTTGGTGTCACCATTTCTAGAGTTTTAAAATGTTTTAATTTTTAATGAGTGGAGCTGTGCAACTGCTTATTTATTGTGGGGTGAGATATCATTTTATTGATACCATTTTGGAATGAACTTGGAATTCTAATTGCTTCTTACAGAATTTGTATGTGATATTGTAGCGACCAAAAAAACCTTAGATTTTGGTGTTTTGAATTTTGTTCTGTTTACGGTGTTTACTGATCTGATTAACGACTTTTATATTTCGATATATCGCACGTTTATGGATGCGTTACTCTACAGATGTGCATTTTGTTAATTAATTTTCTATTAACTTAATTTTTAATTGTGGAAAAGGAGAGTGATTTGAAATTTTATTGACTTTTTTGTTTTTCTTTCATATTTCTAAAACTTTTTTTTTCTTTACTTTTCATTATGTTTTTGTCCCCTAAGTCAATGTGAATCTGCGATTGTCTGATCCCTTGTACTATATGCAGCAATACCACAGGCTAGGTTTCAAAGGAGCTCCATAATGACAGACAAGGGGGTCTTCAATAAACCCCCATCTGTCATAGCAACCCATCCGTGCCTCGCGATCACATCACAGGCACATACAATGTAGCATCCCCATATTGGTGCGCTATTATTGCCACTTTCAGAAATTGACAGCAGCATTTAACAGGTTGACAGCCACAGGCAGAGCCCGGTTTCCTTCCGACTGTAAGGCTAAGTTCACACAGCTGTATTTGGTCAGTTTTTCACATTAGTATTTAAAATCAGGAGTGGAAGAATCAGGGGAAAAGTAAAGTAGAAACAAATCACCAATTCTACATTTTTCACCCACTCCTGGTTTGGGCTTACAAATACTGATGTGAAATACTGACCAAATACTGAACGTGTGAACGTGGCCTTAGAGGCAGATGATGGTGAATAGCACAGTTATAATCTGCTGGGAAAGATGTTTGGCATGTCCATATCAAAGTCAGGAAAACGGCATATGTCGTAACAGTACATCTTATGTCGCTAAGGCTACGTTTACACTATCAGTATTTGCTCAGTATTTTACATCAGTATATGTAAGTCATAACCAGGAGTGGGTGAAAAATGCAGATGAAGTGACGTGCTTCTATTATACTTTTCCTCTGATTTTTCATTATCTTGTTTTGGCTTACAAATACTGATGTAAAATGCTGACCAAATACTAAACATGTGTACTTGGCTTAAGGGGTTAATGCTTGTCTGAGGAATGGTAATGGCTTGAATATATCCAACATGCCTTCCAAGCCTCATCTTCACCTGTCTGAAGCTCTAATGGGGTGTCGGCTCCTGTGCATACGTGCTGAACAGGACTTGCTAATGTGACCAGACAGCTGTCTACACCCGGGCTGTTATATGAGGTATTTATGGGGAACATCTTCTTGTATAGTCACTACCTGTCCCTGACGGAGCAATACTGCTCTTAACTTTACTTATGGCTGTTTATTTGGATATTAACCTCTGACCATTTATTTTGTTTGTGGACACCAAACGACAGGCATCATTTTGTGCTCTAATCATCACTGCCATGGTTTATTTAACGTCCGACCGTTCCCCTGGACTGTGGACACCTTGGTTCAGATTTGCCTTTATGGTTATTTTCTATTTGAAATAGCAGTAGGGTGTCACATTTTTTAAGCCATGATAAGATATAGTTTTTAATCATGTCTTATTTCTTTAACCCCTTTACCCCCCCCCCCCCAGGGAGGTTTGTACGTTAACTACCAGCCCAATTTTTACAATTCTGACCACTGTCACTTTATGAGGTATTTACTCTGAAACGCTTCAACGGATCCCACTGATTCTGAAACTGTTTTTTCGTGACATATTGTACTTCATAATAGTGGTTAAACTTCCTCCATATCACTTGTGTTTATTTGTGAAAAAAATTGGAAGTTTGGCGAAAATTTAGAAAATATCAAAATTTGAATTTTTATGCTCAGAGATATGTTATACAAAATAGTTAATAAATAGCATTTCCCACATATCTACTTTACTTTACATCAGCACAACTTTGGAACCATTTTTTTTTTTTTTTATTAGTGCGCTATAAGGGTTAAAAGTTGATCAGTGATTTCTCATTTTTCCAACAAAATTTAAAAACAAACACTTTTTTAGGGACCACATCACACTTGAAGTAACTTTGAGGGGCCTTTATGACATAAAATACCCCAAAATGACACCATTCTAAAAACTGCACCCCTCACGGTGCTCAAAACCACATTCAAGAAGTTTATTAACCCTTCAGGTGCTTCACAGGAATTTTTGAAATGTGGAAGAAAACAATGAACATTTAACTTTTTTTTCACAAAAAAATGTTAATTTAGACCCAATTTTTTTTTTATTTTTGCAAGGGTAACAGGAAAAAATGGACTTCAAAATTTGTTGTTCGATTTCTCTTGAGCACGCCAATGCCTCATATGTTGGGGGGAAATCACTGTTTGGGCATATGGCAGGGCTCGGAAGGAAAGGCGCACCATTTGACTTTTTGAATGTAAAATTTGTTTGAATAATTAGCGGATGTGCCTAAATAGTGGAAACTGCCCACAATTGATTCCATTTTGGAAGCTAGACCCCTCAAGGATTTAATCAAGGGGTATAGTGTACATTTTGAACCCAGAGGTACAACATAATTTGATAACATTAGATCATCATATTGAATAAGTTGTCATTAGTCTTGAGCGCAAGCGCTCGCTACTTGAATTTTCATCACTACTCTGGTATACACCATGCATCACGGGGGCTAGAGTGACATGCTCGAGTCCCTGCCCCGCATGTTTCACGTTTGTGAGACACCCAAAAAAACACATGCGGGGATTGCTCGTGCATGACAGGTGATTCCAGCAATGTTTTTTTTGGCCGCGAAGCATATGGGGCATAGACTCAAGCATGTCACTCGAACACCCACAATACTCAGTGCATACCCGAGCACCCTATGCAATCTCAAGTAGCGAGAACTTGCGCTCAACACTGGTTGCCATATCGTCATCATATTTTTTTCTTTACATTTGAAAAAATCCCAACCCTAATACTACCCCAAATCTAACCCCAACCCTAAGGGTATGTGCCCGTGATGCAGAAATGAAGCAGAAAATTTCTGCGTTTCTGCATGTTCTTGGCAGTAAAAACGTTTGCGGATTTTACACGCGTTTTTGCAGCGTTTTTGCATGCAGATTTGACTAGCTTTTTTTAAATGCTATGGGACCTCAAATCTGCACGCAGAAACACACAAATAATGGACATGCTGCGGATTTTTTTGCAAGGAAAATCCGCTGCGGAGAATTTCGCAGCATGGCCACAGAACATGCAGATTTTCATTGGGGATCATGGGGCACAGATTACCAAGCATTTACGCTGCGGAAAATCCACATCAAAAATGCTTGAAAAACGCATAGTGGGCACACATCCTTACTCTATCCCCAAACCTAACCCATGTGGTATAAATGATTAGGCGACTTTATTTTTCGGGTCGTGCGATTACAGTGATATCAGATTCGTATTGGATTTTTATGATTGACAGCTGTCACACACTAAAAGACGCTTTTTTTGCAAAGACTAGTTTTTACACTGCCATATTTTGAGAGCTATAATTTTTCCATATTTTGACCGACGGTGGTATTTGATGACTTGTTTTTTGGGGGACAAGTTGACGTTTTTTTTGGTACCATTTTCAGG